>NC_041809.1:27518671-28727004 GCF_900964775.1 Scleropages formosus | reverse complement strand
GATCGGGTAGAGGGTTTGGATCTGACTAGGTCAGTGTGGTGTGTGCATATTCTGCCCGTGTTCATGTGGGTTTCCCCCAGCAGTCGAAAGACAAGAGAGCTGGTGACTCTGAGTTGTCCATAGTAAATGAATGGTGAACGTGTGTGTAGCTACCCTTTGATAGACTGGTGTCCCATAGAAGGTGTACCCTGCCTAGCCTAGCGCGCCAAGCTTCCACTATGGACACTGGTCTGTCTCAACAGGTTATTCATAGTGAGTAAGTGATTATATTTATTAATATGGCAAATGCTGCTCTCTGAAACCACATACAAATTTGTTATTCCACGGGCCTGTTGTGAAAATAAAACAGACTCGTCGCGAACAGACTGAACGTAACTTAGTCGCTAACATTCTCCTGCTGAGAACATTTCCTGGCCTTTCATTCTGTAACGCGGGTTCACCGTTCCATCAGACTCCCATTGCTGCATATCCATTGGCCCTTTGTGATCGCATTATTTAGCTGCATGAATCAGATAACCCCGTCACTGTTCATTGCGTGTAATAAGTTTTGCGTTGGTAGCTGTGACAAAGATTAGCATGTCACAGAATTCAAAATGGCTGCTGTTCCAAATTGCATCTCTCACAAATTTATCTGTGAAAATCTGAGATCACTTAAAAGAGCAATTGCTGAGTGTGTTGTTTAGCATTCCCATGTTATTTAACGGATTTTTATAAACGTAGAAAGAGTAGACTGCAAAGAACAGCATATTTTCGTGCGGCCAGAGCAGTTTTGGAGACGTTTTTGAATGACTCCTGAGTAATCAATGATTTGGTATGACCTGAAGAAATGTAATAAAAAAAAAAAAAAAGTTTGGTTTATGTTTTTACACTGAAAAACGTTGCCTAAAATGGTGGACATGCCCATAATTATTCAGCTCTGCTGTACAAGATGTACAAGTGAATGTTTATTATTTTTTTTGAAGAGGCCAGGTATCTGTTCTACACAAATTTTACAGTGTATCTGTTGCCTACTTAATAATTTTGATAACTGAGCAAATCAAATATGTTGTTTATATTAAAAAAAAAAAATAAAAATCCCGTTTGGCCATCAAAGGTTTCTGCTGGACATCAACATTTAGAAAATGTCTTGACGTTTGGGGTCCAAAAAATTAAAAATATTGCAGACAGACGTGGGAAAAACAGAGGTAATAGAATTTTGAAAAGATTGTTGGATTTTGGAAAGACGACATGAATCCAGCAAATTCAACATGGAAATCCAACATGGGATATTTGTTCCCTGCACAAGCAAAAATTTAGCAACCAAAGGTATGTTCCTGCTTTAAACTCCCTGATAAACAGTACAACATAGGCTACTCTTAGTCAAGTACATGAAATATTAATAGTTGTTATCTCTTTTACAGATGCAAGAATCAAATTAATGGAAATATGAGATCACTACATAAAAGAGAACTAGGTAAAGGCTTGGGGGAGAAGAAGCCCAAATATTTTGAAATGTTGAGAGGCATGGGGAAGGACAACTTTGTATTTAGTATAACGCTGTAGAAGAAAAGAAATGCATAGTATTTTGCTTTTAATCAATAAGGATAATTTGGTGGAAAATACGAAGAGGAGCCAAACTGAGGTGAAAAAAATTGTGATTGCTGTTCTGTTATTTTCTACATGAGACATGCAAATCAGTGTTCTGTGATTTACCATAGGATATATTAAAAACTGTAAAAATCCAGTTTCTATAGCTGAACTTGTGAGAGAGAGAGAAACATTGTTTCATATTTGTTTTTTTTATGTATTGATGTTTTGAAGTAGTTTAGTAGTTCACTAGTGTATGCCAGTTACAGGATTTTTGATTTCTTTTGTTACAGGAGAGCACACAAAAAGGGCTTGTGCAAAAAAACAGTATCTTAAGAGAAAAAATAATGGCTTTTGGAGAAGGAAGGTGCCACTCTTAGACAAATGTTGAGCCTATGCAAAGGTAATGTGCTTATTATTATTTAGATGATTTGTTTGTATTTAATTTGATTGTAGTTACTCTATGTAAGCTTTTACTGTATGAATGCACAGTGGTAGTAATTTTTAACAAGTGATGAATCCAACTTCTTTAAAATCTAAAATATTCTTTGTCTTCCCAGATATAGTGGAGGCTCTTGAGAAACTGCTGCTTGAGGTAAGGCCTGTAATAATGTGTAGAAGCTCACACCATTTACTGTCACTTTCCATTTACCAGAAAGGTTGAATATCCCCTCCAGCCAGTGTGAAGGTCAGGAAGTTTAATCCAGTCATGACCAACTCAGATTCAAGATTCAAGAGTTTGTCATGTGTACCGTAAACAGTTTGTTACACCATACAATGAAATTCTTCCTCTGTGAATTCTCTCTGCAGCCTATGACATAAATTGTAAGGACATAAGGAAAGAAAAACACAAGGCGTAAATCACAAATTACAGAAATTACTATTAGTGCAAAAATCATAAATTTACAAAAATTACTGTTAGTGCAAAATTCCAAGAAACAAAGTTATATACGTATATAAAGTGCGCAATGTAAACATGGAAGTCGTACATGTGCAAAGTCCTGCAGAGGTAGATTGGGTCAATTCGCAGTTGAAAGGGAAGCTCACTAAGGAAGAAGGAGCTACTCTGTCTAATAATTTTTGAAAGGAGTTTTGATTAACTTTGACCATAGACAAAAGAGTGCATTTGCATTTAAAAGCTTCTTTTTGATTAGTTACTTTATATATGCTTACTTTTTAAAATAACTTTTATAAGGTGTCCTTAATTTAGACCATTGGGTAAGATGCAGATTTCGTGGTAAAGCGCAGTACAGGAACCAGATTAATTCAGTTTCTTTTCATGGTGTTTACAGCTTGTGTCTGGTGTTTGTGAGTGTTGATGATCAATAACATAACAAATGCTGTACATGTTTACTGGATAAATTTAACACAGCATTAAACTGGAATTTGTTGAAACAACATTTTTTCAGTCATTTTAGTTTAGTTTTAATTTTAATGTAGCTCAAAGCTAATAAAAACTGTATTTATTATAGTTATATCTGAGACTTTCAGAGCCTATCCAGCAAATAAATCAAAGCTGTCTCTATTATTACACTTTTATTGAATGTATAGTAGGCAAATCAAAATAAATCTGCCAAATGCTGACAGATTTTTTCACATGTTGCTTCATGTTGTTAAAAGATAATAAAATAAAAGTCCTGTGATGGAATGGCATACCGACCGTGAATTTCTCTGCCTCACATCCTGTGTTTCCATGATATGCTTTGGAAAACAGCAACTCTGCACAGGATGAGTAGTTGATGAAAATGAAATAAGTAAAAGTCTTAAGAGCATGTTGAATTCATTATGGCTTTATCTGAGTTTCTTCAGAACTTAGCCTCTGAACAAATTGAGGCATGTTAGTATTTTTAAGCTTATATTGTTTGTGATGTAGTGGTTTTATTTATAAACAAATCATGTTGCAAATGGCTGGTTTCAGTTATGTCCATAAGTTGAGATCCCAGTGTACCTAGTGTTCACATAAACGGAATAATGGAATTTTTAAAATTACATTCAAACGTTATACTGTGTTTCTGCTCTAATTTTTTCCTGATTTTTGCTCCATAGCTTAAGAACACGCAGCCTATGAGGGAACAGTGCTCAGGAGTATCAGCAGTAAAAAGCAGCAATGAGCAGTGACCTTATGCATGAACTCTGAACAACAACATCTATGGCATCCAGAAATGCAGTTGGAGGCACTGCCTCAAGAGGTGGTGAGTCAATGCCGCAAGATCTGCCACAAGAGGATGTAACTTCCATTATTAGTAAGTTGTAACTTGGAATAATTAACTATTTAACATATTCACATACAAGAAATTTTCAGTTGATCATTATCTGTCTAGTACAGTTTGATTTGTTATTAGTAAAAAGTATAACCTTCTATTTTCATCTTTTTAAAGTATTCTCACTGCTTTAAAGCTTTGGGAATAAAGAAGCAGAAATATAAATACAGCTGTGGAGAGATTTAAAGCCAACTGTTGTTTTGTATCTTAACAGCTGAAGTCTGGGCCATTTCCCCTGACAAAAAGGACGCAAATGTAAAGTTACATGCAGCAGAATCTGAAAAACAGTTGCACTTTTTAAAGCCAGGTGGCATAAAATATTTTTTTTCAATATTAAATACATTATTTTGTTTCTGTTTTCTTCCTGACTCATTCGTTTAAAAATAAAATTGTTTAAAATTATTAGTTTTTTTCATTGAAGTTCTTTCTTTCCAATTTACATATTTGAAATCTGCATGTCAGGATGTTTTAAATGTAGTTATAGAATAACTACTTTTAAAACATTTACATAATTTTTGTCAGGTCAAGATAGTGTCTTGAAGTCGTTAGAGTAGCACATTACCAGTAAGTACTCAGTGTTATTGTACACAAATTCTGGGGACACATTAGGTTTCCTTAACTGTTCACTCCCTTCTTTATTCCTACGGTATGGTGTACCAGTGTACTTCGGTACTCTTAAGTTCTAGTAAATGAACTGCAGTTAAAATGCAAAATACAGTGTGTTCTTGCACAATGGTCTGAAGTTTGTGAAGGGTTAAAACACATTTACATGTTACTTTTTCTGTATTTTTGGTTTGGATGGATATGCAAAAGATTTATGCATTAGGTCAGAACCATTTTCTCCCACTCAAAATCTTATATAAAACAAAAGTTCCTTGAACAGTATGTTCAACATAATTTTTTCCAATGAGGGTATTTTACAAAACACTACTTTTTTTTTTTTTTTTAAACATTCTTGATCTATCCAAAAGGCATATGGTGGTGTGGGGAAAATTCTTTTCATGTTAAAGGATTCTTGTTGATTGTGTAGCAATAGTACATTTAAACAGTCATGGAACACAATGTCAACAAGAGCTTTGTTCAGGGTGGTTTGAGGTGAAACACTTCCATGTGTTCAGCAGGGCTGAATTCTTCATGGTTTGTTCCAACTCAGCTTGCATTTTATGATGGTTACAAAAAAATAGCACAAACTTTCTTAATGAAAAGCCTGCTAGGTTTTGGATGAGCACACTAGTATTGGTGGGCTAATTAGACTTCCAAATCCTTCGTGCAGGAAGCCTACAGTCATAAAAAATGCCGGGTTAAAAGTAACTCGGTGCTGGATTAAACAGAAACAGAACAAATGCTTGGTTGTTTTCCTCAGCCTCCTTAGTTTCAACCCAATATCATTATTGGTTGCACCATCTGCTGTCTGTCCGATCATTTCCTTGTGCTGTTCTCACAAAATCATTCACAGCTGAGTTAAGTAAATCACTGCTGTTTTTTATCCTGCGTGTTAGTTAAGAACGTAACCCATGTTTTTCGGTCATTTCTTTTACCCAAGAGTCTTGGCTAGTTTGTTACTGAATGTTTTTGTCTCTTATTAACTCAGCATGGGTTACTTATAATCCAACATTTCTCAAGGCTTTACAGCAGTATTGCTGGAAGTGGACAGTTTTAGTTAGCGACATGTTTAACAAGTGTTTAACAGTGACTGAAAGGGTACAGCTGTCTATAATTGTTTCAGTTTTTAATAGGGGCCCTGCAACACTGGCAGTCCGCATGGGTGTGACTTGTGTGATAAATGTTATGTTTAGTGTCTGTCTTTAGCCATTGTCTGTACTATGCTCGGAATTTCACCAAATCCACGTAAGGACTTTTCTCCAAAAATGTCCCAATTGGCAGTTTTCACTTAAGTCCCACATAACCTGTTTGAGGTACCTTGTTTGTACAGGTACACATTGTCAGTAGTTCATGGGAAGCAGCCTGAGGTTGGTGCTATTCAGTATTATTAAATCCCATGTGATTCAGCTTAACCTTCCTCATGAGTTGGTATAGCACTAATGAAACAGTGGGGGATACCATTCCAATCGGTTGTCATCCTAAAATGTTTTAAATTAGCACACTCTGCATTTGTCAAAAAGTTAATATCTAATACAACTTTTTCCGCAACACTTGACCAGCAATTGCATGACAATAAACCAGTCATCCTCTACTGAAATGAACAACTTAACAAAGATCAATATGAAGTCACATATTTGCCAAATGTATTGCATGCCTTTGCACTGAAGATAGATATAAAAAAATTATAGAAGTATAATATAGAATTATATTATAGAATAGGAGGCATAAGGGAAGAGAACACTTGGTACAAACCTTGGGATTCTTCTCCATATATTTTTGTAGAGGTAAAACTTTAATGAACATTAAAGAAAACATTCATTGTGAATCAACCATTGTGTATGAGCCAAACCAATGCAGACAATATTTCTAAAACCTAAATCAACTTATAATGGAGTATGACATTAGCTGTAATACTATCAAATCGCTGTACCTTTCAGCTTGTTCACCTGTTTCCTATGATACTGTTCTGGATTTTAAAAAGTCTTAAGATAAATGCATGTGCCATTTTTCTGTTAATTGCTGCCTAATGGATACAGAATGCTCCATGCATTTCAAAATCCTTTAAAATCCAATCATCTGAAATATACTGCAAAAGTTTTGAAAATGTTTTGTCTTTGTTTTGGATTCTTGTCAAAGAATTATATTCAGGAAAGAAATAAATAGATTATTGTGACATACAGCCTGTTTTCTGTGTACCCTGTAGCACTGGTGTTTAGTAAAAATGATACTGGTCAAATTAAATAGGTTCAATAGCAATATGTTAAAATCTGTGGCAAACGGAGAAACCTGGTCCAGATGTTCAGGTGTTTGCCGAGCTTGGCATTCACACCTCAAACGTTTCATCACCAGTCGAGGTGACATCATCAGTGCTCAGTGTGTGATTGCTTTGGTTGCTTTGCTCTAAAATTCTGACCTTGTCTCAGCGACTAAAAACTTCACACTATGAACCTGAAGTTGATGCGCCAAGATGTTTAAACGCCAGACAGTGGAAAAAATGCACCCATTGTGTTTTAATGTGTCGTGTCTTAGGCAGCAAGTAAACACCAGTGACACCGCACTGTTGACATCGCAGCAAACTGTTGGATTAATTTTTCTTTTATTAAAAAAAAAAAAAAAAAACCAGGAATTAACTAATGTGTCAGAGAGAGAGGAAAAAAAAATCATGGGCACTTCCACTGCGCTCTTTGGCAACTTTTTTCATGGTTAACATATTAAACCAGTCGTGGCAGATGTATCTGCACTAACTGACAGTTATTTCCATATCAGTATTCATGGTTCCTTAAAAAAAACTTCTACAAAACTGCTTCCTGATATTTTTGTACTTCAAAAAATGCTCATTGTAAAGTGCAAAGGACATGTTTCTGTAATGAACAATAAAGCTGTCCTGGGGCGATGAATTTACAGTATTTTAATTCAATAATAAATTTGTGTCATTTGAAAATTTTAAGTACTTCAACTGTATTCTGTATTTTTGCTCAAAAACTAACTAATACATATTTACCTTGCTAATTTTTAACTGTAATTTCTGTCCTGTTGCTGAAAGAAATTAGAAAATTGGAAAATCACCATTTAAAAGCATTAAATATTATGTTATAATAATTTTAAATCAATCCAAATACAGTGGAGTTATGTCAGCAACTGACAAAGTTACAAGAAATTTGAAATGTATCAGTGAAACATATCCTCCTAATACACCAGCTACTCAACATCTGTTCTGATTTGGCTGCCGAGTCATCAATTTGTGCCAGTAGACATACAGTACATAATTAATGAAAAATAAAAAGTTTCTCAAGTTTGATTTTATATTTTTCATTTGCTTTAGTGTCTACGGTATAATCATAACCACTGTTTGTACATTTTGCACAAAATAATTTTCTTAAATAATCATGTGTATGTAGTTGTTATTGCTGTGTATTATATTTGAGCAACTGCATAGTGTGTCATTGTTAACATTGGTGCCTCATCAGATGTTAACAGAGACCGACATGGAGTTTATAGCAGCGTCTCCACCTCCTGTGTGACAACTACTGACATGTTTCTAAGCTCAGACCAACAAAACCTTTCCCCTGCAATCTTTGTTAACATTTGGTCACATTTTATTAGGATATTTTATTAGGATATTTTCACATTTTTACACAACCTTCGGATTTTCCTTGCCCGGGACTTTGGTGTTACCATAAAACTTGTATGTACTGTATTTCCTCACTGTAACCATTCCCTTTGTCTTGTGCTGTCATCATGAAAATGGTCAAAAACTGTAGTCAGTGCATTGGAAATGTTACTAGAACTAATTTCTCTACAAATACATGTTCATTGGCAAAAATAATTGATAAAAGTATTTCCACAGTTCAAGCGTTTTGTAATGGTAATGTGTGTTTTGGGAGAATACGCGTTAAGGAAAGCAGGATTTGATGATATTACAAAGTATATTTTCCAATTTCAGTGTTGGGCTTTATGTCTTTGTGGTTTGTTTTATGTGACAGGTGATATTAGTTGCAAGGGGATGACCGAGCGCATTCACAACATCAACCTCTACAACTTCAGTAATTCTATACTCGAAACCCTCAATGAACAGCGAAACCGCGGGCACTTCTGTGACGTGACTGTTCGGATCCATGGAAGCATGCTGCGAGCCCACCGTTGTGTACTTGCTGCCGGGAGCCCCTTCTTCCAGGACAAGCTGCTCCTGGGCTACAGCGACATAGAGATTCCCTCTGTGGTCTCAGTGAAGTCCATCCAGAAGCTGATAGACTTCATGTACAGTGGGGTGTTGCGAGTCTCCCAGTCGGAAGCCTTACAGATTCTCACAGCAGCCAGCATCCTCCAGATAAAAAATGTCATTGACGAGTGCACTCGCATAGTCTCGCAGAATGTGGGCTTGAGCGGGACCGGCGGCTTCCCTTTCATTACGGGAGACTCGGGACAAGAGACGCCGAGAGACACCCCAGAGTCAGGAAGTTCGGGCCCAAGCAGTGACACGGAGATGGGTTACATGCAGCCTTCGTCACAGCAGAGTTTGGAGCGCGTTTACACGTCGCTGTACTCCTGCTCCAGCGTCTCGCTGCAGAACGGGACTCGGGAGCGCTCGTACTTCGGAGGGTCCATCGTGGGCAGCTACGACTCCGCCCTGTTCATACAGAAAGACCAGAATGGACAAGACCCCGCCTGGGTCACTCGTATTCATGACAGGACACAGCAAATGGAACATTTCCTCTCCAACCCAGAGACCACCCACTGCCGCAAACAGTCCCGACCCGGGCGCCTTAAGACCGACAACATGCACATAAAACAGGAAGCCGAGGATGATTATGGCTGCTTTGGACAGGAGCGAGAGATGGAGGAGAACGCGGAAGACATCGATCAAACCGAAGATGCTGAAAGTGAGCCCAAGGGTGAGAGTTTTGACTCCGGCGTGAGTTCGTCCATCGGCACAGAGCCCGACACCATGGAGCAGCAGTTCCTGACGGGCTTCGGAAGGGAGGGGAGCGGAGACATGGTGCAAGGGGAAGGGCCTCCGCTGCAAATAGAAGTGACTGATTCTTCCCCCGAGCAAACAAACGATTCTGATGACAGAGGCGTGTGTCAAAATCCGAGCGAACTGGGAATACCCGCAGCAAACCCCGTCATATCGCAAACGCTGCCCAATTCTCAAGTTTATCTCCACCAACCTGATAACCTTACCAGCAACCTGCGAATGCCTCTCACCTTGACCAGCAACACCCAGGTTATGGGCACTGCCGGGAATACCTTCCTGCCTACTCTCTTCGCCACACAGTCAGCTGGAAGCAACAAGCCCTTTCTTTTCAGCCTGCCCCAGTCTGTGGGAGGCCAGCAACCCCAGTTTGTAGCAGTGCCTCCTTCTAATATGCCCCCCTTTGCCAACCAACTGCCGACCCAGCAGCCATCAACACAGCAACAAGTGGGCGGAGGAATGGGACAGGGTGAGAAGAAGCCCTACGAGTGCACTCTCTGCAGCAAAACTTTCACTGCCAAGCAGAACTACGTAAAACACATGTTTGTGCACACTGGTAAGTAATGCTCCTTTAAACCTTGCATGTGCAGATATTCAGGTTACCGTCAGATTTATCATGCCTCAACACATGACGCTTTAGTGAGACAGGCCACATCCTTACCGATGACGAGAAATGTTCCGAACCAAGTTTGTAATTGCACTTCTTCGATTTTATGAATCCACTGCTAGGTATTAGTTTTGCGTGGCCCAAAGAAATTCTTTTATTTTTCCGTATCATTTTTTGCCCACAGTGACCCAGAGAAGTGCTTGATTGTAACAATTTATGGTGCACTTCAGAATAGTAGGGGATAGGAAAAGCAGTACCTATAATCTGTACAGGTGGCATTTTAAATACAAGTGAACGTTTCCACCGTTAAGCCCCGCTGAACACCACTGAGTCATGCAATATGCAACTAACAAGTAGAGGCAACAAAAATGCAGTGAATTGGCTTAAAATATGTGGAATATATTGCTCTAAGCTAATGGCAGCATGCTTAAAATATAATTATTTTAATTGTGTCTCAGTTCCTTAATTATTTGCTAATTTAAGATTTAGCTGAGAACAGGGAATTGGCATTTTGTGCGAAAGGATATACGCTGCATGTTCTGCATGTCTAAATCAAAAAGCATTTTAATAGCAGCTGGTGGAAAGAGATAAAAAAACGGAAAAATTAAGCGCAAGCATGAGTGAGCAAGAAATATGTTATTTGTAATTGTAAATGGAATAGTTTCAGCACAACAGCTTTGCCGTCATACTGGGTGTCCTAATTTATGTTCAACTTTAATGAGGAAAAAAATGGCTTAAAAAAAGTGATTGTTTGCATACAGTAAAGAAGTTTAGGGAATAAGAGTGTATAATATTTTGTTTTATGTTCGTCCAATACATCTGTTTTCTATGGAAAAATTATAGCCTTCCCAGAGACATTAAATTGCCTTGTACCCTACAGTCTGGATTTGGGTGCGAACCCCCCTTGAAGTACAACACCCTTGGCTGGGTGAGATGGGAGAAATTGTACCCCCCTTTTTTACCCATAGTACCACACAGCAAAGCCTTTTTTCAGCCAGGTGCCTTCAGGGCTGCACATGGAACTGGGCAAATGCTGTCACAGAGTGAAAAGAAATGGGCAGTCACATCACCGCATACTGTCGGAGTTGTGTATGTCTTCTCTTCTACCGAGCGTGCAAGGGTATCATCAAGAGCAGAATGTAATATCAGGATCGGTACAAACCGACTGACCCCAGGTTCCACCCCTCCATGTATATCAGAGTCATACACTGAAGCAGCCAGTTTTGATCCTGGTCCTGTGCTGGTTTTTTATTTCAGCTTTTTATCATCTTTTTTCTTGATGTCTGTCTCTTAAGTGGCTCTGCAAATTTGAATAACTTAGATCAAGTTGAAATACAGCTCTCCGGTTCTTTACATGGACTTGGAAGCGAAGCTGAAATTTTGCACGGAATGTAGTCCGCAATTCTGCTGTGTCTTATACACATTTCTTCATAGGTTTTTTTTTTTTTTTTTTTGTTTATTGAAATATTTGATTCATTTATGTTGGTTACAATAGTCAGAACAGTGCTTTCAAAAAGATTTCATTTTCTTTGCTTCAGGCAAGCAATTTGGAAATTTTTTGGCCAAGCGTCGCACATTTCATGTTTGATTTGCCACACTTGTAACTGGGCTCAAAATCCTGTTACCTGAGCAGTATAGGTTTCAGTTTTTTTTTTTTTTTTTTTTAAATTTAAATATTTTGTTACATTTACATCTAAAGCTATGATTACAGTCAGAGCTTATCATCTGGTTTGAAGTCATAGATGCTTTTTGTACAATTCCATGATTGATGTCATTCTCTACTGTCCAGATTTTAATCTGTTTACTCGCATAATCCAGCACAGAGGCCATGGAGCTAAAATGACCGTGGCAACTTGGCCTGTTTTGCTGACCATTGCGGTAATATTCAGTAGCGATGACTTCAGTTTTATAAACAGTATATAGTAAAGCTACTGTGCATTTCCTGATTGTCATATTTATTGGTAAGATCGCCCACATTCACGCACAACACGAGTGTATCCGGCATCCCCATTAAAAACTGCAGAGCCAGTCGAAAGATTGAGCATTTTTAGACAAAAGTGAGTTAGTTGTTGATGAAAAAGGGCTGCATTCATATGTCATAATAAAACACTCAAATATTTACCCTCAGACAGCTGGGAGTTTTACATTTCTGGCTGTATTTTTTGCAGATGTGGAGAGTTGGCAAGCTTTACTGTGAGACGGTTTGATCTAGTATGTGACTTGCATACTGTGACAGGGGTGCATCAAGAGTTTTTGGTTTTACATATGGCCTGCAAATTCCCAGTCAAAATCCCGTTAAACCTATGAAAACATTTACATTTGATTTAATATGAGTCCTCAAAGGTGCCAGTGGGTGTTGTTCTTTAAGGGGGATGAAAATCCATTATGGACAAGTAGTCTATCTATCTATCTATCTATCTATCTATCTAAGTCCACACATCCATTTTACACTCCAGCTTCTGCAAGAGCAAGCAAGTTCTGCTTAACAGCAGGTTCCGCATGTGTGTTGGAGCACTGACTGCTTTGTTAGTTAAGGCCCTGAGGTGGCTGAAGTTCAGATTCCTGCCACTTGAAGTCTGGTTTACTTCTTAGAGAGCACTTAATATCTGTTGCCTCTGTGAAAACTTTGCATGAATCAATTACCCTTCCCAAATGTGGGAGAAATGATGTTTTTCCGGCTGCTGATAAATCAATTCTAAATTTGATTTAATTTTTAGGTGAGAAACCGCACCAGTGTAGCATCTGTTGGCGCTCTTTTTCCCTGAAGGACTACCTAATAAAACACATGGTGACACATACAGGCGTGCGTGCCTATCAGTGCAGCATCTGCAACAAGCGCTTTACCCAGAAGAGCTCTCTCAATGTGCACATGCGCCTGCACCGTGGTGAGAAGTCCTATGAGTGTTATGTCTGCAAGAAGAAGTTCTCCCATAAAACGCTACTGGAGAGACACATGGCACTGCACAGCACAGGCGGGAGTGGAATCGCAGGTGTCGCTGGGACAGGGGCTCCTGTCTCCATCCCAGTGCCCATGGCTGTGTCTGAACCTGGTGCCGTAGCAGTGACCCTGACCATGCCTGTGAGTGGAGGAGCTGGAGTTGGTGGTGGGGCAGGGGTCAGTGCAGGCATGGGTATGGCAGTTGAAGCTGGCTGTCAGGAGGGGACCACTAACATGTGTTCCATATGCCCTGCCAAGTTTGACCAAATTGAACACTTCAATGACCACATGCGTCTGCATGTATCAGATGGATAAGTACAAAGCAAAGACAACTTTAAAAAAAAAAGGCACTAGATTTTTCTTATTTTGGGGTATGAAAAATAACAAGTATAGACACTGGCACATTGTGTTTTCCAGATGAGACAAAATGCTTTTTTTGGTACTCTTTAGAAAAAAAAAAAAAAAAAGATGGTGGCCTTAAGGCTATGTAGTTTGATTTTGGTCCACTGGTTGGATCCTTACTACAGGCCTCTAAATGTATTCTTTTCACTAAAACTGATTTCTGTGTTGAACACTACCAAAAGGCCTACTATCTCTAAAAAACACAATCATACACTTATTAACATATAAAAGCACACATAAACATACAGAAACACCAGTGAAATGTTGCAAATATAGACATGTTCCCATATAGACCATTATGGGCACTCTGAGTCCAAGCGTACTGTGGTATATAGGCTCCTTTAAAAAAAAAAAACTGAAAGTACCTGGCTTGTACTTTAATTTAAGTTTAAAAGTAATGATGGTCACAAGTTTGCCTTTTGTATAGAATGAGGGAAGTAGAGTTATCCGTATGACACTGGGTTATTATTTATTATAATAGTATTGAGGGATTTAAATGCAGCTGTCATTATATACAAGTAAATTTTCATAATTGTACTAAAGTGTAACTTCCTTTACAGTAAGTGAGTAATGGAGTGATAGTTTGTTTTCATTTTGATGGTTCAGGGAAAGTCTTCAAAATAGCAGTTTATTAATATCAGAGCAAAAATGAAATATTAATTTTTTGCATACACTGCCACTGATAGCTTAAAAGACTGTTAAGGCTATATGACCTCTTCCACTTAGAAAATGTGAGTTCGGAAAGAGAAGTGTTTTTAATATTTTTTTTTTTTTTTTTTTTTTTGGTTTCTTATGTTTTTTTTCCTCGAAGGATTGCAGCATTAGACTAATGTGTGCTGCCTATTGTTGTCTTCATTTTTATAGCTGCACCTTTACTGCATTAATAACATGCTTCAGACTGTTATCACCTGCTGTTTCCAAAAACAGTCGCAATTGGCAGATTATCAAAAGGTCCATCAAGAATGAAGGTAACAGCAGTGGTTTGGATCACATTAAAAATAATTTTGTCCATTGTCATAAATAACCACCTTCAGCTGTGTCCCTTAAACCCTTTCTGTATGTCCTGTTAGCAACTCCGTGACTCGGCTGTTTGGCCAGGAGGTTAAGACTAAAATGCACTACTTACGACATATTGGCCCCTCCTGGTGAATTAAAGAGTCAGCTTTTACTTACAGGAAATAATAGAATTGGAAAAAAGAAATAAAAAAGGTCACCTGTCATCTGCTTCTTTTTGTAATTATTAATATTATTAATGATTATTATCACTGTTTCTGTGTTGTTTCAATGTTATTAATAATGATAATTGTAATAGTTATTATAATATTAGCAGTTGTATTGTTATATTATTATTGCTATAATAATATAAATGTAAGGTAGCTCAGAGGTGGATAAATGATTAAAGTACATTCTCAAATTTAGAGGCTGATGTAGGTACACAGTACGCAAGATTTTGGAGTAAATGAGTGTCACTCAAAAGTGCTCAGATATTTGTTTCTTGTGGTATTTTATCAAGGTTAGGAAGCAATTGTCCTTAAAAAAGGTAACTGCCTACAATTGCAATTTAAAGATTGCTCATTTCTTTGAGTAGCGGATAAACAGTATCTTCAGAAAACTAGCGAAACGCAACAGACCGCAATTAGTGTGAACTTCTGTTTTTGGAATTAGTCTAAAATGCTGAATTCTAGACTAAAACAGTGCTACTTTGCACAACTGCTACAAATGCCTCCGCTTAAAAATGACTTATTTTACTAAAGAAATTCTACATTTTTAGTTCTTGTTTTAAATGAAATATTTTCCTTTAATGCTTGAGAGGAGGACTGCATTGTTTTCTTGCATATATGTTGCACTGCTTAAACCAATAAGTGCACTACTGTTACCAGAGTTGTTATAGTTTTAGAGAAAAATAATATTTTATTATTATTATTATTATTATTATTTTTTATCTAATGTAAGATAGAATTCACTTTGTGTTAGAGTAGCCTTGTACTTTTTATATAAAGTAATTGTTTCTTGGCTTTTGTTATTTCTTGCTATGTATGAATTTCTTGTGCAGTATATTTACAGTTCTTTGTGTTACTTTAATCCATGGTAAATTGTGAGTTTTTAGGTTTTCCATCATTTTTTTTCTGTTCTTGTCAAGAGCTAATCCCCTTAACAGCAATTATTGCCATGTAAAAAGTAGAGCAATTGTGTTTTCCCTTTATAGAATTCATGGCAACTCATTTGGAATGAAAAATGTTTTGTAGAACGTATGGATATACCGGATGTTTTTTAGGTGACCAGTTTGTTTTTGGTACAGCTTTTTTGCTTTTGCTTACACAGCTATATGGAAAGTAGGTCTCTCTCTCTCTCTCTCTCTCGCTCTCTCTTTCTCTCTCTCTCTCTGTATGTGTGTGTGTGTCTGTGTGTGTGTGAAAGATGTTCTCCTTTCTGTCACAAGTAACTAATTGTTGGGCTTCCTTTGCAATACACAATGCAGGTACTGAATTAAAACTCCAGTTTTATACATCAGACTACATTAGTTCTCACAAGAATTCTGATTTTACAGCAACAGTGATTTGTGTGTGTAGTCTTGCACTGCTTTTAAATACCCCCGTGAAAATTTTTCTATGAATATTTTGTTTTGAATATTACAAATAACTATACCCTCTCAATTTCATTATCTGTTTGAAACCGATATTTTAATCCCTCTAAATTGTAACTGGATACCCAAACCGCACTTATGTTACTACCCATTTGCTCCCTTGAATGAGTGCAGTATTCACTTTTATATTGTATATATAATAGTACACACAGGGGCTGAACAATATAATAGAAACACCAAACAATACATGAATATCAAGTCACTACTAGCAGTAGTGGCGACTTCAGTGCTCCTTGCAAAGCTGTCCTTAACTGTGTGTGGTGGGATATTGGAACATTCTTCAAAAGGGAAAGCTTTCCGTTTTCTAAGGGATAAAGAAATTGGAAAATCAGATCTACAGTCTGCGCTTCATAACTTCCTATAAACGTTGATTAATTGTAGATCTGGTGATTGAGGAAGCCATGGAAAGCATTTGACTTCAACCTAGTATTCATGAGAATTCAATTTGCTTGTTTTGGGGCCCCTGTTTTCTTGGAATATGGAGACATTGGGTGGAAACAGCACACCTGGTCCCCTCAAATGGCTTTGTTTTCCTTGGTTGTATTAAGAGCATTCATAGCAAAAATCCTCCCCCGTGACTCTCCCCATACCTTACGCAGCCACCGTCAAGTGAAACGGTTAACAGCAACGTAAGTTAAAGGCATCCTTCGGCTTCCTCAAACTTAAAACTGTCCAGATGTAGGAAAAAAGAGAAAAAGAGAAGCAATCGATTAATACTCCTTTTCTTCCACTGCTCAGCGGTGAAGGCATTGTGATTTTAAACCAGATATTCGTTTTTGCACTGTGGTCTTACTTGTAACTGGTTTTCAAGCAGCAGCCCTACAATAAATATTAGCTGTGCGAGGTTGGTGGTGTACAGTTTGTGTTGCAACAGGAGGAGTTCGCTCAGTTTTGCAGAGGACGTTACTGTGTGATTTTTAGTAATTATTTTTTTAAAGTGAGGATTTCCTCTTTCGGAGGAATCTGAATAATCTTCCTTTTTATAATGCTGACTTTCCTTGTTTGGCAACTGATGTCGATTTTAACACTGTTCCCTTTGCCACATTAACTAATGTAGCAGATATTCTTTCCGATGCACTTGGAATTCAGACGTTGACTATTTGGCCTCTCTGGAATTCTGACGGCAATCTCATGTCGCTTTAGAGAGACATATTTGTGCGCCGATTGTCAGACATCCTTTATGGCCGACGCATACTGGAAAATTGGCTTTGAACCTAACATGACTCACCCGTTGCCAAACAGTGATTTAGTACCTACGAAAAGTCCCCTTTCATGTGGTGTTTCCATTATTCTGTCGGCCCCTATATATAGCCAGCTAATTAAAATTAAAATTAAAAAGGAATATGACTATTAACTTAAGCGTGTTTTACAATAGATACTGTAGCCCTTGTGGCCTTAACCTGGCAGTGCCACAGGATTGAGAGGTTCATATGTCTGCCTGGTTGTTGAGTAATTATAAAAAGACACTAAATTTGTGTAGAAGAGTCGTCTCTCTTACGATAAAGTCTAGTCTGTATGTCCATATGCATTCTGTTGCGATAAGACCGTCCCGTACGAAAAACATTCAGTATCTGAGCTCATAAACTGTGACTCCTTTTAGTACACAGTCAAACTGCCAGCTGAATTGGAACTTTGATTTTCCTGTGGCAGTTTAACTGTGTAGCTTGGCTCTCATTTCATTATATAACTGGTTGTGCCTAGGGACAAGATTATATTTTGACAACATTGGGGTCTCGGCAGCTACACTGCATTTTAGGACAAAGAAGTCTCCGTTGTTTTTCTTGGAGATTAAACTTAACGTAATTTTTATGCAATGCTAACTGTAATTTATTTACCATATATTTTTAAGCATTTATTAAATGGTGCCTATGTAGACCCAGCCTTATTTGATGAGAAGAATAATTTACAAAAAAAAATTTAAGGATAAAAAAAAAACTTCATAGAACAGCAATTTTTAGAATATGGGCTGGGTTTCCTGACATGGATGGACCTTTCAAAGTAACAGTGGAATCTGGAAAGAACTACAGTATATTTTGCACTAGTTTTTCCCAAAAACTTTGACGAACAAAAGTGAAAACCAATTCCTAACCTGAATCTGGAGTGTTTGCAAATTTAGATACCACTGATGTGTCAGTAAACCACATGCGGAGTGTTTGCAAACTGCCACATAAACTTCACCAAAGAAAACGAAGCGACGCGTATGAGTCTAACGTTATGTAACCAGTTCCGGGAAATATGTAAAGGTTCACAAATAGTAGAATACTTTTTAAATATACACATTTCTCAAAAGGCGCCAAGTCCAAAATGTTTGCGAAATATTACCACGCATCATGTTCGGTCAATCAGTTAATAATGTGGCTTTAATTTAGATACCCAAAAATGTACAACCAAAATCATTGCAAAGAAAATGATACATTTAAAGCATGTATTTTGTAAAAGTGCACTTTGCTTTATCGTAAAAGTAATCTGCTAAAAACCATAATAAATCTTTCAAGTAACGCTGAAGATCTGAAAAAAGAACACATTACCAAGGAGTGTTTCGTGAAGTTATTTCTGATTGAATGATGTCAGCGCTGTGACGCTTTTGGGAAACCCAGCCCCGAAAAAAATCTGCAGAAATGGGGGTAGGAACAGGACGGCAGGGGTAACATGCAGATGCCTTCTAAACTATCATAACACAGAAAGGCAAAATGTAGGTGAAAAAACGATCTATTTCAAAAGTGAGCCTTAATGAACAAGCAACTTTGAAGCATAGAACATATGCAATCAGTGTTCCTTTAAAAAAGAAACCTGGAGGTCTGGAGTTTCTCACCCCAAAGATTCATGAAAGTGTCATTGCCACTTGGTATGGCCCAAACGTAAACCGCAAAACAGCAGTAAACAGCGAAACACTATCAAACAACCAATTACACATATTCCTAAAAGGATATGTCCAAATAAGTAGTACAATATCTAACTGCTTCTGCTGATACATTTCATGAAAATGTATTAAATGTATTAATAAACAACATTGAGATTGTGTGACTTCACGGATCTGTGGCATTTAGAAAAAGAAAAAAACCTACACTGGAACGTTTTCGTGACATAATTTATTGATGCACACATATATAACACATATTGAACTTGTGTATTTTTTCATAAAACAGTGTTGAGGCTACTTGGTTTGTACTTCTTAACTCTCCTGTTTAATAAGGTTATTAACATGACTATGTAAAATACATTGTGTGGCATTTTTTCTACACAACCAAAATATTTTTGTTGCGTAGTTTAGGATGTGCTCAAAGGTAAAATCCTGCGTAAATATGTAAAATGTAGGTTTGTACATCTGTAACATTAATGATGCAGTTCGAAGGTTGCCTTTTTATGAACTTTACTCAGAATCTATAATTTCATGTTCAGTGTTTGTCCAAAAGAATATCAACATGCAGCTTGGTCACTAAAAGCATTATACAAGCCTTTGTAACGCTCTCTAAAGTACATTAAATTAATTTTAAATACTGCCAAGATCATGTACATATCTTTGTGTCGCCTAATTTTCCCATAAGCAAAGGACAGTTAATATTTATACATATATATATATATATATATATATATATATATATGAACTTCCGTAAAGGAAGGAAACACCAATTTTAAAATAAGAACAAATGTCCTACATTAGAAAGGTTCTAAATCTTGGATTTAAATTTGTTTCATGTTGTTACTCAGTATAATATCATCTTAAGTTTGACCTGAGTACATCTGTTAAAAACTTAGACACTGGTTTTTTGTTTGCTGTTTCTTCATACCTTAACACAAGTATTTTTTCTTATAATCCTGGTTTTAAATAGGTTCAATAGTTCAGCTTTTAAGGAAGATTCAGACAAGAATTCTCAGCTGTATTTTCATGGTCCAGTATTCATTATATCTGTTAAATGTTGGGGAAAAGGGGGTAGTCTTCAAAACAGTTGTGCTACACTTAGCTGTTCCCAGGTATTGTACCACGGGCCAGAAAATGTAACATCTACAGTATACTGGATTTTTTTGTTACTCTTGGGATCTGGAAGATGGTGCAGAAAACTGGGCAAGTTACTAACATGCAGTGAATATTTGGTTGTTATCAGATTCCATGAAATATCATTGACTAAATACGGTAGTTAAAATAGTTCTATTAATTACCATGGATTTCTCATATTTATTTTTCATACAATACATTTTCATATAATTTTGCAGAAAGTATGTGTGTATTTGACATTCTGACCAAAACTAACTGCTGGCTACGTTGGTCTAAACGTGTACACTTCGTTTTTGTTTCATGACCAGACATTTTGGTTAGAATGTAAATACAATGCCATGTATGCTTATTGTTTGCTTATTAATTATTGTTTGTCTCATTTTTCCTTTTTTCTTCATACACTTGCAAATTGTGGTAATGTTCAGTAGAACTTTCAAATAAAGTACTTAGTGGGCAAAGGAAAAACACAAATGAATTTCTGCTCTAGTTTTCTCTACATGTGCGGCATTTCTGTGATGAAAACTGAGAAGTTACTTCATGAACTTGAATTTTTGAGAAAAACTGGAAGTGAACATTTTGTGAAAAAACGTAAAGGAAAGATGTTAACGTGGTAAGCAAAAAACAAAGATGGTACAGTGTGTTAAATATATAAATTATAACTTGCTTCTGGATACCCATATCTGAATGTCATATTAAAATATTGCTAAATAGTAACAACTGTTTCTCTGTTAACAATTTACCTGGTGATTTTTTTTTTTTTTTTTTTTTTATTTTGTCCTGAGAAGAACATACCTAATCTATAAACTTAGTATAAACGAATACAGCGTATCGATTTAGTCCACTGTCGCTTAGGAACTACATTTATCCATTCTTTTCCATAGTTCTATGCATGCTTCTTTCTTTTTTTGTCTTGCATTTAATAACATCGCTGAAACTCATATTCAGTGCTCAGTAATGATGCATGTTGTACATATGCTCAACGGAAGTCTTTATTTCAGTAACAGATTTTAACAGTGAACAGCAGAGCACTGAAGCCTCGGTGAAGGCCACAGAAAGTGTCCCATTTTCATTGAAATATCCAGCTTCCTTTACTCTGTTAAGACTGGGTGAAGACGCTCTGTCTTGCATCTCTATGGTGGTTTTACATCTGCGATTGCAAACTTTAACGAGAATAGTATTGTAGCCAGGAGAGCAAAATTGAAGAGTAGAATGAAATGTGATATCCGTGACTTTTGGGCAGACTGGTGTATTGATTTGAGAAAAGGATTTCTGAAATTGTCCATCTGCGCTCCTCAACTTCACTTCCAATAACACTCTTGTCTATTATTGTGTTGAAGAACGTGGCCTGCTGGCGGTGGTCACTTTGAATTCTGAAGGTTCTCGGTTCGAATCCCCCTCAGGCTGCAGTACCCTTGGTCAAGGTTCTTAGCCCCTGCTGACAGGGTAAGAATACCCTGCTGTAACAGTGGCTAAATCACTGAAGTAGATTATAGACAAAGGCGTCAAATAACTAAACGATAACAATAATGTGGAAGTTGTAATCAAGATATGTAAATGATGTAAAATCCGTGTTAGACATGTAATTAGTTATTTTCTGTTCTTTAACTTAAGTTTTGAACGTCCAAAGTAACGAAAGCGTCAAAAATACTTGACTTTTGTGAAAACACCCTGACTGAGACACGACACGCAAAGCAGAGTAAAAACGAAGTACAGCTGGAGCCGTGTATGTTCTGGTACAAAACAAGAACACCATACAGATACATTTAATTTATATCCATAATCTTAACAGTGAGTCAACAATATCCGAATGTACTATTCACATTGATATTAATAATATTAGTGCCGCTGTTTGACAGTTGTTGTGCGGCACAGGGTGTCGGAGAATCCACAATAAACCGATATTTTTGCTCTTATTTGAGAGTTTAGGCAGAAATTTCTGTTCCATACATTCCTAGTCGGTTGTGGGGGGGAAAAAAAAAAAAAAAAAACAGCAGTGCTCTTCACTACTATAATATACCAGATATGATCTATTTACTTCTCATTATCTTAATACGGTAAAATAAAGAAATAAAAGGAAACCCTCAGATTTGGAACAATTTCTGTTTTACATGGCAGCACACTGGGCGGGATTACCTTAAATTAATTACTTCGGCGTAGCTTTATTAACCTGTTACTGACCAAAGCTGTAGTTTTCCCACAGTTGCCAATCGTCTTAGCAATTACGAAGCATACTTACTACTAGTATATTATAATATAATTATTACTAGTAGTTGTGTGACTTTACTCTAACTAAACTGTTCCCAAGTCTTCGCTTAAGTGGCACCAAAAGATGACATCGAGTGACTGAAGTGAGAGCGGTGACACAGCTCCGTACACACTTGGCACACAGTGATCCTCAAACCACGTCTTTTCTTTCTTCTGCTTCTCTCGTGTCGCTCGTCGGACGCGGTGGAGACGAGATCGTCCGCGTCGCGACCGCTACAATGTGTCGCGTCTACCAGTGGAGCACGTGACTCCGGTGGGCCAATCGGAGCCCAATGAGCAATTTGCGGTCGAGCGCTCCCTGTAATCTTGCGCTCGCTGTGCATCGCTGAAACATCCCTGGGTATCCGATGAGACATTTTGGATCGTAAGTGCAACAGTACGGTCTTTATGTGTTTGGCAGCTGCCGCGTAAGTGAACACCTACGTGCGACACCATGAACGACGTCAGCAAGGCGAAACAAGTGAGCTGCAAAGTCAGATGACACATCATCTGCTGCAAGGACCTACCTTTGCTATTCGCTTATCGTGAAGAAGGAATAACCATCTTCATATTAAAGTTAGTGACTAACTGAAGTGTATTATTGTTATTTTTAGTATCTGAGATCATAAACGTCTGAAAGTATGTCCAAAAATCTGGAAACACAGCATATGGGTTCCCATGATGATGGACAAACTAGTGGAAATTTCTTATGCCTTATAATTATTATTGTAGATCTCATTCCGAGACCATGGCATGCAACAAAATTCTCTAAAACGGCGCTTTCTCATTTCATTTTGAAACTTCGTTTATTGTCAGTGTTAGTTGAAGTTTTCCCGTGAGGACACAGGACTCAATACACACTTGCACACGCCTCCGTTACGGGCACTCTTACCAGAGCCGAGGGGGACTGTCATCCAGATCATTTTATTTGCAGTGACCAGACAAATCATCCAGGTTTTCCAAAATGTCACGGATTTTACATTTCATTTCCAGCCTCACTTTCGCTCTTACGTGTATAAAATATTAATTACAGGCTTAAATCCCCCAGATTCGCAGAGCTCCTAATGTATTTTCACTGGTTAAATTCCTAAAAAAAAAAAAATTTACTTTGTCCTCAAAGGAGGATTAAGTGTTTTTAATTTTACCAGTTTAACTAGCGACTGCTCAAGATTAAGGTAGATAAGTTTCAAAAGAATACATATAATAAACATTATGTATTAAGCATAATTATGTATAATAAACATTCAGTTTACAGCGCAACGACATTTTACCCAGATCTAGAACCAGTGCTTAATTTACCCTTTGTTTCCCTTCTTCAGATAAATGTAACTTACGTTGCACTAGTTAAAAGTAACATGAAAGTAGCTATAAAAAGTAATAATTAAAAGTAAAATTTACAACTATAAATAGAATTATAGGAGCGGCTAAAGCGGCTGTATTTAAGACGTTTTCCCTTAATTATAGCTTCGAGGAAAAAAGGTGTATTTTAGTGGTTAAGAATCTTCGTAAATCGATAATGATCATGTTCAGTTCTCCCATAAAAGTGCAATTATGGTACTCAATACACTGTAAGTGGAATCGGCCCCGATGAACATGATGTTAAGTAATACTTGTTTCAAATAAAACACCCGCTATTTGAGGTTCGAGGGGTTCGGATTAATTCATTACATGCAGTAATCGCTGTTCTAACGGAAAAGCAATGGTGCTACCAAGCCTGGCCTTAACCTGAGGATAGACTTCAAGCAACTAATGTGTGTTTAATTTAGGGGAGAAAGTGGGACATCAGGAGGAGCAGTAGGTGGCGCAGTAGTTACAGCTCCCATGTGCAGCCTGACGGTTCCGCGTTCCAGTCCCACTGCTGCTGCGGTACCCTGGGCCAAGGCCCCTTCCACTCACTTCATACAGTAGGAATACCCTGCTGCATAAAAGCGTAAATAATTCGCAAATGTCCTTGGCCAGAGGTGTTGATTTAATGGAGGTTAATAATAATAATAATAATAATAATAATAATAATAATAATAATAATAATAATTCCTCATTGTGGGATTCGCGGAACTGGACAGATCATCCTAGACCAGCCAGTGTAGAAGGTCAAGGCCACATGCTTGTCTTTAGGGGAAGCTGGATATTTGCAGGGGGGAAAAATCCACAAATCCGCTTACATTACCGTTACGTGGGTCTGCGTTATATCCGCGCCGAACATCTAAATCTCTCACATCCAATCATAATTCGGAATATGGGTAATATATATGAGCTGAGCTGTGGAATCTAGCGGAGAAGCAAGTTCACAATGCACGATGCGCGCCGCAGTCGCGCTGCTTTTCCAGTTCATTCTCTGCTCCACGCGCGCCCCGCGCTGCGCCGGTGACGTCACGGAGCGCTTTGCGACGGGTAGCGAGGAAATTTGCTCGAGATGTGATGAAACGCTGTTCGGTGGTTCTAACTTGTCGGAGACACTGGATTCGCGAGTGTGTTCACAGTATTTCGTGGGAAAAGTGTAGGATGAAACAGTCGCACGTCAGCAGCACAGAGTTTTGCACTCAGTTACACAACAGGGTTGAAAAATGAGCGGACTTACTTAGCCTTAGAATTAAACGGTCGGCACTCGGACTCAAGTTCTATAGTACTATATTTGGAGAGCATCGGCATGATCATGATTGGAAACTTATAATACTGTATTCTTTTATCCCAAATTAGTTTCGGATTCCCACTGGAAGTATGTTTTATTAAAAATACAGCAAATGTGTTCATTCAACTCCCAGTTATTTGTGGATCTCACTAACAAGCGTTAAGGTCATTAGAGTGGGGGGGGGGGACTAAACAAAAAGCTAAATCTAATAAATTTCCACGTGAAAGAGTTTTCCTTTTTCTTTCTTTTCTCCATACATGTATACTTAAGTGCTAAAGGGAAAACACGCCATAGCAATTCTTTTTATTCAGTGGAAACGTTTCATTGAAGTTTGTCGTTGAGTCGATCATAACCACTTTTCAAAACAATAAAGAGATTTGCACTAAAAGTCGTCCTGGTTTTCTAGAATCAATAGCAATATACTTCAGATAATAAACCTGGAAGTAAAAGAATCAGAAAAAAAAAAGAAAAATATGTGCATTATGCTAATGCTGTGTAAAAGGTTTCTATCGTGTTCTGTACACACACGTGAAGTCGGCAAAACTGTACATGTGAGGCATGTTACCTGATGTTTGTTTGAAGACATATGACAGCTTGGACATTTTAGATTTTTTATTTTTTTTTTCTGGTGGTATTTTCATTCGGACCACGAGTCTAAAACCTAGAACCATTTCCCCCTTTTTCCTTCCTAATTTCCTCTGTTTTTGTAAAGTGAATTTAAACAGCTTAACGTATCATTGCTACTAATTATGAACAAAACATCTGAGAACCAAAAACCAGTGAAGCTAGAAAAAAAATCAGTCATTATATATTCCAAAAAAATAAAAATAAAAAAAAAACAGTCGGATGCATCGGCATCTCAATAAATATGTTATGAAAGAAGATATAAGACCTGCGCTCCAATCACTGCAATGGTCACGGTGATGGAGAAACGTGTCAAAAGTTGTAACAGCAATATAAAACCGTAAAACTTCACATGATTATTGTGGCAACGTATAAGAGCGATCGTAGAACCCGATTAAATTTGTTGTGTACAACATTTAAATAAAAACTGCCTTCGACAGCAATTTCCTTCATTCCAGGGAGAAAGCAAAAAGATGAAAGCAGAAAAAAGATTTTTTTTTTCCTTTGTAATAACCCTAATAATACTGATGATAATAATAATAATAATAATGATACTACTAATAATAATATCTTTTAATAGCAATATTAGCTATTCTATTATAAGAGTTTGTGGTGTTGCTGAAAGACAGTGTCGCAGTTTCTCTAAATCTGTTGTGTGTTTGAGGAAGCAAAAGTATGTGCCTTCTTGTAGTTTCCTTGGTGAGCTTATTGCTGTTCAGAAGCCAAAGCCAGCCAATTGTGTTTGCACTAAAACCAAATGCTTTCGTGATGTAGAGTATGTAAGCACGTTGCTTCACTTTAACAGTATGCATGAGTATGAAATCGCTCAGTCCCAGGGCTACAACACTCATCTGTCCAACGGCGCACCTTAGGAAAAAGCCCTGGAAATACTTGCTTTGTTCCATGTTGCATTGGGATTTGACCCCCCCACCTGTCTCCTTCAAGATCAAAATGTTCATACTGAGCAATTCCACAAAGTGATGGTCATTATGATTCCACTAATATTTCTGTTGAGTGGTTGTGGTACAAAAAATAAGAACTTGTTTTTTTTTTTTTTTTTTTTCCTTTAATTTTTTTTTTTTTTTTTTTAATGAAAATGCATTAAAAGTCGTAACAAAAGGTATGAGGTCGCCTCAGGACCTTTGGCCAGTTTGTTTTTGTTTATTTATGTTTGCTAAGTTTCGTCGTGCATTTGTTTTCCTCGAACCTAAAGTGGAAAAAAAAAAAAAAGTAGAAAACACAAGAAGGCACCTTATTGAAGTTGATCGTAAAGAACAGTTTCGCCATCTAGTGTCTCTGATTTAGCACCTTAGAACACGGAATGTTCTATTTAAATGCTTTTCAAGTTGCATCTACCGTTTTACCTGCTTTACTATACTGTCATGCATTTGATTTACATAAACCTTTATTTATTTTCTTTAAAATATGTAAAGGAATGTGCCAAAGTTTTCGAGGCGATCTCACAACTTTGTCTTTATTTTTGTTCATGTGTTTTCTTCCCTCTTTATTCAGTTACAGCATTGGTATATATTTCATAAAATCATACATGTACACTATCATTATAAATGTGTTGGAGAGTTTGTTTTAGCGACAATATACTTACTTGCCATTTACAGTTAGCCCTGTATTTCAACTATATTTACTGGTGATGTGTATATGATATAATAAAGAAAATAGCCGTATGCTTCATTATGTTACATATTATTGTGACTTTTTTCGAAATACTGTGAAGATTTATCTTGCATATACTTTATAAATAAGTATTAAGCCTTAAAAAAAGACTAAAAAATTGTGTGGAAGAAAAAACTGATTGTTGCTAAGTAAGGATGATTTTTTTTGTAAATGTTACCAGCACTTTTTTGTAATTTTCACTTTCTGAGGTATTGTACAAGTTCACGCTGTTTGTGAAGTTTGAATATGAAGGAATAAAAATTAAATAATAGTACTTTACTGTACATTATTGAGTTGCAGACGTGTTTTAATTTTTCCCCAACAATGTCTAATGACATTCAAGACACAGTTTTAAAATTATTGTCTGTGTATATGCATGCATATATACAGTATACCCTATGTTGTGCATATGAACCAACCACCACTGCGTGGGGTCGCGGTGAACCAGGGCCCAACGCAGCAACACAGGGTGCAAGGCCAAGAGGGGAGGGGACACACCCAGGACGGGACACCAGTCTGTCGCAAGGCACCCCAAGCGGGACTCGAACCCCAGACCCACCAGAGAGCAGGACCCGGCCAAACCCGCTGCGTCACTGTGCCACCCTTTTTATTACAGTCTACTATTATTTATAAACGTCACCAATTATTGTAAGTTTCAGTTTCGTGGCAAAGTTTTTTGAGAAAAAAACAAGTATTTGGTAAAAAGTTCATTAACAAAGACATTACAGGATTTCTAAATATATTTTTCATCAGTTTTTAATCAATTTGGCTTTACAAAGAGGTGCGTATCACAAATTTGCCACGCTGCAATTTCTGCACCTTGTGACCTTCACATTGGCCCACTAGGCGCATGACTGTGATCTTTCATAATTAATTCCACAGAGTCATTTAATGAAAGTTCTTTACTCGATGATGATCGTTAACAGACCACAGGAGATATTACCGGAAAACGTTACGCACGAATACACCGAATTCCTGCCAGGTTTAACTATTCCTAGCCTGTTTGATCCACCGTCATGAAGCCCTCATTAAACTGATCACTGGACTGTACAAATTTATCGAAGGAAATCTGCTCCATGGCATGACACTATTAGGGGGATTCAATAGGAGTGTGGTGGAATGCTACCAAATTGAAGCCTCTGTCTATCTGCTACACTTAACTCTTGACGAATCATACAACTGACACGAAAGCTTTTTAAAACTGATCTTTATACTGAATGCAGAATGATCAGTGAAATGGTGAATGTGGCAGCTGAATATGACGTGGCACGGTGTATGTGTGGATTTGTCAACACCTCATGACATAGAACTTTTCCCAGACTATTCAGGCACTCACCAGCTGACCTTTGCTGAGAGGTCACATGAGGCCATAAAATTATGCAACTGTCTCCTGCGCTCCACTGTTCCGACAATTAATTACAATTTGCTGCTTAAAAAAATGCTTTACAGCCAAAGGCAATTTGTCATAGTAGTTAATATAATAAATTATAATATAATGTATATAATAATATATAATATATAAAAAGTAATATTTGAACTTAGGATGTTCTGGTTTTGAAGGATCGAAACCATTACACTTCAGATTAAAAAATACTCGGAAGGCAAAACAATTACAAGAAAACGGGATAATAAAACCTTCTGTGCACTTTGCTAAAGGTATTTATAAGGCAAAATTACAGAATGGTCTAATTTTCCAAATCGATATGTTAAATCAGTTAAGTTTTTGGCATGCTGATATTTGTTTGAAGACATATGATAGCTTGGACATTTTTGATTGTTTTATGTTACTTTCAATTAATCATTAAAATTGTCAGCAAGGCAAGGAATAATAACTGAAAACACTAAAACGTACACTGTTACACTTCTCACAAAACAGGAGGAATTACTGTTAGCACATTAAAGCTCCTGGAACTTTCTCAAAGTATCATAACTCCAGGCAAACTGGAATAAATTACGGCTTGATCCATAAACCTTCCTCAGTCTGTTTTAGCAAAACAAAAAACATTTAACTTCTTAAAGTTAAACATAAACTATTTAAATATTACAAGACAGTCTTTCTCCAATTGCAGAATAAATTTTCATACATAAACATTACAAAACAGGGTTTGCGTTTTAGCTTCCCCCGCAGCTGTTTTAACAATACAACATTCTGTTCATAATTAAATTCATTTAGCTCACACTCCCCCCCCCCTACCCTCCCCAAGTAACTTACAATAGCAGGTGTGTATACTAAACTCCCTACAGTTCTTTGCCAATTTTCATATCATGGTGTTTTTACTGGTGCATTTCAGGGTAAATATCTTGCTCAATTGTGCAGAAGCAGGAGCAGGGATCTGAACCCAGGCAATAGTTGATTGCAAGGCAACGGTTGTAACCACTATGTTATAATACCTGTCCAGTTCTGGTGGCACCTTTTTTACACAGGTAAGTGTACTGAAATTATGTAAATATTTGTTCATCTATGTAAATATGATGTAAATGTTTGTTCATTGGGACAGCTGGTAGCGGTCACAGGTTCCATCCCCACCTCGGGCAATAGTATCCTTGCAATGTACTTACCCTAAATTGCTCCGATAGAATTATCCAGCTGTATAAATAGGTAAATAATTGCAACCTTACCATTGCAAGTTGCTTTTGAGAAAAGCATCAGCTAAGTGAATAAATGTAAATCTACCAATTTGACACTTTTAATGAATTATGCACATTTGTACATGTAACCTATATTTGTTTAGCAGATGCTTTTCTCCAAAGCAACTTCCAATGAACTCTATGTAGTGTTATCAGCCCACACACCTTATTCACCAAGGTGACTTACACTGCTAAATACACTACTTACACTGGGTCACTCATCCATACATCAGTGGAACACACTCTCTCTGTCACTCACACACTATGGGCAAACCTGAACAGCATGTCTTTGGTCTGTGGGAAAAAACCAGAGCACCCAAAGACTTACATGCAAACTCCACACAGACTGAGCAGGGATCAAACCCACGTCCTCTCGCACCACCTAGGTGTTGTGAGACAGCAGCGCTACTCACTGTGCCACCCATTTAGCAGTAGCTAGTATTTACTAGTCTTTAGTAGCCACTCTGTCACATCTCTCCTGCCACTTCTTGTTAGTTGCCGTCACAGATATTAAAGAGGAAGTCCACTGACTACTTCAGTAGCTCATGCTAGCACTGGACCATGAAACTTTAGGGTTGGATCAACAGGTATCACCTAGCAATCCTGGTGTTCATGTACCTCATCTTTTCCAGCAACTTCAAGACGTGATGGTCTGTCCCCAACATGTGCTCTCGACCTAGGATGTAGTATATAATCAATTCTATTGACCATTGCACTGGAAGACACTCAGACGCTGCAGAACAGCATACATTAAGAGAAAACGGTCTGCTGCTTTTACATTTGTCCAGTTCTGACCCTCGAGAAGCATCCCCACCTTAGGGTTAGTCCCACCTCACCTTCGACACCTCAGCCCGTACTGCTGTATGTATGCAGCCTATACTATGAAAGGCAGGGGACTCTACAACAATGGTCTATTACAAAATGTTTAATTCAATTAGCACACAATACTTCTCATGGAGGAGAGTACACTGACAGGCTCGCTCTGATTTCTGGGTCAGCTCTGTGAGCGGCATTGCATGACAAGTCCAGTACAAATTGTCAGTTCAAGCCTGCAAGGCCAAAGAAGACCCTTATTTTTAGCCTGCAACAGGTCTCAATCCCTCAGCCTTCTGCACCCACAAACATATCTGGCTTTTCTTCAGCAAATAACCAAAATACTCCACTTCTTATTTAGCCAAGGTACACTTAGGATTTGCAATCGGCCCAGCCTGCTTCAGTCGACCAGATTCAACGTGTATTCCTTCCATGACCCACTAAAGGTAGGTGGCTGTTAATTGTCGTTAGCACTTGGTCCATCAGTCCATCCAAACCGAAAGCAAAACCTGCAAACTACTACAGACCCCACATTTTAGAAATCTGAAGCAGTTTGATAGTGTTTTTGTAAATTTAACTTTACCCAATTAGCTTGTAAAATCTGAAGAATCATAATGGGATCATACATGGCAAAGCATTTAACTATCTGAAATCTAACCTATGCTGTCCACTCATCACTTCATAGCTTTGTAAGCTCCAACATCAACATCTCCCCCCCTTGGTTTAAACAGCTACTCTAGGATTTGTTATGACTTTTTTGCTAGATGATCCTTGCACCTTCAGTCTTGTACACATCAAACCTTACAGAGCTATATGACCACATTTATGAATACTAACTGTAGGGCCTCCAGTGAGTCATGTGAAGGTTTACTTGACCCAGGCCGCCACTTACAGGTTCCAAGTACACACACATTGACTGGAACCGCTTGTCCTGAGCAGGTTCACGGTGAGCCGGAGACTAACCCGGCAACACAGGGCATAAGGCTGGAAGGGGAGGGGACACACCCAGGACGGGACTCCAGTCTGTCGCAAGGCACCCGAAGCAGGACTCGAACCCCAAACCAACCCGAGAGCAGGTACAGGCCAAACCCACTGCACCACCACACCCCCCAGGTCCCAAGTAACTTCCTCCAAAGTCACAGGCCATAGGAAAATCACAGGAGGGCTGCTCAAGTTTATCTCTGGCCCACAACACGGCTTTGCCACCCGCTCAAAGCAATAATGTGGTCCGGCTTTATGTCACATTGATGATTTTAGTCAATATGTGAACTTTATTAAGGCCTTATAGGTTCACTTATTTGCATGGGGTATAGTGAGCCAAGGGTCATACCAAAAAAAAGTGACATTTACCAAGTATTTAAATTCCTGTAGCACCCCCAAGTGGCTGTTTATTGCCATACATGGGCATTACTTGGATCTCATGTAACAAACACAGTAATGTCTGCATTGGTTCGGTGCTCTGATACTGAATCTGAACAAATTCAGTAATTTTACAATGCTCCCTACAAGTAAATGCCACCACATGTCATGTGATGATCACGTTATGCATATGTCTCAAGATCCCTACATTGAATTTGAACTATAACAACCTAGCACTGATTTTAAATGTGGTTATTTTAATAGTGCCTGTTTCCACAGTCAAAACTGCATCACACGTGAACTAGAAAGTGAGTGAAACAGAGGTACACCACTATTTATTACTGCAAATTTTTAGAAAGATAATGTAATCATGGAAAGTATTGTAAGCAGGATTCCGGGGCCTTCAGTGCATGGATCCCTAACAATAGAAAGAAAAAAAACACAATATCTCCAGCACCTTTGCTGCATAATGAAACCTGCAGGGGAGTGATGTGTCACACAGTCAGTGCAGTGTGTGTGTGTGCTGCCTCCCTCAATGATTCTGTTTCTACAGTTTGCTGAGTTGCACCTTTGTCCAAGACGACTGAAAATGTACAATAAGTAACAATGGTTTCCATTACCACGTTACCACACCCCGAGTGCACAGCGCTGAGGTGAACCCCGATTCACGCGCTCATGCCCTATCGACATGGCGCCGGCCAATCGCTTCACCCAGTGCGCAGCCGCGGAGGCACGGCGCGTCACCGAGCGCGCGCCAACGGAGCGCGCGATAGCTGAGCGGACTGGCGGGCGGAGCAAAGCTCCTGGCGCAGTTACGTGCGGAAGTGTGACGCAAGCCGTACTCCGCGCGCGGTGTCATGGCGGCGCCCAGAGACGGCACTCTCAGTTGGTTCCTTGCGTTGACATTAGGGGTTTCCCTTATAAAATTCCTCTTAATAAAAGCTTAGTAAGTTCACAAGTTACGTATGTACAAAATAGCAAAAGAATTATGCATGAATCATATTATTTTAGAATAAAGTGAAAATACCAGGGAACTATTTTTGTTATACTGTGTGTGTTGATGATTGATGGTGATACTCGGATGATACTGTTCTGACACTCACTTCTGTTAGTTGTATAACTTTCTCTCAAATAGTCCAAGACAGAGTAGGTCATCGATTTTCTCCTTTTTACCTTTTTTTCTATTTTCAGCCATTCTACTGATTTTGAGGTTCACAGGAACTGGCTTGCAATTACCCACAGTTTGCCAGTTTCAAAGTGGTATTTTGAGGTATGTGACTCGAGCATTTTATACGTTAACTTTCACACGGCCACGTCTCCATATATATATATATATATATATATATGAAATGTACATAACATTGTTTCAACAAGAATGGCAACAATGACCATTTTTCAACAAGGTGTTGAACATCCCGACACAGACTCAGATGTACTTAAAGTAAACCCTAGCTATTGTGACAAAACACGAGTTTCTGTTTTATTTCTGTTAACCTGTTTAAATAAAAGCATAACCTGAGCAAGAGATTACTAAAAATAGTGATATTTATTGGGAAGTGCTTGACCTATGACCACTTTTAAAGTGGTTTCTGTAAAAAGATATTTCTTTCTTCTTCTAAGGAAACTTCAGAGTGGACCCTGGATTATCCTCCATTTTTTGCCTGGTTTGAATATGGACTGTCTCACATCGCAAAGTATTTTGATGAGGAGATGCTTGTGGTGCAGAACCTGACGTATGCTAGTCCAGCTACCATTCTCTTCCAGCGGCTGTCTGTTATTTTTACAGATCTTGTCTTTGTTTATGCTGTCAAGGAGTAAGTATCTTCAACAGCTGGTGCCAGAAGCCCTTGTAAGGTGTGCTTCTCAAGCTGCGTTAAATATCGGGTTTGTTTTGTGCTTACCAGTTAAAACCATTCTAAAAGAATTGATAAATCGAGCACAATGTTGTCACTGAAAGCTTATTTTGTGTTGGGAAGGTAATTCAGATTTTAAACCTTTGTTGATTATTATCTTTTCAGGTGCTGCAAATGTGTACAAGGTGGTAAAAGGCCCAGGGACATCTTAGGGAGTCCGTCCTTTGTTCTAGCAGTGCTACTCTTATGGAACTTTGGACTTCTCATTGTTGACCGTATCCTTCAGCCAGATTTTTAAGTAATTGTTGCATACACTGAATAACAATTTCATAGAATCATAGGGGGTTGTCTACATACAGAAGGATAATCAGTAACTCATACTAAATTGTTACTGTCTCCCATGAGTTCAGTATGTGCAGTGTAGTCTGTATTGTTGCATGGTTTGCTTGACTGTTTTCTTATCAAAATGATCTGATCCAAGTTCTTAATTTTTTTGAATAGATATTCATTTTCAGTACAATGGATTTTTGTTTGGTGTATTTCTTCTTTCTGTGGCAAGACATTTTCAGGTACAGAAAGATTCTTATATTAAAATGTGTATCAGAATTAAATGTCTAGTAGTCAGTTTTTAAGGCATGTTGGATAGACATATTTCAGCATATAACTGGTTTACACCTGCTTTTAATATCAGTTCTGTTCTTTCAAGGGAAGACATCTGGAAGGAGCTTTCCTTTTCGCTGTCCTCTTAAACCTAAAACATATCTATCTGTATATAGCACCTGCTTATGGAATATACTTGCTGAGATCATTTTGTTTAATCCAGGACAATTCAGGTAATTTTTTTCCCCATTAAGAAGTAAAAAAAAAAATATATATATATTTGCAAATCTAGGTGTGTGTTTAATGGTCTCATACTTTGACAGATTTATTTATATGATGCTATGTTATATTTTTAATTTCCTTTTTTTTAGATGGATCTCTAAAGTGGAGAAATTTCAGTTTTATTCGGTTAGCAGCACTGGGAATAATTGTATGCTCAGTATTTGCACTGTCATTTGGGCCATTTCTCGCTTTGGTATGTATGCCTAATATCCTTTAATTGTAGAAGATACTGAGGTAACTTTGATAAACAAATATCTATCAATTTAATTTTGTATATACAATGCATTGTGTATTCTTAATATATTTAATAGTTAATCAGAAGAAGATGTAATAGTATTAAACATGTGTAGGCAACCCACAATATAGATAATACTTAAACATGAAATACTTAAAAATAAATTACACATGTATAAAAAATTCACATCTTTTGCAAATATCAGTATGAACGGATGTACCTTTTGATTAAAACTGACTTTTTATGCTCTAAGGTACAGTACTTTTATTGTCAGTTAAACTGAAAGGTGTTTATTATGTTGAACAGGATGTCATGCAAGGAGTGGAGTGGTATGACTTGAAGGAATAATTAAAATGTTTTTTGAATGTTTTCTGTTAAAATATTTCATTAAATGCTTTTGGGTTACATTTGTTGTTTTTTTATCTTAAAATTACCTGTCTGCGTGTGCTCTGACTCAGGACATGATTAGTTGCTTTATCAGCTGATTGACTGAACTTTTTATTGACTGGATGTCCTATTGATTGGATATTAATAGGTAAATACCACCATCTTACAGATATCAGCCAGTAGCTTTGTGGTTAAGAAGGTTGTTGGTTCAAGCCCCGTTCCCCACTACTGCTGCAGTATCATTGAACATGGTACCTGCACTGAAATGCTCCAACTGTTTAAGTGTTTCAGTTAGTTGCTTTGAATAAAAGGTTTAAATAAGCAGATGCCTAGATATGTGCACTAAATATGCTTTTAGTATATCTTTACAATAGCTGTTTGTGTTTTAAAGGATCAGCTTCCTCAAGTTTTGTCAAGACTCTTTCCCTTCAAAAGAGGACTGTGCCATGCATATTGGGCTCCCAACTTTTGGGCACTTTATAATGCTGCAGATAAGGCTCTCTCTGTCTTAGGTATGTATTATGAGTTATATGCTGTGATGTTTAATGTGACTTGATTATGAACATATTTCATGAATAAATGGTTATTTATTTATTTAGGTATTAAGCTAAAATTACTTGATGTGGCCAAACTTCCAAAGGCTTCAATGACAGGAGGCCTTGTTCAGGAATTTCAACATTCTGTACTTCCGTCAGTATCCCCATTGATAACATTGATTTGCACCTTGATATCAGTCTCAGTGAGTATTATTTACAGTAGGGCAAATTGTATTTGTTGTATCTGAGCTCTGTATGAGCTTATATAATGTACATATTTCATTGTTTAAAATACTGTTTTATTCGATAAACATGCTAGCTAATTTTAAATGTCTGTTGTAACTCCCATAAGCCTGCGTTGTTCAGCATTTGGCACAGACCTTGTGGAGCCAGAGGTTTCCTTCGATGCTGTGTCATTTGTGCCTTGGGATCCTTCTTGTTTGGCTGGCATGTGCATGAAAAAGCTATCCTAATGGCAATACTTCCACTAAGGTATTTGGATCAGAGTTTTTAATTTTTTAAAATCAAGTAAGTCTGGCTTTTTTTAATACACAGCTTGTTTTTGCAGTATATTAGCAGTGGAAAGCAAAGATGATGCTGGGGTGTTTTTAATCTTGGCAACAACGGGTCATCTCTCTCTGTTTCCGCTACTCTTCACCACACCTGGTAGGTATTTCTGCTTTCTAATTCTTATTCAATTATCCCATAAATAAGAATTAAAACTGGAGTTGCGAAAATGTGTTTCATTAACTCTTATTACACAGAGTTTAAATGTGTTGCAATATTGTTTTGCAGAATTCCCCATCAAAATTCTTCTCATGCTACTTTTTACACTGTACAGTTTCACTTCCCTGAAGAGGCTTTTCAGGTTAGTGTTTTTACAACTAACAAGTGTTAACGTATGAAGCATCTTGAATGACATTAGTTTAGCAAAATTTATAAGGGATGCAAATGAAGAACTTTATAGTTTTTTACGTTTTATCGGTTTGTGTTTTGTTCTGTTTCAGGCCGGAATGTTGCTTGATTAATACTGTGGAGTCGGTCTACCTTTCAGGCCTAATTCCGCTTGAAATTTTCTGTGAGCTCATCTACCCCTTGACCTCATGGCAACAGACTTTTCCCTTCATTCCTCTGCTCCTCACTTCGGTATACTGTGCCTTTGGCATCATATACTCTTTCTTCAGGCTCTATGGGATATTGCTGAGAGGACCACGTTATACAACCAAAAGGAAGTCTCACTGAGACTATAATGTGAGCGCAGCCACATTGTTTTAAAAAGCAAGACTACTTTGGTGCTACCATTGCTCGTCTCGATAAGCAGTGATATTTGACAAATTCATAATAGTAAATAGTAGTCCTGTACTTTTGAATATATGGACCAAAATATGGGAAACAATATACCCATTTAATTTAGATTTTTGTGGTTCAGTAGTAAATTGTTCTTAATACTTGGTTTTGTTGAAAACGCAAGGTGAGTGGATATTTCTTGTGATGAATAAAGGTTTTTTTTTTTTTTTTTTTTTTTGCAAACAGCCCAAAGTCATTCCTCAAGATTTGCTCATAAACTGAATTGTCTTAATAAAAATTCATTATTACCAATAATCGCAGTCCAAAAAAAATGTGTTCCTGAGTCACCAAAGGTTAACCTGTTTTTGTTTTTTCACCAAAAATGTAACCTCGGTGCTCTTTCCGTTTGCAGAGAGGGTTTTCATTGCATTGCAAAAGTCATTTACATTTATTAAGTGATGTACATCTCCGAGAACAATACATAAAGTACATTACAACAACAGGAGAGATTTGGATGGAGACACTCTGAGTACAGTGAGTGAACTTACACATCGAAACCTTTGTAAACAAAGTGGTGCGTGGCGGTATCACGTGCCTTAAAGAAATCCAGAAAGAGTCTAAAACTATTATGCAACGTAAGTTCAGAAGAATCCATTTAATTTTTAAAACCAGTCCTGAGTTACTGAAAATGCTTCTGTTCCCCAATTATCGCTGGAGTACTGAGCTGAACATATAATTATCGTTATGATTGAGAAAGTTTGCTGATTTCCTGCTTAAGTTTAATACATAAACGCTACTTATTTTTAACATTAGTATAATTTACTTTCACGTTTTAAACTGTGGCTAAAATCTCTTGTCTTGTATCCACACGTAGCAATCTTAGCAGTGGAACTATTGTGCAGGACGGTATTATTTTTCAGACGGACCTTACATTTCTACTTCCGGCGCAGTTTAGCGATGCCCTTCATTTCAATCCCAGCAGGTGACATGAGAGCAGTGCTGGGGCAATCGTGAGTTCAGCGTTCATCCCTATCTGCAGACATGGGGTTGCTGCCGGACGAGGCCAAGGTTCTTCCCCCGCCGGGGATAGTGAACAGGAATTCGGTGTGGTTCGGCTTCATGGGCTGGTGCACAGCCATGATCCACAACGCTATGAACCGTAGACCGCCTTTGAAATCTGGTGAGTTTTAGCACAACAACAAGTTTCACTGATTTTGCACAGAAGTTTTCTGTAAGTCTGCTTTACGCACAGAGCGGGAGTGTGGCTTATGCAAGTCAGCAGTTAGCGACGCAAGAGTGATGTTGAAGTTGGAAGCCGCGAGGTCCCTGACTGTGTTAGTGTCATGGAGGCTGCGGGGCAGGTTCTCTGCACACCACCGGTGCTCAGAAGCAGGGTGAATAACTAAGAGCCTTTAAATGAAGGCTTCGCTTGGATGCTGTGTTTTGCAGGAGTGCACCGGCAGGCTCTGTTCGTCAGCATCGGATGGCTGCTCGGTTACCACCTCACCAAGCACGAGAACTACACCTACGCCAAGCTGGACAGAGACATGAGGGAGTACATCCGCCAGCACCCCGAGGAGTTCGCCGAGAAAGGTACTATTGTACCTTAGAGACGGTTAACAGGCATAGAATGAAGGTCCACTACTAACGAGCTAGTTTTTTGTCGTGCCTGTGTGCTCGTTTTTCGCGCACTTCCACAATGGTGTGTTCTGACGTCACTGGATGCGGTGACGCGAGTATGACGTCATATTTTTTTGCATATTGTAGTGTGTGTTTCCCTGCAACTGCTCATTATGCAGTTAGTGCAAAAACACTCATCTGTGAAGAATGGAAATGCACATACAAGAACTGGTGTGCAAGTGTCCACAAAATATAGACATGTGTACATACATTTATTTATCTAGATGATGTTTTTCTCCAAAGCGACCTTGTGTTAAGATACTTATTTACCCATTAATGCAGCTAGGTGTTTTTTTTTTTTTTTACGGGAGGAATTTACAGGAAGTACCTTGCTCAAGGGTACTACAGCTGGAGGTGGGAATCGAACCTGCAACCTTTAAAGGCAGCAGCTCCAACCATTGTTACCAGCTGTCTCAATAGTATAGTATAAAAGGTATACAGTAGATTATGCATATTTTAGAATACATGTATTTTGGGGGGGGGGGGAAATGGAACATCAATAGACATGTACTTTTGAATATAGTGGCTAAATTTTTGGAACTGCACCACACTATTGTGGCAGAAATTGCAAGGTACAAACAAAAAAAAATCTGTTTTAATTATAATTGCCCAGGGAGGGACAAGAACATGAAGAAATGCTATTGTTATCAACCCCACAAAGTACCAGATTCTTTAGTTTGGATGTTTGTGTTTTGAGCTAATTAAGACTATATGGTCTGAGCTTGACATGTAGAGCAGTGCTTTGATATAATAGTTATATTACAGAAACGAAATCCCTCGCAACAAACGCAGGTGTGCAAAAAGTGTTCATGGGCATTTTTTTTCTATAGTATGTAGCTGCTGAGGAAATGTTAACTTTTGTCTTTGCTGTCTTGGAAGTTCCCAAGCTGTTATGTTATAAAATCTGGGTCTTGCCTTAATTAACCTTATTAGTTATATTATCCTAAATTCACATTTATGTTTTGACCCCAGGATAATACTTTTAACACAAAGAAAAAGTGGATGTGTGAAAATACCTGTACGGCACACCTCAGTAGTTTCAAGCCCATTAAACCAGGGTTGTTTAAGCCTAGATGTCTCACATTTAAGATAGGAAAAGTCAAACTTTGTCAGCAGTAATTCTAAAAATAGTAGAAGTCTTTGGAGAACAGTTGTTCTGAAACGCCTTAGTTTTTTTTTTTCCAAATGTTAAATGAGACTGAAAAAGCACGGATATACCAGTTCAGTTGCTGTAGCCTCTCCGCTTACTGTATAAAATCCAAAACAAAAGAATGTTCAGTGTGCCTATTCCATTCCTCAAGGCAGGATATATAATAACATACAGTATCAGCTTGCTAGCTTTGAATACATATTGTTCAAATGCTAATAGAACAAAAATGGCAATAACACTGCTTTTAACAAACTACAATTATCAAATGCCAGTGCTTAATAGGAAACTGTGAAACACACCATATTCATCATGTTATGTCAATAGGTCAAAATGTCAATGGAATGTTGTATAGGATCTGTTATATGCAACATGTCTAACTCCAGTATGAGTGATCAAATTGTCAATGTAGTGAGTCATTTGTATAGTAACTTATATGCAGTGTATAGACCAAATAACTGGGTAGAGTAATACATAGCATAATCAGAAACTCAGTAAAGCAAGTGAAACAATACAAAGTACAAATAAAACAAGATGTTAAAAGAGCCAAATACTGAGTTTTTATAGTAATATTTAGACTGTTTCTGCAAGTATAAAAAAATCAGATAAAGCTACATGTATTAAATGTTTTGCTGCAGGCTGATTGCGGCAAGGAGAAGTACATGACATTTTTGCTCTGAAACGGAGATGTTTTTAGAAAATAAAACGAAGATTGTTTTTTACCAGAACATGCTCAAAATTACCATATGTCCTTTCTTCCAAGTGGTTATAGAATTTAAGAAATATAGTCAACCAGTATGAAATATCCCTTCATTTCAGTTTTCTGGTTATGGCATTTCCTGTGTATGGTTCTAGTCTTACTGCTTTGTTAGAAATGGGGTTGCAACTGAATGGAGGTATGGTTAAGTGTAGTCAGTGACCACAGTATTTACTCTCCAAAACCAGCAGTATTAAACTTGCATACACTCTCTCTCATAGTAGGTTTAAAAAAAAAAAAAAATTAGCTACACCAGAGTATATTAATAGCTGCCAACCAGTAAGGAATTACCAGTTTTTCCTTAAAGCCACTTAAGTACCTGCACTGCTCTCCAGGAACTTAATACATGCATGTAGTGATACAGGGACTCATTCTTCAAGAACGACGGCATCCCTCCTGTGCCCCAGTGTCCTGCTGTTGGCTATTGCAAAATAATTAAGCAGCTGTGAGGAGTAACTAGATTTTTATACAGAAGAAAAATGAAGCACTGAGCTAAGAACAGCATTTCTGCCAAGAATCTGCTGGCATCTAGATTTAAGGATTTTGATATTAGTTTCATTTATTACCATAATTGAAGTGCATGTATAAAGTATGAATACTTCTGACACAATGTTCCACATAGTACATTTTTCACCTACTGAATGGTGAATGTTGTTTGATTCCTGTTTTCATGTCTGCTGTTCTAGACAAACCTTCTTTTTCTGAGATTTTGGAGGATTTTCATCCCATTCGCTGACCTCTGGAAGACTTGGAAATCATGACATGTTCAGACATCAACCTAAAGTGGTCCAGGCTGTTGTGAGCTTTAAAAGTATGTGTGAAATAAATTTTTCCCCCACTCCACTGTTTTTAATATTTAATCTTTAAGTGGGGACCTGAATGAAAAACTTGAAAGTTAATTTCTGAGGGTATGTTTGAGATGGTAGTAAATGTCTTCACCCTTTCCAAACGAATTAAGCTTTACATTTAAACCAGTTGCTGTGGTCTCTGTGCCTAGTCCCACAATACAGCAGTGGCTGTCTGTGGATATGTGGTCATACAGTGTCCCTGTACTTTTCCATCTATTACCGATAACTCCTTGTTCCTCTAGTACTGAGGCACAGTGCACCCTGAATGGAGTACCAGCCCACAGCAAAAGTCATTCAACCATGAACCCCCTAAGGGCAGTTAAGGGTCACCAGTTCACCTGAAACATGTCTGTGGGAAGAAACCTGAGCAATCAGTAAAACCACCATGTGAACACAGAACATGCAAAACCAAATGGGGACAAACCCTACATTTGAGAGAGCAGCCCAGGCATTGCAAGCACCAACACCACAGCTCCTAAACATTTTAAATTAAACTTTGACACCTTTAACTATTTGAGTTCAATAGTACCTCTAGGGAAAGGAGGGAACTCGGCTGACAAATTACATTGCTTATGATGAGAGATATACGCAATTTCGATAAGATGTAGAGTATATAGTGTGTTGCCTTTTGTGAAAGCTCTGAGTTCACAAATAAGAGGTAGTTTAAGATTATTCACATATTATGGGTTGTACACCATCATGGGCCAAGACAGCAACCTTTCAAATTAGACAACTATTGAGGATCAAAATGATAAATGGGTAGACCACAAAGAATGAATACAGAATACAGTTGCAGCATAAAGGTTATATGGACCCCTAATTACAATGACTGTTACATGACCCACTTACTAAGTCATAATTAATGCCTACAGTATAAAAAAATTCCCAAACATTGATCCAATATAGGTGAACTGATACGCAGACACACTTTAAAACAATTTATATATTTTACAAAGTAGTCATTAGTATACAAAAATTAACCAAATGGACAAAATCTAAAAGCAGTTTTTTCACATAAGCATTAAAGTGTATTCTTTGTTCTTTCACACATCACTCACTTCTAGGCAACTAAAAAATTCAATTGTATTTCTTTAACCTGAGACCAGTTTTTTAATAAAGAACTACAGTTTCAATGGTCCAAGGCTAGTCTTCGATCTCACCATTAAATGGTAACACTAAATTGAAAATTCCCACATTTTTAATGTGACTACACATTAATTTTAGGCTGATCTTCTCCATACTTGTGAGGTAAGGCACCTGACCAGAAATGCACCTGCACGTGATAAAAGTGGTTTGTTGAAACAACCCCACTAAAATTGTCATAGAACCTGATAAACAATAAAGCGGTAATTCATGTGTGATGCAACATATTTAAGTGGAGCCGTTTTGTCAAAACTAAATTCTTTCCTTTCCACATCCAACACTTAAAAATACTCTGAACATAAGAATATCTATTTAAGGATGCTCAACTTAAAAAAAAAAAAAACAAACATACCACTTAATATTGTTTGGACTTTTGAAGTTGTACTGTTTCAGCGTTCAAAATATATCTTATTCAGTAGCAATACAAATAAGATACACCTGATGTACTTAAATTTCACAAAAAAATCTAACTACTGGAGAAATTTTAAAGGTAATATCTTTGTCACACTGGAACAGCCAGCACACAAGACAGCTGAGAAAAAAAAGAAACTGCCTCATTAAAAAAAAAAAAAAATTCAGTGATCTATGAATATTATTTAGGGCTGTTCCCCCTTCGCTGAGTGTGCACTGTCCTTCAGCTTCTGCTCCTGCATCAGAGTTCGAGTGGAACCTGAACAGAGAACAGTGGACTTTCATAAGGATTTTCATAGCATACAACAGAGAACTGGAAAGAAATGTGCTCAGGCTAAGCACTAAAGGATTTTGCACCAGAGGACAATGTGTTCTGAACTTACTCATTTCTGCCAACTTCTGGATCAGCTTGGATTTTCCAGTAGATTTGCTGTATGAAATTCAAGGGAAGGGAACACAAAATTAGTTTCTCCTTGCAGCTATCAGTATGTAAAACATCTCAAACCACATTCAGCATGTTATTGTGGTTCTCATTTACAAAGATATGCATGGAAATTTTTGTAAGAGTAACTCACCTCCCATCAGCTTCATCTTGGCCATCCATGTCAAAGCGAAGTCTCTTTAAAGGCTTTGGTGTAGAACCTTGATCAAAACTCCTCTTCAGAGACCAGTCGCTGCTGCTTACCATCTCGTTGATCTTCTGAAACTTATCTGATGTCTTGTGGAGATGGAGGAGAATCACTGTCTTTACAATTATGAAATTTCCTATTGAAGTGGATTTTCATAAGATTCCACTTAAAATTAAGTGCTGTTCCAAGGTTACACTACTACAAAAATGCATTTCATTTTGGTATGCAATTAAATTTATATTTTGTTTAAAACAAAATTGCATGTAATGCAATAATCTTTGGCGCACTGTGGATCAGACTGTTAAAAAAATGAACATTGTTCAGAGAACTCCACTTTTTTTTTTTTTTTTAATAAAAAAACAAATATAATGGCTACTCACCCCAAAGGATTCCCCAATAGATACCAAGATTCTACGGAACAAAGGAAACAATGATTTTAACATTAAGAACAACAAAAGCCTTTCATATCTCCCTCGAGCAAAATTGAATTTAAGTTTAGTACATTTCACTGTACATCTAATGTTTTACAGCATCAGACATTCCTCCAGCAAACCTCACAGACATGCAAATCCTGGTATACACTTTACTAACCTGGACCGTGGGGTCATAACACCTGGAGAGAGTCTGCTGTTCTTTAAAGGAGATATATACACATTGTTACTGCCAGGAACCTGCAGCGGGGAGCTGGGGTACTTGTAGGGACTGCAGGGGATTTGGGGGATTGGGGATAAGGTGGGGGGCTGCAAGAAAAATGCAAAGAAAAAAATTGATTGCAAAACGGTATACAGCTTTCTTTTATATTAAATAGAAATTCCCACGACTAGGGGCTATTTAATGCTAGGAAACGTCGTACCACATCTCTAATACACCCTTCGATGAAATCGCCCTCGGATTCACAGGTATCTAGATAATGGCTAAATACTGCCACAATACTATTTACACTGATCTTCACTCAAAATTCTGGTTGGTTCTTCATTACATATTTAAGAAACTAATTTTGTGCATATCTTACTAGATGTAAATTAACATGAGTCATATGGACAGAATAAAATGTTCAGAAACCCAATACAGACATAAAACCCCACCCATGTCTCTGGATTAAGTTTGATGCTTCCCATGGGACAGCTACTGAGTGGGTCCACAATAATCAGGCTCCTGAATTATTTCATGTCATTTCAATTTTCATGTGGCACTGAACTGTGTATGATGCACTTAAATATGGAGAGCTGATAGCGTACTGGATAGAGCTGTTGCCTTCTGCCAAAAGTTCAAATCCTGCCCACTGCTATAGTACCCTTGAACAAGGTACTTACTCTAAAATGGCTCCAGTAAAAATTACCCAGCTGCATAAATGGGTAAATAATTGTAGGCAGCTTAAACATTGTAAGTTACTCTGGAGAAAAGCATCAGCTAAATGTAAAAATGTAAATAAAGCTCATGCCCTTCAAAGCTTCTTGCCTTAGTCAAAGATATTCCAGATCACTATCACACACATACCGCCATTCTTATTTATAAAAATTAATAAATCTGTTTGATATTACATAATGTAACTAAAGACAAGCTGTAAAACTATATTTCAATGTCCATTTGAATTCTCTTTATGTTTAATATGAAGAATGGCTGAGCTTGTGAAAGGGCTATTCAAAAGCAGGCTTAAGTGTATAAAGACACATCTGACTTGGCAGGATTAGTAGAAGAACTGGTCTTGCCAATAAACAGAATCAAATCTGGACATTTAAAATCAAATGGAAAAAGTAGGTTTTCAACCAAGCTTCATTGCCTCAGGATTTCTGCAGAGGTCTATAATGAAGTCATATTTCACACTATATAAACAACCATGTACAGAGCATAAACAGCAACATGGATATATTTTCCTATGAAATTAAAAAAAAAGTTGCATGGCCTGTAGGTTATAGTATCTTACCAATGGAGAGGTATATTGCAAAATTTTTGTCTTGAGCTTCTGCATGAAGACCAGATTGTAGAAAACAATTATGGAGTCATACTGGCCTTCTCGGATCAGCACTCTCTTGAACGTCTGTACAAGCAGGGTAATGAACAGGGATTTGATTTCTGCCCATCGGTCAATGCCAAAAAATTGTTCATAAAATACACACATAAAGTCTTGTAAATGCTTACATTTATATATTGCTTAACTCATTTAAAAATGCACACACAAAGGCTGTTCCCATGCCAAACAGATAATGGAAAAAAATACTCTGCCATACAGCACATTAACATTTCGTTCAGTGAATTACTTCAGTGTTATTGATACCAATATTCCCAAAACACCATCTCTTGTTAAACCTCCTTTCTATGTATGACCCTAAGAGCTTCCTTTCTTACTCCTACCTCCTGGTTGGTGTTGGGTAAACTCTTGTATGCAGTGACGATAGTCTTGAACCGCAGATCAATGTTCTTGACTTTGCAGATGGCATACATGGCTGACATCATCAACTGTTCAATAGGTCAAATGGACAGTTCATAGTTATAGAGTTTGTGTAGTTATTCAATGTCACAGAGATTTACAAATATTCAGAAATAAGGATGATACAATACACAAAACATATACATGAAGTGCAAATTTAGCTGTAAGGAGTAATTCAGAACAAAAAATAGACCAAAGTGCACTATGCGTCCGGAGCCTTTGTCTCCAAAAAAAGCTTGGACAAAATCATACACGTTGATAATTAGGAAATAAATTAGAAAGAAATAGATGTCTTAATGCCAATATAAAAAGCTAAAGATTGTTTGAGAACAATGTAGTCCTCTGAGCTACAAAAATAAAAATGAAGGAGAAAAACACATTATTCTGTAACAACAAAAGCTACAAACAAATGAAAGACAAAACCACTGTGGTTCTTATAATTGACTCTTTTAGGCATGATGTTTAAAATGCAATTTTTGACATGCGAACAACATAGCCCACAGGAGGCAAATGACCAGGCATCTCATTTTCCAATATTCAGCAACAAACGAAGGCCAGAAGGTGCCCAAAATCTTGTTACATCTATAAACAGAAGAATGAGAGTACCTGGTCTAGGTGGCGGTCTTTCATCAGCTCATACTCATGCCGAAGTGTGTGCTGGAGCAGCGTCCATATTATGGGCTCCAGGTCGGGGTGATCCTTCAGCAGTAGCGTGCACAGCATATTCAGTCGCAGGTATGCCAGCCGATACACTTTAGGAACGTATTTTGGGACAGGCAAACATTCATACAAAAAATAAAATATCCATCAAAAATGACATATATTCTCAATCCCATGCTATTTAAAGTTTAATTACCAGTTACTGTGCAAAGACAAACTTTTTTACGCACCTTTTCTGTAGAAGAGAGAGAGAGAAATTGACTTGGTGCACCTAAAAGACTGGACAGATGTTTGTGAAAGAGGAGAGGAATGGAAATCAAGTGGGCCAATACGACTGCTGGGCCGCAGTGGGGACAGGTACCTGCAAGCAGGTGGGGAAAGGACTGTCAACACAGCTCAGTCTTGTTTTTTTTCCCCCCAAGAAACTCAACATTTTTTTCATAGCTACAACAGAAGGTAAAAGCTAAATTTTATAGATTTTAGGAAACAACTTTAACAGCAGAATTCTATGTTCTATAACTACATAGAGACAACAATGGGTTCTGCTGGACAGACATAAAACCAATAATCAAACCAATCCAATCCATTCCACCTATGAAGGGGCCATGTTAATATTTTTCCTTTGCCTTTTCGGAGACTTCCGTGCATTCATTTAGAATCACTATTTCGAAGTGATTTAAACCAAAAGTTCTAAATTCAAAAGGTATCAAAAACACACTTCGGTATTTCCTACTGTTAGGTGCAATACTTCTCATGAGGTCATACTTACAGATCTGCAGCTGTGTGGTTGTGCTGCAACGGCTGGTTCAGAGTGGAGGGGGGCTCAGCTTGACCCACTGGATCCTCCTCATCCTGCGACTGACTGAGCAGCTCAAACAGAGGAGAATCCTATACAGGAAGTACACACCACTGCATTCACTAGCAGTCAAACTCTGCATCTTACTTTTACAGAAGCTCATTTTCAGACCAGTATGAAAAAGGACATGCTTAATTGCTAAGCTTAAAAAAAAAAAAGAAAAACTTAAACAATAAAACCTTGTAATGTGCTACTAAAACATGCTTATCAATTTTTTTTTTTTTTTGATTTTCCAGAAAAGCCATATGGGTGAATGAAGGGGTCTTCACTCTGGATTTGACAAACCCCCATCTTTACTGGTTTTATTCAAGCTAAAATAATGATGCTTTATTAAGCTGTTCAACAATGTCTCTCATGATTCAAATGTTAAAAATAAGCATGTTAAGAAGGAGGGCCTAGTATTATTTTAAACAGTAACAAAATTTATGATTTTCAGAAAATAAGTGGAATAATGACATGATCAGTGTAGACTGTTTCTCACATAGTAATGACCATTACTTCAATTAAACAGCTGGTGTACGGTAATGCAGACTACTTTATCCTTAGCATTTCAAGAATAATTTATGGACCTGTTTAGCAACGTGTCATCACTTCATATGAGACCAAAGCAAATTAAACACTATATTTGCACACCTCCAGCAATTATGTTACATGAGAGCTTCTAAACATTTTCTAAGCCGTGGACCCCTTTAAGAATCTAATAAAAGCTAGACATCTCCTACAGAAATATCCGCAAGGAAATTTGGAGAAAATAAACTGAAGTATTTATTTAATGGGTAAAGTATTTGCCCCCATCCAGTTTTCTACATTTTGCAGCTTTTTTTCATTTTATTTGATCAGACCTTTTATCAGGAGTGAGAGAGACAAAAAAAACCCCACCAGTTTTGTATTTATGCCAGTTCTTTGGTTTGTAAGGTAATGAAACTGCAATCATAGGTGTGGAAAAAGTAATTGTACCTAACTTTAATAAACCTAATTAAGGGGTTTATTGGAGCCAGCTGTCTGAATGGAGTAAGGCCTGATTTGCGCCGGCCCCATGCAATATATTTTTGAACCTCAGCTGAATCACGGTCAAAGCTATACTCATGAAATGGAAAAAGTTAACAATGCTCAATTTTCCTACGTGTAGCTATCTAGCAGTCTCTCCACAAATGAGGCATAAAATTACTAACGAACTCAAGCAAAATCTCAGAATAGCATCCAGGGAACTGCAAGCTCAAGTCACTTTTCATGACTCCACAATATGAAAGAATGTGCAAAAATTCAACACACAGGACAGTGGCAAGGCAGAAACCACTGCTTACAAAAAGAAAGAAAGAATAAAAAAAAAAAAAAAAGGACATGAAAGCTTGTCTGTTTTGGCAAAAGGCACCTGAATGTTTCCCAGAACTTCTGGAACAATGTTCAGTTGACTGATAAACCAAAAGCAAACTTTTTGTACAATATAAGCCCTGTTATGTCTGGAAAAAACCAAATATGACATTTTAGGGTAAGAACCTTTTACCAGGAGTCAAGCATGGTGGTGCCAGTGTGATGGTCGGGATGTTTTGCTGCAACAGGACCTGGGCACCTTACCATCACAGAAGGAACTATGAATCCCTCTTTATATCAGAAAGTTTTAAAGGTGAATGTCAGGTTATCAGCTGATGACATGAAGCTGAAGTGCAGTTATTTTGCACAGCAAAGACACTGACCCAATCAATCAAGTCAACATCAGAGCGGCAAGGGGACGGGGGACGACAACAGCTGTATGAAATGGTGCAGCCAAAGTCCTGACCTGAATCTAATTGAAGTTTTGTCACAAGACCGGAAAAGAGCCGTTTATGTTTGAAAACTAGCAAATGCTGCTGAGTTAAAGCAACTCTGCATGGAGGACTGGCTCAAAATTCCTCCAGGGATGTGAGACCCCGGTTAACAGCTACAGAAACCATTTAGTTGCAGTCATTACAGCAAAAGGTGGAACAGTCTTACTGACTGTGAAATAGCAATTATTTTATTTTATCTGTAACCCCAAGGAAATTACAAGAAACAATACTGATGGCACTTTTTCTCTGACTCCATTTATAAACTGCTAGAACTGACAAAAATACCTAATTTCATGTAAAAAAAAAAAAAAAAAAAAAAAAGCAAAAATATTAATAAATTATAAATTGCTTACAGTACTGTATTCAATTTATTGCACTAAAACTTTATGAGCTTTACACAGAATTGTCAAAAATCTGTAAAACTGCATGATCAAGCAAACAATCTGTCAGACATAGCGGCTAATCTGCTTTCTGTAAAACATTCATTTTAGACCTTTACAGAAATTTACAAGTTTCACTAAAATATTACATGGAATTAACTGTGGTAGTTATCAAAATCATGTGGTCACAAGAACCAATAAAACTGCAAAAGACAAAACTATAACAGTCGAGTTAAGCATGCAATGAACAACGGCTCACTCACCCCTCTCCATGCAATGCTCTCCATGATTAAGTGTTCGCATCGTTCCAAGTGTTTTATAATGTCTCGGCTCAGACTTGGCTCTGCTTTGATGAAGCTTTCTACTACCTTGTAGAAGTCAAAAGCAGACAACTGGAAGACATCCAAGATCCAGGGGAAGGAAAGGTCTGTTTCTTGCATGCTTCCACCACCCCCACCATTTAATGCTCCATTTTTCAACATACCTAGAAGAGATGTGCTGAAATTACCAAGGGTATAAAGATTTCTTCATTCAGCTAAATGTCTTATGATAATTTTATAGCCACAAGGAAGATTGTCTTATTTCTGTTTGGACTATGTTATAAATGGCAGAATGAAAAAGCAAATCAGAGTAAAAATCTAGAGTATATCTAAAAGTACTGTTGCCTGCAGTATGTGCTTAGAGTGGTTTACTAACTTTTTTGACAAAGCTGGTAATAACAATAAGAACTTCACAGCTTAATTACTTACCACCATATGTTGCCATGACAACTTCCAGAGCACAAGCAAGGAGTGAAATGTGAAATGTAGAATTGTTGAGAAGTATACTGAAATGACAGCCACATTTATGAGTCAGTATTGCTTGTGAAATTTCAACAGTTAAGCATCCAACAAAAGCAGACTCGCATCAATGTGAATATTTTAAGTTCGCTGCTCACCTAAAATTCTGCACGGACAACCTTTTTTCTTCCTACAAAGAATTAAACAGAAAAGGAGTAAAAAAAAAAAAAAAAGAGGAAAACTGCAAGGTAATGACACAGAAAGTAATGATAAAACTTTTCTCTGCCACCCCGGCATGGTTGGTATGCTTTAGTCATTTACAGATTCCAGGTCTTTTCCTAACTTATCCTATGCCAACCCACAAAAAATCCAGGACCAAAAGTTAAGCATTCTAGTACAGAATATCCCCAGCAACATTTCACACACCTTCTATGAGCCAACAACAAATGTAAAACATTGGTGATTTTTATTACTGAGTGCTTGCAGATAGGGAAAGAAAAAGTATGTGCTGTTTACACAAAACCACAGACACATGTTAGAGGACAATAATTTCTTAAACATTTCAACATGCAAACCGTTGTTGGGGTATTCAATGTTCCATCATAGAAGCAACAGGATTAGATTTGGTGAGTACCAAGATATACCACAAGTCCTTAATAAGTAGACACACTGACCTTCACTACATGTAAATGATTCTGCCATCTCACAATCACAAAACATTTCCCACAAAGATTGCCCACATCCTCACGTGACTTTTATAAATAATACTTGTCCATGACATTTAATGCCTAGAGGATTTCACATTCGAGACAATCACTTTTGCACATGTACAAAGACACTGATGGCAATGCTGGAGCAGTACCACTCGGACCACAAGAGCTCTTAACACTTGCCACTAGTGTTACGGATGGTTCATTTAATGGGTCCTCAACAGCTCGCAACTGTGGCTGTAAGCTATGATGATCCCACAAATTATCAGAAAAAAATCTCAACAGAATTACTGGCTTCCTTACTTACCGATTTCAGTATGGACTCCATCACTCTGTAATACAGCCGGACACCAAGGGAAAACCTCTGAGGAATGAGAATTAAGAAAACTTGGAAAAATGATTGCAGGAAAATCCTCAGCAAAATCTTAAAGGATCAAGGATTTTCCACTGAAAACAAAGAACTCAGACAGTTGTCACCAGCTTGCTTCCTCTGTACCTGACACCCGATCTCTACACACTGCTGACCAACACACTCAGCAAAACGCTGGCTGAAGGCCTTGCCCAGATGCTCCACTCGGTTAGTGATCTCTTCCGAAGGGTCCACTGTACAGTTCTTAAAAGACAGACATACATGATTACCATGGTTCAGGCTTCATTAACCAATAGCAGGAGTGGGAGTCTTCAGTGTATCAGCAATTTCATTAATATTATGATTCAGCAAATGATAATCTCATTATTTTACTACAAAGCATTTGAAGAATGTGTTTCAGCTTCAAGATAAACACTTAAAATATTAGCACAATCATATGAAACATACTGGTCAGGAAATAATATCACATGACAATTACAAATGAATGTAAGAACTACAACATAAGAACTACAACTGCTGCACACAGTAAATATCTGGATATTTATTCAACACAATGGAACAAGAATGTTTTATTTCATCTATGACATATGACTTTGCTAATTCTTTCCATGAGCTTAACATTATGAATTAATTTATAAGTAATATAACAATATCGGCACAGATAGTTTTCAAACTGAGGTTAACTGCTAGTATTTTGCAAGCAAATTGATGCATTTTACCAATCTTTGTACTTTTAATCACGTGTTCTACAAGGAAAAACAAGCCATTCCCAAAACTAATCGAGCATACTGGGTGTGATGGGGGTTACGTACTTTGAAAAATGTATTCAAAGTGTCTGATGGCTGGCCACTGGCAGAGCTAAGAATAACCTTCAGCTGATGAATGGACAACATGGCAACCCTGAAGAGACCAAAAGAGTACAGCATAAAGCCCCCACTACTTCGAGGCCTTAGATTTACATTTACATTTATTCATTTAGCACATGCTTTTCTCTAAAGCGAAGTACATCTCAGAGAAAAAAATAGAGTGCATTACAATTTATTAAGAGTTGATGACAAAAAGTAAAGATTAAAGCACAAATAAAACGGATCTACAACAAATGTGTGTACATATATCAAAGACCTCCAGCCAGAGTCTTTAAGGTTAATAAATGAGAAAAGAAATCTACAAACACCGTACTCAATGTGTGCATTCTTAAATTAATGTGAAGGGAAACTGGAGAAACTCACCGAACAGGAGTCTGGTGTTGAATGAGAACATGCTCCTCCTCTGGAGAGCTCTTTTTTGGTATACTTTCTGGTTTTTCCCTGAAAAACATAACATAGTAGGATAATACTTAAGATGAGGATACAGAGAGACGCCAAACCACAATTTCTACAAAAGTAACAGCAATGATTGTAGAATAATTTTGATTCTCAAATTATGTTTAAAATAAAATTTTACTGAGAATGCACTGCCAGTTAGGACAAAAACATCTCTTTGCAGGCAACACAGCTCATTCCAGAACAGCTTCCACCCTTTATGGAGGTGAGACGTCTCCATGCTACACACAGAAAAATTTTTGCATGAAGATGTATTTGTATATCTGGCTAAAAAAAAAAAAAAAAAATACCATGCAGGGAGGTTTACATGGTTACCCACAGGGCGTAGACATAATAGAACAAAACAGGAGCTAAATTCTGAAGTATCCAAACCGTAATTATAAACACAGCTGCAAAGGTGAATCGTATAGTTGATCGCCAATTAACGGTACGTACCAGCTACAAAACACTTCTGGAAATTGGCACTTTTAATATGCGAGTTTTCAGAGAAACATGTGGCAACTAAGAGTTCCGAGAGGCCAAATAGTCAGAATCCAAATTGCACGTGCATCAGGCACAAAAACAGCAAAATTATTTAATATATCAAGGGGATCAACAGTTTTTGACGTGTCCTCACTAGGAGGATCAACAAAAGACACTTCAGTGACATACAGAAGTAGGACTCAAGAGTAGAAATGTTAGTGGCCAAAGCAGGAGGTTTTCCACATGACCTAAGTTTGCTCTGTAGAACATAATTTTGCACTCACAAGTCTGTTTTATTCATCTGAAGAGTTTCATCATTGTCCAAGAACAGCCTGGCATCAAAGTCTTTACTTTTGAGGTAGAGTTCTTCATACTGCTTATCCAGTATATCTTCCTGAAAAGCAGAAAGTAAATGAGTCAAAGGTTTAACCTTTCATGGTTTGTTATTCCTGGCTCTGGGGACCATCTTCATATCAGATTTCTGTGCCCAGTGAGCTCAAAACTATGCTTGAAGAGCTTGTTTCAGGTTTGACCATATCACAAATATAGAAGTTTACTTTGTATGCAAACACAATGAAATATGGGAAAAATGTATTTTAAAAAAACCATTTGGCAAGTTTTCAAGTTTGACACATCTGTTATTGACTAAAGAGGCAGTAGCTTGCTTACACACACACACACACACACACACACACACACACACACACACACACACACACACACACACACACACACACATTTTCAGAACCGCTTGTCCCTTACGGGGTCACGGGGAACCGGAGCCTACCCGGCAACACAGGGCGTAAGGCCGGAGGGGGAAGGGGACATACCCAGGACGGGACGCCAGTCCGCCGCAAGGCACCCCAAGCAGGACTTGAACCCCAGACCCACCGGAGAGCAGGACTGCGGTCCAACCCACTGCGCCACCGCACCCCCTCTAGCTTGCTTACATTTTAGCTAAACTGAGTGTTTACTGTTTGAACAAATAATCATTACTATTCATCTCCTTGATGTCTGTATATTAGTCTAACTCTTGACAAATTGTTTAGTCCTGCAGAGCTGGGGTACTCAAACATTCCCCATCTACTGCATATTACTACAGCTATTTCCCAAATAGCAAGAGAGAGTGCCCAAAAAAGGATGCATTAATCATTATTTTCCATCATGCCACCTTATTTCTGGACTTCAAGCATAAAAAATTTTCAGCGCAGTCTGATAGTACTGGCTATTGCCAGTGTTACTTAAAGCATTCACAATAGATATTCAATTCAATTTATTTTTTATAGAGCGCTCTTCTCACACAGCGACACAGAGCGCTCAACAAAAAAAAAATCATTGCTATTCAGTTAATATGAAGTACAATTCTTTATTCAAAGTGATACAGGTAACAAGAGGTAATCAGTACTATAGATAAATCTTTGTCAGCCTCCAGATCTCCCCACCTCTGGCAGATCTCTGGAACCAGACAATTTCATAGAGTCAAGAAAGGCTGAGAAGCTGGTCAAGTACACATGTTTCACCTGGGGAAAAAAATTACAGTAGAGTCAGAATATAACAGCAGAGACATGTGCACAGCCAGAAATTGTTTAGAACTGGATAAATAGAACTAAAACATAGAAAGCTAATTCCATATGTTTGACAGCAACTGAACACTCTTCAAGAAAGGCAGAGTCTATAATGTGCAGCATTACAGGTCAGAGTTTTTAATATTTTCTTACCTTCACAAAACTGCAAGTGTTTATGAGCTCCAACAAATTAGAAAGACTTAAAAACAACCTAAATAAAAACATTAATGGACATCTACAAGTAGCTCAGACTCTTGGATGATTATGTACCTGCACAAGATGGAAACTGCTATTCAACACTGCTTTTCAAAACAAATGACAGACCTCTGGTGTGGTCTGTGCAGGTTTTTTTTTTTTTTTTTTTTTTTTTTAAATATCTAATATTAAATGCTTTAATTCAGAAGTTATATTAGCCTAAATTTCACTGTAACACATTTTTCAATAGTTGCAAAGAGTGATTCTGTTATTTGATTTGACAAACAAAAATTAAAAATACTTTCAGATTATCTTACTGGCAAACTAAAAAAAGACTAATGACATTTAAAGGGTTTTCTGAACATCCCAGTGAACACACACAGAAAAGAATTTAGTTCATCTTAAACAAAAACCTCTGCATATTGTCAGTTGAAAGGACTTGGGCTGAAAGCTGCTTTTTTTTTTTAAATTAACTTTTGTTTAAAGTGTTCAGCTTCCACATCATATGGTGTTTCAACTCTCACTTCTGTTTCTCATAATCTGCAATACATACAGTATGCAGCTGTGTTGGTGTGTGTACATGGGAACAGGTAAGTGCACGTGCATATTTAAGTGCACGTTAAGATGTCGATTTCGAGTGCTGCAACAAACAAAAGTGATGTTTTGCGCTTTGGCAACTACTTATGCACAGGATGAGGAAAAAACACCACTAAAGGGTGAATATAATATTGGCTATGCCTTTTTGTTGCCCTTTCACTTAATAGATTCTTCTTCCAAATATTTCAGACATCAATATTTTTGATGAAAGACCCATTACACAGTCTGCCATACCTCTTCCATGCTGCAATCGTTCTCTTTACAAAGGATTTCCAGTAGTTTATGATCCTCTTTCAAGGGGCGAGGCTTGGCCCTACCCTGATTGCGTCGAGATGTCCGAGTTGGGGGGCTCCCAGACAACGCACTAACGACAGTTTCTGTGAAGGAGGAGTTAAATCCATTATTGCAAGATATGAAAAATTATCAAATTACATTACTTAATTTAGCTGATGATTTTCTCCAAGGCGACTTACAGTGTTAAGCTACTTACAATTATTTACTCATTTATAAAGCTGGGTAATCTTTTTTTCTGGAGCAATTCTTAAGGTAAGTACCTTGCTCAAGGATATTACAGCTGGAGGTGAAACTTGAACCTGCTACTCTGGGTCCAATAGCAGCAGCTCTAACCACTACACCACCAACTGCCCCAGTCATTTCATGCAACTTCAGAACAGAGCTGCTAATTTCTAGCTTCTCTTTATTTATTTATTTTTTTTTATTCTTTTATTTTTTTATAGAGCGCTCTTCTCACGTAGTGACACAGAACGCTTTAACACAGGCATACAGCAAGAAAAATTGATACAAAGAAAAAAAAAATTTACTTGATATACAACACTGTAAAAGAACCCAATTGGGCCAAAAAGCAACAGAAGCACTTAAAAGAACATTTAAGAGGACTAAGGCAATCATTTTTAGTGTTTAAGAGTAGAGCTCAAACATAGCAGCAGTAAGCATTCTGTTGTTGTTCCCAATTTCCATATGTCAAATATTACTTTGCATTATTCTGGGAAGTTCCATTTATTTCAAATGCATTTACATTTATTCATTTAGCTGACGCTTTTCTCCAAAGCGACTTACAGTGTTGAGGTTACTGTATTTACCCATTTATACTGGGCTGCTGGGTAATTTTACTGGAGCAATTTAGGGTAAGTACCTTGCTCAAGAGTACTACAGCCAGAGGTGAGACTCGAACCTGCGACCTTTGGGTCCAAAGGCAGTAGTTCTAACCACTACGCTACCAGCTGTCCCATTTAATAGTAAGACTTACTATAAGGTTGCTGGAGCATAGTTGCAGGACAGCGTTTTATATAGAAGTCTAGCACACACATCAGCAGTTGGAAAGAGATCACCAGGTCTTCTTCTACCTGTAGCACTTTTCCTGTACAAAACAGAAACAAGGAGAAAAATAAAGTGACAAACAACAAACTTAAACCTATAAACCTTACATAATGTAAATAATCTCTACAGATTCAATGCAATGATTAAGAATAATAATACAGGAAGAATAAAATTAGGAAACAAAGCATGGGTTGAAGTGTATTAATTAACACTTTGTGCTACAAATAAAACACACAAAGCAAGACACAAGGAATAGAGAGTGAACTAATGCTTCAGGGTGGCAGACAATGTGGGATGTACAGAGTATTTAGTTTTTATGAGGGAAACTTTCTAATCTTTAAAAAAAAACAAAATCTTACTCCTATATCAACTATGCTATCACCGTAGATGCCCAAGGAGCTTAGACATGAAAATTAACGTGTGAAGGCATTTTTTTGGTACAGAAACGTGAAACAGCTGTGATATTACGGTCTGAATTTAAAAACGCTGTATGTAGCTGTGGCACTGGTTGTTGGCTGACTCACCTATGACCAGGAGAAACAGTGTCCAGCAGTTTCGCATGATCTGCTTGCTGTCTTGTCCTTCTTTTCTCCTGCAGACAAAAAAAAAAAAAAGTATTCATACTTCGCTTAAGAACAAAACTGAGCTATTTAAATGTATTTAACGCAGCAACATTCCTTGGAGTCTAAAGAGCAAAAACAGTCAACAATATGGGTTTGCACCACAGAACTTTAATAATGTGTGTACATGTAATGTTTATAAAGCCACATGTAATGTAAATAACACCAGAGAATTAAGAAATACCTTAAAATTAACAACAACTACAACTGTGAATGACTCTGCTAATGGGAATCAGCATCTACTGGAACTGTGTTGAGTGCTGTGTCCTTATGTTTCTTTGGTTGCACATCAAACTCGTATTTTAAGCTTTATTAGCTCAGTACTGCATTGTACGTGGGGCATATCATTCCTGTCAAAATATTTCTGGATGCCAGAAACATCTCGAGGCAATTTCTGAGATCTACTCCAGACCAAGCTAATTTCCAATGCAGACAACACAAACACATTTAAGTGGCTTTCTTTTGCACATACTGGGAGCTGGTGTCAGCGTAGACTTTACAACATGTCCTGCGGGAAAAAAGAAAAAAAAAAAAAAAGATTTAATTGTATTCTTTAATTACCAAGAGATACCACAGCATTATTGTACGATTCAATTTATTTTTACAGAATGCTCTTCTTACACAGTGACAAAGAGCACTGAACAAAGGATTAAGAGACAGTAGTAACACAGATAAAAGGTTAGCTATACATTACATGACTATAATAACTATACTACCTAGTAAAGCTACAAAGTAAGCCAACTGGCCACAGAGGAAAGGAAAACAAAAACTCCCAACCAAAAGGCAAGGGAGAAAAATAAACCTCTGGGGGTCCAAGTGCCAGTGGCTGCCCACCCTTCCTGGGCATTCTAGATAGAAAAAGAGATTGTACTATTGATTGCTTATTGCAGATTTTCATTTCTACAAATCTATTAAATATTTGTCTGCTGGGGAATAAATTATAAAACAGTCTTGCTAGCATCAACAGTGAAAACTGAGAACTCACTGTTTAACCTACTTAAATACTATATAAGCTAACTATGCTTCTATTTAAGACGAGTATTGGAAATTTTGCTGACTTACAGATCTATACAAGTTTCACAGTGAGGACGCACACATGCAAAATGTCAGAGTTTGTACGAAAATTTGGACCTAATGTTAAAAATCATACAAAAATAAGTTTCCAGAGCACTAAGAACGTAACTCAAGATGATCTTATCAGCAACTGCAAAATATTCTGCATTTCACTCACTTCTCAAACCTCTGGAAGAGTGCCTGTAAAACATCGTATTTCTTCTCCAGCCTGGTCATAACCGCATTTACTTTAGTGCTGATTGTGTCCACATTCACATCCATGTTCTTTAGAAGGTCAAAGAACTGCTTCTGGCTGCCAGCAACAGGAACAAGTGACACAGATCTAATTACACGACTGCTGAAAAACAATGCATCTCATATAACCACAGAACATAAGCCAGTTTACTATTAATGTATCCAAAGCAATTTTCAAACCAAATTCGTGTTTTTGTTTAGGGAGATCCTTCACTGATGCACAAAATAATTAAAGGCTACATTTTCTTTCAGGACACAAAGCCACTGCATCACTCACTTGAGATCCACAGCCTTCTGGACCTCTGTAAGCGTGAAGGTTCTTACGCCCAGGTCAGTTGCAGCTATGAATAAACAAACTCCCCAGTGCTTCTTTTTGGTGTCCTGGAAAGAATAACCAACACCGTCAACAAATTTCTCACCCCACTTATTTCCCAGATCTTCCACATAAAAATATTTAAAGTAGCATTTTAAATGTTAAGTAACATGACAGATGGATCTGCAGCGTGAAATCAATTAAAATTTTTAAAAAGAATTATTCATAAGAATTTAAATTCTTCTGAAGACTAAAATAAGCCAGACAACTGACCAGTAGTACATCTGCTGATGTGACTAGCATCTCCCATAGCCTCCAGGCATGATCACACACAACATCTGTCACATCTAGTTTCTTGCATATGGCTAAAAAGTCAGCATCTTTGTTTTTGTGCCTGCAAAGACCACAAGAGAGAAATATTAAAAAGGCACCAGGAGACAAATCTGTCAAAATCAAAAAGTAGCAATCTTGGAGCATCACTAAGGGCCTTGGCCTTTTATCCATGTGATAAAACTCGTCCCTCGCGGCTTCGGTATTACTCTTGGTGTCAGAAGTGGGATTCAAGGCAACGCTTGTCAATCCAACAAACTGGATGCGAGGCCAGAGTACCTGTTGTTTATATGTTGTTTATTTACAAAACAGGGCCCGACCTAAGAGCAGTTCAAGTTCACATTATGGCCCCATGAGATGAACAGCGCGTTTAAAGCTCGTATTCCCAACACAGCTAGGTAGGAGCGCCGCCTTCAGCAATTCCTACCACACACTTCCCGCAATCAGTACCATGGTTGCAGTTATTTCTCAATTGAGAGAAAGAAACCCAACTTTCAAACACACCAACAAGTGATAACCTAGTGGCACAAACAAAGCGGGAAACGGTAGTTTTGTGTGCAAAGCCGCGTGACAAGTGCTGCAGAAAGAGAAGGGAAGTCTAGTCTAGGCCAGAAATGACAATGATACATTGATAGCATCTTCTGTCAAAAAGTTGTGGACTACAAAAAATGGAATGGTCCTTGCTTGTTTTATACATATATAAGTTAGTTATGGGAATTCGACGGGCTGGGTGTGTCACTGTTGTGTCCAATATGGAAAATAGGATGGATCGCAAAAAGGCGACGTTACACGACCAGGACAGGACAGGACAGGAGGAGCCCTGCTTCCCAATCGCACACGGGTCACACATACACTAGCCCACCTCCAGACTCCGGTTCTGACTTGCAAGAAGAAGGAGCTCACTTACTCTTCTGTGCTTAACACCAAAGTGTCCTTCTCGTCCGGCGAGAACCTCCCATTGTCGCTCTGCTTAATCTCCTTGTTGTGCTGCTGTCTTCCACGCTTTTTAGGGGGCATTTCAACACTACAATGCTGAATGTTATGACTTCCCCTCACACTCTGCCTGTATTTTTATTAAAACTGTAGAAAGGGCGCTCTAAATTCGACGAAAACACAAAAACTGCTATTGTCGTTGTTGTTGTTGTTGTAGATCTCGGTTATGTCGAAAAGCCAATGGCTGTTTCGCGTTGCCCGTTAGTTTGCCAGTTAGCTTGTCACAAACAGTATGATTCGCTGTCGCCCCAAACCGCGGGAAACAGTTTGCGAAACATCCGCCAAGGCAACGTCACGGTGCGCATGCGCATCGCCATTCGGAGGAAGTGTACTGTGATTGGACCGCGAAAGATAGCGTTCCTATTGGTGTAGCCAATTGTCGTTTTTTTGAAAACATGGCGTTAAATTGTCCCCAGGGGAAAGTTAAGACGGTGTCTGTATTTACTTTTACGGTTCCAAATTTTTTATTTTTTTATAACCATTCCACTGCACGTCTTTTTTAAATAATTTAAAAATCGCACTGATGTCAAAACATTGACAGAATATTTTTGGTCCTGTGTCTTGACGCAATAAATCGCCCTCCCCAGTCAGCAAGCCGACATCGCCAATACACCAGTGGATTATGATGAAACGTACAATGCAAATGTGTAATTATTTAAATTTAGATCTTTTTCAGCTTATAGAGCTAAACAGCAGATGTCCACAAAGTGTTTTGAGTCTTGTATCATAATATGCAGCTTGAAATAGTTATAAGCATAGCCTTTTGTCATGGCTACATTAGGTTGTGTGACACATGGCAGTCTAGTCATTTCATGCCACTTCCTACTTGGTCAAAGGTATAAAAATAGAGGACATGTCCACCCCTTGTTCAAGGAAGATTTAATTTTCCTCCACGACCAATATTTCCGTGTAACTGCAGAGCTCTGAACCCTATATTGCCAGTAGGCTGATATACTGGAATTGGTTGTAGTTTGGCATGAAATGGTATAATAATATATGCAGATGATGTAGGACAAGACAATAATAATATAGATTACAGTAACCATGTACTAATTACCAACCACAGGACTGCAGACACAAGCAGTAGTGCAAATAATATACAATAACGCAATTGACAGCAACGTGCAAAGAGGAGTGCGGTTAAGAGATGTAGTACAAATAAAGACAAGATTTAGGACATGACCAAAAGTGGTTGGCGGGTTGCACCTAGTTGATTGTAATAAGGAGATGGATGGCTTCAGGAAAGAAGCTGCGGAGATGAGGTGAAGTCCAAGTGGTGATGCACTTGTGCCGCCTCTGAGATGGCAGTTTCCCGAAGAGTATAGTGCTCTATTGAGCACTACTGATAATATTTTTTGACAGTACTTTTATTTATTTAGCAGACACTTTTCTCCAAAGCAACTTCCAATGGATACTATGTAGTGTTATTAGCCCACACACCTTATTCCCCAAGGTGACTTACACTGCTAGATACACTACTTACACTGGGTTATTCATCCATACATCAGCGGAACACACTCCCTCTGTCACTCACACACTATAGCGGAACCTGAACAGCATGTCTTTGGACTGTGGGAGGAAACCAGAGCACCCAGGGAGAACATGGAAACTCCACACAGACTGAGTGGGGATCAAACCCATGTCCTCTCACACCACCCAGGCACTGTGAGACAGCAGCATTACTTGCTGTGCCACTGTGCTGCCCCGATAGATAATTGATAATAGATAATAGATAATAAGTTGCTACACACTGTTCTGTATTATTTGTTTGAACCAGAAATTGACCATGCAAATGTTGTTTGTGTGTAAAATGGATTGTGTAATACTGTAATGAAATATCTGTATTAACATTACTGTTAAGCTTTGTGGATGTAGCATAGAGATGCTTTGACTTCTTGAGTTGCGGTGAAATCTCTTTTTCAGAGTTTACTCTGTAATATGGGTTTCGAGCATAATATCAAAAGCTATATATTTACAAGAGAAATTTAATGAATAACTAATTTTCTTTCAAGTTCCCAAAGGCAGCATTTGTCTGTAGTGATACACTGAGGACATTTACATTTACATTTATTCATTTAGCAGAGGCTTCATCGTACATCTCATAGAAAATACAATGTGTGCATTACATTAGGAGAAAGACAGACATACTTGTAGACGCGTGATTCTTAAGTACAGTCAGTTTGTTTCTTTGCACTATATTAACCAATTTTCATCGCACAAGTAGTTGCATAAAACTTTATCAGAATATCGACAATTCCTGATCACCTTTCTAGTAATTTTTTTAAAACTACATGTAAACATTTACGTTACATTACAGGAGTAGCTGCGTTTATTATACACTTAAAAATTAGTCACAGTAAATAATTTCAATCTTGTCTGACCTTGAAAACTGTAAATATTTCAGATACATTCTCATTTCCCAACTTTTTTTTATTAAAGCACTGACTGTAGCAATTTAAGTATTTTGTTTGGGTTTATTGCAAAATTGTTACCACAGGGACTTGAATCTGCAATCGTTAGGCTGTACAAGCTATCCAATAATCATGTTGTATTAGACATCACACACATGTTCCATGTGAGCAGCAGCCTCTGTCCGTGAAGTGGAAAAATACAGTTATTTCTACATGTAAAAGAAAGCTATGTTGAGTAGCTGTTAGTACCTTTCCTGTACAATATGTGAGTAATTGAACATGTACTGTAAATATTTATTTTACACATTGCCTCTGAAACCTTTGGGTGAAATTATTATTTCTTGTACATTTTGGCATCTTTAATTCTGTATTTGATCAGATTAAAGGTTTTGTTGTTCTTACCTTTCAGTTAGACAGTGACTACAAGTAGTGTCTCTTCTCAAAATATGGTTGCCTAGGCTTTTTCCTTTAAAAGCACGAAAGCAAGGTTTTAGTTACTGTTCATTGTGGGCTTTTCTACTGCTGAAAATCAAACCATTAAGGGGTCAAAATTAAAGATTTTGTGCGCTTTTGTTTTATTTTGCAAAACTAAGGGGCAGCAGTTTTGCTTGTAAAATCATTACGGTGTATAAATTGATAAAGATTTAAGTGTCTGATAAACATAGCTGTAAATTTCTAGTATGCCAATAAATTTGAATTCATGAGACTGTGTATCTGTCACTCACTCACTCACTGACCATTACTAACTTCTTGTTCTTTCAGATTTGGAGCAGTCTGGGGCTATGCTGGAAGCACTGGACTCTAGGCTTGGTAGAATATACCCAGGATGGGACTGTAAATAAATAAGATGATAGATGAAAGGCTATACCTATTATCATAACAATATTGCATGAAGTTCCATCAGAGTAGGAAACTAACAGCATATTCAGAGGCTATTTGGAACATGATAAATGGTAGATTTTCAAAGCTATTTACAAAGTTATTTTTAGTATAACTACACAAAGTACTCTTTTCTGGCTTAGTGATGGAATAGCCTGTCAGCTAGAAAATAAAGGTATCTATGGAACATTATCTGAATCCTACAAGAATGAGGATTGAGTTAAAACCTGTGATAGATTTAATGATGGAGTGATGAAAAACAAGAGTGCACTTATTAATGACATAAAGGAACACCTGCCTGTTCCAAACTACACTAATATGAAACATATAAAGAGAATGGAGCTCCACCAAAGTAACAACAAAAGCCTATTTAAGATAATGAATAGCTCTGTAGAGAAGCCCGAAAGGAATGATTCTCTACCCAAAAAGAATGATAGCAACTATCCTACTTTTCCTGCTGCAAAAATAGAAAATAATCAGCACAAGGGGATGAACCTCAAATGGAACACAAAGACACCGAGTTAAAACAATATAATAACATTCTGGAAACAACATTGCAATGATTAATACAATATATACATAAACACACACTTTCAGAACCGCTTGTCCCATACGGGGTCACGGAGCCTAACCCGGTAACACAGGGCATAAGGCCGGAGGGGGAGGGGACACACCCAGGACGGGACGCCAGTCCGCCGCAAGGCACCCCAAGCGGGACTCGAACCCCAGACCCACCGGAGAGCAGGACTGTGGTCCAGCCCACTGCGCCACCGCGCCCCTTCTATACATAAACAGTCATGTTTTACTTTACTCAAACTCTATTGCAGTAGTGCTCTGTAAAGTTTATTAAGCATGCATTGGCTAATAACAATAACTTTTCAAACAGTCCTGACATTAAAAAAATTGAGGTTGCATAATATACACTCGCTCTTGTGGTTTACAATATGCATAAACCTGTGCAAATTACATTTACATTTATTTATTTAGCAGATGCTTTTCTCTAAAGTGACTTCCAATGGACACTATTTAGTGTTATTAGCTCACACACCTTATTTACCAAGGGGCCAACCACTGGCCACAGATGTACAACTTTAAAGTCATTGTAAGCAGTGATTTATTGTGAAATATTTGTTTTTGAAAGGGTGGATAAGGGATAGTGAGTTTTAATATGGAAAAGAATTGCCTGAGCATAATTCATATTTCAAATAAACTGTGCTCCTTTTAATAACAGTCAACATTTAAACAGCTATATCTGTAGTAAAAAAACACTACAGTGCTGATTATGATTGACTTGTCCGACATGACCACAACAAGAATAAAAATTCAAATGGTTATAAACGAGATACTCCCATGCACTTAATGTGCGTGTTTTCAACAAACAGAAGCAGTCTTTCACAGTCACTTACATCCTTGCTGGATGATTAACCCTAACATCGCCTTTCTGCTTATGTTAAAATGCTTCCTGGAGTCAGAATCTGACCCATTTTCCCTAATTTAATCCACTGCCGCTTAATTGCTTATTCTCATATTAACGAGAATTTGCAACATAATTCTCTTGAAATATTGTTACTACTAGTTCACCAGGATCCTTTTGCATTGAACAGATTCCAGTTTAAATGAGCGCTATTCACACCAAATCTGACTCCATAAAAGAGCTGTAAATCTGTGCTTATAATGAAGTGGATCTCTGGAGCATGTCAGCATAATTAATGTTTTTAAAGAAGGCTGACATGCATTAGCATTTGAAATCTTCCAGTGTTTTGCATGCCTTTCCTCTGGGTAAAGAAGTATGTTGAGTGCATTGGTTCTTGAGTGTCAGGAGAGGTCCATATGAGATAATGAAGAATGCATGTTGTCTCAATCTGCCACTTAGCAAGACATTTCTTCCAACATTAAGTATGCAATGGAAGCACTTAGGCTTTCAGCTGCTCACAATGGCACAGTATATATTGTAAGGGTATGAGGATACCGTTGGGTAACATAAACAGGGTCCAAGCTCCTCCGAGCAGGAGCAACCCAATTATACATACAATGTCATACCATCTCTCGCAATCTCCTCCTTCACCACAGATGTTCTTAACCTTTTCCAGACCATGGACCCCTTCAAGAAACTGATGAGAGCTGAAGACTTTTCCTGGAGAAATGACTACAAATAAATTCTGAGAAATTGGCTACCTTAATTCATTACTCTAAACCTTAATTAATTTCACACAGAATGTCATAGGTAGTAATAGAACAGGATTATTTTCAAAGCAAGCCCATATTTTATGGATCCTCCCGAAGCCTTTTGATCTCAGGTTAAGGATCTCTGCTTTAATGTGTTTTTGTTAACCTTGCTGCCTTAATAGTATTTACTGTCACCAAAAATCCCAGCAAAGCTAAGAGTTACACATGTTCACACGTTTTGTCCAAGGCAAATTTCATATCTATTACATGCAGCTGTGGTAAAGGCAGAATGTGGCAGTGTAAAGTATTTCAGTGAACTGGTTCATCACAACTAGAGGTCAGTGTTGTATAGAAATGGCTGTTTGAACACTGACTCTCACCACCAGGCACTTAAAGCCAAAGACCTTTTCTGAGGTCCCCCCCATCAGACTGACATGGGTGTGCCGAAAAGGGTCTCATCCTGAGATTTTCCAAAAAGACATGGGTGGGGTCATCATACAGACATATGCATGGGCAGCATTAGAACATGCGTATATCCACAGGTGTGAGGAGTTGTGAGTCATGAAGGGGGCTTGTTTTCCTCAGCATCCCCAGCAAGTACCATCGTGCTCCCGGTTACTCCCCACTGAGATCTGACATTTTTAAAAATGCAAACTTTCCCTTTTGTTCTAGCAATGTTGGCTACCCATATTCAGTGATATTGCACCAGCCATGGGATGGCAACTTTAAAGCTAACCACAGCAGTGTCCATTGTGTTATGTTGAGAAACGTGTATGGTTTGACATTTAACATAGTTCCTAATTAAGTCACTGAATAACAAGCAGAGCTCAGCTTATCCTGAGCGCATTAGTAAGGGAATACACAACGTAGCGAAACTGACCAATTTCACACCCTCAGGAAAATGTGTCAGGGGATTTCATATACACACCGACACCATGGCAGTGTTCTCCATGAGCGAAACAATTGTAGTTTCCCGGATCTTTATGATAGTTCAGTCATTATAATATAAAATCGAAAATCATTTTAAAATCTCCAACATAAAAGGATGCAAGGAAATTGCCGCATATGTTCCTGTTAGACAATTGTTGTTCTTGCAAGGATTTATAGGATGAAATTAAAAGAATAAAGCAATTTTTTTTATAGCATCAGTTAATCTAGTTAGTGTAATTTTTGCAAAGCTGTCCTTTACAGTTTTGGACCTCTAGAACTGACACATACAGAACGGCAGGCTGTGATGTTTAATGTATAAGTATCTCTCCATCTTTACAAAAGAAAAGGTACAGTAGTTCCTCAAATGCCACTTGTGTTTGGACACCAACAGCAGCTCACAGACTCTCTATGCATGATTATGTAGTCAAGCTGAATGTTGCAGACAGAAACCTTGTCACCATGGTTACAGTCACATGCAGACTAAATTAAAGACTGGACAAGCTAGTAAGCTAGCTGTCTATTATCTATTTTTCACACACTTCAGGGGTACAAAAAATTAATGTATGAGAAACCTAAATTATACCTTTTACAAATTATATAGATGTTAGTTTTCAGTTGTGGTTTTTCTACAGTCATTCCACAAAACTTTTCCTTCTGAATCACCAGAGGCAACATCAGGAAAGGACAAAAGATCACTAACAGTGTTCAACACAATGGCCAACACACACAGACAGGATGCCAGGCCATTGGAGAGTAGCCACATGCACATTATACAGGGAATTTAGAGCATCCTAACCTGAACTGCATGTCTGCGCTGGATTTGAACCTACGTCTAAACAGCCTTTGTGATGTGAGGTGGCAGTGGTACCTGCTGCACCACCACGTCACTCAAAAAAGGTTTATATCACAAAATTATAAACGTCGTTCAAGAGGTGAAGCATATAATGGAGCAAAAATAGCTCAAAATTGTTCCCTAAGTATAGGGGTGGTGCAGTGGGTTTGGCTGGGTCCTGCTCTCTGGTGGGTCTGGGGTTCAAGTCCTGCTTGGGGTACCTTGCAACAGACTGGCATCCTATCCTGTGTGTGTGTGTGTGTGTGTGTGTGTGTGTGTGTGTGTGTCCCCTCCCCCCTCCAGCCTTACACCCTGTGTTGCCGGGTTAGGCGTCGATTTGCTGCTCGGGACAAGTGGTTTCAGCCTGTGTGTGTTCCCCAAGTACATTGTCAGACTGCAAAGAAATTATGTTCAGGTGTATAAATACCTGTGTATCATTTTAAATTACCTCCAATGCAATTTCTAAACCAGTGGTTTTGCATTCTTCTCCATTGTTAAGGTACAAACATATGTTTAGTTTTATCCACAGAATTTAATGCAACACACCATGCCATGATCTAAATATCTTGATGATATGATCTAAAATCTGAGAATTGCGGGAAGAAAGACTGAAGCACTGGTCAGACTTGGTGTGATTGTAAAACTATGAAACTGCAATTCAGGGGAGAATGTGGACTCACCCTGAAAATACTACTATAATTATGAAATCAAAGTACCTTCATTGATTGCAGCTTTGAAGCATCTCAAACCCATAGCACTCCATTCACGATGCTCAGCAGCTGGGATGAGGTTTTAGTTTGTGCAATACTAGGTTTTTACCAAATGTGTCGCTTGTGTTTGTGCCTACTAGAAATCTGATCTAATTTTAAACCAATGTGTAACAATGTGAGAACTTTCACTGAAAAATCTGCAAGAGCATCACAGTGGCTTTTCGAATAATTAAGAATTAATGCTCTTTTTTGGCAACAAAGGTTTTCTTCTGGCTATTAAGCTTTTGCAAACATGTGAACATGGCTAGAAGCTACAGCAGAAGTAGCCTGCAGATGCTTGGAAGTGATCCTGATATTCTTTTGCACATCCTGTATGGTTTTTATTGTTGCTCTGTGGGATATTTCTAAAATACTTCCACTTCTATGTTGAGTCACTATGGCCTTATAGCTCCAACATTTGTACATTTCACTCAGTAGACTTATGAATACCAGTTTTGCTACTGTTACTGATTGTTCCTGTATATCATGGTCTGGTTTACCATTTTATCTTCTATGGCTAAGTTTAAAATGACCAGATTTGTGCCCTTTATAAAGGAGAAGTGTATCCAAAGTTTGTTTCGCAAAGCATCTCTGTGTTTGTCTGAATAGGTGTGCGTTTATTTATGAGCCTAATTATAATTACCTTGCTGACTGGGCAGATATCCCTTGGAGTTGACTTTTTTCTTTATGCACCAATTCTTACCTACAAACACCAGCTCCTTTGAACACTTAAAATGTTGGAATATAAAATGATTTTGATAAAAATAAGGATTTCATGGTAATAATGTAACATCTACATTGCGGGTATACACTTGCAAGTTGAACTGTATATATAGATGCATATGTGCATCTTTAAGATACTAAAACATAAGCACAATTTCTATAAAAAAATGTGCAAAACTTATAAACTCACATATAGAGCTGGAAGGAGACAGTGAGGAGATAGTTCTAAATAACTATGTATGTGTCACTGAGTCAAGCTTGAATCATAGCAACCATAATTGCGGTTTTAATGGCAAGGGAGGAACCAAAGTGGTTTGTAAATAACAATATACATTTTTATTTTGTAATGATTTGTATAATGTAAGCATATAATATACATGTGGTGATAACTGTGGCTATGACAATAGGTAAGGTTATACTATAAAAACTGTGCTTTTTTTGCTGTTATTCGATCTATATAATCTTATCGATATGCTGTTTAACAAGGAAAATAAACTGCTGATAGAGTTTACATATAAATTAACCCATATTTTTACTTGTCTGTACTGTTGATCTGACAGTAACCAGTGAGATAGCAGAACATGTCAGCAGATCATTCCTTCTCAGTATACTGCTACTAGTTACCTCTGAATAGAAGCCATGGACAACCATTAGTGGCTTCCCAGTGCGTTTTCTGACATATCTTCTGTAATCTGGAGTGCTGATGCAGAATGCCAGCTAACTACATACTTAAAGTTTATGCATGAAAACAATCATTTGAAGACCTCTCCCCTCGGGTCTTATACTGTCCCCTCATTCAGCTGTTCCATTCCTTTCAGATATTCCATTCCATACCATCCAGGACTAATTCCCTAGATTTCCAGAAATCCATCTCTTTCCCTGTTTATTGCCTTTTGCATTTCAATAGGCATGTGACATAGTTGCTCGAAAAACTTTCTGTAGGCCCTGCTGTTGACTGTTAGAGAAAAAACTGCCTGTTTTTCCAGAACATGCTGTTCCTCGTCAACTCTGATTTTCCCTCCTAGAATGACTCTCCCAATCAATGCCAATCAGGTTTCAAACCTGGCACCTCCAGTGAAACTGTACTCCTTCTCATTGTTGATGTTTTCCACTCTCCCAGAGGAGTGTTCCTCTCTTATGCTTTGGTTCTCCTGGATCTAACAGCAGCATTTGACATTGTCATCAGATCTTTCTCTCATCGTGAACTAGGCTGGGTATTACAGGTGCTTCCCTTAGCTAATTTTTTTATCTTGACTTTCTGGCAAGTTTCTTTTCAAGGACAATTCTTCTCATCCTAGACCCAGACCCTAAGCAGAGAGATCCCACAGGGATCCATGTAGGGTCCCCTGTTGGCTTTGTTATCTCCTCCCATGGCGCTTCATGTGTCATTGCTTTGCCAATGTCTTGAATATTGCTTTTTCCCCTTCATAAAGAATGCCCTATGTCAGGAAGCCTGTCTAACATCCTTGCCTGTGTAACCATCCACCATCTGCAAATAAACCTGTCAAAAGCAAGAGATCCTTTTCATTCCTACTTGTGATTTCCCCAACTGCAAAACTGTTCCACCTGGGCAACAACTTTGACATTGTCACAACTATCAAGAACCTCAGCATCATCTGTGATGAGCATTTTATCCTTTTCCAAAACACAGAATCAGTAACCATATTTAGACAAACCCCTCTATACAAGATCTGGAAGATCTATCCCTACCTCACTACACTGTCCACCCATTTACTATCAATGACTACAACAATCTTGTACTGTTGCAGATTCAAGTGGCTGGACTACCAGAATTTGTGATCCAGCCAGTCATCTCAAATACTTCTAGATGACTCATCTTTCTCCTGCCTAACTATTAATACATTACCACTCCTTATCTATTGGTTACCAGTCACAGTTAAAATAAAAATATTGTGTGACACACTGTGGTGTGTCCAGTTTATGGAGCGACAGTATTAGGTGGAATTGCGCGGACTTACATTTTTTACATTTTCATTTCCCAAAAGTGCAAAAGAAGTATAATGTCACATCTATCCAATGACTATGAAGAAAAAGGTCAAGTAAAAAAATTAAATAAAGAAAAAAAAACGGTAAATGTCTTTTGGCTATCAGTAGTTAAATGAAATTCTCATAAACTATACAACATAAACTACTATGATCAGCACATTCCTCCCTCCCTACCTCACTCTCCTCTGAAAATCCTAATTAAGATTAAATGGCTATACCTTTAATTGCTTTTTCTTAACACACCTTTCCCCACAACGTTGCTGTCAGTCCAGTGTATGGCTTAGACTTCAACTCTCAACATTTTCATACTGCCTGACTGTCTCATCTTTGAATATTTTGATGTCTCATGTCTGACTTCCTCAGTCTGAAGATCTGAATTCCTTCCACTCAGATTAAAGACCCTGCTCTTCAAACGTTATTAGCAAGATTTTCCATTGAGTTTCCTGGCACAAGTATATAGATGGTGTAAATCTGTGTCAGCACTTTACTTAGAATCTTACGGTTCTTACGGAAGTTATCTGTAACTATAGATTCCTTTATCTGGGAATTGTTCATTTTTTTCAAGGTTTGAACAAGGATTATAGGGGGTTGATATATACATCACTGTTCAGTCCAACTCTCCTTTGTTACAGCAAAGCCTCCATTAAATATACTTGCTGTACCTGTTTGCATATTTACATTTCTGTCTGCACTACCTTTGGATATAAGCTCTTAACCTGTAGGGCAGTATGATGGCATGTAAACCATCATAGCTGACTGTTCACTCTAAATTGCCCTTAAAGGGTGAACATTTGAGTGAATGTGTGTATGATTGCTTTGCAATGGACTGGTGTCCCATATAGAATGTACCCCATCCACAATGCTTCTCGGATAGGCTCTGGACCTTCACAATCCTGCAACAGACAAGAGACTAACAATGAAAGAATGAACCATAACCTGTAAATTACTTTGGATGAATTAATAAATTTGTGTAATGTAAGTAGATTATTGTGACCAGGTTGGCCAAGCAATAAAAAGAACACAAGTTCTGGTTTATTCACAAAGGTTTATGTCCTTCAGTAGCTATCCCAATGCTGTATTTACAGCTAATCCAATGAATTTGTACAAACTTAAGACTTCCACTAATAATACCACCACCAACAACAATGCTGCTCCATTTCTCTTTCTGGCTCTGCCCTGAAGCACCTATATACAACAGGCTCCACCTTTAGCCATTCCATTGTTCAGTTAGTGTAGCTAACATTAAAATATCAACTTTACATTTAAAGGCTAACAAAATCATAATCCAATTACATAACATTTTTCAAACACAGTATTTTATACATATGTTCATACATCTAGATCAGACAATATAAACTATGCATCCATTTCTACCATCTGTTTTCAAATTGTCTCTGCCTGAGTATTTAAGAACTCAAACGCCCACGGTCCCATCTTTGCCACATTGGCCTTGTCTTCCATGTTACTCAAGGTAAGCATCTGTTTGTTACCGTGTTCACTGTTACAACATTATGTATTCGTCCTCCTGGTCTATTTACTTTCACATGTTCTTATATGTGGAGCGGAGCAGCTGTAGCATGCACCTTTAAACAACTAAGAAGAACTGCACTCTGGGTGATTCCTCATATGTAGAATAAACTTCAAAAAAATCATTCTGTTCTGCATGTAACCAAATACTGTGAGTTTTCATATTTCAATTTCATTCGTAAAAAACATTTGATGCATGTCCTAGAAAGATATAGAATTGGTAGGTAGACTGCAGGTTGAAAACGATTTTTTAAGCATTGTGATGTGATTGGAAGGCATTGCCATGCTTTAAACAGTACCGAAAAAAACTCTAAAATGACTTTTGAACACTTCACAGTTCATATAGATATGGTAAGAAACTTCAAGTTTTGTGATTCTGCTGGAATAAATTTCTAGGAGAAATGCTATATGTGGTATAGCGTATAAGAGAAGGCCTGATACTGATGTTTAAAGGGCCCAAGTACTTAAAGTTTGTAAGACCTCATCACAGGATCTGCCTCAGAGTTATGAATTATTAGAGTGCGCTGATGCCTAGCTTGGCCAAGAACGTCTGGAGACATTGAGTTAACAATATCTTACACCAGGTCAAGGATAAAAAGGACAAAAGAGGAAGAGGCTTTTCAGAGTGGAAAGACTTACTAATAGCAAGGCCAGAATAATCTGCTTTGAAACTTGGTCCAGAATTTTTTTCTGTGGAAAGAAGTTACAACCTTAAACACAGTGGATTCTTTGGTTTAGGGTGAAGGGAAAAGTCTATGAAATCATCTGTAGTTCTGAACAGGAATTGATTTTTTTTTTTTTAATTCATTCAAGAGGTGAGACAAGTCCTTTGTTCAAAACTCTGGGAAATCTATCATGGAAAGGAATTAAAAATCAGAAGATAAATGGGTAAAGAATAATAGCGGGGTACATCTTAGTCTTGTCCCATCCTGTGTATGCTACTATTTCTTTCACTGAGCTCTTAATCATATGATCTCACACTTAAAATTTTTTAAACTTCACCTGTATTAGAAAAGGTTCTATTTAGGCTAACAAGCAGTACAGAGTTCTACAGATTCCTATCAAACTCCTCTATATTGAACCATCTGTATGTCTTACGTGAAAGAAATTTTTCAGCTTCAGAGTAGATAACATTTTCACAGCATATACCACAGAAATACAGTAGATGTGACAAACAAATGAAGCAATGTAGCGTATAGTAGAAATTAATACATGGATTGATATGCCATGGAGTTAAGACCAACACATGTGGTTTCCAAGGCAATGGAGGATCACAAGTGGTTTGCCAGTGCCTTCTTTCATCCATGTCTTGAGGGTGCAAACGTGGAGAAACATGCAAACTCCATACACCCTGCGCTGGACTCAAACCCCATGCTCACTGAACAGGAGCTGTGAGGCACCAGCTTTACCAACAATGCAACTCCATCACTAAGTGTATAATAGACATATAATACCATTTAATTCATGTTATATTGCATTCCATTTTTATAAAAGCAGTTGCAAAATTGTATCTTCTCTGGAGAAGGTATAATTTAGTCCCAACTCACACACATTATCAGAAACCGCTTGTCCCAACTCTCATAAGCTATTTACTTTTATTAATTTGAATGACATGTATTTAAACTGTATGGCCACAAAAATACAAATAATGTATGACCATAATGGAGTATGGCAATAAGGATCAGTATTAGCAGTATACTCCATGCCAGCGGCAAAGTTTCAGAAGCATTTTTGTGCAGTTTCATACTGCTGCTTCAATGTCGTTTGTGTCTTTTGCATAGCAACATAGGAATTTGTTCAGCTGTGTGTTTCACCTGTAGCAATTCTGGTTAAGTACCCAGTTCAAGGGTACTACACTAGGGACTCTTCAGGGATTTGAACCAGCAAATTAAAGATGAAATATTAAAATCCTTAATTCCAATGCAGCATAGCTGGACCCAACTATAGGAAATACTATGTGTATTAGATCATTAATACAATCGTCTTTGAGTGGTCATTCTATAGATGTCATCTGCAAATTGAGCAATACATCAGTGTCTTATGAACTTACCATAAGGATAGGATTTCATATGACAAAATAATAGGATAGAATTTCCTTCAGTATCATTAGTACAACATACAAAGCCAATCCAGTTTTCAAAGCCAATCCATGTTGCAGCTGCATGCAAATTTTTGCATATCTCTGTATTATTTTTATTTATATTAAGTGTTCCTGTGGCAACATATTGGGGAAATATACTAGGTGCAAAAAAAAAAAAAAAAGGAAGCTGCACCTTATAAGAATTATGACACAAAATATGGAAATGCAGTACAGAGTTCTGTTCCGGGGACTGAAATTTTTTTAAATATACCATGTGAGACCTGCTTCAATGCGGATTAAAAATCTTCAATGAGTAGCACTGAGGAGTAAGGTTTTAGCTGATGGATTTGAATTTGTATAGTCAGTTGATTTTTAAGAGATTATTTAAGAAAGGCTAAAATTCCTTCACCTGAATATCTTTTTTTTCAGATCTCCAACTGCTTTTTGTGCACCGTTTCAGTTTTCTTTCTATAACAGAAGTGTCCTAATCCCACTCAATTGGCAGATGTGCTCAGACAGGTTAGAAATAGAACTGAGACTGTCTTTCACCTGGTTTCTACAGTGTAGGCAGCTTGCGTCTCATGTTTCCCATTGTCTACGATTGGTAATTAGATACACTGAACATGTACATGGATAAATTAGAGTTAACGGTTGGCACTGAATAGAAATTTAAGGAAAGCAATGTAAATTTTCAGTCTTTCAGTTCTCATTTTAATGTGGAAGAATTAGTACATATGTTAAAATTATGTCGAAAGTATTATTTGATGGTGATACCCAAGTTTTCTGTAGAATCATACCTGTAAACAAGTCAAGGACATGTTTTTGTAAAGCTTTATTAAATTTTTTGGCGATAAAGGCAGTTAGATGGTTTGACATTGACAAACATTGGGCATACTTATGTGGTGAATTGGTCATCAGCAATGAACAGATGGTTGTGGAGATTTATTTATTTTCAGTCATTTTAAAGCACTTATTAACTTTATTGTAGCTTAACTTTAATAGTGTTATACTGCAGTGTAGTGACATTACATCCAGGGTGTTCCTGCCCTCACATCATAAACTTTTGGGATTCAGGACACCACTGTGATCCTGAAATGGACAAGCTGTTATTGATAATGGCTACAAGTGTTAGAATATTTATTATAGCTTTATATGAGGTTTTCACAGACCCTGACATGTTAAGTAGAGCAATGTATGTATTAATAATCTGTTACTAATTGTGACTTAGTGCAGAAATGCAAAATGAAGAAATGAAGTCTGCGATGTTAAACTTCCGGTATCAGCTGTCTTCGTAAGTTGAAGACAGTTAAAAACACACTAATGATACTTACACTATTAAATATGTTATTTGGAGTAATTTCAGTTAACACAGATTTAAAATTAATTTAATCCTTCGGTGGGGAGGAGACAGTGTCAGACACTGACACTGATTTACACGTCACAATAGATTCATACAGAAAGTTAGATGAACCAAGTGAATCCTAGGCTCTTCTCCCAAATACCTAAGTGACTGTATACCACAGTAAATGCATTAACCAAGACTGAAACTGTTCTCCCTTCTAAAAATCGTTAATATTGGCACCTGAACACTTGGCTCCTTTCTGAGTATGAATAATTAGGTTCAAAGCAACCGACTATTTGTTGTTAGGTTGAATATATGATTGAATGTATGTTTTAAAGCAAATGTTGGACAGATTTAACTGCTCTCTTGGCCAGTTTTAATTCAATAAATTCCTAATACATACTACTACAGGGGGTTGTGGTGGCACAGTGGATTTGACCAGGTCCTGTTCTCCAGTGGGTCTGCAGTTTGAGTCCCGCTTGGGGTGCCTTGTGATGGACTGGCATCCCGTCCTGGGTGTGTCCCCTCCCCCTCCGGCCTTATGCCCTGTGTTGCTGGGTTAGGATCTGGCTCCCCGTGACCCCATATGGAACAAGTGGTTTCAGATGGTGTGTATGTGTATGTGTGTGTGTGTGTGTGTGTGTGTGTGTGTGTGTATATACATATTACTACATATGCAATGGTAGGTGTTATGCAAACTTCAAATTTTTTCAGTTGTAAAATATTTGATGGAATTCCATCGACTTATTAGATGGTTGCGTATTTTGACGAGATCCAACCACACTAAGAGGAGAACATAGTTTCTTAGTTTGTGGTAAACTAAAAGGTGGAGAAAATAACTCTCCTTGTGATTCCCATAACTAGTAAGTATGTGTAAGTGTCACTGTCAGCCAGGGATTTGCATGAATTAGAGCAAGACAAACTCAGAATATCCAACCTTAATTAGAGCACAAGGGAGCTCTGATTTGCAAAGGCATAATTTGAAACAGATGCAAATACAGTAGCATTTATCAATTTGACATGAATTATAATGAAATAATCAGTGTATATAACTCTTAACTTTGATTTGTTTTAGCATTTAAAAAAGAATAACTAACAAATACATAAATTAGTAAAAACTTTTACTTTGATATTTCCCTAGTTTTTGTCCAACATTTTTGTTAATGTCTTCATCTTAATTATTCTCCCTTGAATAATTTTAACCACTTAATTTTTTTTTTTTTTTTGCATTTTCCTCTATTACCACAGGTGACAGATACATAATGAGTGATGACAGGGACATAACCCTACTGTAATATTTTTTTGTGTGTTTAGAGGCCCTATTAGTATGTGCAAAAGAGCACTCGGGAGGAATTCACACGTTTGAATGAAAGCATGGCCGAGTCTTGGCTGTGTGAATTTCATCATTTGAAAGAGGTTTGGACACACTGGAAGGATCAAGGACCTCAGTACGCATTAGAAGATGTGGTGAAATGTTTGTATTAAGATCTGTAAAGTGGGTCAGTCTGTGCTTGCAGGCCATGGTATAAATCTGTCACATGAATGCTCCAGACACTTCCTGCAACGACACCTCAGGGATAAAACCACTGGGTGGGAGCAAAGTGGGGGGGAGGGACTGGGATAATCTGACAGATAATCCTGTTAACTGCCAATAAAATGAAAAGCTCTTCACACCTTTTTTCAAGATCAGGTCTTTAAAAGGAAATCTTTTTCTTTAGTTGTGCTACGAATTCTAATAATTCAGGAATAGAATGATTCTACATATGCAAAGCAATTTTTTGCTTCATGCTGGACACAGAAGGTGTGCTATAATTATTAATTTTAAATATGACTCTTTTGAACAAATGTAATGGTTTTCTTTTCAATCAAATAAAGAAGCATCTTGGTATAAAGGCACAGAACAGGCTCTTGATATTGGTATAAATATTCAGTCACAGACTCTTAACTGGTGTCCACCTATTCTGAATATAAAATCACTCACGGAAACGTGTCCATTGCTTTTACTCCATCTAGAATGCTGACTTGCTCATGTCTAATGATATACAAGTTTCCGTTAAGGTATCTTCTGACCTTCGGGCCACAACCGTCCTCTCATGAAATCAGAGGAACCATCATCTGGTATAACGTGAGAAACACACTGATCTGCTTTTCTTTCAATGCACTTTACACAGATTTACCCCTTTCTAAATTACTGTCCATGAGCATCAAGACTTGAAAAAGACAGAAGAAACCACTAAATAAATTACTTAAGGAACACCTAGTTTCATTATGTATGACCTTCATAGGGCTACAGATAATTTAATGAACTGAGCACATGGAAACATACTTAACACCAATTTTAGTATTGCTCTAGTATTCCTTAGTATTACCTTTTCAATAAGCTACTCATTGCAAGTGTGATTTATTACAAATGATAAGGAAAGTATGTAATTAATGTTTAAGCCATCGTTTTAGAAAGCCTCAACAGAGCTCGAAAGCCCAATTTCTACACACAGAAAAGGAAAATGTTTAAGCTATTGTCTTTTTAATTGGGTTTTTCTTGACTTTAACAAAGAAGCAGTGAATGGAGAACAGAATACAGTGGGGAGAAAAAAAGAACTTATTACATTTAAAGGCTTACTTTTAAAAACTGAAATAAATTTGGGCTAAGAATTAAAAAATTAAGGTATTGTGTATACTTCATTCTAAGCTTTTACACATTTTTTTCCATATACTGAAATGTGAGATTCACAATACTGATGCTCCTATGTACACATGCATTTACACAGATTACATTTAATTTAATTAATGTAAATATAATAGATGGGCAGCATTGCTGCAGAGCAGATAGTGCTGGTGCCTTGCTGGTCCTTTGATGCAGATCTGGACTTGGGTTTGAATGTGGGTCAGTCTGTGCAGAATTTAATGTTCCCAGTTTGTGTGTTTCTTCTGGTTTCCTCCCACAGTTCAAAGACATATTTCAGGTAAATTGGTAGCTCTAAATGGCCCATTGTGTGTCTGTGTGTGTGATTGCTCTGTGATTTACTGGTACCCTGTCCAGGATGCACCTTGCCTCAATCCCTATCTTTCAAGACAACCCTGAATCACCAGAACCCTGCACTGGACAAGTGGTTATTGATAATGGATGAGCAGATGATAATATGTAATATGTGCTGATGAATTCCGGTGCATATGGTGAAGGAAACTAACTGTACTTAAGAATCCCACAGAATCACACATCTGCAACTATATCTTTCTCCTATAGTAATGCACAAACTGTATTTTCTATGAGATGTACATCTCTTTGGAGAAAAGCTTCTGCTAAATGAATAAATGCAAGTGGAACATTTAAGTTTTATCCTTTTATTTAGTAGGATATTTCTGAGAAACTGTAATACATGCTCTGACAGTGACTGGATGAGGCTGCATAAGGTGGCTGTGAGTGGCTTCCAGAAGATGGCTGGAAAGTTAGCTTACAAAGCCTGTAATTCATGCCTTTTCAGCTCTGGTCACTGAGAGGCGATGTTAAATTATGGTGATGTCTCGTTTGAACCATTTTTCATTTTGTTATAACCCTTCTGTATATGCATAGTGCAATTAGATCTCCATAATATGGTGCAGTACATAATCCTGGATTTCACACCATTCTTCCATGCCTTGGTTTGAACCACACAATATGAACTATTACCTCCTCACAGGAACCATCCATGACAAAATACACCTGTGCAGAAATAGCTTTCCGTGTGATCATTCGGTGACATAGCTTAACCAGAGGCCACATTAAAAATGAGAAGCTGCATTCGAGGGACGATATTGCTAATATCTAGCAAGTGAGCACGTAATGAAGCAAAGAGGACTGCTAAAGAAAAAGCACCAGCATCAGTGTTTCCATGGCAACAGCAGGTCAACAGCATCTGTTCTAGAAATGCTATAGCAACCTGGCATTTGAACTGGAGTTTTTTTCTATCAAGACCACCCATGTAAGAATTGCAATTGCAATGCAACAAAACAGGATGCCAAAAATGCTATTTTTAACTAGTTTATCTTAATTCTAGTCTGAATACTGTTTATGATCTTATTGTAATCCTTGCACACTCTTACTTAGACTATTGCTATGTTAAAAGAATCAGTGCATACTCACTTTTTTAAAATTTTGTCCTGGAAAATACAATATTCTTTTTTTCTTCAGTTTTTATTCCAGTGTTCTCCCCAATTTATCATCTTTTAATGGCATTTTATCTGTGGCAGAAGGGTGTGTTACTCAACAGTCACATGCTTCTCTGATTCACACTCTCACCTTCACCACTTTTTGTTTCCACTATGATCCCAGTGCTGCTATGTAGGAGCAATGTGGCCATTACTAAGAATTGGTCACTCATCAGTGTAAAACGTTAGCAGGAATGTGAAGCCTTAGCAGTTCTCAGTTCCCTCTCCCTTTCCCAATTCTGATTTTAGGAGATCCTGGATACATACACTGAAAATTCTAGGTCTGAGCTGATCAGGCCACTCATGTGCCCAGAAGTTCGGCAAAATGTGTTTGTAATTAGATGTAATAATTGGGTATGAACAGAAATCAGTCTTTTTTCAGTTTTCATTTAAAATGTAATGTAATGTATTGTAGAGGGGGGTGCGGTGACAAAGCGGGTTTGGCCGGGTCCTGCTGTCTGGTGGGTCTGGGGTTCAAGTCCCACTTGGGGTACCTTGTGATGGACTAGCGTCTCGTCCTGGGTGCGTCCCCTCCCCCTCCAATTTGCGCCCTGTGTTGCCGGGTTAGGCTCTGGCTTGCCATGACCCCCCTCGGGACAAGCGGTGCGTGTGCGTGTAATGTATTGTTTAGCATTACAAAAAGCAGTAATTGAGAGCCTTATATGAATTGTTATGGTGCAATATGTGAAGAGACAGAGGGGTTATGATGCTTTCTGTGCGAAAGATGGTTTAAACATGTAGGCAGGAGACTGCAGCTGTAACACTGAAGCCCACATGATGATTGATATGAAGACAACCTGCGTGCCTCTTGGAAGTACAGTAAAATTCAGACTCCAAGTATGCTTTCTTTGTCTTCTCTAGCTGCCAGTGGTGAAGCACGTTCCAACACGATAATATCCACAGAAGAGTGTATAGGACAATAAGGGAAACCACAATTCAACAGAGTAGTTTAATGCAACAAACCACAAAACCAACTGAAATGCATATGTACAAAATCTGTTCTTTGTTGCGTCTTCCTCTGTTTCAGTTTGAAAATGGCTACTATACAGAAAGACTGATAGTTGCATGAACGTTACATCATCTCATTAAGCAGGTGACATGGTAGAGGTCAGAAGATGAGGCATGATAAATATGAATACAATATCTGTATTGCATAACTTCAGGGATCGCAAAACAAAGCCACTGACTTGCTGGAGGTATAGAAGTAGCTTAGTGAGGATTGAGGTTCCTTGTCCCTCCAGCAGTTAGAGAATGTTCAGATGGCTCCATGCAAATTTTTCTTGCCAGAAATAAGAGTATCCCTTAAGGTAATTAAACATGTACTGTTGGCTGGAAGTTGTGGAGGTCTGCCACTTGCGGTCTCCATACTCACCTGTTTACAAAGCCTTGTATTTCCTAAAAAATTGGACCGAATAAGGATATCTGCCTATTTTATTTGAGGTTCCTGCCAAGTGGGAGAGACTGAGTGGCTAAATGAGAGCTGATTCTTAGTCTTCAATCAGGCATTGCCTTTGAACTGCTGCCATATGTTGAGTATGGTGTTTATTATTGAAATTATTTGTGAATCCCTTTAATATTCAATGCATTTTCATAATCAGGTGACAAAATTTCATGGTAACATTAAAAATCTATTACTTTAGGAAGGAAAGGTTTTATTGATTAACATGAGCCAGCATGTGTATAGTCTTTAGGTTTTCAGCTTGAATAAATATAATTAATCTAACTTGTTTAAAGAACAGGACTAACTTCAATATGCAAGTTCAGCAAATAACCTCAGGAATGATTCCTGCTTTTATATAGGGTTGATACAGCATAAGTTAATACTGAATTGCTCAAAGGCTGGGAAATGAGTTTTTTAAATGTCAAGGATTATTAATGATAAATCAGTAATAGTACACGGCTGTTGTATGTGAATTTATATTTTTCAAAAAAATCTTTGTTTGCCTTTAGAGCACATTTAATTAACTGTGCAACTAATTTCAAAATGACCACATGCACACTATCCCTCACAGCTAAGGAAAATACAATAGATGCAGCCAGTGGCAAACAAACTACCACTAAAATTTCATTTCAGGAATGTTCTGTCTGAGTTATTCATTCACTTTATAAATTCAATAAAAATGATTTTTCTCTCAAAGCATTTTATTATAAAGCTTTAAGGCAGAGGACTAATTACAACGGATTATGTCAACATGCAGAATTGATTCAAACAAAGCGGAACACCTGGGAATAAAATAAAATGTAAAAGAAAAACTTCATTGAATTTCACAGTTCACAATCAACACAAATATGAAATAAAGAGGATATTTAGCTTTCAAGGAAACATCGGGCAGTAGGTAATTACAGCCACAAGGTTTTCATAAGTTTTAAAAGCCACACTTGCATGTACATTGATCTTTGCAGAAAACATTACATCACTAGTATTTTGCCCAACTTACGTATAGCCAACAGTTAAGCTGACAACATGTACTTCTTGCAAAGACAATCTCTGAAAGCAGATTTTTTTAATGGAATAAAGGATTTGGACTTGGAACCATCACAAATAATGAAATATTAACAAGAAACAAGTCGTATAATTTCTCCTCTGTAATCCACGCAAAACCATTACATGACTTGGATACGTACGTTTGAAACTGGTAACATATGTAAACATACTTGTACAAAAGCACATAACAAATGTTCATGTCTGTGTCACAGTTAGTAGTCACGTTGCTAATTTAGAAGTCAATGCTACTTCCACCACTCACTTATACACAAACCTGTGCCACATCTCATCATTAGCTATCAACAGAAAACTAATAAAAATGTCTCAATTTCCAGTATCATCTTTTTCTTCATTTTTCAGGTCATTGTCTTATGCACTGCATTCCTGTCTTACTGTCTTGGTTTGTCCAGTCTCTGAGTTTTAGTCGTACTCTTGCTCTTTGCAATCTCCTGGCAAGGATGACAGAGCAGGGTCTTCCTGATGGCTGTGTTTAAAAAAAGAAATATTCTAAGAGAACAAATCTTCAGTTCTAATCACTTGAACTGGGTTGAATAGTTTAAAGATGCGAGAAAATGGTTATCCAAACTAACAGATAAGTGCTGAATGCAGGTACATCACTCATTATCTGTACTTTTACAGTTTTCCAGAGGGCTGGACCCTGCTTGGCTGCACTTTGTATTTGCAGCTGACTAGACTCATGTACTATTCTGGAATGTGAAGGCTGTGAAAGGGACACAACTTGAAGGCAAAACAATTTAGCTTGCATACATGTTATGCAATGCTTGTCCAGACTGTTCAACCAGTTACTGTACTGTGTTTTCATGGCATTATGCTGTGAATGAACTGATTTAAGTTTAATTACTGCTAGTGTAATTCCCCCCCCCCCCCCCCCTTCACTTCACATGTAATTATGTGCAACCATGTTTATTTAAAAAAATAAATTAAAAAAATTAAATAGGATAACTTTATTCAGGTGTATCAGAGTGACCTTTGTCTTCCCCTGAAATTAATAAAATGGTTAATTGGAACCATATATTGAAATTGCTATATTTATAGGTGTACCATCACATTTAGAAGTTAATTTGTCTTTATTCTTTCATTGTGAAGAAAGTAATATAATTTAAAACAAAATGCATGTTTAATTTTAGTAATTTTCTTTGGTTTAAGAGAATTGTTGATTCCTTTGAACTTAATGTAGCATAACCTGAATAAGATGAGTGCAACTTTTTGTGAACACAAATAAGTATTTGATCAAGCTACACAAGCACTTTTTTAATTACTGTTATGCTCGAAGAAATCATACAAATCATTTTCAATGATCCACAATCAATATGAAAGCTGGCCAACCTTTGACTAAACAATAAATAATATACATTTTCATAGTACCTTAAATCATAGCTCTGCTTTTAAGGCCTTGTCTTTAATTTGAGGTCTTTACTTTGACTTGATGATGGTGACTGAACTGAACGTTACTGGTAGTCATGCCAGTGTGACTGAAGTTAACATCATTTTGTAATTATGCAAAATGAAAGTTTGGAAAATTTCAAAACTGTAAATCTGTCATCTTTTAGAAAAATACAGCACAGTTGCATAAAAACAAATACATAAATAATTGCCAATTTGCCCCATGCGAACATAGGTGCATCTGTTGCTCACTTCAGCCCTATACTCACAGTAGATATGATTAAGCATAATTTCACCCCAAAGCAGATGTGAAAACAGCAGGAAAAGCAGTTTTCTTGCTAGTCCCAAACCAATTGGTATCAACTACACACATCGTGAGCAGCAGCTGGAAACAACTCTAGTATATTGACCAAGACAGCTTGCACTTTGGAATATCTTGATCAGGGCAAACGTCTAGTTAAGTGCACTCTTTTTATGCATTTCACTCTGTCTTTCTAGTTTTTTGTTATTGCTTCAGGGATGGTCATTGATTTGTTCTTTTTACACCATTAGTCACTAAGGAGAGCATATCACACTGACAGACTTTAAAAATGTACATTTATTCCTTTTACGTCTTTTAGTTGGTCTCTATCATCCTCTGTACTTAACAAAAATGCTCAATGGTTGATGGTCGTATAGCATATAATCAATCCCATGTCTCTTCAGTAATAACGGAATTTTAAGCATCTCCAGTTGGAGCAATATCTTGGACAATTTACCTCTAATGACCAGCAATTAGGACATTTATACAAGTTAGTCTATTTGTGCCTCTGTCCGGTACTGGTTGACATTAAGGAGAGATGTATTTTTTACTTGAGTGAGGGACTTAGCTTAAATAAGAAAAGATTAGATTGTTTCACTTTTCTCCTCTCCGAGATGTGAACTTTCCTGAAGATAAGAATGATGTGAAGGAAAGTGAGAACACTACATTTTTTTGCTGTCATATACATACTTACATGAAAGTAGGTGTGCAGTAATGAACAAGTAATGCACTGCTAATGAAGGGATGGTTTTGTATCATCCAGGGAGGCCTCAGTACACAGTGTAACCCTCTCAAAGGACACAGCTTATTTCCTTGTTTTTGTTGTTGCTTTCCAGTGCATTCTAGTTGTTCCTGAGTCCATATGGGACATATGTACAGTCTATCAGGGCACCTTTAATAGGCCTCCTGATACAATCACAATACAGTTTCAGTATATCATCAATAATAAAGAAATGCAATAAAACGTTGTTTTAGCACTGGACAATTATCAACACAACTGACAACTCCTTTGTCAAAGGCTTATTACCCAGATAAATATATTCCTGTATTTAATGCTACTACATCCCCGAGGGTTCCCCTCTAAAAAATGTCCAAAAATGAAAGAAATGTATAGTTCTGACTTTACTCATAAAGAAAAAAAAAAATACAAAAGTAAAAAATGAGATTTCCCATATTCCAGTATGTTACAAGATTCACGCAAGTAATTACAATGTACTTTAAAATTCTCTTAAACTGTAACATTCCTGTAAATTAACAGTTCTCCCATTTATCACTGCAATGCTTTTCGGTAGAGGCTTTTCTACAAAAACAACAATTACACAGGTGACAGGACCTTCTCGCAAGTACATGTCTCACAGGCAGATCTCTCACAGGAGCTTCACCCTCTCTGAGGGTTTTTCACAGGTACAGGCCTCAGAGGCCTTTCATGGGTAGACCTCTTTTAGACACCTTCTCTGAGGTAGATCTCTTGCAGAGAACTTCTCAAAAGGTCATCTCTCTAAAAAGGACCGTCACAGGTAGATCTCTTTCAGAAGCATTATGATTGTTAGATCCTCCCAGGCAGGTCTCTCTGAGGCATTTCTCACATGTAGATCTCTTAGAGGCCTTCTCACAGGTAGATCTCTTTCTTGGAAGTCTCCTCTATGGCAGGGGCCTGGCCTGGCTCATGGCTGCTGCAGGAGTAAGCACTATGGGAAGGCAGCAATCTCACACTGGCCACCTTGGCACATCGCTCATCTGGCAACCTCGAGCCCCCTGGACCGAGACGGTCCACGTTACCCTTCTCCTGGTAAGGCAAAAAGGTGGACAGTTTGGGGGTGTTCCTTGTCTTGCGAACGGGAGATGGCTGCCCTGGCATCCAACAGGTGTCTGAGTGGCCGAACTCGGTGCATTCCTGAGTGCAGTTACCAGTCATGGCTACATCAGGCAGGGACCGAATATCTGGTGGAGAGAAAACGGACAGCAAATTTATTACAACCAGGGGAATATATCAATATAAAGACTAGATGAAGATGATAATGCTTGGAAAGTTAAAGGCAAAAAATAAGAGTTCAACCAGCATCCAGATGGACGGATTCAATTACAGCGGCAATGGACACACCCTTTCAAGATTAAAGACACCAGTGAATGGCAGAGCAATCTGGAGGCACTCTGTATTTGCCGAGAGATGTCAGCTCAAAAACACCTAGGAACAACAATAACGATGGATGCATCAATTTCAAGCCTAAGGACAGCAGCAGCCTAACTCCAAAAAGGGTATCAAAGTACATTCAACCTCAACAATGTGATGCCTTGGAAAGAGGTTGATCCTAGGTTTTCTATTCCCTATTCACATTATGACAAATTTACATTGTAACAAAATCATAGAATCTCACTCTACATTATTTTCTACTGTATAACATGTATATACACTGTATATAACATGGTTGTGGGAGTGTGCAATCAATGTAAAAATCATTGTGTTAACTGGTGAGACATGACTAAAATGAACAGTGGAGACATGCCAAGTACAGAGGTTTTATTCTTTTCTTGAATAAGGGAAGAGAGATTACTGCACCTAGGGCCCACGGTACAAAAAACACTTGATTGTGATTTACGACCACTGAGAAATGGGAAAGTTAGATGACCCAGAAATACAGTGTAGAGATCATGACTGGGTCTACAGTGTCTATGAGGGTTGTATGAAGTATAACCCTGCAATCCCAGAATGGCAGAAGCACTGTTTTGAATTTAAACTGGGCTTTGCCTTGTAATCAGTGATAGAATAGAAAAAGTGAGATGTGGAACATTTAAGCAGGTTGAATTTGATTTGTACAGTGGTGTTTTTTTATAAGGGGGCATGGTGGTGTAGCGGGTTTAGCCTGTGTCTACTCTCTGGGGGGTCTGGGGTTCGAATCTTGCTTGGGGTGCCTTGTAATGGCCTGGTGTCCTGTCCTGGGTGTGTTCCCTCTCCCTCCAGCCTTGCGCCCTGTGCTGCCGGGTTAGATTCCGGTTCACCGCAACCCTCCTTGCGACATGCGGTTTCAGACAGCGTGTGTTTCTTATAAGTTGGAGCAGTCAGCTGGTACATGCTGGCAGTTCGGCCATGAGGGAACTGAAATAGTTCAGGTGAGACATTATCACAGCATGTACCACAAGGTAGTTGCAATATTTAGTAACGTAGGAGGAACATATTAAATCCATACTAATGTGCAACACATTTCTTTGTAATTGGCAAGAAATCACCTGGTAGTCAACTTGACAGGCTTTATGGAACACCACTGTTCTACAAACACTCAAAAAGCTATGTGCTCTTCACAAAGTACTTTACTCGGGGTGTTTTTAATCTCCGAGTCAGGGGTCTAAATTGCTAGTTCTTGAGAGGTACCTTGACTGCTTCTGCACGAGGACTGTCAGGACTAGCAAGCAGTTCAGAAACACTCCATTTTAATGCGGTTTAAAGATTTCAACTTGAGTGTGAGAACTTGTGATTCATAATTAAAAAGATACCGATATCATTCTCTGAAACAACCACTTTGCCCTAGGCCTTCAACTTCAATGTTTTTTTTTTTTTTCCTTTTTTTTACTTCTGTGAAATAGATGGGCTGTAAAATCAACATCGAAACTTTAGATTTAGGGAAGCAACACAGGGAATTTAATGTTTTGCTTCATTTGATAATGTGTTTCACTGAGCATGCAGGAAACAAGTTTGACTCCCTTCTCTCAATCTGCAGTCTCCATAAACTCATATTAGACCCTTTGCATAGATGAACTAAGAGAAATTTGGCACATTCATGTTGTTGAAGTTACTCCTCTGTTAGATTAATGATGCTAGACAGTAATTTAGACACCAATGTGAGTGAGCGTAAAATATTTTCCTGTTATTAAAGTTTAACCTACAGTTTCTTAGTTTGAGTGTGAATTGATATCTTACAGAGAGGCAGAGACTTGTGGCTTCTGCATGTTTACATGTATAACATGTCACTGGGAAAATGAATAGAAGCCAGAATAGATGAGCTACACATTTTCAAAAAAAAAAACAGTATAGTCAGTATAACTAAAAGATGGTATACTGCATACCTGAAAGTCAGTGAAAATTATAATTACAATGATAATAAAATATGTCAAAGAGCAGTTAGCGGTAAACATCAGTGAAATTTGGGTGGACTGTGGATAAGCACTACATCAAAAGTGAGTTTGCAACTACTGAGGCTTTAATTGTATTTTATAAAGCAGAAACCACAACTGGGTTTTGAGAAAATAATTACTGTATCATTTTGGCTTAACATCTATGGAAGGACCACAGCAGAATATTTCTTTACAATATTTATATATTTTTAACAATATTTCTGTAAACAGGATTTGCTCTCCTGAATTTCAAAAAAAAAAAAAAAGAAAAACATGTTTATTATATGCAAGACACATTTTGGCCTGCAGTAAGGCTCAGTTGTGTTTGATGGAAATAAAAACCCTTCCAAGCTTGTCAGCTACTGTAGTGTTCATAAAGCGGTGCAAGATTTAATATGATGTTGATTTCAGAATATATTTTCCAAAACACCCATCCCAAAGAAAACCAAATAAGAAAAAACTGCCATTTAGTACCACAGTCTATTAAATGTGATGCAAGAAATGTATCACCCGAAGCACCTTGCAGAAATCATACTCATGAATACTGTTTAAAATCTTCCCTGTAGCACACAACAGAAAACATTCATGCAGTAAAACTTCATATAAAACATGAAAACATTAGTATTCTATAGACATCAACTAACTGATATGCCACATACAATAAAACCCAATAAAACTCCACGAAGAAATAATTTTTAACCTTTTATATCAAACATTCATAGAAGCACCTTTGCTCAGGAAGGGACCCTTACTGAATATCAAAACAGCAGTGTGTGCACTGCTTCCTAAAGAGACTGTTCAACATGTCCATTCAACACTTTGGCCAGGGAGAGGCCAACACATACACCTGCAGCAAAAATGAAAAGACAAAAGTGGTGTATTGTTTTTTAGTTTGTGATAAGTACTGATATGACTTTTCAGAAACTGTTGAAGGGTAAGTTTAGAACAGTACGAGGTGATTCTAAAACTTCTTCCAGGTCATTATTGGTGATTGATAACTGATAATTCACACACTCACTTTCATTAACCACTTGTCCTAGTCAGGGTCGGGGTGATCTGAAACCTATCCTGAAATCACCAGGTGTAAACCAGGGGAGACAGGACACTAGTCCATCACAAGGCAGCCACACATTGACACATTCAGTCACTAAAGGCAATTTAAAGTGTCCAGTTGACCTGAACTGCATGCCTACTTGCAGTAGCACCACTGTGTAGCCTTGATTAATTATAATAAGTAGCTGAACACAGAGGTGAATTCCTACCATTTTCAGGGTGTTCTAACTCGCCAATGCTGCCATCGGGGGTGGTCCTCTCATAGTGGTCCTCAGGGAGGGCAAGGGGTCCAATACGTGGTCCTGATGATGACTTACTGCTGGGTGTTTCTGATTCTTCCAGTCCACTGTCATAATAACTGTGCTGGGAGGAGTCGTGTTGGTCCTGTGTTTGATTGGTTGTTGAGAAGGTCACTCTACGATGAGGAAGCTGTAAGACAGGAAAAAATTTTATCAGCATGTTTATAATATATATATATATATATATATATATATATATATGAAATTGTTACTATGGAATATACAGTATGTATATTGAGTATCATTTATTTCTGGTGTTTTGCTGATTATTTGGCTCATAACTGAGATGTCTAATGTCTTAGCAATAATGAGTGACACCATACAGTAACATAATTGGTAAGAACAATGCATTATTTCAATGCCTATACAACAGAGTAAATGTAATGAAAATCTTTTTTTTTACTAAATTAATCAGATCAGTTAACATGAGCATATTTTCTCTTACTCTCTGTCTTACTGGGTGAAAGCTGGTGGAATTAGGGTTAGCACTGCTGCCTTCAGACCCAAAGGTCACAGGTTTGTCTCACCACCTGCTGTAGAATCCTTGAGAAAGATACTTGCCCTAAAAATTGCTCCAGTAAAATTACCCAGCTGTATAAATGGGTAAATAATTGTAGGTAGATTAACATTGTAAGTCACTTTGGGGGAAAAAGTGTCAGCTACATGAATAAATGTAAATGTACTCTAAGGGCCCAGGGCTTCAACTTGCCATTTAAATGATAGACGAAGATTTCCAATTATCATCAAACGAGATACTCCTAACATGAAAAACTGAACAGGATTTCCAACCCAAATGAAACAGTCTGTAAACTCAAGACTATAAGTTCAGAAACTGCAGAGAGAAGTTACAGCATGCCAGCTACTGCACAGAAATAAATCTTAGAAATGTACAGTGATACTGCAGGAAGAGGAGAAAGAGAAGAAAAGTCAATTCACATTCTCCGTTGCGGGTTGTTCTCCACCTCAGAGATCAATAATGCAGAGGTATGCATCTCTCCAGCTTGTCACCAGCAAGCCCAACGTTTCAACCAATGAATTAAGATCATTAAGGCCTCACTGTGCTCTACAGCTGGTCTCACTTCTGTCAAAATTTATTCTTTTGTCAATTCTACTCCCTAAAAAATGTAAATGTCACATTTTTAGGGCACGTTGCCAAAGATATTTCTAAAAACATCCATGCTTCATCTTCGGCAGATCTGTCACTTTCGAAAGAAAAAAGGTCAAGCACTACCTTATTTAGCCTTATAAAAGGTTGTTCCTGTTTACACTGAACTGGTGATGTTTTGGTTTTTATCACACTTATGTTTTGGTGTATAAGCACAATCATAGACCACAAATAATTAAAATACAAAACCGAAAACAGACATGATAATGCAAAGTCTATTTTACAAAATCTGTCCATGTGTGCAATTAACTGTTGTTGGGGGAAAAAGGTAAAGAGCTCTACACTAGTATATCATGACTCCTGCTTATAATAGTACTCTTGAAGTCTGTTGTTAACCTTGCAGAAATGGTTATACTCCATATCCCTGAGAAAACTATAGACATTAACCACTTCCTTTACCCCTACAGTGCACTTCTATTTCATTTAAACCCACACTCTCTGGCTAAAGCTGACATTTCATAAAACAAATCAGAAGAATACTTCTAAATACAATATTTTAGAATGGCCGATTTGAAATACTGTGGCACTAAATGTCAGGAAAGCTCACAGGCACTCTGAAATATTGTAAAGAACCATGCTCAGACACGCACTTAAAATCCTCCGTGCAACTCTTTACGTTTTTTTTCTGAGCACCAACGAGAGGTGTTGACTTTATGTGACCACATACAGAGACTACCACTAAAATGTTCTGTCCTACATTTATATTCATAGGCTTGAAAGGGCTGGATTGATTGTCACTGGGACAACATCTTATAGGTGTCCACAATTTTATCTAACTCAGGAATACAGGCCCACAGTGTTAAGGGATTCACAATATTTACAGCATTTGCACTGGAGTCCTCGAAACATTGCCCTCTATCTATCTTCAGATTACTGTAATAAGTTTCTGTCTCCGATATTCTATAACATTGCCAATTTCCAATTGTAACAGAGAACGTGCGTCACTAAATAGAAATTTCAGTCTTTGAAGTCTCCAACTCTGGACCAATTTATAACCCTGCTTTGAAGGTCTTAGTCTTCATTTAGTCAAGAAGCTCCTTGTCACTGTTTGAAGGCTCTATAATCCTTTCCCACTTTGTACCCTACAGTGAATTTCCAGTGTACAGCCCAGTATTACCATGTTTGAAGGGTTACATCCTTATGTACTGGGACCCTTTCCCTGCACCGACAGGGAGATTTCACTGTCTAGCACCAGTCTTTCTGAAGGCCTTATAGTCCTGTAATATTGTCCCAGAACACCATACTGCCCCGTAACTGTTTTAAAGCACTACAGACTTGTACTGATTCATTTGAAGACACTGCAACTTTTTTTTTTTGCTTGTCCTTATTGCACCAGTCACCCTATAGCGCTGTGTTTGAAGACCCTACAATTCTACTGTGCTCAAAGGCCCCTTAGCTATGCTTCTAACTTCACTTTCTCCACTCCTGTTCCCATCTGCAGAACTACAGGCCCCCCCCCCCCCGAGGAAAACCCTCACTACAAGAGCCTTCACATTAAGAAAACCCCTTACAGCAGTTATCTGTGTCTACAGTTTTCAGGTAGTAAGTGCTTGAGGGAAAGACTATGTTCTTGAAAATGTCCATCTCTGCTGTTTTGTGAGTGATGAGGGCACGTCATATAATAAAAGTATGCTGGACTGTGTTTCTTCTAAAAAAAAAAAAAAAAAAAGAGAAAATCCCCAGTGTGAATATGTTCCTCATCTCTAAATTATGAAATATCTAGCCTTTATTTTAGATCTGCCACTAACACACATGAATATTACAACGAGAGACTATTCATGGACCTTGATGAATAAAACATTGCTTGCATTGCTTGAAAAACATCAGACACTTGAGAAGGTGCCAACAGTCCAAAAGACATACCGTATATTTCATATTTTAAAGAAATTGTATCACTTTTTTTACATACAACAATCAGTCTATTAAACAAAAATGCAACAGAATAAAAATTCTTTTGGTGAATAAAATAAATTGTTTCTTCTAAACAAAAACTTTCAGGGAGATTCTGAAATGAGCCACTGATATTAGATGGATTCACTACCCAGAAGTTTAGAAACTGTATTTTGGAATGTTAACCCAGGCGTAAATAATCAATTATTGTATATTTTCATGTTTTACATTTATATTTTACATTTTCTCCACATAGGCTGCTTTTTCCAACACTTCCAAATATTAAATCCTCTGACTGTAAGATATGAAATAAGTGGCTAATCACCTGAGAAATCTCAGACTTTGTACATCCCAGCCCAACAACTTCTCCCACTATCATCTGGTCAAACCTGGTGATGGTTGCTGGTCTCTAGTTCTCATCCCAGTAGAGCAGTGCACATTCTTTCTCAGCCCTCATGCTTATTATTTACCAGTGTTGTCTAGAAAACTAAGTCACTTGCAATTTTGTGGGTGTGGGCAGAGGGATCGCCCCTTTAAATCTCAGAGCGGTTACTAGGAGCTGAGTGCATCCCCCACTCTCTGACATTAAGAAATACTACACACACACACACACACACACATTTTCAGAACCGCTTGTCCCATACGGGGTCGCAGGGAACCGGAGCCTACCCGGTAAAACAGGGCGTAAGGCCGGAGGGGGAGGGGACACACCCAGGAGGGGACGCCAGTCCGCCACAAGGCACCCCTAGCGGGACTCGAACCCCAGACCCACCAGAGAGCAGGACCAGGTCCAACCCACTGCGCCACTGCGCCCCCTGAAACACTACCACAACTGCAATTAATAAATGTTCTTGAAAGTCAACTGTTCTTAAACACAGCTGTGGCACTCCATCCCACGAACAATGTAATAGCGTAGTAGCTTTGGTTAATATGAGGCCTGTACTGGTATTTATAGTTAATGCACATAACTTGCACTGTCCCTTAATGACTATGTAATTTTTTTCCTTAATATTCTATGTATATTGATAAAATGCTACAATAAAAAAAGATTAAATACATGAAATGGGCATAGAAGAATAGAGGGCAACATAGTGTATACTGAGGACAAAACCAGAACGTAGAATTAAGGTATCCTGTTCTGTGTTTCGCATGTCTAACCCAGACATCAGGTTGAGGTGACTGTGAAACGTGTATTCAGTAATTGTAACCCAGAGGGCAGGCTGAAGTGGGCTGTGCTGTGTGTTTGATGTGTGTAATCAAGAGACTATAATAAGATGACATGATGTGTTTGGTATGTGTCCCAGAAATAAGCATATGGTAGGTTGTTTCATATATAGTACTTGGTATGGGTAACTCAGACAGATGAACAAGGTGGGTTGTTATTATTTATCTGGCTGAAGCCTTTGCCCAAGGCAGCCAACAATTTTAAGTCTATACACTAACTCTTTTTTCAATAATATACTCTTTTTTTTTCCTTTTTTTACTGGTTAAACTAGGATAAATACCTTTCTCAAGGGTACAACAGCAGCCTTGTTTACAGTACCTGATCCCTGTGTGTGTGTGTGTGTGTGTGTGTGTGTGTGTGTGTGTGTGTGTGTGTGTGCGTGCGCACGCGCATGCATGCACTTGGTCAAGTGATCAGGAAAAAGCAGGCTCAAGTGAGAAGGTGTTCAGGCTGATTGCTTATTAAGAGGACGCTCACTTAAGGACATAAAATGAACAGTATGTCTCTTACTCCCCAGGTTTTTTTATGGATCTAACTAGCTCTATGCATTATTATTTCTTATTATTATATTGTTTAACTAACACTCATACTTAAAGCAAGTGACACTTTCTCATTTAGCTTAAATACCTTTCTCACAGGGTTATGGAGTCAATAACAGGCCATCTTAATTTTCCCTTAAGTATCTCTATGAGTATGAAATTTCTATCAGAAATTTTGCAAAATTTACCTTTAATTTAAAGAGCAAAAATCATAATACAGTTTATTAGCCCAAAAATTCTTTCTTTGTTAAATCTTCTTTTTAATACGCTAGATTTTCATATGGCTGTGTAAATACAAATGCACAAAGGCTTTTCTCTTTGTTTTCATACCTGCTTTAGCCTGTAACCTGTCGTTTCTGAGCTATTTCATAAAGAACAGGTGGGAAAGAGGATTCTGACTCCAGAAACAAGCATTACAAATGAAGCATGAAATTTGCTCAAATTACTTTATTCAACCCAAGCACTCTTCTGATTACTGAGTCTAACATAAACAAATCAAAGATTTTCAGTGACCCGAAACAATCAGTGTAAACCCAGACATTCTTTTTCACCCAACCATCAGATCAAAATCTGGCAAAATATTTCATGGTAATATTTCATCCTTTAAGTTCATACATACAATGTATGATTTGTGTTTTGATGTACCAAAGCTATAAAAAAAAAAAACATTGATTTACAAAGCCACGTCAAACCGAACACCCAAACTAATTTGGAAGCGACTAGCTTCCATAGGTCCGTTAAATTACTTGGAATTACTCATGCACTGCAGTTACATTTCTTGTAATTGAAAATTAAGGTACAAATGTCACTTCTTAAGAGAATCAAAAGTGCATGGGTGCATATTTATTTTTTTATAGGCATAAACTGTTTTTCCATACCATAAATGGTCATTTTTAGTGTCTCTGTCCCTATATTAATACTACTACATGGACAACTTCTAACATATTCCAACCAGGCTACCTTTTTTCTTAGACACTCAAACCTTCTCCATTTGGTCTCAAATCAGAGCTGCTCTCCTCACATATTTAAATCAGAACTATTCACTTCAGACTCCATTAATCTCTTGTGCAATTTGACAGACTGTTCTGTGTCTATGAGCTCTTAAATGTGCATTGACAACCTGCCTGACAATCTAAGGCCCAATTATGCAGCAAATTTATTATCGGAGTTGACACGGTACTATCAGGAGACAGAAAATGTGTCACCTTCAATGATCTACATTTATTTTCGAAGTGAGCAGGTAATCTGTGAGATGAAAGGGGAAATTTAAATGTGCTTGATCCATTCAGTGCTTGTTCCTCCCCATCACATACAGTTGATGGATTTTTTGTTTAAATGAAATGGCTACCTATATAATGTGTTATTAATGGGAGTCTGCCATGTAGTGTCCTAGTAACAGAAGCTACAGAAACAGTAAGGTCACCATGTCATAAGTTGGTTGGGAGTGGCTCTATGTGGTAGTTCTGATTTTCCATATTTCTATTGATATATCTGTATTTCCCCTGTGGTGTCCAGGAACACAGGCTGTACCTGCTTAGGAGATAATGAGCAAGTGTGCCCGAAGTTCTTAAACTGACCATGAAGAAAGAGTCTTGACAGAACCACAAAGGGCTAATAGTGGTTCCTTATGGTTGGATGGTTTTCCATAAGGTACTGTTTTAGGAAGGAAAGCTCCTTTTTTATGTTGGTTACCGTTGTGGTTTATTTTGATAATAAAAACCCTATAAATCCACTACTTTACATTTGGTCACTTCCTAAACTGGCACACTTTGCTGTAATAAGAATGAGAAGTTATCATGCTGCGTGAAACCGATTGTCAATTGCTTCATTTGTTCCTGATATCTAAGATCAATAAGACTTGACTTAGATTGCATCATACTGCAGTGCCACCTTCTAAATTGCAGGAATATTTTTGCTTATTTGAATGTAACAAAGAATAATCACCAGCTACATAGGCATATCTCTAAGGACTGGAACTGACTGATGCTAATAGCAAACTTTCAAAGTAAAAAAGTAACAAGAGATAAGATGCATCATTGCAACAGCCCTGCATTGTCACCTGGTTACAAAAACATAATTTTGTAATTATTGGTTTTTACATACTTATACCTCAGAAAAAGGCTAAAATACATAAATTAATAAGTGATTACACTGAATACATATACTATTACTCTAAAAGTTCAGCATTTTATTTTGCATTGTTTCACAAATGCTCAAAGGATGTAATTTTTCTTTTATTATGGAAAAAACAGATGCAAGTTTACACCTATCTCACAAATGAAACTAACCTACAGAACAGGTATTTACACACACACAAGTTGAAGCTGCTTGCCCCGAATGGGGTTGCAGCAAGCCAGAGCCTAACCCAGCCACAAGGGGAGGGAACACGCCCAAGACAGGACACCAGGCTGTCACAAGGTACCCCACGGGGGACTTGAACCCCAGACCCACCAGACAGCAGGATCCAGGAAACCTGCTGCACCACTGCACCCCCTGCAACAGGTATTTGTAAATGTGTAAATACAAGCCACTGGTCGTAGAACTGGTGACAGGAAAAGGAAAAAACCAGAAGACCAGAGCATTAAAACTATAAGAATTATCTGCCCTGATAAGCCGAGCTTGTTTAAAAGTAAGCTGTAAATTCAACTCAGCATAGTAGATTAATAGCAATAAAATGCCTAACAGGACCCTGATCCTAAATGTGCCAGCATGGTTTTAATGTGTTCTTTAAATGTAGTTGTCCATATGCTGCATACAAGAATTATGACACTCTACAACTACAAATGGACCAATAATGTGTCATTTAGTCTTCAGTGAAATAAACTGTTGGGGGTGTGGTAGCGCAGTGAGTCGGACTGGGTCCTCCTCTCGGGTCTAAGGCTCAAGTCCTGCTTGGGGTGCCTTGCGACGGCCTGGCGTCCTGTCCTGGGTGTGTCCCCACCCCCTCCAGCCTTACGCCCTGTGTTGCCAGGTTAGGCTCCGGCTCCCTGTGACCCCATATGGGACAAGCGGTTTCAGATGATGTGTGTGTGAAATAAACTGTTGGCCTTAAAGAATTTTTTATCTGAAAGAAAAACACAATATTGAGGGCTTTCTCCTCTGCAATTATTTTCTTTGTCTTTCCTTTTCTTCTGATATCCCACTTGCACCCTTTTTTTTCAGTTTTCTGTGACTATGTGGGTCAGTAAAATCCTCAGTAATGTGAAACAGGTACAATGGCCCAAAGGGATGTGAACACGGTACATTCTTCAGTGTGCTGTTTTTCAAGATATCGGCGTGCAGTTCATACTCTTGACAGTTTGTACATTTTCCTTGCAAAAATACATTATTTATTGTCAGGGGGACATCTTGAACACACTTTTTGTTAGGAATAAATGTTTATTATCTCTCTAAGAGGGGCATATTCTCTACACCCTTTTCTTGCAACAGTACAGAGTGAATTGTCTTTCTGGGGGAATTGCAGTTTTCGATTGTCTCCCCATGGGAAATGCTCCTTTGATATTGCTCAGGAAAACCGAGTCTGTAGGCTGACAGAAATTAATCAAAGTGCCTTGGGGAAGCTGGAGAGTTACCATGTGCTTCCCCCCAGGTGCTACTCCCCAAACTGCAGTACAGACAGGACCGAATGACTCAGTGATTCTGTGTCTGAAGATGACAGTGATAGAGTACTCTCAGATAATCATATTATCATCTGAACCCCCCATCCTCTGGATTTTAGGATCTGTAGTCCTCCTGAAGACCTAAGAAATCCTCCTTAAGCCGGCAAAGGCCCATATCAGCCTGCGGCAGAAGGCAGGAGGGAAAGTATATCAAAACTATATATAAAAAAATAAAAGGAAAAAGGTCATGAAATGTGGCAATATAGAAGTCCCTAGAAACTACTAGAGAATGTAAGAGCCCACGCTGCTTTAACGGACTGGCTAATCAGAAAGCAGAATGGAAGACTGCACACTAAATAAACAGGTGTGTATAAGACAGCTGGGAAATGTTGATAAATCTCCTGGCTGAGCATCACTTACGAAGCATCACACAGCTCAGGCAAGACTGAACTTTGGACTGCAGAAAATTTATCTTTTTGCTCATAGTCAAGATTAAACATATCTGTTCTTCCCTCATGTATGGTCGTTTACAGAATCATGTGTACTTTACAGAAGCACACATCCTTCAAAGAGGACATTGTTAGAATAACAGAATTATATGTACGTATTACTTCATCCTGATGTTAAATTGTGTATAAATTCAGGTGCATTCCTTGTCATCCTCTGTCACAGATACTCAATATGTTAAGCTAAAAAGACAACCAAGACACATCCTTAAACTAAAAGGACCCAGATGCAAATCCCACCTCTTGAAGTGCTATGGTAAAAATTACCCAGCTGTATAAGCAGACTAATAATTGTAAGTAGCTTAACTATTGTAAGTCTGTTAGGTGAAGAAACATCAGCTTAGATACCTAAATAATTTATGTCAATAGTGACCTTAATAACTGCAGTGTACTTCAGCAGTTGACTGGTCTCTTGTTTTAGCCTGCTGGTTCTTCCTTTACAGACTCTATACCAGTAGGTTCAGGCCACCACTCATTGAGCAACAGACATGGTCAGTAATCTCACCCACCGTTAAATGGTCCTAATTTGTTTATGAAAATGGACACAAATATCTATAAAACAGATAATGAAATTACTCATTTGTTTTTTCTTACAGGGAAAAATTCCAACTCCAAGTTCACCCCAAAATGATCCTATATGATACCTAATATAAGGAAAAAGTTTAACCTAGTAGAATGAATAACCATAACATCATCATACCCTTTATAATTAAATGCATAAATTAAATATTTATTTTTCTTCAGTTGCTATCATTTTTTCAACGGTTTCCTAGGTCTTACAGAGGTACAGCAAGCTATTTATGGAAATTTCATTTTTAAAAAAGGTGAACCTGAAGGGTCTACTGCATGTAAACAAACTGAAAAATAATGATTTCATTAAGTAAACACTGTGATTGTGTGTGGACTGGCTTGAGAAATAGAAAAACTCATTGTCAGTTAAATAATTTGAAAATTAAAGTACAACTGCAAATACAAACATGTGAGTATGTAAGTGAGACCATATCATGCAAGAAGGCAAGTGAGAGTGTGGGTACTTGGTTCCCACAATGCAAAGTGTCTCACGGTCTCTGTGACACACACTGGTTGGACTATTTTCAAATGCGGTCTAAGTTATTCAAGTTGGATCAAATGTTGCCGGATGCTGCAGACCAGGTAAATGAAAATTGAGACTCTTTAATGATAAGTGGCATTAATAAACTGGATAAGTGAGAAACCAGATATCATAAGATTGAATATTGGAAGATGAGTGTATTGTCCTGTGTATCCTGCTTCATTACAGAAAAGCCTCTGTGCAAAGAACCAAATCCTCCTCAGTGAACATCTCAGTAACCTGACAGAAAGTGCCCTACCCACCCTGCACCAGATAGATTTTTCCAGTCGTAGAAGAGACTCAACTTCTTCAGAGCTTCCTTTTAGTGTCCCTCAATCCACCCTAGTAATACACCGAAAGCTAGATAACAGCAGGGACCTTTTACAACCCCTTACTTTCTTGTAGACTGTGGAAAGTCAAAGCTTGCTTCAAACCACAGGATGCTTCTTTCCAGATGGTATTTACTCACCAAAGAAAGGAGGCATAATTGAATGAAGCTTATTTCAGCAGGATCCCCACTAGCCATTTGTTTCTCTGACAGCAGCATTCACCCTGAGAGTAAACTGTTTGCAAAAACAAAGGGAGAGGAAAACCACTCTCTTTCAGATGCATCCTAACAGCTAAGGGTTACAGGCATCAATAGATACTGCAGCCTAAGATAATGTGGACCGCTACAGTATGTTCCTATGTACTTTAACTTAGTACAGCCTTCCCCAGCCCTACACTTACTGATCCACTGAGTATGTTTGCCCAGCTGACGTCTTAATTAAATTTGATTAAGCTTTTGAGACAGTTTTGCCATTAAAATCTTATAAAGCTGTTCAACAAGAACCCATAATAGCAACATTTCAAAACTGTAATACTACATGTATTGCAAATAAACAATAACTTTAAATATCTAATCAAATAGGACATAATAAGGTAAACCTGTACGAAACTTCATGGAGAGCTGTATCAACATTTTTTCAATGCTAGAGCACATCACTGTACTATTTTTGTGTATCATATACTTCGGACAGCATATTACAATACTAAATTTAAACCTGTGAAGTTTAAACACAAATGTGTCTTGCCTTGATCAACACAAATAACATTACTGATACACCTGCATGGGGATGTAAATAAGGAACATAGAATGTCATGTGACTCACAATTTAATGTGGCAAAGAAAATTATTGAATAGAGAACTACATACATTTAGACACCTGATAGGATAAAGGGCAATCAATGTCACACCAACTGATTGCTTGACTGCTTGCAGTGAGCATGTATTAGCAAGGTACTTACCCAAAAAAATTGCTCCAGTAAAGTTACCTGGCTGTATAAATAATAAGTAAATAGATTAACATTGTTATCTGATGTGGAGAAAAGATAAATACAGATTTTTATGTAATAACTAAGGAGTGAAATGACAGTGGGTTTTAATAACTTTATTATTCCTATAGCCCATGGTGACCAAAAGAGCAACCTTGTTCGCTGCTTTTGTTACTCTGGTGAAAAGAGCGCTCTACTGTGGTCCCAACATGATCTTTCAAGCAAATTTAAATAAGATTCAAATGGTGCCACGAGTTGCTTGTTTCCTTTTAATAAGCCTAACTAGATGCAACCATTTCCTCAGGGGATGGGGGTGTGGCCAATGCTGCAGAACCCTCTCACTTTATGGAGCAAGAGTAAAAATGAAGGTGGGGGCATGGGGGTGTGGTGGCGCGGGGGGGGTTTCCACCTATGCCTGCTCTCTAGTGGGTCTGGGTTTCAAGTCCTGCTTGGGGTGCCCTGCAATGGACTAGCATACTGTCCTGGGTATGTTGTCCCCCCAGCCTTGCACTACCGGGCTAGGCTCTGGCTCGCTGCAACCCTGCTTCGGACAAGTGGCTCCAGATGGTGTACGTGTGAGTAAAAATGAACAATCCTGATTGATCTTCCCATGCTTTTTGAAAATGCATAATAGTACTTAGAGTAAAAATCTAAGAGCTTGACACCTACACACAAGTGTGCCCTCCAAGGACCATAACCGATGAGTACTGGCATACTATGATACAGCTGAGATTTAGGCATCTGCACATGCTGAGACCTGCTGGGATCAAAGCTGAGAACAACTGGCCTAGAGTTAGGTATTGGACAGCTGGAAAAACATCTGCACACACTGCGTTCTTCTCAGAATCACAACTGAAAACCATTGCCAGTGTTATTTAGTGTATATCTTAAAAAAATGCACACACTGTGGCCCGCTGGAAACACATCTGATAACGACTAGTCTGTTGAATTGCAGAGCTACTGGATACCTACACACTCAGTGTACACTATGTGGTATAGTATTATAGGACAGCATACATGGCACAGTATACTGTACTTTAAGAAAATTTAATGGAGAGTACAGTGGTGTACCACACTGTAGTGTATATGTGGTGTATGACAAACTTCTCCAAAAGCAGTGCTGGTCAGCAGAATTATCATAAAATATCATACAGCCTTAACTGAATCCTGGCAGTTTCAATGAAAAATGGGGAAAAAAAATCAAGTGTAAAGGGATGAGCAATTAATGCTTTTCTATGCTTCGCATCTAATTTCAACGCCCAGAAAGTCTATGACGAAAACAGGGCAACAATTCAGCCAGAATATCAACCACTAATAAAATGCCTATTTTTCCAACCCTTCCCTAACCATCTTTTGGATTATTCTAAACCGACTGCAACAAATGGTTACCTTGACTAAAATATAACTAAAACTCTCACAAAGTGGTACAATAAATGAAAAATCACACTTATGTGATCCGGACATGGCCTTCTCACAGGCTGATCGACTTCAGAGTGAGCCTTGTGTGAGCGTGCTTGTGAGTGTGTGTGGTGAAGGGGGTGTAAGATCGGTGTTGGGAGGCTCGTATGACTAATAATAACTGAACTCAGAACAGCTTTTATCTAAAGCTTTTGTACATGACACCATGATTTAAATGGCTTTATATTTGGAATTATTTTCCAGCTATCACATCAGCAAAATCACCTGCTTAGAAAGTATCAAGATTACAAAAGCACGGAACAAAGGTGTTGTCAAGATTGTTTACTCTTCCTCTCAAACAGCAGAGATAGAAAAGCCTGCTGAAACACTTCTTTATATGAATAAAGTGTCTCAGCTACAATGTGACAGGAGAGAGTCTGGTTTCCATATCATTACTTTTGCAAGGTTCTCTTTGACCCCTTGCCTTTACTGCAGACACATAAATAATAAAGCGGTTTCCCATCCTTGTGCAAACAAGCTAAAGTGGTTGGGAAGTTTGTGCATTTTCTATACAGGCGTAGACTGGTAATGAACAGGTACAAAATTCATCACAAAACCACTTATTTTTACACGTGAAGAAGCACAACTTTACAAGGACAGGAGGCATTTAATGAGCAAAGTTTGCGTGTTGTAATTATTGCGTGTTGAGGGCTGCAAAATTTCAATAGCTTAATTCACATTTTTTTGCAAGAATTGATGTGCGGCGAGGGGGCGCGGTGGCGCAGTGGGTTGGACCAGGTCCTGCTCTTCCATGGGTCTGCGGTTCGAGTCCCGCTTGGGGTACCTTGCGATGGACTGGCGTCCCGTCCTGGGTGTGTCCCCTCCCCTTCTGGCCTTACGCCCTGTGTTACCGGGTAGGCTCCGGTTCCCCGTGACCCCGTAAGGGACAAGCGGTTCTGAAAATGTGTGTGTGATGTGCGGTGTAACCACTTGGCAGCAAAAAAACAAAACCTGTTTGTAGATGTATGTATATGCAGGTGTGTGAGAGTGGTGTGGCCAAACATAACAATAACTATGTCTAAGAAAACTAAGGACTGTTAAGATATCAGTTCCTACTTTTTTGCTGTGGCTCTCTTTTTTTATTGAGGGACTTTGGCCAGTTTCACTTGCCCAGAGGATCACTTTTAAATCAAAGATAAAATGGGATGAGTGTACCATTTAAAGAAAGTATGCTGAAATAATACTACAAATTCTACAAACAACTTAAAACATATGCATGGTGCTTCATATCTGGAGTGGATCTTTCTGGATTTTTCAGTCCACAAGACATCCACACAATTAAGGAGGAACCTCACTTCATCACGCCATACAGAGCCTCACACTCCAAGCCTCACTTTCCATAATGTATCACTGTCAATATTTTAACACTTGTCCAGTGTGTGTGTCCAAGAAACTGAAAAAGTGTATTTATTCACAACTTCGATCCCTGCTCAGTCTATGTAGAGTTTGCTTGTTCTCCCCGTGTCTGTGTAGGTTTCATCTTGGTGCTCCGGTTTCCTCCCACAGTCTAAAGACATGCTGTTCAGATTCCCCCATAGTGTGTGAGTGACAGAGAGAGTGTGTTTCACTGATGTATGGATAAGTGACCCATTGTAAGTAATGTATCTAGCAGTGTAAGTCACCTTGGTGAATAAGGTGTGTGGGCGGATAACACTACATACAGTTCATTAGAAGTCGCTTTGGAGAAAAGTGTCTGCTAAATAAATGAATGTAAATGTATAGTTCCAGGGGATGCGGTGGCGCAGTGGGTTGGACCGCGGTCCTGCTCTTTGGTGGGTCTGGGGTTCGAGTCCCGCTTGGGGTGCCTTGCGACGGACTGGCGTCCCGTCCTGGGTGTGTCCCCTTCCCCCTCCGGCCTTACGCCCTGTGTTGCCGGGTAGGCTCCGGTTTCCTGTGAGGGACAAGTGGTTCTGAAAGTGTGTGTGTGTGTGTGTGTGTGTGTATAGTTCCAATGGGAGTGCAGTGGTGCAGTGGGTTGAACTGGGTCCTGCTCTGCGGTGGGTCTGGGGTTCAAGTCTCTCTTGTGGTGGACTGGTGTCCCGTCCTGGGTGTGTCCCTACCCCCTCCAGCTTTACACCCTGTGTTGTCAGGTTAGGCTCTGGCTCCCCGTGACCCTGTATGGGACAAGTGGTTTTGGAGAATGTGTGTATAGTTCTGACATTTAGAAATTTCTTTTATGACTTGTAATTTGTTCTGTGATAACCAAAAACTCTAATAACTCAGATCTTCTGATATGATTCTTACTATAAAACACAGATGCCTCTTTACTGCGTATCCATGCATATGGACATGGACACACATACACATTTACATATGAAAGCTTTAGCTCAACTAGTAAAAAAAAAAAAAAAAAAAAAAACCCTGAAAAGTCCATTAGGCAGGAGTTCATGATTTGCCCCAAGGAACAGAAATGGAATTGATCAGATGATAACAGACAACATTGATTGACCCAGTACAGTACATTAAGGCCAGAGGCCTTTAAACCCCACCCCCATTTCTGTAAAGAAAAGATTCATGGCTGCAGTTACAGAAGATTCGCCAGTGCTGCACTAAACCATGAAGGCTAAAAACCTGTACCTTCCTAAAATACCTTTTAAATTTGTTCTTAAGATATTTAAATAACGCTGGGAATTGTGAATTTGAAACATCTCCCCTGTCTTTCATCTGTTTTTGTGGAATCCCAGAGGCCATCGCCATATTTAAGCTTGTCTTAATTCCATGTCAATCCAATTTCTCCATGTGGGTGTGACTGTCCAACCCTCCAACGCCACTCAAAATTACATCTGTGTCCAGTACATTCCTAAAACAGTGGAATATCGAGGGTATCCATGAAGCCAAGTGCAAATGCCTAGCAACAGCCCAGAGCAAATGCCTAGCAACAGCCCAAAGCAAATGCCTAGCAACAGCGTAATGCACATACCTAGCAACAGCCTAGTGCAAATGCCTAGCAACAGCTCAGTGCAAATGCATAGCAACAGCTCAGTGCAAATACCTATCAACAGTCCAGTAGAAATGCCTGGCAAAGCCCAGTGGAAATACAAAGCAATAGACCAGTGCAGAATCCAATTTAAATTATGTCTAATAATTTTAATTTTATGAATGTTCAAAGCCATTGTAATCAGTTTTACATGCTTTTAGTATGCATTAAACCTGGACAGGAACTGGGTTTCTAATGTTTCCTCATATCACTTTCGAAATGATGACTGAAAGGACATTACTAAAACACATTCTAGTAAACTGCATCACATTTGTGTAAAACACATGAAATGGCATATAATTCTACAAATTCAAACCCAAGAGAACAAAGGACATCCTGAGTGTTAGAATGTCTTGTATAAATCTGCGAAAAAGTGTCTTTACAAAAACTACCTATGAAACTAATGCATTGTACCCTCAAACATTTATAAACCACTGCAAGTTTAATCAGATAAATATTATTGCAAATGTTCATTTAACCTGTTCATCAACCTATTTACTTCCAACATTTCACAATTAATTCCCATTAAATGTTTTAAAGTTATAATGTATACACCCTTTAAAGGCTGCACACTAACCCAGCTGCCTCACAGTGTCTGAGCTCCTGGAATGTAGGTTTGAATCTAGCTTCGTTAGTGTGGAGTTTGCATTTTATCATCATGTTTGTGTGAGTAACCTCCTGGTGCTTATGTATCATATGAACTGGGGAACCTAAACTGCCCATAGCGTGTGGCTCGGATGAGTGAATGTGTGGCTACCCTGCAATGGACTGGTGTCCAATCCAGGGTGTACCTTGCACCCTGTGCTTCCGAGGTAGGCTCCGTACCACCACAACCCATTTATGGACAGAATGTTATCAACAGTGAGTGGCCGTCGCACATATTTATTGCATTTATTTATTTATTAATGATCAGTCACTGCTTGTCCAATGTATGTTCACAGAGGTCTGTATCCCAGAAGAAGAGGGCATGAGGCAGGGTACAGTCCATCACTGACCTATCTCACGCACTCATTCACTGACTTACACATATGCACAATAAGGGCAATTTAGAGGCACCAGCTCACCTAAAACACATCTTCAAATTAGGTGCTCCAGTTTCTGGCTACAGAGAAAATCCACATGAACACAGGGAAACGTGCAAACTCCACACGGACAGTCAAATTCGAATCCACAGGCACTGTGAGATACCAGTTCTACCTGCTGCACCACCATACTGTCCTCTTTAATAAAATGTACATTTATATTTAACATTTACAAACAACAAACAATTCAGTACAGGTGGTTCCCAACTTACGATGGGGTTACATTCCACGAAACCCATCGTAAATCGAAAATGCATTTAATACATCTCACCTACCAAACATCATAGCCTAGCATACATGTGATGGCTGTTACGGGCTTGGCACCTTTATGCTGGGCAATAATCTTGAGTTTCTCCTCAACATAACTGCCTTCCTCTTCTTCTTCCCACCAGTAGCAGGAGACACAGATGGGCCTTTCTGTGACATTATGGATGCACAAAACACAACGTAGATACAGAGGGGTATCTGTATAGCGACCACGCGGCAGACTGGGAGATGCGGATCGCTGCCGCTGCCCAGCATCGTGAGAGAGTATCGCACCGCATATCGCTTACATCCGGGGGGAAAAAAAAAAAAATCGAAATTTGAAGTACAGTTTCTACTAAATGTCTATCGTGAGTTTACCATCGCAAAGTTGGAAAAACCATAATTTGAACCATCGTAAGTTGAGGAGCATCTGTAGTTAGACTGTGATGGTGTGTTTGGACAAATTCTTAGTGTTCTTTCTGTCTTGGTTTTGAATTGACTGGGGTGCTTACACCTACTGCAGAGAGAGGTTCTTGAGACCCCCTGGTTGGAGAAACCTTTGAGCAAGAAGAGAGATTAAAGTGAGGTGGTGGTGGGTCTGCCAAAAACACCACATGCAGGAATGAGGGTTAGTGAGCAGTCATATGGGGGATGTTCTAATTCTTCCTTCCCAATTTTTTTCCCTCATACTCCAATTAACGAATTTCTCTTTAAATGTATATTAAAAGGTAGATTTAAAAACAGTTTAACATTCTGCTGTTAAATTAATATTCAAAAATATAGTGCTTGAACATTTATAGTGTTGTTACTGTCACTTTCGATGTATTCCTGCTACTGGTATTATTACATTACCATTGATATTGAAACCCATTGTTATTCTTTTGCTGTGTGAATAGCTTGAGTGATAAATGCAAATGTTTACAGGACACAAAATGACAGTCTAGGTCTAGACTGCTCCTTGACATCTGGAAACATAGAAGAGAACTGTATTTTCAGCAGCCGTGCATGACAACTAGGGTGTACCAAAGCCTTCTGGGCAACATGGCAGCTATAAGAACTCAAGACAGGAGCCAGTCTAACTGATGGACAAGGCAGGTTAATAAAGTGACAGGGAAGCACTGACTGAGGCACAGATTCTGAGAGTAAGGATATGTTATGTGTCACCAATGTTTACTTGTACACGTACAATGTGTGTGAAACTGAAAACGTCAAGATACTCTTACTTTTTTCACAACAGTAAACGGGATAGCATGCTTCCAATTTCGAAGGATGGTTTTTAATTAGTTAAATTCCTAACAGTACACAGCAAACTTATTTCATGTGAACGTCCATGAGTTTTAACGGAGTCATACTTCATTCATTTTGCATTGTGTGCCAAATCTCTTCAGCTCTTCTACACTAAGTTTGTAAACACTGATGTACTGTACCAGCTGCTTGTGCATATTAGATTCTGAAACAGAGAACTACAACTCAGATCACAGCTGAAATTAGATGTGTGCCATTCACCACTTGTTACTGGAACTCATCCAGTGTTGGAACAATCTGCATTATTCCGACAAGGGAGATATGGTTTAAATTTATCAGAATTTCCTGGGTGAATTCACTAGTCTGTAAGGTGCCTGTTAGTTGCTGGTTACTTGCCACTTTTGTGTGTTACATTGCTGTACTGATTGGTACTTAGGTCTGCTAAACAGCACTGCGTACTTTGCAGTATCCTATTCTGTGCTCCTTCTGTTTTCACTTTTTCTTTTCATTTACATTTATTTATTTAGCAGATGTTTTCCTCCAAAGCAACTTACAATGGATACTATGTAGTGTTACCAGACCACACACCTTATTCACCAAGGTGACTTACACTGTTAGATACACTACTTACAATGCGTCACTCATCATACATCAGTGGAACACACTCTCTCTGTATTAGATTAAATTTTCTCCATGACTCTTTTTCTAGAGTGGTATGAACTACTTTTTTTATGAGTACCTCCTTTATGAAAAATTGAGAACATTTGTAAGATGTAGTAAACAACATCTTGCAGCAATCATCAGAAGCTTCTGACTGTAACCCCACTGTCGAGCAAGGAACTTACAGTGCTCCTGTCTCACATAGGTTACCTATTTAATACATTTTAATCCATTAACTGAACTTGAAAATGACTGAAACAGACATTTAGCCTTCAGTGTGTGCAATCTACACAGGATATGTTGAAAGCACACACACACACATTTTCTGAACCGCTTGTCCCATACGGGGTCACGGGTAACCGGAGCCTAACCCGGCAACACAGGGCGTAATGCTAGAGGGGGAGGGGACACACCCAGGACGGGACGCCAGTCCGTCGCAAGGCACCCCAAGCGGGACTCGAACCCCAGACCCACCAGAAAGCAGGACTGTGGTTCAACCCACTGTGCCACCACACCCCCATGTTGGAAGCAATGATTTCATAATACAATAATACACCGGTATTATTCAAAATCAAGTTTTTCATAATTACTCTTTAATAAACTGAAATACTAACATAAAAATTATGTACACATTAGTAAAATGAATTTTAAAAATATAACTAGTAACTTTTGCAAGTCGTATCTGCAGTCTCTTCTCCCACATTATCAAATGCCAGTTTGTAGGGGAAAAAGGTAAAGACGGGATCAACCATGAAATATACTGCAATGAGCAAGGATTAAAAAAAAAAAAAAAAAACATGTGTCCTTTTGTAAGGTAAGATCTATGGATCATAGTTGTCTTGACCCCACATTCAGCTTTAACTATGCTATGCTTTGGTCCCCTGCCAGTACGTATGACTTGTAACTATGACCTTATTCCACTCTTTAACAATGGTTTGACACAATAGCTAAAGCAATAGTTATACCTTTTAGCTGTTATGCCATTGAATTAGCATAAATGTTATTTATGTGTAATCATGCAGTATTTCAAAGAAACTTCTCCTACCTGTTTCAGGCTGTACTTTGCTGGGTTTGCTTTGTAACTGTAATCTGAATACTGGTCAGAACCAGTTGAGTTGTCATCACCTGCTCCCACAAACGAGTTAGCAACAGGGAGATCCTGCACAACCTGGTGTTTACTGGATGCTGATGGAGACTGTGGCTGAAGTTGAATGGAGGGCAGGGGAGAGTTGGAGCGGTAGTGTCGACCCAGGTCAGGACTTCCTGGGGGATAGTTCAGCGGCAGGTGGATTCTGGGGCTGTCATTGAGTCTGTCATGGTTGAAATTTAAACTTTTCTGAAGGTTGGCCTCCTCAACTTCTTCATCCTCTTCTAAAGGTTTAGTTGGTTTTGGAGCTTTGCCTTTCTTCCACTTTTTAGCCTTGCTGCCCTTGTGACCCTGCTTAGGAGTATACAGGTCTTTGGTCTCCTTCTTGCCTGCCTGGTAGCCACCCTTTGCTTCCTTTTGCCACTGGTGTCGGATGACCACCACCACCACAATGACCAGCAAGACAGCTGTCACTCCTGCAAGGCTTCCATACATGATATTGCTGCGATGGGCAGAATTATTATACTCAGGATCTCCAGCAATGTCTAAGTCCAGTGGGGTATTGAGACTGTGCCCCACCAATGACTCCAACAGAGTGACATTGTTGAATGTCTCATTCACATAAATGTGTATTAGAGCTGTGGTATGTCTTGGTGGTTTGCCTTTGTCGCTGACCTTGACCACCAGACGATGAAGCCCATTGTGCCTGGGAGCTAATTCCTTGGCTAGAGTGATTTCCCCATCGGTTGGGGAAATGCGGAAGAGGTTGTGTGGGTTGCCACTGGAAATACTGAAAAGTAGCTCTGCATTGGGACCAGTATCAATGTCCTCTGCCTCCACTCTCACCACTCGGCTTTCGGGGTTAGTTAAAGAAGAAAGGCATTTGTAGGAGGAGTTTGAAGGCTTAGTGACATAGGGAGCATTGTCATTTTCATCCAATACGTTGATAGTAACACCGACATAGGATGATCTTGGTGGGTCCCCACCATCAACTGCTTTCAAACGAAAGGTATAGCTGTTCTCCTTCTCTCTATCAAGAGAATGACTAGAAAGGATAGTACCAGTCCCATTCTGGATGACAAACTTGCCATTGTCTGGCTCCACAGACAGATGTACTTGTGCATTCTGACCTTTGTCTGCATCAATCACTGTCACCATTCCAACTGGACTAAGTTTAGGCATATTCTCCAAGACTGAGAAGCTATAACCATTCAACATGAATTTAGGGTCATTGTCATTACGGTCCAACACCCTCACAACAACCACAGCTGTTCCACGGTGGCTAGGAATGCCCTTATCAGATGCAGCAACATGGAATTCGTAACGATCTCTGTGTTCTCGGTCAAGCTGACTCCGTGCCCGCACCTCCCCTGTGTTGGGGTTGATCTCGAAAAGACCTTTTGTAGAAGAGTCTGTAATTATGCTGTAGGTGAGCTCTGAGTTTGTGCCACTGTCAGCATCTGTGGCTACCACGTCTACAACCTTGTCTCCAAGCTGGTTCTCTTCCCAAAAATCCACCTCCAGCAATGTAGGAGAGAAAACAGGGGAGTTGTCGTTGACATCTTGGACTTGAACTTTTAAAGAGTTTGTGCTGGAGAGTGCTGGGTTGCCAGAATCAACAGCCACAACTTCAACTTGATAGTCCTTGACTCGCTCATAGTCCAGAAGAGTCGTTGTCTGCAGGAAGTACTTCCTTTTGTTGTCAGTTGGGGAATCACTGGCTGGCCGAAGCTGGAACGGAACATCTCCAGCCACTACACACGTAACCACAGCATTCTCTCCCTCATCTTGGTCTGACACCTGCACTAGTGCCACTGCTGTCCCAATGGGCATGTCCTCTGAAATGTTTGCTATTCCATCCTGGTGAGTTACCAACCCAATTCCTCGGATCTCAACAACAGGGGCATTGTCATTTTGGTCTTTCACATTGATGGTTAAGTAGACCTTGGAACTTTTAGGGGTTGAACCTTTGTCCCGTGCAACCACGTAAAACTTCAAAGCCCCAATTTCCTCCCGGTCAACAAGCCCTTTGACAAAGATAATGCCAGTAGAGTGGTCAATTCTCAGCAACTTTTGCACTGGATCTGTAACTTGATGCAAAGAATACTCAATCTCCCCATTCAGGCCAATGTCAGAGTCAACAGCTTTCACCTGCAATCAGAAACAGAGTAAAGCACATCAAGTGATAATGACCAGTGCAGTAAGTGCCATGCTTAGCTAACAGCACCGACTTTTCAAGTAAGACTAATGAATGAAAGTACAAGCACTCTGGAAAAAAAAATGGCACTCCAAACTAAAATATGTCATACATTAGTGGCATAGTACCACAATGACTCTATATATTACAGTATTACAGACTTATATCAGTGTCAGAGAAGCAACATTAATGCTGCTAATAGAACGATCCCGAAGATATTGAAAGCATTAATAATACTGAATATTTTTATTATCTACAAGACCTGATCACTCCCTGTACCCCAGCAAGACTGTTACGCTCCTTCACCTATTACTGCTTACAAGTCCCACTCATCAGAGATCCAAAAATGAAGTCTGCAGGTTCTCAGCAGTGGCTCTAATGTGGTAGAAGGAACTTCCTCTCTCCCTTAGAAGTAATGAACTGATTTCACCATTCAAGAAGTAGAAGTGTGAATGTTCCCTTGCCTCATAATTCGATTTGATTACGATTCAGATGGTAATGATTCGATTATAGACCGATTCTCAATGCATCACGATGCATTTTGTCCTCCAATTCTTTTATTAATAATACACACACTTGAAACTCTTTCTCTTTCAGATTTTTTATTAAGCTCGTTTTTCTTATCTGCATAAAAACCGAAATGTGCCTAAAATATCTGCTTTCAAGCAGCTAGGTGCATTTTTAAGCACTGGCTGCTGCCCCCCGCCATGTCTCCTATCTACGATACATCAGACGCACGTGCATTACTTCCGAAAGACATAAGCAACTGTTTTATTAATATTTATTTAATAGGAGTACTTTATTTACAATAAAAACAGTATGATATATATATATATATATATATATATATATATATATATATATATATACGATATTTAATTACATTTTTTACAAATCAGTTCTCTTCTTTTATGCATTGATGCAGAATTGTTCATGTCAGCATCGCAATGCATGGTAAAAACGATTATATTCCACAGCTCTATCAAGAAGGGTCTCAAAACCCATCTCTTTGAACCTATGTTTGAACTGTTTCTGAACCCACTGATTTCCAGACAGATTCATGAATTTTGATTACACCAGCTGTTGTGACTACCTTTGTGTTTCCTATCAATTTTATGGGCAGGGCAGTTACTTGTATAATGTGTGTCAGCAAAAACAGTGGCATTGAACAAACTGTGTGTTGACAGTCATGCATCTGCATCTGAAACTCTCTGCCTACTGTGAAATTAAATTTCTTTACATACTTTGAAGCTTTTGAGAGAAGAATCCGTAACACAACTAAATGTAAACACACAGTTGACAGGAAAGGTTTGTGAGGTTGGATCACTAATTTTCTTTTTTCATCCTTGACCTTATAATATTTAAAGAATATGTTCAGTAAAGATATTAAAATTTACAGTTTTGTGTGCTACTTGTTTAATGAGACAGTCTTTATTGTTATAATGGAAGATGAAAATCAGATAACATTTTGGAAACCAATCATGCAAATCCAGATAATTCCAAAAAGATTATTTCAGTTCAAAAACTTTTTTCTCATAAAAAAATATGAAAAACCTATAACAAATAAACCTTAAAGCAATAACCTGAAAATGAATTATATGTCATTGATAATATATCATTAACAAAGATGCACATGATAAAACATAGAGGGGTTTTACCTGGAGCACAGAGTGTCCCACTGGGCTGTTCTCATACAGTTCAGCCTCGTACATTGGCTTCTCAAATCGGGGTGCATTATCATTGGCATCCAGAACAACAATCCTTAATAAGGCACTGCTGTAACGTGGAGGGTTCCCACCGTCCACCACTTTGATGCTCAGATCATACGAGTCCCTCTGTTCACGGTCTAAGTTACCCAAAACAATCAGCTGAGGAAGCTTCTCACCTCGATCTTCAGCTACTTGCAAGCTAAAAAGCCCAGCTGCATCCGGGCCTGCAGTTAGGGCATAATCTACCACGCCATTCCTCCCCGAATCTCTGTCATTGGCTAGGGGGATAGGAAATAGTGCTCCTTGGTGGGTGTTCTCCGGAATGGAAAGGGTGAGAATGGGCGAAGGAAACTGTGGTGTGTTGTCATTAATGTCCTGGACCTCAATTCGCCCTTCAATCAGACGAGGGCTCAGATTTTGGTTTAAGTCTGTTATAGACACCTCAAACTCCAAGAAGCAGGGATCTCCCCTGTACAGATTTCGACAATCTTTTATGTTCTCCCTATCGATGGGGACTTCTGTAGTGAAGATATCCCCTGTCTTACCATCCACCCGTAAGTAGGGGCTTCCCACCTCTAATTTGTATAAGTGACCAGAGTCAGGTAAGCCCTGGTCAGCAGCTAGGCTGCCAATAAGAGTATTAGGTGGCTGTTCCTCTTGTGCCCTGTAGAGGACGCTCCCTGCAGTCCTGTGGTGGACAATCAGCAGCAGAACCCAGAATAGCAGTGTTTTCCAGGGAAGACGCATGGTCAGCTGATTAGCACCACTGCAGCCTGCAGAACAGAAGGATGACAAAGTGATACATAAGCGCATTAACAGTAAACAATGATTTTTATGGTTTGTAACGCACTTAATAAATGCAACAGCTGATGTCTCCACTTTTAGGAAATATAATCTTCCTTGCTAATTTTGTTTATTTTATATTTTAAGCAAGCTATTCCTTAAAAATAACATATATTAATGTGGCAGTGAGAAGCGCCTGTAAAATGCAGTCATACATATGAAACAACCACACAGATCATTTACTGTGGTATAATTATCTTCTGAAAAATTAACCAAGACTAAATAAGGGGAGGGAGGTGGGCAATGGCGTGATGGGTTTGACCTGTGCCCGCTCTGTGGCGAGTCTGGGGTTTGAGCCCCGCCTGGGGTGCCCTGCAGTGGACCAGCATCCTGTCCAGGATGTGTCCCTTGCGCCCAGTGTTACTGGGTAGGCTGCAGCTCGCTGTGACCAACCTTGGGAGGAGCGGTTGTAGCAATTGCCAAAAAAAAAAAAAAAAAAGACTAAGAAAGAGTTTTTATTCCAGGGTCCTAAAACTTTAATTAAAAGGTAGTCTACTTGTATGTAACTTCTGCAAATTTATCACTGTGACATTTAATCAGATTTTTTCACTGATGTTTATACAATATTGGATGATGAAAGGGCAGAATGCATTCATACTGAAACATTTCATAAGTAAAACTCATTTTTGTGCCTGAGAGGAAAGTCCGGAGGGCAGATCTATGCAGCTTCCAATATTGTTCACTCTGTCTATTTGATGTCCATGTGATACGTCTGAGCAAACAGATTTGGATAACAAGCTTTATGAACAACCTCAGAGGTAGCAGATTTTGAGATTTTTTTACATAAGTCACAAAAAGTAAAAGCATGAAAATTATTTTAAAAAGTCTAATTTCCTTTTCTCAACTAATAATCACTTTTGTAACCTTTCAAGTTCTGATTTATGAAACAGTTCATTCCAAATCTGGACGAAATGCAGAAAAAACCCTTTGGTCTCCACATATCAACATTCAAGCACAAATGTGCAGATAATAGTACAGTTTCACTATTCCTCAGCTGTAAATCTTGAGAAAACAAAGATCTTAAGTTCCGTGCAGTATCATGTCATTCTCTCTAAAACACTATTCCTGTTATTAAAATGCAAATGTAAACTTTTCCATTCAACCCGGTAAAGCATAAGCAGATGTAAAGCAGCGTTTTTTTTTTCTTTTTTTGCGCAGAGAAGGTAACATCAAACCAGCTCACAGATAGGTTTTGCTATAAAGAGATCAGTTATCTTAAATGCTAAATTGTGATGAATAACAGATCTTTATTTGACATGAAAGTCCACACTTTACAGAAGTTCTCAGAAGGGAAACAGCTCCATATTTCCATTAAATTTTAATGAGGCTATAGGGAGGTAATAACTGCTACATCCTTAATAAAGAAGGCATAAAGTAAAAAACAAACAGCTTTTGCTTTGAAAATATAAGTTGTTTTATGCAATTTAAATACATTACTTGGAGCTGAAACTGCATTTTTTCCTAGCATAATGATGAAAACGACACTACTACCATTCACCTTAGAAACATAGCTTACTACCATTTATTGTTACACAGACATGTATTACTCTTGCTATTATTTATGAGATTGTTTTAAGCACCATCTATCCAGTTTCTGAAACCAACTGTCTTAGTGAGAGTCATGATTGTTTCATACCTTCTAAAATCTGGATGACTTTTGAGACAATGCATTATATTTCCCTCCCAGAAATAATGGAAATAGCTTCCTTTTTTAATGGAAATTCATCTAATGGCCCAATTTTGAGAAAAAAAAAATGTGGCTAGTAACTGGGGCATCAGTGTACTGTTAATTGAGTGCCGACAGTACATTTGTGGAATAGGTTTAGGATATCAAATAAAAATGTGCATGCAGAGTTGAACAATGTTTCTCCATTCATACAATGATCAGTTATTCACCATTCACTCCCCCTTCCATTTTTTGGATAAATTTCAGCAGAACATATCAGCCAGTGAGTTCTTACACATACAGTGCTGATTACACACACACACACACACACACACCATCTGAAACCACTTGTCCCATACGCGGTCACCGAAGTCTAACCTAGCAACACTGGGCGAAAGGCTGGAGGGGTAAGGGACACACCCAGGACGGGACGTCAGTCCATCGCAGGTCACCCCAAGTGGGACTCAAACCCCAGACCCACTGGAGAGCAGGACCCGGGCCAACCCACTGCACCACCACGGCCCCTGAGTGCTGATTACTGATTACTGATATTGCTAAAGACACTGAACTGGCAGAAATTGAAGACACCATGCATATTGTTTAAGTACTTTGTCAAGTGAGCAGTAGGAAGTTCAATATTCAGATGAATTGTTTAATGCTATCTGGGAGAGCAGAGAAAGAGCAGATCCAGCAGAAGTCCCACCTGAATTGCTTCTCTCCAGTGAAACCACGTTTTGAAAGACAGAGTGGAGAGCTTAGATAATTCTACTCCTGATGATTTAGCAGAAAAAAACTGTCTAACTAATGATGGAAGACAGATGGAGACGACAGAAAATTTTCACGATTTCTGCATGTCAGAACTCCACTTCTCACTGTCTTTTGCTCTCTCAGTTGATGCACACAGTAATGGCTGTCCTTGAGTACCTGTTTTCTATACAAGTTTTTATGGTCTCACTAAAGGCATCTGGTATTCATTATTGGGGGTAAATAGCATGGGGCAGGTACTGGAAAGTCATCGATCAAGTGTAGCCCAAGTCCATGCTATAGTTCTGCTCCACAAAGTGAATACAGTGTGACCAACTCTGGTCTCAAACAATGAAATACGCATTTATAACAGATGCAGTACAACAAAGTCACAAACCAGAAACTTAGAGGTTGTTATCAATTTCAGAAAAAGACCAACAGGACATCTGGCTACCTAAGGACAACGACTCAAAACTGATTTCATATGAAATCACACACACACACTGTTTGAAACCGCTTGTCCTGAGCGGGGTCGTGGTGAACTGGAGCCTAACCCGGCAACAACAGAGCGTAAGGCTGAAGGGGGAGGGGACACACCCAGGACGGGACGCCAGTCCATTGCAAGGCACTCCAAGCAAGACTGGAACCCCAGACCCACCAGAGAGCAGGACCTGGTGAAACCCGCCACGCCACCACGCCCCCTTTCATATGAAATTGATTTTTTTTTTTTTTTTTTATTTATCGTCAATCCTTTCCAGGAACGACAATCGTGAGAAGAAAAGAATGCACCCTCCTTCTGTGTATGAATGGGATATTGGACTAGTTACTTTCTTAAATATATAAAACTCTACTTCTGACAAGATAATTTAAAACCATGCAGAGAAAGCATGCTTTGTATTGCATCGTTGATACCTAGCAGAAAATGGTTTTCTCGCTGTACCTGTGAAGTGGTTATTATTAGATTGCTAGGACTGCTGAAGTTATAAAGACTGCATATATTTGCCCCCTTCGATGCTATCAGTTTGAGTATAAGCCTCAAGGCATCATTATAGCACCTGCCATTATAACAGACAGTAGATGTGCTCCAGGTCAAAGTGTATCTGGGTGACATCATAGCAGCAGCAAAAAGCTACAGAAACATGAATAGCTCTTTAAGGTACTAGGCTATCAAGAAAAGTACAGTCTGAAAACTTTGACAAGTGATTTTTCTGCTATTCCCATGCTAAGTATGTTGGAGAAACAATCTCTGGAAAAGCACTGGAAAGGATCCAAAAATATGGATGCTGTACCTCACTGGACACAACCAAATGGGATCCTGCAGACAAATTTACTTGTATGATGCCAGGCTGAGCATCACAGAAAACAACTTGGGTTTGACTACAACAAAACTGGATGCCAGTTAGTGTTATGAGCAAGCCTGGCCACTTGCAAGTTTACATTTAGCATAGTATTTCACATTTCTGAAAAAACCTTCATAATGTGATTTGTCATAAGCTGAAGAATTACCACTACCTTCAATGATAAAATTTTTATGCATTCCTGAGCCCCAAAAATTACATGCATTTATACTATAATATCCCCAAATCCCATTAAAATGAACACAGTTACTTGAGTAGTTAATACTAGTTGTAACACAATAATGCAATTTCTCTTAATTAATTACTCTATAATATTGTGTGTTTGTATGGGGGGTGTGGTGGCGCAGTGGGTTGGACCAGGTCCTGCTCTCCGGTGGGTCTGGGGTTCGAGTCCCATTTGGAGTGCCTTGCGATGGACTGGCGTCCCCTCCCCTCCGGCCTTACGCCCTGTGTTGCTGGGTAGGCTCCGTGACCCCATATGGGACAAGTGGCACAGAAAGTGTGTGTGTGTGTGTATGTATGTGTATATATTGTGTGTTTGTCTATCTGCACTCATTCATTTCTTTCATAGCTATTACACACCATACGCTTAAAGCGTGAGGGGACTTAAAGCATCCTCTGGCTACCCTCATTTCCTCCCACTGTCCAAAGACTTTTGTCAGGTGGATTGGTGACTTTAAATTGCCCACAAGGTGCAAATATGTATATTACACTGCTCTGCCACTGACACCATGTGTAAAGCCAAAAGCCACGCCTAATCCTATGATCACATAAGCCTTATGGGATATGCTACAATAAACTTGTGCTTATACCAAGACGAATATAATATATATAATATCAAACATGTTTATAAAAACACACACACACACACACACTTTCGGAACCGCTTGTCCCCTACGGGGTCGCAGGGAACCGGAGCCTAACCCGGCAACACAGGGCGTAAGGCCGGAGGGGGAGGGGACACACCCAGGACAGGATGCCAGTTCGTCACAAGGCACCCCAAGCGGGACTCAAACCCCAGACCCACTGGAGAGCAGGACCTGGTCCAACCCACTGCGCCACTGCGCCACCGCACCTCCCTTTATAAAAACAGAAGTACTTAATTTTTTTATAAATATAAAAAAACTGTAAAACACTTATACAGAATAAATGTACATTTAAAAGCCCCACGTAAACAAATCCCCCTCTGGGCCTCCTGGTGCTCATGTGGAATTCCTCCAGGTGTCTAGGTTTCTTTCCATCTTCCAAAGATATCTTTCAGGACAACTGGTCACTCTAAATTACCCTCAGCATCTGTGTGTGAGTATTACTCTTCCGTATTGTATAAATGTTGTAAGACATCTTGAAGAAAGATATTTCCCTAAATACTGTTTAACAATCATTCTGTACAGTTATGTATAAACGTGCTGTTTTGGACTGCAGTAATCTCCCAACTAATACTGAAGTAATCTGTGTCAAGTAAAAAGAAATGTCAATGTTCTTCTAAAGTTTGGAAATCTAAAACGCAGCGATGGAGCCACAATGTCAGTCACCATACCAGTCCTTAGCCATGTATAATTGTACTAAAATTATGCAGCTGGTCACTCACTAAGCTACAATATGTTTGGCAGAGAAACATGACTTCCCACAGATCTTTGCTTTAGCTTGTCCTATGATGAGAGAAGCTAGTAGCTAGTGCTGGACCCCAAAATCCGAAGAAACAGACATTATGATGAAGATGTCACGTCTACCAGTCTACTGTATGAAACCCAAGTGAGAAATGGAAAGTGTAACAAAGATCACTTTTTCCCCTGTTATGTATTTGGTGAAGATGCCTACGTACACTTACACTCAAAACAATGGCCCAGAACTGCTTGCACGGTGAGCAAGTGTCACATGTGAGCTCACATGTGAGCTTGTCTTCACTCAAGTGAAGACAGTCATAATCTAAACATCAGGAACCAGGTGTCAGCTCCAAAAAACAAGAGCAAATCTTGTGAGCACATCATGGATGCATCAGAATCAGACAATGGCACGTCTGTTATTGACATGTTACATAAAGTCAAAAAAATACGTCAAGAACTTTATGAACTAGTTGTGTGAAACTGGGTGAAAAAGAATTACATGCAAGACACCCTTGTTTTGAGAGAATGAAGAATCTTTTGAAGCAACTCCAAGTTTACAGGAAAGGAAGCTAAGAAAAATACGCTTCAATACTCTGGAGATCACAGATTTAGAAGGTTGGAATAACTTATATTGCTTCAAACAGAGATGTGAAACTTGGCTATGAACATTCCACAAAGAAACTGCTTGTCCTAGTCAAAATTGTGGATGTCTGAAACCTATCCCAGAATCACTGAGTGCAAAGCTGAGGGGGGTACACCCTGGATGGGATGCCAGTCCATTGCAGAGTAGCCACACACGTACGGTACATTCACCCATTCACGCACTACAGGCAATTCAGCGTCTCCAATCCACCTGAACTGCATGTCTTTGGACTGTGGGAGGAAACCAGAGCACTCGGAGGAAACCCACACAGACATGGAGAGAACATGCAAACTCCACACAGACTGAGATGAATTCAAACTTATGCCAGAACAGCTCGGGTGCATTGAGGTGGCAGTCCTGCTAACTGCACTGCCATACCACCCCATCTATGTATTTTTTTGTACAAACTGTTTTTATCCAGTTCTTTGTGCTAAGAAGCAGCAATTATTTTCGCCTCTACACCTAAGCTACAACCCTGCCTGAAACTGACTGGAAGGGTCATGGTTTTTTTTTTTTTTGCTGGCACTTGAGCGTATGATTTTGAATACAACATCCAGAGAAATCCAGAGAGACTATATAGTTGTACTTAGAATAGATCATCTCTTCAGCCAGGCCTCAAGGCTTTTAGTGTTGAGTGCATGCGTACCAACGGTACGTTCGAGGGAGAGGGATGGGCTGTTCCACAGAAACTACACGACATCGAGTGATCACACAGCCCTGCTCTGCAACAGCGTACATTTCCACACTAAGCTCAATTCATGGCAGTACCCCAACCAGAGATTTACCATATCAGCGGTGTATGAGAAAGGCCTTAGATCTCCTTTAACCTTCCAGCATCACACACCTGGACCTGAAATCCTGCCACAGTATCCCACATCACTGTTTAAAATCTTAAAGTTTCTCCATCTGCATATAAAACATGTCATGCATTGTTAAATCGAGACTTGTGCGGTTTACTAGTGACAATTGCGTGAGTTTAAGGATATTTTAAACAGAAAGGTGGCCGTGAGAACAACGATTAGACTGCACTTGAAGCAGTTAGCCAAGAATAAGAGGGGAGAAAAACAATTAAAGGGGCAGGGAAATAAATGTGGGTTCAATACTCGTGTAACAGGCTGTTCCAAGGCGAACTGCGATTAGACTGCAGAACGACACACGGCGTTGGAAGAAATCATGACACTTAGAAATAAGCGCAAACCAAACGTGATCGCGATCTATCCTACAAACCCCCCTAGCGCAGCAGTACTCTAAAAAGACAACAGTAAATCTATCGATGCATGTTAATAAGTGCAATGTAAAATATTTTACCATGTTCCCATTCGTGCCATCGAGTCAATTACACGTCGGGTTTGGTCAATGATTATGATACTTTCCGCATGATTCTGTACTTGCAATTTGACGTGATTTATTTCTTGCCGACTGATAAACCTATTCATTGTGTCTTCCGATGCATTAGGAATTAAAAAGTGAACGGAGGAGTGTATGTTTAAGTGCACAGTTATTAACACCGCGCGGCACAGCAGAGCCGGAGAGAGATTCGGAGACGTAGCTGTGAATGAACTTAAGCGCAATTTGAAATGCAACAAAAAAAAAATCCACGCTGACATGCACCACACGCGTGGGAAAACGACAAACACCACATTTTAGATCACATGAGCCCATGATCTACTACTGTAAACTGATGCTGCGCGGTGGTGGTGATTTCGGGTTTTTAAAGTTGTACTAATACTGTACCTCTGCGCGACAGAACTCCTCTCTTGGTCTCGCTGCCGTACCGTATTGTGCACGGCGGGACCCAGTCAGCCGCTCCTCTCTCCTAAAAGTCCATCTGGAAGCAATCCCATATTTACAGAAGCAACGTGGAGAAAAAAAAAAGAAAAAAAAAAACTAAATCCTTTGACAGGAAAAAAAGCCAAATGAAACCACCAGTGAGTGAGTGAGTCTGGCTGAAGAAAGACAAGGGGGGCTGATTAGGGTACAAATAAGAGCTGTTTTAAGCGATTACTTTTACTTAGCGCCACCACCAACTCAATTCTGCTCCAGTCCAGTGGGATCCATCGCTTCGCTTATTTGTAGAGAAACAATTTAAGCACTCCGGCTAAACCAAAAAAGCCGGCGTCGTGGCCGCAGCAGAGTGTCGGGTTCCTTCCCTTCGCTAACGAAGTCCGCGCGCGCGCGCCAGCTTCAGGTGAATACGCTCCAGCGCGAGCGCGAACGTCCTTTCTATCCGCCGGCAACTGAGCGCTGAGCCCGGATCGCCCTGCCTCGCGCTGCTCCGCGGCGCGTGCGGCTCGGCAAAGCTGGGCACTCGCGCCGCGCTGCGCGCCGACCCCTCCTCGGCAGCGCGCGCTCCGGAAAGCGAGGAGGTGGAGCGAGACGCGTCCAGTCTCCCCAGCTTCGCCCCCACACCCTCATGAATCTCATTCATCACCCATTCATGATATTATTTTGAGTTATACCACGCGAAAACCGACTCAGCACACGTATATTGTGACTTGAGTGTATTCACGGTGCGCTTAGCAAACGGTCCTTTCATGAAAATGAATACAAACTGGACTCACTTGTGTTCCCTACATGATTTGTGTACTGTTACATTGGCCATGTTAATGCTGTGAAGTTATTTAAATTCAGTATTCTTCCCCCATACTTTCCCTTTCGGAGGTTAAACCGTAGACCGCAATAAAAAGCAAGGACTGTCGAATGGAAGAGAGTGAACTTTAATATCGATTTCTCCGTTACTGTGCCGAGACAGGACGTTCTTCTAACGTCGAGCCTTGATGGATTTCCTTTTATTAGGACTGAATACCCAGAATGTCGCGTTCGACACCTTAGAACCTTATTCGTGGCGAGATTCATTCGGAGTGGAACACACACCAGTGGAGTGGTCTAAGCATCAAACTGTGTGTGTGTGTGTGTGTGTGTGTGTGTGTGAGTACTATTCAGCAGCTACGTTCTGTAAAGTGGGGACGTTTAATATGGGCGTGTTCGGTTAATTATTGGCGCCATCTTTCGGGGAGTAGCTAAACACTTCGTATACAAACAAGACGGTCACAAACTATTTCCTTGACGATTTTCTTCTCTCTTTTTTTTTGGTCTGGCAAAGCCGTGCTATAAACGCCGTTTTGTGTGAAAATTTCAGTGAGTATCTTTGCCCTCTACCTCCATGTACATTCATTGTGGCAGGTAGCGATTAGAGGGAACTTTGCGACATAAATATATATTGCTTCATAAAATTCTCATTTTCCTTATTCCTGTGGTGTCCAGTGTTTAAGCACACGAGAGAAGTTTATTCCATAGGGAACAGTTTAAAACGCCAAATGGTGCAGTCTGTCACATCCCACGGGGTCACTGCCCCTCCTGGTCAGAGGCGGCGCCACTCAGTGCCGCTAGCTAACGCTTACCTATCACCTCACAGTCTCGTAGGACATGGAGGTATAAAAGGAGCCAGCGGAGCAGAACTAGTCGCGGATTCTTAATCAGCAGTTCTCTTGTGCTTCGTTGGCGATTGGTAGTCTCTTGTTCCCTCAGTTTGTTTTCTAGGTGTGCATGTTCCAGTCCCGAGTGCCCGTCCCGTCAGTTCCTGCCTCTTGTTCTTCAGTCCTGGTCCATCGTTCCTGTCCGGTATTTCGTCACGTCTCAGGGTTGCGGTCAGACTCACAGATTAGCGTTTCACTGTTCACCGTAGTTCCAACACCGTGTGTGTTTCCTGGTCTCGTGTTTCTTGTTTCACTTCCACCGAGTGTCTTACAATATTCACCGTACACGTCTAACCTCACACTGCACGTGAAGTCATTATATATTTCGTCTGTGTTTGGACGTAATAGCAACGCGCGTCCGTGTCGGACTCCCGTCCGGACGCTACAGAAGAATCCGCCTGCTAATATGACTTCAGCGGAATGGCGTGAGCTGGCGGATCTGACAGAGGCGAACCAAGAACGGCTCCTGGTTTGCGCAAATGCCGCTAGCCGCCTCACAGATCAGTTGGGGCGGTTGACACGACTCCTCGGTCGCGGTGGGCGGGGCGCCGATCCGACCAGTTCGCAAACGCATGATGATTGGCGGACATGTCTTTTTGATCGTCTTTATGCTTCCTCGGGTCCTCGCGCGGAGCCCACGAGCCCTGTGCAGACCAATGGGATCAGCGCTACTGAGCAGCTGTCCGTTCCCTTCCCGGAGGCTTTGCAAGGTAGTAGAGGTGAGAACCAGAATTACACAGAATACTCAATCTCCAGTCCAGCCTCTCTGTTCCCAGGGCCCTACTCTCCAGAGTCACCCCCTAGCCCAGACAGAGAGACAGTTCTTCCCCAGCACCAAGAGTTTTCAGGTGCGTTCCAGGTCTCCAGTGGAGAAGACATCCAGCCCCCGATTGTCAAGACCACTCTCTCAGGAGTTCTCGCCGGATTACCGGAGCAACTCCAGGTCCAGCCGGACCCCGACGCCGCCAGGGCAGCAGGTGCCCTACAGCCCTGTGGACAGTGAGCCGGCTCAAGCACGCAACCTTGTCAGCTGTGCAGGGCTCGAAGAACAGTGCGTCAGACAGGGAATAATACGACTCAGTAACGGGCGTTTGACAGAGGAGGAAAGGAGGCGCCGTTTTCTGCAACGCTTGTGCTTTTACTGTGGAGCTGCAGATCACGTTCAGGTTTCCTGTCCAGTGCGGCCACCCCGTGGATCCCAACGGACCGACTTACTGGTGAGTGATGTATCTCTCCATACCTCCCTGTTGACATTACCAGTTACAGTATCCTGGGGTTTCCAGCAGCAGCAGACGGAAGCTATGGTAGACAGCGGCGCTGCAGGGAATTTCATGGATCATGATATGGCCGCGTCCTGGGGCTTGCCCTGTGCCCGATGCCCAAAACCCCTGGCTATTAAAGCTATTGATGGCGCTCCAATCGGGTCGGGGCGTGTAGAACAGCGCACAGAGCCCGTTACTATGCAGGTAGGGCCACTCCATAAGGAACAGATATGGTTCTATCTGATTAAGTCCCCTGATAACCCCATTATTTTGGGATATCCATGGTTATGCACCCATGACCCTATTATCTCTTGGAGTGAGGGGAAACTGCTGTCTTGGGGACAGCAGTGTCCCAAACACCTGGAGACGTCTTGTAACTCAACATCCATAGAGAGCTCTAATGCAGATCTTCCCCTGCAGCTTCCAAGGGAGTATGCAGATCTAGTGGCGGTGTTTAGCAAACACAAGGCTGCAGAACTGCCTCCTCATAGACCTTGGGATTGTGCTATAGATCTTTTTTCGGGCACTACACCCCCTAGGGGGCGGGTATACCCTCTTTCTCAACCTGAACATCAGGCAATGGAGGCTTATATAACGGAGGCACTAGAAGCCGGATTCATCCGGCCGTCTACCTCTCCAGCTTCCGCTGGCTTTTTCTTTGTTGAGAAAAAGGACGGGGGTTTGCGCCCCTGTATTGATTATCGGGGGCTAAATGCCATTACTGTGAAGTACCCGCACCCCTTGCCTCTTATCACGTCGGCCCTCGAACAGGTTTCCGGTGCTACCATCTTTACTAAACTGGACCTTAGGAGTGCATATAACCTGATTCGCGTTAGGGAAGGGGATGAGTGGAAGACCGCCTTTAGCACCGCCCTCGGCCATTATGAGTACCTGGTCATGCCTTTTGGCCTGGCGAATGCACCTTCCGTATTCCAGGCTTTTGTTAATGAAGTACTCAGAGAACTAATTAATCGCTCAGTATTAGTGTATCTGGATGATATCCTGATCTTTTCTCGGTCCCGTGAGGAGCATATTGGACATGTCAGGGAGGTGTTGCAAAAGCTGGCAGCACATAAGCTGTACGTGAAAGGGGAGAAGTGCCAGTTCCATGTGCACTCTGTGGATTTCCTGGGGTACATCCTAACACCCAACGGGGTCACGATGGATCCACAGAAGGTCTCGGCAGTTCTGTCATGGCCTCAGCCAAAGACAGTAAAGGACCTGCAACGGTTCCTAGGTTTTGCGAATTTCTATAGGCGCTTCATAAGGAACTTCAGTTCCGTTGCAGCCCCGTTGACTGCGCTGTTAAAAGGAGCCCCTAGGCGCCTGACCTGGACTCCTGAGGCGAGTCAGGCCTTTGAAGACCTAAAGCAGCGTTTTACTTCTGCCCCAATCCTGAAGCACCCTGATCCCAAACTGCCCTTTATTGTGGAGGTTGATGCTTCTGAGGCCGGGGTAGGGGCAGTGCTCTCACAGCGCCAGGGAAGTCCCCTGAAGCTCTATCCATGTGCGTATTTCTCACACAAGATGTCGCCTACTGAACAGAATTATGATGTAGGAAACAGGGAGCTCTTAGCCATAAAGATGGCCTTAGAAGAGTGGAGACATTGGTTAGAGGGGGCTACGCACCCATTCTTAGTGTTAACTGATCACCGGAACCTGGAGTATCTGCAGAAGGCAAAGAGGCTCAATTCCAGACAGGCGCGGTGGGCCATGTTCTTCACCAGGTTCCGTTTCACGGTGACCTATCGTCCTAGCTCCAAGAACGGCAAGGCCGATGCCCTGTCCCGTTTGTTCGAGGTATCGCCTCAGCTCTCCCCACCAGACACCATCTTGTCCCCGACGCAGTTTGTGGCTCCTATCCGTTGGGCTTTATTGGACGATATCCAAGCAGCCCAACGTCAAGAACCCGGTCCCAACGAGCAGCCCCAAGACAAAGAATACGTCCCGTCCACTGTTCGGTCCGAGCTCCTACACTGGGCCCATGATGGTCCAAGTACAGGACACCCAGGGGTCAACCGAACCTTGAAGCTTCTCGCTGAACGCTTCTGGTGGCCATCCATGAAACAGGACGTACGAGACTTCGTCCTTGCCTGCACCACATGTGCCCAGGCCAAGGTCCCACGGCAGCTGCCAGCAGGGCTTTTAGAGCCACTCCCGATTCCCAACCGTCCATGGTCCCATATAGCGGTGGACTTCCTTACTGATCTTCCGTGTTCTGATGGAAACACCACCATATTGGTCGTCATAGATCGCTTTTCCAAGGCCTGTCGACTGATTCCTCTGAAAGGTCTACCTACAGCCCTGGAGACCGCGGAACTGCTGTTCCAACATGTCTTCCGGCTGTATGGCCTGCCAGAGGATGTCGTCTCGGACAGGGGACCCCAGTTCACCTCAAGAGTCTGGAAGGCCTTCTTTGCCCGCTTAGGAGTCTCAGTCAGCCTCTCCTCTGGGTATCATCCACAGTCTAATGGGCAAGTGGAACGCCTCAACCAGGAGGTTGGACGTTACCTGCGGAGTTATTGTGCTCAGAATCAAGCGGATTGGAGCAGATACCTCCCCTGGGCAGAGTACGCCCAGAACTCCCTGGTCCATTCGTCCACAAACTTAACTCCTTTCCAGTGTGTGCTCGGTTACCAGCCTCCGCTGTTCCCGTGGACGATGGAGACCAGTGGGTTGCCAGCTGTGGACGACTGGTACAAGAGGAGTGAGTCGGTGTGGGAATCCGCACATGTCCGTCTCCAGGAGGTGGTATCCCACCAAAAGGAGAAGGCCGACAAAAGGCGTAGGACTGTATTGTACCAGCCAGGGCAGAGAGTATGGTTGTCCACCCAGGATCTCAAACTGCATTTGCCCTCGAAGAAGCTTGCCCCCCGTTTCATCGGCCCCTTCAAGATCCTGAAGAGGATCAACCCGGTTTCTTACCGTCTTCAGTTGCCCTCGCGTTATCGTATCTGTCCCACGTTTCATGTTTCGCGCCTCAAGCCCCATTGTGTTTCCGCCCTGCAGAGCCCAGCAGTTGCTCCACCTCCACCGTTGGATGTGGATGGTTCTCCTGCCTACTCCGTCAGGGCCCTCCTGGACTCCAAACGGAGACGGGGTACGCTGTACTATCTGGTCGACTGGGAGGGCTATGGGCCGGAGGAGCAGTCTTGGGTACCAGCACGGGACATCTTGGACCCAGCTCTTATTGAGGACTTCCATGAGTGTCATCCAGATCGGCCTGCTCCGCGACGGCGGGGGCGACCGCCTACCCGCCGGCGTTCTGCGGCTGGAGCCGCCCCTGGAGGGGGGGGTACTGTCACATCCCACGGGGTCACTGCCCCTCCTGGTCAGAGGCGGCGCCACTCAGTGCCGCTAGCTAACGCTCACCTATCACCTCACAGGCTCGTAGGACATGGAGGTATAAAAGGAGCCAGCGGAGCAGAACTAGTCGCGGATTCTTAATCAGCAGTTCTCTTGTGCTTCGTTGGCGATTGGTAGTCTCTTGTTCCCTCAGTTTGTTTTCTAGGTGTGCATGTTCCAGTCCCGAGTGCCCGTCCCGTCAGTTCCTGCCTCTTGTTCTTCAGTCCTGGTCCATCGTTCCTGTCCGGTATTTCGTCACGTCTCAGGGTTGCGGTCAGACTCACAGATTAGCGTTTCACTGTTCACCGTAGTTCCAACACCGTGTGTGTTTCCTGGTCTCGTGTTTCTTGTTTCACTTCCACCGAGTGTCTTACAATATTCACCGTACACGTCTAACCTCACACTGCACGTGAAGTCATTATATATTTCGTCTGTGTTTGGACGTAATAGCAACGCGCGTCCGTGTCGGACTCCCGTCCGGACGCTACACAGTCCTGCAAATGAAATACCAACTACTAGATCATCTACTACTGTGCTGTCAGTATTGTAAATACTCTACTCTTTAATAAATGTTTACGTGCAGAATCTTTCTGCATAACAAATACATGATTAAAACAACCCAGAACTTGCTTGTTCATCTTATAGGAGGGTTTATAACTGGTTTATTCCAATGGAGAGAGATTACTTGTGTGTGTGTGCGCGCCGCTTGGTTTATGAAATTCAGGCTGAATTTCAGCCATCAAATGGTTAAAATGGCTTTAAAAAGCCAATATTATTTTTCCTATGTGGCAGTATGCTCACTTTTAAGCAAATTTCATAAATATGGCGCCAGAACCTGGGAAGTGTTTAGTAAGAATGAATAACTCGTGGGCTTCATAAACTTATTATAACCAGACAAAAATATAATTAATGAAAATTCAGAAATCATGTATGTATGTCATATCCGAGGTCATATGTCTAAAGCCAAAATTGTTGCAACTCACTTAAACCATGACTAAGCCTTATATTTCAAGCCAGAACTGGCCCAACTACAAACTGCTGTGATTTGACTGTGCTGACATATGACTGCGATTGGCCTGGGTACAACTTGCACTTGCTGTATATTGGATGAGAGATATCTTAGCTCTGTCCTCGATAAGTACTGAACCAAAAAAAGAAAAAAAATCCTTTTTTAATTCAGTAAGGGAACAGAAGTTTGGCAGTCGGCGCTGTCATTCATGAGGATACAGCATTGTATGTGTTTTTCCAGGAGTAAACTGGTATAATCCAAAATGCTTATAAATGCTTGTAAAAAATGACTTATTGTGCTGAATGCTGGTTATGATCTACCTAAACAAAATTTTTTGTTGTCCATAAGGACCCTCAGCTCCAACCAGCAGCCAGCTCTGGCTTGGACTCATCAGTTATTAAGAAAGGGCACTGGCATCGGCTGTGTGTCAAGGTGAAGACTCTCCTAAGTGTATCTGCAGTAATAATGACACAGCATTCACGTAGCATAGCACCACATTCGTAATCATGAGTCTAACTTTTATTACTGAAGATGAAAGGCACGTTGGCAGTGAGCGGGAATGATGGAAAATAAACTGAAAGATTGTACATTTATGAAAATTGTGCATCATTTCTATACACCTGTAATTTATGCAAATGCAGTTACTTTAAAAGCTTTTCAAGTAACATATTATATTTATTTTAGTACCAGTATGCTTTTGCTTGTTACTGAGGAAGGAAATTAGCTCCTAACATAGGCTTTGCATGTTTTTTTCCATCATTATATACATAGTGAAGGCTTTCAGTAATACAGCTAGAACCACAGCATAGACAGGCTTCCCTCCGTACCTTCCTAGTCTCATTATGTTGGGATATCTCTTTCTCACACTTTCTCCCTTTTGCACTAAATATATTGCTTTCATCTTTAACCATTTCCCTGCTTTATCAGATAAATAGTCAGTAAACAATATAATCACAACACAAATGTTTATCCTCACATGTAGTCTTATCTCCCATACACCAGTGGAGAAGACAAAGAAGAATAGAACAATGCTTGGGTCCACTCTGTAAATGTGAATGGATGTGGAACCAGAGGACAAATTAGAAATACAACCAAACTTGTGCAGGGTTGTGGTGAGGTTCAGAAAAGCCCTGGCCATTGTTGCTCAGGTGAATAAACTGACAACTAGCCTTTGTCATTACCTGTGGGTTAGACAGACTTTGATTTGTAAGTGGTGAGTCTTCTGAGGAAATGACAAGAGAGATGCTTGTAGATGACCCAGGCCACTGTTGTCACAAACTTGTCTCCGCAAACTGGCCTCGGTCATCCACAAGTATCAAGTCATCTGGTTCATAGAGAATAAATTCAAGTACCCATCATAACACAACCTCAGTTGCTCTTGATGCTCATGTGTGAAGCAGGTCAAAGATTAGAATGCATGCTTCAACCTTGTTTTTTTTCAATAAATTTGTATATGCTGCTTTGTGCCATGTGTTGAAGGACTGGCTTGAATATTCACTTGCATTTTATTACTATGAAATAAAAAAGTGAGTGCGAACAATATATTGGTATGAATTGTGATTTTTTTAAGTCAGTGATACTTGAGGGATATATCCATGTTATTCCACTCCCTTCTGAAAGAGCTATTTAGCAAACTTGTCCTTTAATATATGGTTATATCTTACAACCTTCCCAATACACTGAGCGTGATCTGATTACGTGCCCAGTTTATGGAATGACAAGAAGCTGCACAGACTCTTAATCAGGTGTGATTCGAAACTGTCATCTTTGGTTAGAATGCAGGGATTTGGGGGATTCTATGCTGTGGAATGAAACATAAAAAATGGAATTCATACATGATGGAAATGTGAAAGGAAGAGCAAATGGTATTGGATACATTTGGAGAAACATGATGCCTCCATAAATTACACATACACCATGAAAAATGGGCTTCTTTGTGTCCATCTGTTTTGTCAATTTTCAATGACGGTTTAATTCAAAGCAACTACAGGCATCCCTCAATTTAAGAAGTTTTTTCTCTGAAGTATGATGCTATATGTTTTGACATAACTTCGCTTAAGATACCCAATTTCAATTTCTGGAACAAAAAATTAGTATGAAGAAATTTATCCAAAACACGTCCAAGAAAATTTTGAAAGTCATACTTTGTGCGAATAAAAGAGCATTGCAATAATGTGCTGTAGTTGGTGCTAGTGTATTATCAGCTGTTTCCTGTTGGTATCCTGTCTTGAGTTTGCTTTGGTCTGATGCATTTGCGCAGTGCAAGAATGACTGCCAAACCTCCTTCCTTCTCCAACCACCACAACTCACAATACAATGTTCTTCTCTTCACTTGTTGATTACAGTAACACTGATTACAGTAACAATTCATTATAATAAATTGCCTTGTTTGTTTATTTTAAATTGTTGCCTGTATTTTTTTCTTTAGATATAAATTTAATTTTAATTACTGAATGTTCATTGCAGTTTACTAGATATAAGTAAAACACTATTTGATTCCAAAACATACAGTTTAGAAACATACCCATCAATGACCCCATTAAGTGTTTGATAGTTAGGTTCTTGGTTTCAAAGTGTTTTATATCATGTTGAAATCATAGGTTGATGGTTATATTGGTGTTTTACAGTGTTTCATTGATATTTTGGAAAATTTGTTTGGGGATTTTGGATAGGCTGATTGCCTGCAATAAAAACTAGCGCACGATCTGAACTTTTGGTAAGTGACGGCGTTCTGACTGTTGGTGACAATGACGTCTAATTCAGATGAAAATAGACAAAATCTTCTGCTGTTTGTAATGAGTAATCAGGCACATTGAACTGATATCTGTCAGAACAAGTTACTATCAGAGGCAAACATTTTTATAGGATATTGTGAGATTTTCATCCAGTTTTTGTTCACTCCTTACTGTGTTCAATGAGCAAAATCTATATGAATAGCTGAAATGGTAGGAAGTGTCTTTCTTGTATGTGGGCCTTATTGTGTTGCTCCTACATAGGCTATGTGTTGACTAATAACAACTCTCCACTTTATGTTAATACAGTGAGTTCTCAACTTATTTGGCGCTTGATGCCTGTTTGTAACTCAATTTGTACTGTATTACAGTCAAATCTTAATCTTACAGACGTCCCCTGAGTAGGTTCTGTAAAGCTCTTGGTACAGTTGGTCACATAGTGGGCAGGTTTGCTGCCTCTGGGTGCAAAAGGTCACTGGTTCGAATCCCACCTTCAACTGTAGTACTCTTGAGCAAGGTGTTTGCCTTAAATTACTCCAGTGGAATTACCCAGATGTTTAAAAGGGTAAGTAACTCTAAGTAGCTTAACATTGTAAGTTGCTTTAGAGAACAGCATCTGCTCAATGAATAAATGTCAAATCTCATGTATAAGTGTTGGAGGAAAGTATCCGCTCAATTAGTAAATATAATAACTGAAAAAATTCTCCGTAAGACCAATGCCATATTTTGATCAATTCATCACAAACATTTGTGTCATATGTCAGTATTTGGCTTTCAACTTTCCTTAATGGATACACCATCAGTGAAAGTTTAATAACATTATTATATAAATATACCTTAATTTATTGGGTAGGTTCTATAAAAGTCTTAGATATAGCTATAATAATAAATGTTCTCTGTGACTTTTTTAAAACTTTGAGTTACATTACATTTAAAACTAACTTAAAATGACTGAAAATAAAAATATGTAGTTTCTGCAAACTTCTGTTTACTGCCAATTGTTGAATGAATTATCCTGTAAACATGTGCAATGTTCCTTATCTTTTTGTCAATTGCCACCACTTAGGAACGCCAAACAGGAGTTGTAAACATCATAGAAGCAAGCTGAATTAACCCAGTTCCACATGCCTTCTCTGTTTGTGTTTCGCTTCCGACTTATGGCTGGATGCCAAACCCATGTCACTTTTCCTCCACAGCAAATAGACATTTTTGAAAATAGACAAGTGAGGAAAGTAAAACAAACCAAAAAAAATTTAAAAATTTGCATCTTTGAAAATTCATAACATGCGCAACACAACAGTAGGTCCTCGAATTGCAATGTTGCAAATGAAGAATTTTTCGGCATTACAAACTTTTTAGATTTTTCCTTTTATTGATTTTCTAATAAATACAGCTTGCATACAAATTCAAATTGTATGCTAAAATGTCGCTCAATGCGCTGACATAGTTACTGCAAACTGTAAGTGCAGCCTTAAGTTTGTCAACAGCCTGTTCTGTCTCTGGCTGGGGTTCTTTACTGTGTTTTCTTATTTGCAGTGGGTCATAAACATCCAGCCAGGGGACTCAAAATGCACAGGCTTGGGCACAAGGCTTTTTACCAGCCTGGTTTCAGCAAGCTGCCCAGCTTACAGTACTACATATATAATTTATTTTTTCCACCGAATACTCTACTATACCAAGTACTATCATATATTGTACCTTAATATTCAAGTATTTTGTTTTATTTGTCCACCTGTATTGATTTCTCAATATCAGACTGTACAAGACTCTATTTTAATAAGTGTTGGGTGGGTTTTTTGAAAGCTGTAGTATATTGCACAACATGCTACTCATTACTTCTGGAAAGTACTCTAGAACATAACTGTAACAACTGTACTGGATTGTTGGGACAAGAGGATATGGACACAACGATCTTTGCTCAGCTGTAACTTTATTTTAGACTAGACGAGGTATTGGAGAGATGGAGATCGGAGAAGCAGGTGGAGATCTGAACTCCTGAAATGGAGTTTCTAGTCCGTCTCGCCTCCTCACTCCAGGAGTGGCGTTTGAAAAAAGTTCTTCTCACTGTAGGCAGAAGGGGGTTTAATAGGGGAGTTACGGTTACATACTGTTAAACAATCATAACCGGTAACCATAACCATGGTCAGACATGTTGCTGTTCATTTTTATCTGTTAGCAGTAACCAAGACAGGCTGCCAGGTGTGAGTGGTATAGTGCATCGTGTCAGCGTCAGGGTGTCAGGTGTGGGTGTGTACCACAATAATTTCAAAAATAAATTTTAAATTAGTTAATGTGGAGCAGAGACATTGATGGACTGTATTCATATGGGAAAAATAAGCATATCTGACTGTAGCAAATTATAAAATACAAACAAAAAACAGTATGTTAAACTGAACTTCTTTAAATAAATTAGGATCTTGTCATTTTTCTTATGTAGGCATGTGGCATAAAGATCTGTGAGAAAAATTCAAGACATTTCACTTACCAGTCAGCTGCAATCTCTTTATGGAGGTGTGTAAGAGATTCTAGTCATCAGTAATATGTCAACACTTACTGGAAATATTTTCCAGATAACAAGAAAAGGCCATAAAAAAGAAACGTAATTTGTCAGTGCAGCCCTTTTGTTTTACAGCCTAGAATATGTGAAGGTGTAAACAAAGTTTGCCCTGGCAAATACATCAGAGAGGGTTGAGATAATGCAGGATGGAAAATGATGCATTACAAACACAGAAAAGGTAACTCATTATTATTCATTTTATTATTTTTAATCTCTTACACCCAAAGCTTTTGTTCTAATGAACCTGCTGAAAGGTTTGTGTGTTCTTTAACATAAAATCTAATTGGTATTTTTGGTGTGGAATTTTTTTACAGCTTTTTTAAATGATCAGACCTATATCTAGCCGTAGGAACTTTCCACAATGATCCTGTGTCAGAACAGACCCCCTTCCTGGGTTGTCTATACATTTAAGCATGCTTTCATTGCTGTGATTACATTGTGTTGGGCTCTGATGACTGTCAAGCTACATATTTCATCATTCTGTGTAGGTTACCATCTGAAAAGGAACACAGTGCATGTGAAAATCATTCAATGGACAGTAAATTGAACGCCAGCCAGAGGGCTTTTAGTGAAGTTGGCTCTTTGTCTTTCATTTCTAAAATGAACCAATTGCACTTATTTTCAAAGCTTTTTGAAAGATTTTTTGTTTTGTCCAAGGATTGTGAGATGAAGTTTGCTCAAGGTAAGAATGATTTAACCCTGTCTTTTCCAGAACTTGGTCTGCTAAGCTGAACATCAACTCTGAAAAACTGTGTTCTAACTGTCAGCTTGGTTAAACAGTACATACAATATTTAGTCTATTTCTGTGATAGTGACCTTTCATCCATTAGTTCATAATCACACATTTGCAGTATATTTCAAAAAAGTAATGCTACCAGCCATATGCAATGTGGTTGTGAACCTCATAAATGACTCTTCTCTGTTAGTGCTCTACTAAAGCTCACTTCACACACACAGTCTGAAACTGCTTGTCCCAAGTGGGGTCACAGAGAGCTGGAGCCTAACCCAGCAACACAGGACGCAAGGCCAAAAGGGGAGGGGACACACCCAAGATGGGACACCAGTCCATCACAAGGCACCCCAAGCAGGGCTTGAACCCCAGACCCACCAGATAGCAGGCACAGGCAAAACATGCTGCTCCGCCATACCCCTGCACCCCCAAAGCTCACTTCATGCCCTGTTAATACTCCATTAATAAGAATGTTCCATTAATGCTTCATTATGTTACTGTTGTATTAATCCTTTCATCCTGCCTTATTGTCATGCCTAATTCAGAAAGAAACAACATTAAATGGTTTCAGTTTAATAAGGACTGTTTACTTATTAATATGTCTTAGATGGCGATGGTGACTATGAAATGGGACGGAACCTTGGGGACATCTGCCCTAGGAATATTATGTGTTGGGAGATTATCTGAGATATCAGATTGTTGTACTTTTGATTGATGCCTCATCTGATCTCTCCCTGTATGCTGGCCTGTCTTTACCACTGATGGATCTGTATCTCAGAGCAGCACTGAAATGCTTGTCATTGCTGAGCTTTTAAATTATGTATTGTACTGATTAGTCATGGTCAAATTCCAGCAGGCGACAGTACCTCTAGGTCCTTGAAGCAGGCTGCATTCTGCACATGTTCCACAGGTATCTATACTAGGACCAACATTCTGCTTGTCCTGCCTGCCAACTCTAATTCCCAAGGTGACTGAGGGAATTTAGATACAACACTAAAAACAGAATTCCTAGCCTTTGATTTCTTTTTTTCCAGTTCTTTAACTACACCTCCTCCCTGCCGTCCTAAATAATGAATGTAATGCAGATATATACAAATCTGAAGAAACACATTTAATGTATTTCCCTGTCTCATTTTATGGCCAGGACAAAGGCTTGTGGACAGGTAGGAACTGTGTTTTGCAATAGAATGAAATGGGTAGTAGCACAGCAATGACACTTTCTGAAATATTACAGTAGATATTTAAGGGCAAAAATCAAGTCATTCTGTACATTCTGAGAAAAAATTGTCCACCCTTGTGGAAAAAAAATGTTTAATTTGGTCAACATTAATTCATCATACTTTTTCAGTTCATACCTTTCAATTTTTTTATGAATATTTAAAACATTTTATTCATCCACACACAAGCATTATATACTCATTAAGTCACATAGACACGTTAATGGAACAAATGTTATTCATTTTACTACCATTAGGCTCATATAAATAAAGAAAATTGCAACCTGTTATTCAGGGTTGGCCTTTTTGCTGGAAGCTTAAAGCTAGTGCTTTACTGTTCCCTGAAATGCCAAACGATATGAGTAACCCAGGCAAAGCCTGAACTGTTTCTGGAGTTTAAACGTCAGGGCCAGTTTCAGTAATTGGTGGCACTGAGAGCTCCAATGCACTTTCCCAAGGTGCACAAGATGAATACAAATAAGTCCACTGAGACATAACAATGAGAGTCCTCTCTTTTTTTTTTACACAAAGCCAGCAGCAACTTGGTGATACCACTAGATACAAGGATGAGGTCTCATGAAAAAGTGAGATATTCCTGTGTTGTCCCTCTCTTAAATGGACATACAGTATGGTGTACTTATTCCAAAGGTCAGGGAAGTTTTGCATCTGTGTGTCAGGTCTGAAGTAACATTACAATAATTAGTTGAATCAATTATTCCATTAAATAACTGTTTTGGGATTAAAGACAGAGGCCATGGTTAATGCTGTTGAACAGGTTTAACTAACTGTCTGCTCGTTTGCTGTCTTGGAGTGATTGGCTTTCCGAGGTTTTGGCTTGTAGAGCTTTATCTCTCCTTCATAGTTACTATCATTAATGCTGCTGATTTTGCATCTTTTTTTTTGTGCCAATCATATGTTAAGTTCTTTGAGACAATGTTTTGAGAAAGCTACTACACAAAAAGCAAATAGGGCTGAACTGACTGCCTAACTCATTATTGACCACATTCAACACTCCAAAGAATACAAGCAAAATTTAGAAAAATGAAGTGAAAGTACAGCGCAAGCTGAGCTCAGACATTTTAAAATACCTTGAAACCTCATGGAATTTCCACACTCATATGGCATTCAAAGCCACAAGAGGAAAAGCCAAGGTGATGAGGAAAGGGAGCCATTCTGGTTATTAACTGGATTGGCTGGCATGAACATTTCTTCAATTGTGCAATATCTTCTAACCAGCAAACAGCAGCCTTTACCTATTTATTGAAACAAGCAAAAGAATAGCCCATGTTATGACAGAGTACAGGGTTTTGTTTCAAATTTAAACCATTTATGTTTAAATGTTTTTTTTAAATGTTTTAGAAAAAAATATTTGTTTAATGCTGGAAGGTGGTTTCTGCATTTGCACTCTAAACACAGACAGGGATAAGAAAAAAAAATTCACATGCTGTTGCATCTCGTATAGTAACAAAAATTCATTCAGCAGAAAGAAGCTCAGGGCACTTTGAGTGGTAGAACAGTGCACAGGGTGGATATTGGGAGAATGAGACAAACCAAAGGTCCTGCTTGCAGGCACAGGACACTGCACTCCCTCTGCCTGTCAAAGTGCCCGTCCGTTTTACCTTGATTACCTGCTACATGTAGCAGCAGACTGAATTGGTTCACCTCTTCTGCATATGGGTTATACTCCTCAATTCAATTCAGGAACAACCAGTAGTTTTTTACTGAATATATAAATTATTTTATATTAAAGGATAAACAGTTCAGATCGAGCTTCCTCTGGGAACAGACAAATCCCCTAGAAACATGCAAATTAGAGCAGTTTTTTAAAACAATGTTGAAAACTTGTTTTCTAACCATTTGTATATTTTCTGGTGGTGTGGCTGGTCTCAGCGAGAACTGAATCTGTTGATATTCAAAAGAAATAGAGAAGCAGGGCAATGATGGAAGCTGAATTCCCACCTTCACAGAAAGCCCATGTCACCATTGCATTAGTTATACAGGGCATTCTTATTTTTACCAATTAGCGAGGGAGAAAAATCAGTTTGCACAGACAATGACATGAAACAACACACACGTTGATCGAAACCACTTGTCCCAAGCATGGTCGCAGCCTAACCCAGCAACACAGGGCGCAAGGCTGGAGGGGTAGGGGACACACCCAGGATGGGACGCCAGTCTGACACAAGGCACCCCAAGCAGGACTCAAACCCCAGACTCACCAGAGAGCAGGCAGAGGCTAAACCCACTGCACCACCACGCTCCCCTGACATGAGACTAGCTTGCTGTAAATTCAACTGGATAGTTGTTCCGAAGCCCCACAAAGTGCTATACGATACTAATCACAAATTGTCTCCAAGTGCAGTATCTAGTTTACAGTTATGTGCAAGAGCATGAAAGCAATCAGCAGTTCTTTATCTTTTACTATTGTTATTATTATTATTTCAAATTCATTCCATTACAGTGATATTAATATAATTTTAAGTGTTCTGTTTATTTTCCAGTTGTGTTTTTCAGTTTAACAATGTCATCTCCCTCAGCAAGTTTGCCGCAGCAATAAATTAAAGCTCCATATCAAAAGCAAATCAAGCTGCCGGAGGCTAGCGTTACATTTCTTGTTTGAGAAGGACTTAAGCCTGCTTTTCTCTATACGGTCCCTGTAGTCTGCTTGTGCCATTCTTATAGAGCTTACGCAGTGCATTCTGTAGTGTACATCACCACACGTACCTTCTACCGTGCCTCCTGGGGTGTACACCAGTGCTCACCTCTGTGTATATTTCCCTATGTGGAAAAAATAAACTTAACATCCTTACTTCCCTCTGTTCTTAATAGAAAAGATTATTGTAGTGAGAGATTATAAGTCATGTCAAAGGCAATTGCACTATGATGTAGGATGGAAGAGGAAACAGTTTCCTGGAGTTGGATGTGAAATTCCAGCCTATCTTCATATACATGACACTAGAAGAAAATATAACTAAAACATTACCAAGAAACATGGCAGATGTGATGTTTCTTTAAACATGAAAAACATCAACTTTTTATTTTTTTTTTGCTTTTTGATATATCCTGAAATATTGCGAAGATTTGGCGACTGACGTGCAAATATTCCCCTTTTGATACCTATCTACTGTTACCATAGCAACAAAACAAACCCCCCCATTACTCAGTACTACTTCTAGGTAATTACTACTCAATTGAAGAAAGCACTGGAATGAGCTAACATTTGGCTTATAAGCACATGGTGTCTCTTGTATACCGATCACAGTATACATTATATTTTGTACTCAATGTCCTGCTAATAAGAGACACATGTAGTATAATAACTAAGAAATGTATAATACTGTGATCAGACTGTGTGAAAGACTGAAGAAATTTCTGAATGTTTGAACAGTAAATATCAGTATACCCTCAAGCACAGGTTAGCAGATGCAGTTTTTTTCCTAAAAAATTGCCCATTAGGTGAATCTCCATTAAACAAATAATTTTTTGTTGGTGAAATTATAATGCATCTCCACATTGCTACAAAATTATCAAAACATGAAAAAACTGCAAACCTCACCAGGAAATGGTCTAAAAAATGTATTCGTTGATTTGAGAACAATCTAAACAACATAGTAAAACACTAACAAGAGTAAAAATGATGCATGACATTAAATAGGAATAAACTGTAACTGATATAATTGATAATAGCATTAAAGTAATGTTGAAGAACTGGAGGTAGTAGTAATAGATTTTTCCTCCTCATTATCATAACAAACAACAGAATTCAAATAAAACTGATTACTATCCAAGTATCTTTAATCGCAGGAAGTACTCTTCTGAGAGATACTTTGAAATTTATGTAGATTATGATAATGATGATTGCAGCTCCATTTGTGGACTAACTATCTATAGTCTGTGGCTGGTAACCCAGTTGTTAGCTGGGTATTTTTTAATGTTATTATTGCTTACAAAGCTTAAAATATGTATTGTAACACTGATTTTTGGGAGACATAGACCTGTATTTTACTCATCCCAGTGAGTCTCATTCATGCATACTCCACATCAGCCAGCCTTCCCTCTTTCAGCATTACTTATGATATGACATGTGATCATTACCTGATCATAATGATAAAGCTTCAGCACCATCATCATAGTCATTATCTTGAAATAACAAAACACGAAATAAAATGTTAAAATAACGAGAATAATAATTAGAGAATAAACTTTTTAAAAAGTCAGAGAAAGAAGAGACGATGAGAGGAGGGGAATTGTGAAGTCATTTGTCATGCTGTGGTTGCAGACTGTTTCTATTTATATGCTGCAGAGAGGAAGCTGAACAACACTGACAAATTATGGACAAATTTGTCTACTGTTTGGGAAGATCTCTGTTAAGATAACTTGTAGGCACGATTTGTCTTAGTTCACTCATGCACTTTAAGTAACTTCTTATCCTTATCAGGTCCGCGGCAGTCCAGAGCCTATCCCACAATCACCGGGCAAAAGGTTAAGAGGGGTACACTCCGGACAGGACACATCCAGCCAAGTCCATTGCAGGGCAGTCACACACACTCACTCACTATGGGCAATTTGGCATTGCCAATTCACCTGAAAGGCATGTCTTTGGACTTTGGGAGAAAGTGGCGCACCTGGAGGGAAACCTCACAACCCCGAGTTGAACACGCCAACTCCACACTGAGCTCGATTCAAAAGTATACCCGAACAGCCCAGGCACCCCGAGGCAACAGTGCTACCCACGGCACCACTGCACCACTCCTGCAGAGAACACTATACTGTAATTCATTTTTAATTAAATAATAGAAATGCTCAGTAACTAGGGGCTGAGTGCATTACAGTAGAAATTAGTGTAAAACTGCAGGTCAAATTTGTACAACTTTGCCGTCTCCTTTGTAATATGCTTTAAATGTGGATGACTGAATGTACCTATGTAGATCAGTTTAATTACTGGATGATATTTAACTTGGATGAGTGCAATCCATCATTCGCAGCTTCAAGGTGCTAGTACCGGCCCATTGTACCTTATATCCTTGGACACCGTTCTCTGTGTCACTCAAGTTTCATGGTAAGATTGCTGTTCTGGGAAATGATACTGTCACTCTAACTGTCCAGGATGGCCGATGAGTGGCACAGGGAAAGACGAGTAAAAAAAATGTCTCAGAATTCTCCTAACCCCAATAATGTTTTATTAATCAGTACTCAGCTCACATTGCAACCTGGTGATTGTGGTATGGAAGCTTATTATTTAATTATATTAATAATGTTTGGGGGAGGGTGTGGTGGCGCAGTGGGTTGGACCTGGTCCTGTTCTCCGGTGGGTCTAGGGTTCAAGTCTCACTTGGGGTGCCTTGCGATGGACTGGCGTCCCATCCTGGGTGTGTCCCCTCCCCCTCCAGCCTTCCGCCCTATGTTGCTGGGTTAGGCTCCAGCTCCCTGCGACCCCCATATGGGACAAGCGGTTTCAGATGATGTGTGTGTGTAATAATGCTTATATTAACTATGGGCAGCCTGGTAGCACAGCGAGTAGCACTCCTGTCTTACAGTGCTTGCGTTGGGCGAGAGGACATGGAGTTGAGCCCGGCTCAATCTGTGTGAAGTTTGCATGTTCTGCCTGTGTCTGTGTGGGTCTCCTCTGGGTGCTCTGGTTTCCTCCCACCATCCAAAGACATACTGCTCCGGTTCACCCATAGTGTGTGAGTGACAGAGAGAGTATGTTCCACTGAGGTATGGATGAGTGACCCATTGTAAGTAGTGTATCAAGCAGTGTAAGTCACCTTGGTGAATAAGGTGTGTGGGCAGATAACAGCACATGGAGCTCATTGGAAGTTGCTTTGAACAAAAGTGTCTGCTAAGTAAATTACAGAGTGTCTCCTATGGTTCTTGTTCTAGGCAGATACCTGGACTGAGTCAGTGAACAAAAAGGAGGCCAGAGACCCTGAATAAGAAACAAATCTACTTTATCAAAGATGTTAGCGCTCAAACCTTAGTATGTTGGTTTTGTCTTCAGTTTATTGGCTTTGTCTTCCAAACGAGACTTTGAAAAATCCACATTCTGATTAAATAAAATTAGAATTAAACCAAAATAATTCATAGGATTATGTCAGCCAATCTGGTTGAAGCCTTTCACATGAAGAGGAGTGGGAAGAAGATGACGGGGGAGATTTGAGACTGGCTCTGAGGAACTTTGGGGGTTAGCAGGAACTCTGTCTCTTTTCATAAATGCCCAATAGCTTCTTTTGCTCTAACTCTATAATCTCTCTCTCTCTCACACACACACACACACACACACACACACACACACACACACACACACACACACACTGACTGAAACTGCTTGTCCCAAGTGGGGTTGCGGCGAGCCAGGCCTGACCCAGCAACACCGGGTGTAAGGCTGGAGGGGGAGGGGACACACCCAGGACGGGATGCCAGTCCGATGCAAGGCACCCCAAGCAGGACTCACATCCACCAGAGAGCAGGTAGAGGCCAAGCCTGCCTTGCCACCATGCTTCCCACTTTATAATCTGTGTTTTGCAAATTTCTTTCTAATGGAAAAGAGCAACATTGTTTAGATTTATGTTTAGGAGGACTGGATTTAAATCAGGCTAGTGTTAACCAAAGTAACTGGAAGTTACTCAGATTATCTCCTCATCTGGTTTTTCTGCAGTTAGGGGTAAGTCTTCTACTGCATGTTCCATAATCTTTCATATTATAACAATGAAAAAAAGCCCCCAACTTTGGTGTAATTTTTTTCCCTGCGATCTTTTTCATATTGTCCTACAATCCATCAAAATACCTGATCAACTTCGCTATGAAAAATGTGCAAATATGCAAGAAATCAGACAGTGGCAAATAGCTTTCTGTGACCTTGTTTACACATAGTTTACCTACCAACATGCACTGCCCAGCCGCTCCGTTTTACTGCCGACTGCCATGAAAACATATCATCATGTATCCTGTATGTTTCTGATACTATGTAATTGCAGTAACCAGCCAATACTGAACTTATTTTCTGTGGATATTTTGCCCTTCTGCCTGTGCATGAGTTTTGAACAAAATTTAGGGTTTAATCAAAATCTTTTCTACCAATGGGATTTTATAGCCATCTGGAGACACATAGTGTGATTTCACTGTATGTGGGTGGATGTCACTGCCCATAGCAGTCTCTTCCTCACCAAGCAAGACTGGGAGAGCCCTCAGGAGACATTAGCTGCCTCTTTCTTCTTGCTACACTCTAAATGCCTCTCTCCCTTCCCAGTGATGTCATTTGTAATAAACCTGCTTTGTCTATTCGCTTTGACCATTGCAGAAGGAAAGCTAAGTAAGACTTACCTGTTTACATGTTTTCCGCACAGTACAAGACATGGGGTGAGGTGCTCCACTGCAAAAGAGCTGTTGAATGGACAAATTATTGATCTGTTGCTTCCCCCATCTGTAACTCAGTAGCACTTCTCACCTATGCTATTCCATCAACTCGGTGCTGTAATACTTAGCTTTGCTTGTCCATTCTCTGTGAAGGACTGTCTATCCTGCCCAGTCCACTCTTGGTGGACGCCAGACTGTCCTTGCATGTCTTTACCGTATCTCTGTAGACCTCTGTTTATCATGGCCAGTCCAGTGCAGAGTTCAGTCTGTGCTAGCCAGTTTGTTTTCTCTGTGGGGCACACTGTCATAGTCATTGGGCTTCACATGCTAAAAATTCTCTAATTCCTCAGCTAATTCCATTTCAGAATTTATTTAGTACATTTTCTCTAATATGACATTTCTGCTTGAGGCAAGGAGCAGAGAGGGAGCAAGAAAGGGAGATACACAAAGACAGAAAGATTGAGAGAGGGAGAGAGGGTGAGAGTATGTAGATAAAAAAAGGAGAAAGAGCTTGATTGAAGGACTGGAACATAGGAAATGGGAGAGTCAGAGATGACAGAAGAGAAGGAACAAAGAGAAGAAACAACTCCTGAATATCTGGTTTCCAAATGATCATTTCCTGTTAAAACATATTATCAAACATCTGTGTTTAAAATGTGACCATGACATGTGAAGCAACAAATATGAGAAAATAAATAATCTTTTATTTTTTTTTATTCTAAAATACTTCATAAAAAAATACATAGAATCAGGTCGAATTCATGACCGTAGGAGAAAGGTAAGAAAAAAGCTGAAAGGTGAGGAAAGCATAAAAACTCAAGATTGTATCTGCAGGTGCTATTAAATCAATGCTTTTTTTTAAAAAAAAAAAAAAAAAAAACACAAAGTGTATTTTAAAGTTTACCAATATTAGAAGCACAGTAGTGATTTGCAATTAAGATTATTTTAAAACTAGTAACCATTGAACTTCTGTTCCGAGATTGCAGTAGCATGTAGTCATTTCTTTGGTTACCATGACGAGTAGGCAGCGGTTACCATGGCAAGCAGGCAGTAGTTGCCATGGCAAGCAGGCAGGGAGCAGGCAGCAGAGAGATGCAGTACCCTGCTGAGCAGAGCAATACACAAACCAGGAAGTGAGACACACTAACTGAGGTGAAAAGCAAGCCAGAGACCCTGAATACTTGCACACACAAGGGTCAGAAAGATTAAAATAACCTCTTACATGAGCTCCCTGCCAGCACATGGCTCTGTGATAAAAGTTGCAACAGGGGTGATAGCGCAGATTTAGAAGTATCTTAACCATGTTTTCTTGATGATCGAAAAGTTTGACCGTTAAGCCTCAGGCTGGTTGGTGAGTGCTGCAGGGGGGTCACAGTAAGCTGGGTGGGGCTGCTGCTGCTGCCTGCTGCCTTTCGCTGCTTTCTTACTCCAGCCCCTAGTGAGTGGTAGCAGGATAAGTCATGGAGGCACACAATGAGAGGCCCATGGAGAAGTCTATCTTTCCATCTATTTGAAATCCTCTTTTATAATGTGATTGAGACAAGAAGCCAGACTGAGACAGACTGCAGTATTTGAACAATAAAGAGACTCTGGTGCTGGGGGTGATACTGCCACACTGATGCTGGTAAAGAGATGTTTTGTCTGGGGGGCCAGATTGCCATAATGGTGTGCTGGAGAGGCTGCCATCCTGGAGACCAGACCACACTGGGGCTGATAAAAACATTCCTTTGCTGCAGGCCACATGGCTACACTGAGGATGGTAAAGAAACCCTCGATGCAGGGGATCAGACTGTAATGATGCGGTTGTCGTAAAGAGACCTCTGCGCTAAGGGCCAGATTACCAAATGTGAGCAGTTAAGGCAAGCTGACATTTGGGTTTGAATTAACCTCCAGCTCAGTAGTTAAAACCTTCAAATCAACATAAAGCAAATATGGAAATTCAGGTGTAGCAGCTCATGTAATGCTAAAGAAGCAGGACTGATGGCAGAAACGTGCATGCTCACCGTGCACAACTAGGACTGTGGCTGCTCCCATAGGAGGTATAAACTGAAGCAATTATTGGATGTTCAGCCGTGAATTCGTGAGCTCCGGAAGATTTTCTGGACGAGGGCATTTGCAAAGCAAATAAATAATGTAAAACACATTAAAGGACAATTTAGCCTTTCAAACTAGGGCACATGCTCCACATTGCACATTTCAAGCTATTTCATATCCATAACATGTCATTTCATATGCCAATATCTACGTTCCCCAATATTATAGCTAAATAAATAACATGAAAATGATCTTTTTGAATGGGGGGCGTGGTGGTGCAGTGGGCTTGGCCGGGTCCTGCTCTCTGGTGGGTCTGGGGTTCAAGTCCTGCTTGGGGTGTCTTCCAGCGGAATGGCGTCCTGCTCTGGTTGTGTCCCCCCCACCCCTCCAGCCTTGCGCCCTGTGTTGCCGGGTTAGGCTCCATGAATGGGACAAGTATTTCGAACAGTATGTGAGCGATCCTTTTGAGTACTCTCATACTCTTTCACTTTTCCTGGTTATGGTCGGGGCATTTCGGAACCTATCCTGGAACCACTGGGTGCAAGGTTGGCAAGGGTTACAGCCTAGATGGGACACCAGTCCATCCTTTTTAATACATATTGCATATTTTGTTTTAAATCTGTTACCCGCAAATTAGTTTGTGTACCTATACCTCTGATCGAATAAGTGTTTGACCTTAAAAAAGTCGCAATCAGCATCGTGACAGCGATGTTGCACATAATTTGAATATGGCAGAACAAGGGTCTTTTTGAGGATAAAGGCTATGTTCGCCAGTCTGTCTTTTTATAGAACTGATCTTATGACATATGCAATCAGTCACAGCTTAATTAAAAATAATGGCCAAGGTTAAAGTAGGAAGGTACCATAGTCTTTGTTAGAGTGGTTGAAAAGGCAAGAAGAGAGACAATCCTCCAGATAGTGTCTGTATTACATTCTTAATTTTTATTTATTTTCTACTTAGTATAAACTTGAAAATAATTAGTTTTGTCAAAATCCACTTTCTGCTTTTTCAAATGAAAGGAGTGAACTCTCAGGTGGTTCCTATTTCCACTTTTTTTTTGCAGCAGACTTGACACTGGCATGCAGCTCTGAACTCTGACCTCAAGCTAGTCAAGAATTCTGGTAAACTTGAAAAAAATAAATAAATAAAGAAAGCAAATTGCAGCGGTTGCATTGTTACATTTAATGAGATGTGGAGTCTGTGTAGGAAAAACGAAAAGTACAGACCAGCAGACGACACCAGAATAATTTATGCAGATATCTTGTGAGATAAATTTTTATATTTCCAGAGCAGGTATTAAACTGATAAGCTTTAAACACTTAATTATTGGATTAGATTTTCATCCTATTGACCTGAACATTTTTATATAGTTAGAGCCTACATGAGTTGTGTTTAGGCTACAATGTTCATGTCGCCTTGCCAGAGAAGGGCTCTATATGTACTTTACTGCCTCACTGTGTGCATGATCATTGTTGTGTTCATGCTTATTTCACTTTTTAATCACATTAATTCCTGAGTTCCCTCAGGGAGATGTCAAGAAGACTGAAGTGATCCCCTCCCCCGCCCTTCAACAAAATGAAGGAGAGAACATCATTATTTCACCTGCTGGCACTAGTAGTAATCCACTCTTTGTCTCCCTGACTCATTTTCTCTTTACTTGGAGATTTCGGTGCTCATCTCTGTGACGTCTTCAACTTTTAGGTGAATTGTCTGGGTTTTTGATAGGAACTGCAAGTCAAAGTGCTATCAAAAGATAAGCTCTCTTAAATTTTGCACAAGAACGTATGGAAAAAAAACCATAGAAAGTACCGCACAGAGATACTAACAGTATGTTTTGCTTCTTTGCAGCAATTTAGCAGACCAGAACCCTGGAAGAATGCGGCAGAATCTGTGGTAATAGGGAGAGACCCAGGGTTCGCACAATCCAATGCCATTTGTCGCCCTTTGTTATATTGATGAAGCAGTCATCATGAAAGAAGTTCAGTCCAAGCGTGAAGCCACTGCAGCGGCGTCTGTCACATTGTTAAAGCTGGGAGAAAATCAGTGAGACACTAGACAGCAGGGGTGGGACGTGTGAGCCCTGCAATGGTAGCAGGAAGTGGCAGCTCGTCAGGTCCCTCTAAATTCCGATTGCACCATCCCCCACTCTGTGGATGTTATGTGTGTCCATAGAAGCATCACTCAATCTAGGTGGCGATTCTTTGGCCAAAGGAATCTTTTTTCATCCCCAGAGATGGTTCCTCCGTCCATGCGGCCATGCTCTCTCCCTGGGACTTGCCTCCCAGACTTTCAGAAATCCAAAGTCTATTTATCGATCCTGCAAGAACTGCTGTTAATTTGAATAGCCAGTTACAAATACTGAATAAATGCACAAGAGCCAAGGTGTGAAAGTAATAATGTCTAAGACCAACACAGTGGACAGTCATAATGACATTACAGTTTTTTTAACGAATCATTAATTCAATATATTTCAAAATATCAAATGTAACCATGGCCTCACAAATATTTGTTACAGCTGATGACAAGATTCTTTACATCTTTTCTGTACAGAAACATTCTTTCTGTATGTTGGACCAGTAATAACTTTTTGATGTTACTATTTTGCTTTGTTAGACAATTAAACCATCTTTTAAAATATAATACAAAACTAACACATGGCATATAGCGCTAGTGTACCAAAGCCTTGGGGTTCAGTAGTCAATTAAGCCGCAGTTTAAATATGTTAAATTAAAAACTCAAAGGCTCTGGCTAGCTAAAAAATTGAAATAATTCATGAAAGACAGAATTTTTATGCTTTTAAGTTCAGGCCTTTGCTTTTCTTGCATAAGTGGCACATGTGGTGTGGCGTGAGGAGGACAGAAAACTTGCTAATGTTTGCATCAAGGACATGAAATCACCAGGCTTTTCCCTCAGCTATTCACAAAATACCTATTATTTAAGTCAGACCACTTCACTGAAATTATTACATGGAGAGAACGGAGGCTCCAAACCACACACACACACACACACACACACACACACACACACACTGACTGACTGAAACCGCTTGTCCCAAATGGGGGTCACGGCAAGCCAGAGCCTAACCCAGCAATACAGGGCGCAAGGCTGGGGGGGGGGGACGAGATGCCAGTCCATCACAAGGCACCCCAAGCAGGACTCGAGCCCCAGACCCACCAGAGAGCAGGCACATCCCCCCCTTTTCCAAACCACAGAGTGAATAAAAACAAATTACGAGTAGAGACTTGGCATTTAGAAGCTCAAACTTAAATTAAAGCAAAAGTAGATGGGGGAAAAAACTAAAAAGAACACCTCCCAGAAGACCTCCCTCTCTTGGTTGTCTCTATCTCCTCACCCCAGCTGGTTCATTTCAAGAGTTACAGATTTCTAATTGAAAACAAAACCAGCTGGGTATCATCAGTAAAAAAGTACATTTTTATGGAAAGGGCAAAAACAGATGGTAAAATTGTTGAATGCAGCCTTCGGCCTCTGACCATCTCAGATACTCTTCTCTACGAGTCCTCTGTAAGTGAATGTCTGCTAATATATATGGAAATGTGCAACAATGATTTAACTAGAACCTTAGCCATTAGCTGTACATCTGCAAATGTTTAGGAAAAACAAGACAGGATACCAAACTCTCAGTTACACCAAGGCACCTGTTTACCATGTTCCACAAAGTGAAAACAGTTGTACTTTCCTCTCCTAAGAGATCTTAATTTGGCAAAGCATTACTTGGTTTTTCCTATATCTACTGCGCTTTTGCATGCTATAGTTTTACAGAAAACGTTAAATGCAGAGGTGTAGGAGACAGGAGGATAGGAGGAGGATGCACATCTATCAGGCAATATTTTTACCTTCAGAATTTATATTTTTCATTCCGGACAATTATTTTGAAGTTTTGCTGAGGGAACATCCTCCCGGGTCCCCTTAAAAAGTTGTGTCTTAAAAATATTGACCACGTTTTTAAACTCCTGGTTATGACTCCAGTCAATATAACGTAATAATTTCTGATGTAATTCAGAAATGTGTTCAGGGGCATCACAGTACAGTAATGGGAATAACTGGTGCCCAGCAGATCCATGGCTGTGCGTTGGAATATGGTTCTGTCTGTGCAAAGTTTATGTATTCCTCAAATTACCATTGGGTGCTATTTTCCTTTTATAATCCAAAAACACATGGTTTAGGAGGCAGGACAATCCAGGGAAGGATAAAAGAAGAGAAAGAATATTCTAAGGACTAGTGCAACATGGGGTTTCCTGTTCCCTGAGCCATGAGCTCCTACCTTGCTTCGGTCTGAGAACTTCCTTGTTTTGTGTTTTCCCTTTCACTAGGTCTTCTCTGCTTTTGCTGAAAGATTTTAAATACCCAATTTCCTTTTTTGCTAACAAAGGGCACATTCCTCTTGAAAAACCTGGTGTAACCCAATCAAATGGCCACCTCCATTCCACAAAAGATTACATCTGGGTTGAGAGCGTTGTCAAAACCTAGTAGGTAGTATGAAAACAGATTTTTTTGTCCTTTTTTGGCATTGAGTTATGAGTACTGCATACGCATCGAAAAGTTTTTTCTTTCAACTGTTTCTGTTTCTTGTCAACGCAAGCCTTAAACCTTGCTTGTTTCACCAACATTTCACAACATGGACTTACGTTTACATTACATTTACTCATTTAGCAGATGCTTTTCTCCAAAGCGACGTACATCTCGTAGAAAATGCAATGTGTGCATTACGTTAACGGAAAGAGAGGACTTCTAAAACAGGCACTTGTTACATGTACAAATAGACCTGGTGTCTAGTTTTCATCCAGAAACAATACAGCTGCACAGGCAATAGGCCTAACAGGATATGGGACAACTGTGCTCCCTGGATTCCTGTGATATTAGTAGTTCCCTGAATTTTAGCTGGTTGCGTGTTGCCGCGGAACTAGTGCAATTGATCCGTTATTCTCCCACTGAAAACTATGTCACATAAAGGCCCTTACCTACATTCTTTAACTGCGGAAGAAATCTTTTCATATTGTACCCTACTCGTCTGAAGTCTTTCTTGGGGCTGCCGTGGTAGACAGCTGAATATATTTTGCACAGGAGCACTTGGAGGAGCACTAATGATGCAATCAGGCGAAAGAAGTTACTGATCTCCCTCAGGCCGCAAAGGCTTAAAAATGGCCTAGAACACATTCCCCATTTTACTAAAGGAGCCATAATAAGAAGCACAGGTTTTGGGATGAGTTGAATACTAGTGGGTAAAAATCCTAATTTGACTTTTGATGCGGACAACATTTTGGTTTGAATTGTGTCTTCCATACAGAGGATAACCAGGTGCAGAGAAGTGCAAACACAAAAAAGTAACAGATTTTAGGACTAGATGGCACATCTTTGATAAAATGAAAAATACGATTTTAGTGACAAGGCTGAGATAATGGACACTAATCATGATTGCAACCTGACGGAACAAACTAAACTTAAAAAAAAAAAACACAGTGAAATCAAGACATCACATAATTATGCTGCACTAAAGCAAATGATGTCTGTGTTTGTCGTAATTGTTAATCACGTAAAGGTTGTCTTGTGCTGAAAGTAGAAAACAGATGCATTAATTTGTAGACTCTGAGAATGAGATGCAGTGAAGTATCAGCTTTGAACAAGATGCACATTTCTTTTTGGGGATGTTTTGCCAGTTCCACGCAACTAAACTTACCTGATATCTTGATTTGCTTGACACAGGTGGAGCCAGAAAACTGCTGGCAGTCTGACAGGCACTCATAGTGCTATGTCACACTGAAATGTTCATTCTGGGGCAGCCATGAGTCAACTATCAACTAAGCCTTGGGACCTTTGGATTTAACATCTGAAAAAATACATGGATGAAGATAATCCATGTAAAAGTTTTACACACTCAGGATCTGATACATATGATGTCTCTAGTATATTGAGCACATATTCCTTCAACAGAAAAGTCTTTCTATTAGACAAATTTTAAAATTACTTAATTCCTGACCCCTTTGCTGAAGAATTAAAATCTTGAAATGCATTACTTTAAAAATAACCGTGACGATGTTGATGAGCATCATCAGTCTGTGTTGATTCATTTACTTTGCCCCAGGTTTTAGTGACTCTGTGTCCATGACCATGTCCATATGCTGCCTCTTCATTGCTTCTGTCTGTGTCCCCACCTCATGGGTTCCTGGTTAATCGAGGTAGTGACTGGTGTAATCGCTGTGAATCTTGGGCATTGGGGATAATCTCTCTTGTGTGTTAACCTTTAATTCCTGGAAGCTCAAACTTCAGAACTCAGCTGAATTGAAGGGTCTGTTCAAATGATCAGGGCCCTTCTAGGGTCCCTGGAATCAGTAAATATTTTGTCAAAAATACATTTGACATTTGTAAAATTTTTGGATTAACTGTTCTGGGTCTCAGACAGACACAAATATCAAGGTCATAGTTAAGCTGAGATCATCACTTTTTGCAGAGTTGCAGTGCCTGTCATCTGCTAGAAGAGAAAGGAACTGTATCTTTTATGTGCACACACAGCTAACCAAAAAGGCTTCTTTTTAAAGTTTAAGCAGCATATTATTTAGTGTCAGCATCTTAGGAGAAGAAATGTTCAGATCCTCATCACAGTTGAGTGAAAATAAATACTTTATCATTTATAAAGTATAAATAATCATATTAATTTATTAATGACTTAATGTAAGATGTAAATATGTTGTCAATTTTGATTCTGCTAAATTATAAAAGTAAAATTATATGTGTGCAGATGCAAAAAAATAAGTGAAACATTTATTATTGGACATAACTCTCTATCTGTAAATGAAAGGTTTGACCAAATCATTAACATTATTAGTGCTTTAAAAAGCTTTTTAGATATATATTAAGCAAATACGAAAGATGTTTCTACAGGGTGATTTGAACATGACATCTTGAGAGGTCTGGCTTGTCCATGGTAATAATAAACAGGGCATTTCTACTCAACTGGCATCTCCAGTGCCAAAATCAACAGGACATCTCAGATGATCTGCTGATCAGCCATTTCTAGGTGGTAAAAAACAGGTCCGTCTCCATAGTGATTTTTAAAGACAGGGTATCTCCAGTGGTTTGGCATTTTCAGGGTGATAATAAACAGGGCATCTCCATGGTGATAACAAACAGGGTATCTCTGCTGATATGGCATCTCCAGGGTGATAATAATCAGGGCACTGCTGCCAGTCTGGCTTCTCTTGGATTCCCAGTTTGTTTGCTGGAGTCAACTTAAGCGCAGTTAAACTGTCACCATGATGCTAACACTTCCAGGCAGATCTAGTGCAACGCTTCAGTGGAGCTTGGACCTGAGCTCTATGGGACAGTGCACTGACACTGACTTGCCCTGGAGATGGTCTGTCCCTGCTCCACCCCCTGTATCTCTGTTGCTGGTGTTACTCACACTGGTATTACTCTGTGGTGTCATCACTCCATTAGTCCTCACCGCACCCTTTACCAGGCCTCCAGTGATGGAGGCAATAGCGAAAAACACCCATGTTCTCTTTTCGCTTACAGGACTGTGCATTGGAAACAAAAGCTTTGCTAGGGATGTGCGTGATTACGACTGAACCTGCTTCAGTCAGATTTGACTCTGCGGTCATCTCATACCTTTTATCGATTTTAGTCATGAAACTGCTCAGCAGTTTCAGGATGCAGCAAGCCTGGCCTTTCGTTCCTAACTTCGGAACAATATACCGAGGAGTTACGCTTGTAACTGCAAAGATGATATTTGCTGAAAGGAGGCACTACACTGAAATGTTAAACTTGATTCCTCAAAAATCTTCTACTTAACCTGAAGAAGAGGATAAATCAGTCTTTTAGTTTATGGTGTGCATTACAGCCATATGAAATGTAGTACTCTCGTTAGCTAAAGCTATACTGGGCATTATTTAAATGTTAATATGTACGATGCGTGTTTTAATCTAATAGGAACGTGTATTACTGATCATAATAATATAAATGATTATTAGACCATAAGTTTATGGAATATAATTACAGTGTTAAATTAAATACAGCACAGCTTCTAAACTCGAGAGCCTGAGGTTGTTTTTGGCCCCTGCTGGTGTGGGTTAACAGCTCCGCAGAGTACTGAATCAAATAGCAGGGCATTGCAATCTGTGTTATTGAAGAACAGCTGAATATATTTAAAGCCTTATTGATTTTTTGGATGAGTGATTTCTTATTATTATCAGCCTAATATAATTTATAAAGGCAGGATTTTTAGATGAACTAAATGCCCTATGCATGGCTATGCCAAGTTGGCCTAGGGAGGTTGTTGTTTGCTCCAGGCATGGACAGTAATGTGTCCTGATGCAGAAATTGTAAGCAAAATGGGTCCTGGGTAGTAACAGCCTGTGATCATGATTACTGTGTGGGGTGGAATTGAGTGTATTACTATGGCTACAGAGCTGATTAACAAAGATGCAATATGTGCACTACCAAAAAAAATTGTTTATGAGTCTGATTTCCAGTTGTTCTGCTGCACTTTCAGGATGCTCTTATCTCTCAGAACTATATTTTGAGTTACATGCCGTGCAAATTTTTCTTCCATGAATCTTCCATTCGATGGATTTGTTTAGTGTGCTCTGGAGGAGCCCTGGGAAACACTGCATTGACAGTTTGCTTTTCCCTGGAGCCCAGAACCTTCTTTGGGCCTTGAGTTAATGTCAGACCATTATGACTAACCAGTTCTTCTAAAGGTTAATGGTCCGCCCTGGGTGTAATCTACCCAATCCCAAAAGTATTTTTAATAAACCCAGCAATCATCAGCAGTACAAACAGTCAGACTTACAATTCCAAACACTACTACAGATCTGTGAGGACATGTAACCTATAACATTCAAACTGCCACCATTTGCAAACCAGTAATCAACACTATTTTTTCTGTAGTGCAAAATATACAGAGGGGTGTGCTGCGTCTTATTAATCACGCAAAACAACTCGGAAATTTTTAACATAAAATTGCTTTGTAATTACTTAGAAAATAATTGATGCATTATAAATGTAGTAATGTAATGTTAGAGTGTTACAGTAGAAATAGTGCATTACATTTCTGTAAGTTAAACAAGGAGACTTGGACTTTTACCTCTGTAGAAGCACAGAGCACAATTATACAAGAGCCTGTTCCCCAGCATATATCACAAAGCACAAACTGAAAAGAAACCTGTCAAATCAGTTGAACGGCTGAATAGAACAAGATAAAATTACGGCAAAGACATAAATGTATATTGTGTTCTTTGCACAAAACATTACATGACAAACTCCCTGTGGACAGGAACCCATTAAACACAATTACTGTCCAGAATAAACAGAATTATTAACCACGCTAATGAGGATTACAGTCCACATTAATGAAAATTACAATCACTAATGTACTCTAAGTGGTGAATGTTTTGTTGAGACAGAAAAGCAAAAGTCACAGTTGTGTAACAGGGTGGAATAGTGCATGTGGATCTGTTCACAGGTAAAGTTCCTCAAACTTCTGCATTTTCGGAATCAGCACTAATTTCCACGGTGTGTAGTTTTGTTGGTATGTAAAATGATGTGTCGGACATCTAGTACACTGAAATAACTGAAATGTAAATAGATCTATGTCTTTAACAGTCAACTGAAATCAAAGTGATTGAGAGGGGAAATGACCTGTGAAATAAGCCTCTGGCTGGTCCTTGTCTCCGCCTTCCCGCCCAGACTCCATACATCTGCTGCACAGCCGGCTTTATTGAGTGTCTGTCAAGATCAGTTTCAGTCTCTTTATTGAGTGCCTGTCAAGATTAGTTTTAGTGTTTTCCAGTTCAATAGTAAATATTGTCCAGTAGGACAATAGCAAGTAAGATTGCATGTTCTGGATGAGTCGGAGAAGTCCCACTGTTGTTAACCTCTGGACTTAGTGATTCATAGTACAACCAAACAGATCTATTACAGAAAGGGGTCGTAAAGTGAATAGTCGCTTCAACTCTTCCCCTAAGCATCATCACATCTGTTCTTGCTTTTGTGTCTCACCTGCAAAGGGCAAACACAGCTGCTGCTGCTTCCCAGGTAACACCCAGGCTCCTGGTGACAGCACAAAACTGGTGGCTAATGGTCATTTTAGGAAAATAACTTAGACTTCCAGTCACCATCATAGAGATGTCTCGAACAATATGCATTTTCCTGCTGTCTGAAGCTTCTTGACATCATCTCGTTGGAGCGTACAGTCCCATAGGAAAAACGTGTGAAAGAAGCCAATGAGAGGAAGTATATATGAAATATGAAGACCTGGTGGAGCAGTTGGCTGCTTGAAAGGCTGCAGGGCAAGGTGTGTGCCCATCGAAGTGGGCTGCAGAGGATTTGCAGGGAAGTCGCTGTATAGGATCTACAGTATGCTGGCTATTACAAAAATATCCGAGTTCAAACAGTTGTTACTGGGATCAAAAATTAAAATCTTTAAGTTGTTTTACCTTTAATTTTTTTAAAAAAAACATTAAGTGTAGGCAAGTGTTAGGAGCTCATGTTAATATTTGAGTAGTATAATTTACAGAATTCTTAACACTGGTCAGCCTTTCTACGAGTAGAATGCATTTTGACATTTTTTTCAGCATTAGACCAATAATTCCTTAAAGATCAAAATTTAATCAGCTCAGTGTCATTTACAGATGTTGTACCAAGGGATTACATATCATCACTGGCCCAGCGTCTACACATTATCTGGTTTTGTATAAACTATTATTAAGCTATTAAGCTAATAGGAATAAATTTTGCTTCATGCTCTACAAAGTTACCTATAGCAGTATATAATAAAGCATGAATTTCCTAAAAGCTATAATATATTTGGACTGTAGTTACAGACGAGAATTATCTTGCATTGGGCCAGCAGGTGGCATAGTAGTTAGAGCTGTTTCCTCTGTACTTGGAGATTGCAAGCTTGAATCCCACATCCTACTAAACACTCAGCTGTATCTTTGTGTGAATAATTGTAAGAGGTTTAATACTGTAAGATGCTTTGCACTAAAGCATCAGCTAAATGAAATGCATGGCACACAGAGTTTAGCTGTGAACAAATAAAAAGTTTCTTTTTTTATAAAATGGTTTTCATGAACATGTGGCTATAATATTTTTAATAATATTACAGGCACATTTTCAAGGAAAAAAGGCTATTTTAATCAGCGAAGAACATGGTTGTCATGGAAGCAAGAGAGGCACTGGCATATGTCTACGTTTAGTTAAAACTGAAGAGTGTAGATTGTGTGAGGAGTATCTGTTCAGTCCATTTTAAAATCAAGCTTTTCCCTCTCAACGAATCCAACACCGTTGCCGTGGAAACAAGACTGCGCTAGAAGATGAGGAGGGGAGAAGAGAACCCTTGTTTATTTACTTTAGAAATCTCCCAACCTGAACAAGCCCAGCAGAGTGTGGCTATCTCATTGGCCCTGGGTTGGCAATGGAGATGTTGCGTGCGTGTGTGTGTGCGTGTGTGTGTGCGTGTGTGTGTGCGTGTGTGTGTGTGTGTGTGTGTGTGTGTGTGTGTGGGTTAGTGTTTCTGTGTATTGCATTGAGAAATGTTTGAAGGAAGCCATGACGTGCAACCAAACAAAGTGGCATAAAGAATGTCACTTGTCAGTTCAACCACCTGACTGCTCTTAAAACTGTTTACACAGTACTAACAGTTTCCCCTAATTGTGTCATTTTCGAATGCCCGGGAGGGGTAGGCAGCCAGCTAGGGTTGGACCACTCGAGGTTTTTTCCTCCTTTTCCAGCCTACGGAGTTCTGTTTTCCCCCCCTCTGCTGCCTTCTGCCTTCCCCCTGTTTCTTTGAACTGTACATTATATATTTTGTTACTCCTGTTACTTGATGCACAAAGCTGGACATACAGTACCTCTGTATTTTTATCCCTTTCTCATTAAATGCTCCGAGGCAGCATGCTGGCGAAAAGTATTATAATCAATAAGCTATATTGAACTGAACATTGTTTTTTTGATGCACGATTGCAACTATAAAAGTTCGAAATAAAACTGGAAGATGAGCTTTAAATGCTTACCCCTGACATTTAAAAGCTTACCCTGACAGTTCCACACTTTGCCAACCCTAAGTATGTCAGTCTCTGAAAATTCACTGCTGCCTCTGCCAGCTCCCACTGCACAACTACAACTTGTTTTCTCGTTATTTTCGTGATAAAAATAGCATGGGGTGTTTCCGACAAAAAAGTCCTTCCTCAGCTGTATTAACGCATTCTTTTAAGAAATGTTAGCGCAAAGTTTTCTGTGTTTGTCAAATTCAGACCTTCTGCACCGGTAGGTATCGTGCAAATGATCCAGATGATCAATTGCTTAATTACGCTTTTCTTTGGTAAATTAACAAGTACAGCTTTGTATAATATGTATAATATAATACGTATTTGTATAGTTAAGTATAATATAATATGTATGTCTACCCTTACAGTATTATCACTGCATGTAGAAGCAAAACATAAAACTCTGGTTGCAAAAATACGACTTTGCCTATTCCGAGAGTAAAGGCAAACTGTATTAGCAGCTTAATAAACAAAAAGCTGTGTTTCCTTCTTAAGAAGCATTATAGCCTTTCTGGAGACAGGCAGCCAGTATCAGTCATGCTCACAGTATCTAGGTAACTCCACCGAGTACTGTTTTCTGTTGCCTGGCAACCATATCTTATTTGTCCTGCTCCGGGTCTTTATCCTTTTGCAGAAAGGTGATACTTAATACTACGTATGTACTCATTATAAGAAGTACTCTACACTCCACCCCAGGAAATTGCCATGAGCTCTACAGAACCCTGCCAGAATATTCCACACAAAACACTTGGTGTGTTCCTACCTACTACTATTAGGAATGTGCTTTCCTTGTATGTGTGTTCTTCATTGGAGCACAACAAAAATTAAAAGGGGATAAATATACGTATGAAAATTTGAATCCAATTAAGTCGCATCTCAAAGGGAATTTGGTACGGAGGCAGAAGTTTAAATGTATACATTTGTTCCGTACCATACAGGGGAAGATTTCACCTGTGACGGTAGCGCCCTCTGTTGGCCCGAGGAGCACTTTGCCCCCAGACTTTGTTCCCCTACAGAGACTTCCTTGGCGAGGCGGCATCTACTACAGCATCTCACATCATGTCTCCCATTTTGTCTCGCGCTGCTTGCCTCCCTCATTCCCTCTGGTTCTTCTGTGGCGTCTCTCCCATCTTTTTTTTGTCTCTCCCTACTCGCTGGCTCACGCCGCGAGGCTGACTCCTCTCGGCCGGTCTCTTCTTCGGGAGCCGCTTTCCCGTTCACGTGCGCTGCCCATTATCGCATCCCTCTGCTCTTTGTCCATTAGCGAGAGAACTGTTTGTGTTGCACTTCTCAGACTTGAGGTGCCTGTAATTTGTCTTTTGCTTAGGGAGAAATCAATTATGGGCAACTAAGGTCTTTTTTGTAACATAATTCTCCGGCTATTCTATCCTTACTCCATATTTATGAGCCCGAAATGGTACTGCCGAGGTGACGGTTGTACATCGGGAATCGTAGTAGATGTTCTGTGAAGTCCATTAACATGAATCATATGACAGTCACAGTCATCTGTGAGCCAGAATAGATGGCATTAGGTCAGAAAAGGAGCAGTCGCTTGGAGTCTAAGGAATGCCTTCATCTAAGCTGGGCCACTTGGCGTCTCCGAGTCCGTCCAGCTGCAGATAGCAAAGTGTAAAGCGATTTATTTTGCTTTTAAGAGCCAGAAAAGCCATCTTTAGCTGTTTTATCTGAACCAAAAAGAATAATAAAAGGTACCTTTTTTCCTATTTTTAACTTCACAGACGCCTGATGTGAGCGTTCCGAACCTTGTCATAGATACTGTACCGCAAATGAACGATATTTGTTCGTAACAATTGTGTAATGCGATGTTTGCCGAAAAATCAATATCACTGCCGCGCAAGCAGACAATTGCTTTCAGGAGTTTCATACAGGCAGCAGTGACTGCAATGTATTGCCCTCTACCTTACTGCAATCTGATTGATTTCCAGTAGACACTAGCAATGATTAAACATAGACCCAGAAGCACAAAAATTGCATCAACAGTGTGTTTGAAACGAGAGCTCAGCAAAAGTTAAGGGTCACATGAAGACAAGCATGATTCACAGCTTCTCATTCTGGAAGTGACCAGCTGTGTCACTGGCCATCCCACCTAACTGTTTGCCATATTCTTTGGAAACGTTCACCCGGGAAATGACCCCAACCCGGTGGGCTTTCCTCCGCGATGAATGCAGCACTCGAGCCCCTTCTGTGCAAGGTTCCACCCTTCTCCCAGAGGCCTCCACTGCAAACTTGTCACCCAGTTCCTATGGCGACCGTGTGAAAGTGTTACGGCCTGTAGTGGCTTTTCACGATAACAGGTCTTTAACGTGTTTAGCGACTCTGCCCTCAAAGCTGATGACCGACAACTTGGATTTGTTTAAGCAATGTTCTCTCCACCTGAAGTCGACTGCAGGTGGATATCAGAATCAGGTGGAATTTCCTTTATGTTCCAGTAATGTGATGATCGATCCCTGTGAGCCACATGACAAAACCACGAAAGCTTTAACTCGGTGCCCTTCATAACCATTCACAGAATCTGGGCTGATGCAGATAAGTGAATATTTGTTGATCAAAATGATATCATTTGTATAACTTGTGCCTTGAAGAAGCTCCTGTGGTCAAGGAGGTGTGTTTCCTGTCTAAGTCTTTTAAGGCTGTTAACCAGAGCTATCGCTGATGGACTTGCTTAAGATGTATTGCTCAATTTATACTTGTTTTAGGGCAACTGGTGTCCCATCGCATGACTCAGAGTGAGCAGCTGCAGCTGAAAAGCAGATCATGAACAATCACTCTCAAGGCAGGGCGAGAGGGCAAAATACAGTGCCACATGAGGGCGGCACGTTGTTGCTAATCAAGTCATGCAGGGGCCAATAATTTAAATGTCTGTCTGCCTAAATGAAACACAATCATCTGGTTTCAACAAAAAATACAACACAGAATGGAAGTTTATTAAAAAAACTGTAAACTATACTGTACACTTATAGAGAGAGTGTGTTCTACTGATGTATGGACGAGTGACCCAGTGTAAGTAGTGTATCTAGCAGGGTAAGTCACCACGGTGAATAAGGTGTGTAGGCTGATAACACTGCATGGAGTTCATTGGAAGTCGCCCTGGAGAAAAGTGTCTGGGAAATAAATAAATGTAAATGTACATGTATAGATAATTATTGTTAGTACAGGGCACAGCTGGTAGTGCAGTGGTTAGTGCTGCTGCATTTGGATCCAGAGGTCATGGGTTTGATCTCCACCTATGGCTGTAGTACCCTTGAGCAAAGCACTTGCCCTAAATTGCTCCAGTAAAAATATCCAGCTCTATAAATGGGTAAATAATTCCATGTCACTCTGGAGATAAAAGGGTCAGATTAAATGTAGATAAAAAGGTTGGCCAACTGATCGAGTAAAGTATCTACTTGTATAAATACTTGCAACACTTAATGACTTTGGTTGAAAGGGTTGTCTGAGTCAAATATACAACATTAATAATACCAGTAATGAATGAGCATGAATAGTCAATAGGTGAAAGAGCATAGCACTACTCAAGAGCTATCAAAATGTGACCAACATGAGGATGTGGCTCTATTAAATGCTTCCTTTCTTGTGCCTGTAAATGTAGCATCTTTTAATGAACTGTTTTACACAAACACAGATTAATTACACAGATGTCTGTTTTACTTCAACATACAGTCTACCGTAAATGACCATTCCTAATTGGCAATGGTACAAAGAATGAGCAGTAAAGATGCTAAATGGGTGGCACAGCGAGTAGAGCTGCTGTCTTACAGTGCCTGGGTGGTGTGAGAGGATATGGGTTCAATCCTCCCTCAGTCTGTGTGGAGTTTGCATGTTCTCCCTGGGTGCTCTGGTTTCCTCCCACAGTCCTGTGTGTGTGTGTGTGTGTGTGTGTGTGTGTGTGTGTGTGTGTGTGTGTGTGTGTGTGTGTGTGTGTGTGTGTGTGTGTGAGAGAGACAGAGAGAGTGTGTTCCACTGATGTATGGATGAGTGACCCAGTGTAAGTAGTGTATCTAGCAGTGTAAGTCACCTTGGTGAATAAGGTGTGTGGGCTGATAACACTACATAGAGTTCATTGGCAGTCTCAAGGGGCATCTGCTAAATAAATAAATGTAAAGATGCCTTGGATGGAGCTAAACCTCTCCTCTACTGGCTCTCTCTGTCACAGCAAAACATTTTTTTGCTATAAACTCATTTTATGTTGAAAATAAGTGTCCAGTGTAATATAATTTAGACCCGAATATATATATGTTTGTACAATCTGACATTGTTGGTAAAAATTGGTTGCTATAAACGAGCTCATTGTTGACAATAAATATTCAGAGTAATGTACAACTGATGATATATGTCTGCTCTAATTTAATTCATTCTTGGAAAGAGGTGTCTGTTGTAATCAAATTTATTGGTGACAGTAACTGTTTAATAAAAGCTAGTTTATTCTTCTCATAAGCAAACTTGACAAGTATATTTCTTACACCTTTTCCAACAGCATCTCAACACCTGAAAGAGGTAAACAGAATTTTCCTGTCACTCTCTCTGTTCCTCAAAAGTTACTAAATAGTAAGGGGGAAACAATTCTATGCGTACCATTTAACACTGATTAAAATTAAAACACAAGTGGAAAAGTCCTACAGAGAAAATGTTAAAATGGTGAAACCAAAGACACTTCTGAGATTGCGATGCATTTGATTCAAATTGATTTTTTTTTTCTGCTCAGCCCAAACGGCCAGTGTATACCTTGTGTGAAGAAAATTAACATTACCTATTATACACTGATTGGGGGGGTGTGGTGGCGCAGAGGGTTCGGCCAGGTCTGCTCACGTCCTGCTGTTTGGTGGGTCTGCGGTTCAAGTCCTGCTTGGAGTGCCTTGTGGTGGAGTGGCATCCCATCCTGGGTGTGTCCCCTCGCTGTGTTGTCGGGCTAGGCTCTGGCTTGCTGCAATTCCGCTCAGGACAAGTGCTTTCAGACTGTATGTGTATGTGTGTGTATTACAAGCTATAGGTAAGATGCTGCCCATGGGTACAGGTTTCTTACCACCAATTTTATGGCTTTCCTGCACAGTTCACACACTACAGTAGTTCCGGTCACGACTCACGTTCTGTGCCAACATCCCTGTTCTACGCACAGCCCGAAAACAGTTTTAGTAGATTACATCTCAAACACAGTTCCTGGACTCCCAGGCACAGTTTCCAGCCCTATGCAGAAATTACAGGTCAGTAAAAGACCAGAGGAGGACCTGTGTATGATTATGAGTTTGTTCTACCCTGTTGCCTGCCTGCCCTGAAGTAGACTGCCAGTGTATCTCTCTGCCTCATGGTTACTCTCACATTGACAGATGGCTCTTAATGTCTCATTACGGCAGTCTGGAGGGAAATAAAAGATAAATCATTTAGTCTGATTTGAGTTCATGGCTCTGCTCTCAAGTTCTTAAAATGACTAGATGTTTTTAATATCTTATTCACAAAAGCAATGCACAGAGGCACATGGATTAGAACATACACACCCTCTGACAGACACCCTGACAAAAGTATGCATATGAATATTGTTTTAAAAATATGCATTAAACATGGCTGTTGCAATCCATATTCTGAAAAACATGAACAAAAAGGCATTATTGCTAATGTGCTTGCATAAAATTTCTTGCCTGATAGTAATATCTTGTTATATTCAAACAGAGTAACGGTGAAAAGAAGATGTTCTTTCTGTTATTAATACCTCTTTCAGACACTTCATAATTTCACCCTCCACTCTGTGGCATGCTGATCCCATCCCAACAAAGTGAGACCCTCGATGACACGACATGCTGACACCACACCCTCCACACTATGCCATACTGTTTGACATCCCATCCCATCCCATCCCATCCCAACGCACTGAAACCCTGCATCATTTTACACAGACACAGTAGGGCAGTATCATGTTTTTATACCATCCACGCCTCCAAGACAGCCTGTATACTTCAAGGTAATGAAACCCTTTAACTGTACCACCAAAATACCTTTCCAGATACCGATACACTGATGTTCTCTCAGACTCTTGGGAGTCATTTTCCAGCAGCAGATTAAACCTGGCCTTGGACTAAATCACACACCAGCATTTTGTTGCATGCCTCATACTTTTGTTCCAAGTGACATACAATTTTGCTCATTTATACAGAAGGGCATTTTATTGGAGCAGTTCATGTTGCTCAAGGGTACTGCAATAGGGCCCAAGTGGACTTGAAACACCAGCCTTTAGATTTCAACTCCAGATCCTTAATGACTATACTTTCAACTGCCCAATTAAATTCCCAGCGAGCACGGAATTATTTACAGCAGCCTGACAGATTTTGTTTCCCGAACAAGGTTGTAATAATGCTGTCCCAGTGATACTGTTTATACTCTTCAGAGGAACTCGCCAAAGATTCCCCTGCTTTCCAGTAAAAATGACACCTAGCAGGTTCGTTATAAGCCTAAAATGAGTGTTCCCAGCAGCAAGTACATCAGTTAATGTTTCATAATTTAACCGGTATGATGCCTAGACTTCGCTGTTGAACGAGAGGTTCGTTTCTTAGTTAACGTGTCCATGCTGTATTTTTCCGGAAAGACGCAAATCACACAAACATATTAAAAACAAAATGTATTGGTCTTTTTTTCTAAACGCAGGAGTACGAGAATGCTCTCTGTATGTGTTTTCATGTTGTTTTTACAAGAGCGCTATGAGCACTACCCAGCAGTGAACTCTGTTTAATGAGCCCTGGGAAAGTTTACTCTGTATGGCACCCACCAGCTCTCCTTTAACTTGGGTCTTCTTGGAGTTGATGTATTATTGCTTTTTTATGCACATTTAGGCAAAGCGCAGCGCTGTTGAGTACAGAATCCTACTGTTGTCCCTCCCTCTCTCTTCCTTACATTTCCGCAGTGTGGTACATTTTCAGGCACACGGAAGTAACAGGGTCACGATACTGTTACAGTATATCTGTGTTTGTGGGGGCAGAAAATCTAGAACTGACTAGTTTCTCCTTGTAATTTGCTGTCTCTTGCTGTCTTGACCTCTTTCCTTATTTCGGTATTTAATCAGTATCAATATGTTTCCTACTTACTCCAGGGGTTTCAGAAATATACTTAGACCCCGTTTTAGTCTTTCTTTCATTTCCATTGATGTTCAGCACCTGCTGTGCCTGTCAGATCGCACGGCTCAAATCTTTTTTTCATTTCTTAGGCTGATTCTTAAGCAGCAATAATTCTTGTGGTTCTGTGAAATCTGTGAGGTGTTCGGAATTTGAAGACGTGTCCGTCATCTGCAATTTAGATTGCTGCAAAAAAAGTCTCAGGAGCAGATGCTATTTGGCTCAGATTGTTAAATCACAGCAAGCAGAGTTAAAGACAGTACAGGCAGGAGACCAAAGCCTGAGGTCTGAAATTGTATCTGAAGAGGTGAGAGTTCCAGACATGTCCCATGTTATGAGCCAGGAGTATAAAGAAGCCAAATGAGAGTCAACATATGTTGGCTGGAAGATTGCCAGCTTCCTGCCGGAGTCCTGGATGAATTGCAGAATCTGTTGAACTGTGTTTTAATTTGTTTCTTTCTATTTTTTTCAGCACTAGTTAATGACTTTTGAATTTTCCTTTGACCGAAACATGTGAGTAATACGCTTGGAGTGTTTCCTACTAGGGGGTGCAGTGATGCGACGGGTTTGACCGGGTCCTCCTCTCTGGTAGGTCTGGGGTTTGAGTCTTCCTTGGGGTACCTTGTGATGGAGTGGCATCCCATCCTGGGTTTGTCCCCTCCCCCTCCAGCCTTACGTCCTGTGTTGCCGGGTTAGGTTCCGGCTCCCCGCGACCCCGCTTGGGACAAGTGGCTTCAGACAGCGTGTGTTTGTATCTGTTATGAGAGAGCATGACTACCAAAACAAATACAAGCTAAGTATATTGTATTTATTCATTTAGCAGATGCTTTTTTCCAAAGCGATGCACAATTTGTGCATTACATTAGGAGAAAGGGAGAGATAGTTGCAGATGTGTCATGCTTAAGTAAAGTTTGTTTCTTTCCACTATACGCACCAGTGTTCATCACATGAGTAGATGAACAAAACTTAGGATAGACGAATCCTGATCACTTTCCTACAATTTTTTTTTTTTTCTTTTGAGATACACAAACATTTACATACAATACAGGAGTAGCGGCTGTGTAAAGGCTTATCTGGGCATGATCATAAAGTTATGGTGCATGAACATTTACATCTTACATGAGCTTAAGAGATCATGGGTAAAGCGAGTCTGGAAGAGGTGAGTTTTCTGACCCTTCTTAAATGTGGGCAGAGTTTCAGCAGTTCTGAGTGAGAGGGGGAGGTCATTCCACCACAGAGGAGCCTGAACCGAGAACCTCCGTGCTTCATTTTTTGTGCGTGGGACCACCAAGCGGGCAGAAGTAGAAGAGCGAAGCGGACTTGTTGGGGTGTAGCAGTTGATCAAGTCTTGTAAATAGCTGTGAGCAGTTCTATTGATGCATTTGTAGATAATAACCAGGCTCTTGAATTTGATCCGGGCAGCTATAGGAAGCCAGTGCAGAGAAACGAGTCAAGGAGATACATGGGAATGCTTTGGCAAATCAAACACAACTCGTGCAACCGCGTTGTGTATCAGCTTCAGAGGTTTGATGGCAGTAGCAGGAAGGCCACACAGGACAGAGTTGCAATAATCCAGACGGGAAGTCACCATGGCCTGGACAAGTAGTCCGACAGAGTCAGTTTTGAGGTAGGGCTGGATCCTGCGAATATTATGCAGGATGTATCTGCAGGACCAGGTTGTGGCTTCGATGTGCTGAGAGAAAGATAGACTTGAGTCAGTCGTCACTCCCAGACTCTTAGCTGAGGAGGTTGGCAAAATGAGTGAGTTGTCCAGTTTGATTGATAGATCATATCAGGAGCACAGGCCAGCTGGGAGGTGAAGAATCTGTTTTGGAGAGGTTCAGTTGGAGGTGGTGATTAGACATCAATGAAAAGATGTCTGACAGGCAGGCAGCAATGCGTGTGGAAGTGTCTGACGCACCAGATGGAAAGCAGAGGAAGAGCTGGGTATCATCAGCGTAGCCGTAGTATTTGAATCCATGGGAGGCTATGACCAGACCGAGGGAGGAGGTGTAGATCGAGAAGAGAAGAGGACCTAGAGCCGAGCTTAGAAACACATACAGTTGTGAAAGCTTGAAAGTTTGCGAACCCTTTAGAATTTGCTCTATTTCTGCATAAACATGACCTAAAACATGATGAGATTTTCATCCTAATTATCAAGTTCTAAAACGAGATAACAAGAACCCAATGAAACAAGCGACACAAAAATATTAGACTTGTTCATTTATTTATTTATTGAGGAAAATGATCCAATTTTACATATCTGTGTGCAGCAAAAGTATGTGGACCTCTAGGATTATTAGTTAATTTGAAGGGGAAATCAGATTCAGGAATTTCAATCAATGGGGTGATAATCAGCTGTGAGTCAGGGAGGCCCTGGCTTATTTAAAGAACAGAAAGCTGGAGGTTCACTATCAAACACACAATGATTTTCCACATGGGATTAGCAGTGTTTACTTTTTTAAATGCATTATTATAGTAAATTTTTTTTTATTTTACATGGTCTGTTTTCGTGTACTTGCTGTCTTTGTTTTTCTCCATGTTCTGCAATGAGTTTCTTTTTATGTGTCTAATGTAAACTATTTTAATGGATATAATGTGTAGACAAACCTTTTTTATTGTATATGTTGTCTATGGTAGTTTAACTGTGTTGTCAGCAAGATAATTTATCTAAAGGAACTACTATATGAGTTTACTGGCCTTAGTGAAGTATTTGTAATGATATTAAATTCATTAGCTGTAGCAGAGAAACCTTTTTCACGATTTGTTTAACATTGTTCTAAATCCTTGCCAAAACAGGATTTAAGAACATGTACAAATAATCTGATACACCAAGAAGGAGAGATGAAACTGATATCGGAGGCATTTGATGCAACAAGATCCAGACTGTGCCGATGGCACTGAACTGGTCCTGTGACAAGCTGAATAAAATCAGAAGCGTACATGAAAGAAAAAAATCTTAGCAGCAGAGAGTATTGTCCTCATGGACAGTGAAATCACCACCTAAAGTAACTTTGTCATATTCCGTAGATATCACAGTAAAATCAGCAAAATGTAGAAAGTGAAAATGATAAATAGGGTGTTTAATGCACACAACGAACATATACTGGGCAGCGGAAAGTAAATACAATGCCAAGACAAATATAATGCAGATACCTGAATGCATCTGATTAAAATTTCTGTTTAATTGCATGAGGTTTCATAAGAAGTGTAACAAAGGAATTCTGAATAAGTTATTATTCACATGGTGGTGATGGAAGCAGCCATAAAATGACTGTAAATTAGATGGAAGGAAGTGCGTTTAGATGAGTGTTTCATCTGATCTTGTTGGCTGAGCACTACTTGCGCTTTAAAAGTAAATACACCAAAATTTATAGATATTTTCATTAATCTGTATTCAGCTTCTATCTACACTCATATTTTCTTCTTAGATTAAACAAAGATAGCAAATTTTTTGCTAATGTTGTCTTGATACTGTATATCATCGGTATTTATAATCAATCGTTAAAAACAGTCTAGTTGCAGGGTATTAATTATATAGTTGGCAATGTCTAATCACCCATAGTCTAAAGATCTGTGTTTCAAGCATATCGTTGAATCCAAAATTTTCCTCAGTGTGTGACTGTGTGAGTGAGTGTGAGAGATTTTACCTACAATGGCCTGGTTTCCAGTTCATTGTGTACCTCACCTCTTACCCTGGATGGATGGATGGATGGATGGATGGATGGATGGATGGCGAAAATTCCTATCCTCCAGTCCGTATCCACCTTTCCTCTTCCAAAGTTCCCACCTCCTGTACTATAAGCTGAATCCTACTCCATACTGCGCATTCCTTTTCTTGTCAACATTCCAATGTTCCTACCCTGATTTCTGCAACTTCTACTTCTCTTCTTTAGCCTATACCCATACCTGTCTGGGATTCTGAATCTCCTGAATTCTGTCTGCAGCCTATTTATTATGTATTTTTTGTATTACTTCTTTAATATTATATATAATATTAAATAATATATAATTATATTTCTGAATAATATATAATACATTATTAATATTCCCGAGTCTTTTGTCTCCAGAGACAAACTTCTGAGTAAAGTAACAGTAAAAGATTAAAAACAGCATCGTTTATGCTCCTTTCCTTTCCTGCCCTGCAGTCTGAATATTTGTTTCCAACCATTTCCAAAATCCAGACAGAGATACACACATAAATATGAACAGAGAGATTTACTCAAGCAAATAAATACAAAGAGAGAGATAAATACATAGAGATATTTTTGCATTTAGATAGAGACAGAGAAGAGAGAAAAGAATGGTTTTTTTCGGAGGGCGGAGAGGAGTAAGGTCTTACAAGTTGTAGGATAAGTGTATGGAAAATAAAATTGTTTTCTTCTGTTTTACTTGGTTGATCAGAGCAAAATAATTACAGGAAACTGGCATTAAGAAAATAATATAGCTGTATGAAGACCAAGATTTTTTCTTAAACTCTGTCTGGCTCTATTTTGTGTCCCATTATTAGTGCTAGAGAAAGTCCCGCACTTCAGATGGAGACGAGGACTTCTGGAGCACAAGCATCAGAGTCCGAATGGTCTGTTCCAAACAGGCCAGTTCTTCGACTCAAATTATATATTCCTGTTCCTGCAATGATCCTTGCATGGTGACACTGCTTGCATTCATTATGAAGAGAACATTTTATTTAAAAAAAAAGAAAAACAGCTCAACAGCACAGCAGCATTTTCTGCCACGATGTACAAAAACATAACAGCGAAAACACAGTGCCCTCCATCGGTCGTAACGGAGAAGTAATCTCTTCTACAGTAAAGATCAGTTGCTAAGTTACAGTGTCAGGTTTCTTCTTCTTCCCCATTAGAAACAATCCATAATGCATGGGTAGATACCGTGTTAACCGCTGTATACAGTACCTGTAGGATTGTGCACCGTTTTTCCTGCATATTTCCTTACAGTGGTATGTGTGCATCATTATGCTCTTTGTATAGTTTTAACATCACCGTGTACAGTGTTAATTTGCTCAATTCACCAAAATCACACAAAAGAGGTTGTATAGCCGTTTCATGGTATAATAGACCTTGTCTTCGGTAAAGGTGCAGTGTATACAGGGGACTGTGGCACACAGGGGAACACACCACACTGGCCCCATGGATTATGAGCGACCCTGGATTAAGAGAAGAGGGTCAGGTGTGGTCATATTATTTAAATGGGTGGACAGAGGGAAGTTCTGTCTGACCTGACTGTGGATGCAATCACTAATGAAATTTTGTGGTGGCACAATTTAAGTCTTGAGTTACCTATACACCATTCAGTTAATGTTAAAGCAGTATATATACATATACACTCACACACACACTGGCTGAAACCGCTTGTCCCAAGCAGGGTTGTGGAAAGCCAGAGACTAACCTAGCAACACAGGGCGCAAGGCTGGAGGGGGAGGGGACACACCCAGGACAGGACGCCAGTCTGTCACAAGGGACCCCAAGCAGGACTCGAACCCCAGACCCACCACATAGCAGGACCCAGCCAAACCCACTACATCACCGCACCCCTGCGGCATATATATGTTTGGAATAAATTATTGATCTATGATCTATGTTTACTCTTTGCAATAACAAGGTACAACCAAATATGAGCAGCTGATGATATATCTTACCACAAGAGGGAAGGGAAGCCTATTGCTTGCCATAAATGTGCAGTAGAGATTAACACAGTTAACTGAAACCAGTTTGAAATTAAATTATTCACTCATTTCACAATAAATTATACAAGTTTACACACACACACACATCATCTGAAACCACTTTTTCCATACGGGGTTGCGGGGAGCCGGAGCCTAACCTGGCAACACAGGGCGAAAATCTGTAGAGGGGACACACCCAGGATGGGACGCCAGTCCATCGCAAGGCACCCCAAGCGGGACTCGAATCCCAGATCCACGGGAAAGCAGGACCTGGACCAACCCACTGCACCACCACGCCCCCTATGCAAATTTAATGGATATATATTCACATTTTGCATTACAGAAACATCGCAAGTTTTAAACAAACTGTTTAATACAGATTTAAAGTGCCTACGATTTAAACAGGACATGTTGCAAGTTCTTACCCACATGGCTGCTATCCCTCGGTCTTTAATTTAGCTGCTGGCTGGATAACATATCCTCAAAACATGAAAATGCAATGTACTATTATCATTATCTGATCAATCAAGATTCCATTTGGAATTTACAAGTTTGAGAGGGCACGTTCCTCACTTCCCTAAATTCATAGATTTGGCCATGCAATGAATTTTTGCTGCAAATGAATTGTGTATGTGTGTGCGTGTGTGTGTGTGTGTGTGTGTGTGTGTGTGTGTGAGAGAGAGAGAGAGCGATAGAGAGAGAGAGAGAGAGCTGCTTGGAGTGACCAGAGAACTTTTAAGTGGCCCACATGGGAAAAGCCCTGCCTCTTCTGATAACCTTTCCATCATTGCTTTTGGTGGCCCCTGTAAGTGATACGTTCAGCTTCTACCTCTCTAAGACCTTCTGCATCCTGGAGAAGATCAGGAACATAAGATTCTGATAGACCCTCCAGAACAGGACAAGAAATCACAGTGACCTGAAAGGCCACCAAAGCAGATTATGAGGAACCCGATGAATTAGTCTGAGCACCTCGTGAGAATGCAGTGTTGAATGCCTCTCATGGGAGGAGTATCAGACCCATCCCTCTTGGAGGACACCCAGGGGCAGACTCAGAACACATTGGAGAGACTGTGTCCCTTGGCTGGTGTAAGAATCACTGAAAATGCTTAAAAAATGTTACCGTAGAAAGAGAAGTCTGGTCTGCCCTATTTGGCCTTTTTCCACCACAAGAGCCATGAAGCTTTAATTTCTGTCATCTTTGAAAAATCAAGCTACTCAAAAAAATTTTTTAAGAAAATGTGTGGATTTAATAAATTGCAGGTTCGAATCCCATCTCCAGGTGTAGTACCCTTGAGCAAGATACTTACCTGAAATTATTCCAGTAAAATTACCCAGCTGTACAAATGGGTAAGTAATTGTGGGTACATTAACATTGTAAGTCACTTTACAGAAAACACACACATAATGGCTGAAACCGCTTGTCTCAAGCAGGATCGCAGCAAACCAGAGCCTAACCCAGCAACACAGGGTGCAAGGGGAAACACCCAGGATGGGACACTAGTCCATCACAAGGCACCCCAAGCAGAACTTGAACCCCAGACCCACCTCAGAATGGGACCCAGACAAGTCTGTTGCACCACCACGCATGGAATGGTTCTGGAGTTCTAAATCATACTATCATGTGCAGTAAGTTTTATTTCCTGAAATAATTTTTTTTGTTTTGGGGCATGGTGGTGCAGTGGGTAGCACTTTCCCTCACACCCTCTGGACTGTTTGGGCATGAATACAACTCAGTCCATGTGCAGTTTGCATGTTCTCCCTGTGTCTGTGTGGGTTTCCTCCAAGTGCTCCAATGTCCAACAGTTCAGAGACATGCAGTTCTGTGAATTTTTCTGCTACATCTTCTGTAGTGCATGAATGGATGAGTGGGTGTGTGCATGTGTGACAATCCTGCAATCGACTGGCATCCCGTCCACGGTGTAGAACCCTACCCTTGTATCCAGTGATTTGGGATAGGCTCAAGAGTGCCGCGACCCTGACCAGGACAAGCAGTTAACGAAAGTGAGAGCTTACCTCTTGTTCTCTTTCTTTTCTGCTCGCATGGATGGGAGCCAATGAATTTGATCTGCAAATCATTAAAAAAAGCTGCACTTTCTGGAAGTAGAGACATGTGCAATTTCAAAATCTGCTGACTGAAGAGATTCTGAGCTCATTTTACTTTCATTTTGAAAACTTTGCTCATGTGGTTTTCAATTGACTGCCTAATTAGTCATGCCCCTGTAATGCTATTTATACAGAACTTTATTCAGGAGATAAACTTATAGATGGGCTGATGTTTTGCAGATATAACGGCAGTACATTTGTATAACTATGTTGGTAGACATTTATGTTTGAGCAATTGAAATTTATTTGCATTTCTGAAACGATATTTAATGTTGAATTTAATTTAATGTTATAGCAGTATGCTACTGTGGTGAGCAGAAAAATGTACAGTCATTGGAACACCGGCACACAGCGAGAGGCCACTCCCGCGACTATCACGACCACTCCCACGACTATCTCGACAAACCCCTTCGACGACCACTGTCGCGACTATCGGGGCCACTGTCACAGTTATCGCAATCACATATTTGGTTACTGGAGTGTTTTATAATTTCCGTTTTTTTTAAAAAAAAAAAAAAAAAAAATCCCCCTGGCTACGTTGACTGTTCTGAATTAATGTTCTGGCATTGTGTGTGATTTGTTTAATAAAAAAAAAAAAAAAGTTATCGCAATCGCAACCAACTGTTGCGACTATCGCGACCACGATCAATTATCGCGACTATCGGCGATCGCGATCACGACCAACTGTCGCGACTATCGCGATTGCGACTACTGTCGCGTTCATTGCGATCAACTGTCACGACTATCGCGATCGCGGGCACTGTCGCGACGCGATCGTGATAGTCGCGACAGTTGATCGCGATAGTCTAAATGCAGGCGCGCTCGCTCACTTTGAAGTTGTTCGTGTGCAAATAAAAAAAAAAAAAACTAGCAGAAGGCAGAGACAAAATATGTGAAGAATAAACTTGATTTTTCTTGAATACAAGCTAAATACACGGGCAGCGTTTCAACAGAAGTCCAACTAATTTTTTTTTTTTCCCATAGAAATGAAGCTGTGATAGTGGAAACACGCGTTCGGTAACAGTTCAAACTCGTAACATGATTACTGAAGCCAACATTTTCTGTCTTGTTTTTATCATCTCGAAAAGAAGCTTTAAGTTTTCTCCTTTTTTCGAGAAAACAAGACAGAAAAAACATGTATCCCTATGTTATCTGCATAACATTATTAATTATATTTATTATTAATTGCGTGTCATTCATATATATTTAATAAAGTGATATAATGTTAAACTATATAAAAAATTATAACTACATATAATACAATATACTACAGAAATAGATATATATTTTTAATAAGCCTCCCTTTTTCAGTTCGGTTTCAGCAATACCCTGATCCAACAAATATTATTCACATAGTCCCAACGCAATTGGATTAAATATATGTAGATGGATTGTACACAATGAAATTAAGCTGAGACAAAATGCAAAAGAATTGTGCTACATTAACTAATTTTAATTAAGTAAATTAAACAAGCAGTAAAAATCATGTTGAGTGTGCACCGTCAGTTACAAGTCTAAATAGATTGGAGCATTTTATTGCAGCATGACCATTTCACTTTTTGATGACTGTGTTGAATTTCCCTTGGACTTTATGCAATGTAATTATGTTATCATCTCAAACATACATGTATTCAGTTGATTGCAAATGTATTGTTTTAGTATTTTCAGTAGAGCTACTTTCCGTTTTTTTCTATATATAGCTGCTCTTTGAAAATCACATAACCTGTCATTACATATGTGTTAATTATTTATTTATGTACACCAAATGCAATCATCCACACAATTTGTACTTAGTGTAATGAAACAAAAGCACTGTTTGGTACAGATTACTAGGATTAATTAAACTGCAGATTCAAATGGTTTAAATCAAGTTTGTTAGTGCCTAAATATCACGATGGGCTGACGTCCCATCCTTGTAGCCTAGCAACTCAGCCGTTCCGGGATAAGCTCCAAACCTCTGTAACCCAGACAAGTAAAAGTGGTTAACAAAAGTGAACAAGTAGCACACAAACAGCACCTAGATCGAGACATTTACTGCAAACTTAACAAAACAAAAACTATAAATTATCTATGAGAATGTGTGATTTTATATGACTGGTAGTGTAGTGGTTAGAACGGCTGTCTGGGGACACAAGGTTGCAGGATGGAATCTCACCTCCAGCTGTAGTACCCTTGAGCGAGGTACTTACCCTGAAATTGTTACAGTAAAGTTACCCAGCTGTATAAATGGGTAAATAATTGTAGGTAGATTAACACTGTAAGTCGCTTTGGAAAAAAGTGCCATCTAAATGAATAAATGTACAGTGTGCCATAACAAACACCACATTATCTGTCAGTATATCATTCCGTACTAAGGAGATGGACACGGCGAACTCAGCTGCAAGTGCTTTATTGGAGAGGGAAATCCAAAAGAATGGTCGGGAACAGTCGGGGTTCACTCGATTCACAGTCATCGTCCAAAGGGGCATTCAAGAATTAAAGTAGAAAACAGGAGCACAAGTCAGGGAGTCAAAGGAGTTGTCACGGGGGAACAGGAGGAGGGAGTAAGGGAAAAACGCAGGCAAGTATAGCACAGGGCGTGAGGCACTGGTTGCGGTTGCCTATAGGAGGTTCCACGATCTACTCCGGTCTGGTTGCGTCCTTTATACTGGCGTACCTTGATTTTTCCAAGGTGCAGAGGCGGGTTGTGCGGTTGCGGGTGTGACACAGTATTTCTGGATGGGGCATCATTATGTTGTGTGTTATTGCTAGAAAACCAATACAATATTTGTAGTGCAGGTGTTTTACTGGAGGACAGGTTACATTTCTAGGTCAGGTGACCCCTTCTTTCTGCAAGCTACCCCAACCACAGCACTTTGTCTTTCCGTGGATGTGGGGCCAGTGTAGGCCTCATTTCTGGATATGCTCATCACCGCACCAGTGTTGCCCACAGGCTGATTGCTGGGGAGGCAGTCCCTCGCAGCTCTCATTCCCTGTTGATTTATTGAATGGCTGGACAGTTTTTAATACCTGCTGCCTCCATCCATTCAGGGAGGTGCTGAAGCACATTTATCTGAAGCACTTCATCTCATCGTGCCAACAGCAGCCCACTACAGACACAAGATATGTTTAAATAAGGCCTCTTCCCGAGTGATCAGTAATCTGACTTCCAAAAGGTCTGCACGAAACCCGTGATGGAGAGGGGAGTATTAGCTTCATGATAAGCCCAGTCTCGGCAGGCTCTCGGTGAGTGAGGTCTGAAGGGCTCTTACTGCAAAATCAGCCTGAGGGCAGAGCAGCTCAGCCTGGGGGCGGTGGGCAAAATCACAGTCACAGCACAGACTCCAGCAGACATGATGGATGAGCTGCAGTACCGACACAGGACTTGCAGAGATGAAGCAACTGCTATCGGACCCGAGGTGCAGCTGCTCTCCCGCAGAACACATGTGGAAACCGTTTCACGAAACCCTTACATCCCCTCAGCTCTCTGTCACTCCTTTTTATGTAAAATTTACTTTGATAGTGTTCTGGTCCAGTCTGACTGCTTTGATGGTGCTATGTACAACAAAAAGGGTAAATCAGGTACAGGAAATGAGTGAAAATAAAAGGAAAACTGCGGACCATAAATCACATTAGCTACATAATTATAAATCTGGTCTATTGAAGTGAAATTATCCTTCCCCAGTCTGCTTTATGAGGACCTCACTAATGGCTCCTGGACACTGGCTGCAAGTGAGGCAAGGGCAAAATCGAGCTTATTGTGCGATGAAGGTGTGTGGCAGGTGAGTATTGCTGCGCAGCTGCGAAGCCAGGACTCTAGTTCCATGTTAGTAGAAGAAGTCGCCATGGGGCACTTCTAAAGAGCGTTATTTGCCTAAGATTAGGGCGTCAGACATGGTTTCCCGCCTTTTTTGAAAGGGGGGGCTGTGTTATGATCATATGCAGCGCTTCTCTTTATTTTTCTGTTTCTGAAAGTGGCAGACGGAGGACCATGTGTGAGGAGGGCACGGAGAGCGACACGGCTGACGAGGAGCACGCGTACAGCATCCTGAGCTCCTCCACCACTCTTCACACCTCCCCCCTCGCACGTGCCCGGTGGTCGTCTGCCTGTCTTCCCCGAGAACACAACGACCGGCTTCCCGAGGACTCTCCCCACCGCGACTCTCCGAAATTGAGCCGCTTTTTCTTCTCGAACAGTTCATTCGGCCAGGAGGGAGACCTCCGATCAGATGCGTGCGCCCCCCCGCTGCGCGCGGCATGGAGCGCGCGGGCTGGAGACCCCGGCCTCTGGATGGATGTGGGGAATTATTTGCGCTCGGATTACATCAGTCCCGCTGAATCCGCGATAAACCTGCAACACGGCGTCCTCCACCAAACGTAAGTGACCCGACCGCGAATTCGCAATAAAGCGCAGAAGTACTCGGTGTCGGTTGTGTGCGCGAGGCTCACGACGCGGTGTCTCGCGGGCGGTACAGCTGGGTGAGCGCGCGACGTGTTCAACGACGGCACTTCGACTTTGCTGTCGTTCTTGCACTTGTGTGTGGCGCCACAGCACAGGTGCGCAGCAGAAGTTAGTTTCCGAACATATTTCTTTCATATAGCTACTTGTTGTGTATTATTTGCTGGGTTTTGTATTAGTTGCAAACACTTAAAAAACTTTGTGACTCGAGTCACGGTGAGTGTTTGAGCCAGTTGGTCCTGCTGACAGATATAGTTACGTCTGAAACACATCCTCCAAAGAGAAAATTTTGCTAGCCTAGCAGTTTTAAAATTCACTCTCATTAAATTTTACTCTTTCTCTTACCACATATTAGAGAAACATGTGGCTGATAGTGTAGTGGGGTAGAGTTGCTGCCTTAAATTTGAATCTGAAGTGAAGGTTGCTAATTTAAGGGTATTAACTACCATTATCTACTGCTGTAGTAAGGTACTTACCCCAAATTGCTCCAGTAAAAATTACCCAGCTGTATAAATGGGTAAACAATTGTAAATAACTTAACATTGTCAGTTGCTTTGAAGAAAAGTTTCAGCTACGTGAACAAATGTACATGTCCTGGTCCCAGTGGTCCAGACCCTATTCAGAAATTACTGGGGGTACATCTTGAACGCAACACCAATCCGTCGCAGGGTTGTCACACACTACAGGCAACTTAACATCACGAGTTCACCTAAGACACATTACAGGGAAACCTCATCACCCAGAGAATAAGCGGACTAAGTATTGTCACAGACTGAAAGGGAATCGAACCTAGACCCAGTTACACAGAGCAGGGGCTGTGAGGTACCTGTGCTACCCGCTGCACCTCTACACCTGTCCTAGAGGTGTAGGGCATGAAGCTGGTACACTCCAGATTGAAACCCACATTCAAACCTGTAGCAAAAGTGAATTGTGAGGCACCAGTGTTACTGTAACAATTATTCCAATAGTGTAATAATTAAAGGTCCCAGGACTCAGTCTCTGCTACTGTAGCAAGGTTAATTTCTTATGTGCAGCTGCTGTGAGTATATATACTATATAGAATTACTGTGTACTTTATTGGGGCCTTAAGAATCAAAATGGAGAACTTTTTGTACATTAAGGTTTTACAGTATTTTTTTCCTGTATTATACTGAAGATAACAAAATACTTCACTCACAGGATTTTAAATCCCTCTGGGAGTAAACATGACAGTGTTTCTGATTGCTTATGTAAATCTCTTCCCTGTGCAAATTACAGCGAGTATATAGAACTGTCCGGGGATAATGACTGAGTGATCACCTGAGTTGCCTCCTTTTTACCTGTGATTCCCCATAGTGCTCTTCAACAGAGCAGCTCCATTGCCAGCTGCCAGAGCTCATTTTCATACTTTATAAGATAGTACTGAGGAGGGGTTCAGTGGGTTGGACCGGGTCCTGCTCCTGGGGTTCAAGTCCTACTTGGGGTGCCTTGTGATGGACTGGTGTCCCATCCTGGGTGTGACCCCTCCCCTTATGCCCTGTGTTGCTGGGTTAGGCTCTGTGACCCTGTATGGGACAAGTGGTTCAGACAGAGTGTGTGTATAAGATAGTATCTCCCATTGTGACAGCAGTACTCATTTCAGACATAAATATTGGCATTAATCAAAAAAGAGAAAAAAGTTACATGGTGGTTTAGGGCACTGATGGCTATTGTTTCAAGTTCCAGTAGATCTCCTGCTGTAGGACCCTCTGCGGAAAAAAATTATCTTCTTAAATACCCAGCTACAGTATATACATAAGAATATTGGTAAGGCAGTTAATGCCACTGCCTCGCTGCTTGTTGGGGTGTAAGTTGAAATCAGGCTCAGGGTGTGTAGAGCTTACATATTTTCCCTGTGTTTGCAACCCAAACACCTGAGTGAAAGAAACTCTTCTGTACCTTCCCTTTTCAAGTAAACCGTGCAAGTGGCTCCCTTTGGTTAAACTCAACTTAATGGGATTTACTCTTGCAAGTGAATACAATTTTAAGTTGCTTTGGTTAAAATCCTCATTCCAGCAGCAAAATAATGAATAATTAAGTCTCACTGTACAATGATCTTGCCTGTTGGCTTACTGTGATAACCTCTTCTTCTTCTTTTGTGTTCTTCTGCAGCAATGAATGGCTTCACTTTCACTGAATTGCATCTGTTACTCATGTATTTTTGATGCTTGAGAGATGGCAAGAGGCCTGTGAAAATTACAAGACATTACATCAAGTTGCTCATAGTACATTAGTTACAAAGAATGATGTGTTCGTTCATCTGTGGCTCCATGTTAGTGATGAAGTGTGGCAGATTTAAGATTGTATTGTCATGGTGATAGATACTGTGTTTGAGAATATTGTCATGAGAAGCTCTTCAGTGGTTACAGTACTTTAAAGACAGTGCTGAGCATTTGATATGTTTATTTCAGCTGTAGGTCTTTGAATACTTTTTTTGTGTTAACCTAACTGTATTTTTATGAGAAAGAATATTGTACCACCAATTTCAAATTCAAAAATGTTTACGTAGAATGAAAAATTGCTCTGTTTAATGTAGCATTTTGAAAACATGATCTCTAGGTGTGTGTGATAGAAGCTTGGCATTTATAAAAGGCGGCACTTCAAAACTCAGACATTATGAGTGGCAGATATTGAAAATTTAGAGGTGTCTTTACAGCGGTGAATATCTCTAATCTTGCGGAGATCTTGGGAGTTTGGAGACAACTGCCCTTGTCTTTTTCTCAGTTTTCTCAACCCTCACAATCCTTCCCTTCCTCTTCCACCTTTTTTATCTCTCCTCCAGAATAGACAGAAATATTGCTGGGATCATGCATCGCCGCCATACCACACTGAGAGAGAAGGGTCGTCGGCAAGCAGTCCGTGGCCCAACCTACATGTTCAATGAGCGCAGCACTAGCTTAACAGCGGAGGAGGAACGTTTCCTAGATGCTGCCGAGTATGGCAACATCCCTGTGGTGCGCAAGATGTTAGAGGAGTCCAAGACTCTCAATGTCAACTGTGTGGACTACATGGGCCAGAATGCCCTGCAGCTGGCTGTGGGCAACGAGCACCTGGAGGTGACGGAGCTGCTGCTGCAGCATGACGGCTTATCACGTGTAGGTGATGCCCTGCTGCTGGCCATTAGCAAGGGCTATGTGCGTATTGTAGAGGCTATCCTGGCCCACCCAGCCTTTGCTGGAGGCCTTGAACAGGAACTGTGTGACAATGACTTCTACGCCTACGATGAGGATGGCACGCGCTTCTCACATGATGTGACACCCCTGGTGTTGGCGGCACACTGCCAGGAGTATGAGATTGTGCACATCCTTCTTCGCAGAGGTGCACGCATTGAGAAGCCCCATGACTATTTCTGCAAGTGCACAGAGTGCGGTGTCCGACAGCGGCGTGACCCCTTCAGCCACTCACGGTCTCGCATCAATGCTTACAAGGGCTTGGCCAGCCCTGCATACTTAGCCTTGTCTAGCCCGGACCCTGTGCTCACTGCCCTGGAGCTCAGCAATGAATTGGCACGGCTCGCCAACATTGAGACCGAGTTCAAGGTGAGTGTGTCTGTGGGACCATCACCTTGAGATCAGAGTAAGTAACATTCTGTAGGAGTATCACAGATTACAAATGTAAGGGGAGAATACATGTGGTTCCTGCAGTGGTTTTTTTTCTGCTGTGTTGTCACCCACATATTTTCAGTGCTTCCAATTCACAGATACACTCAAGCATAGCTGGAATGGCATAGGTAAGACTTAACGCCCTTCACATATTAAATGCAGCAACAAATGAAATATCCAAAGTTATTTATGTGCTTTTACTGAATCCTGAACATGTCAAAGCATTAAGCATAACCAGAGTACTCAAAAGAGTACTCATTACTACAGCAAACTCAACAAGAAAATAAAAAATGGTAAACATTATCCCACCACAAACTGATTTGGAACATTTAATATATAGAAATAAGAAAATAGCTGCCGTTCCAAATTGATCACTAGTGTGGTTTTCATTGTAAGGGAGGATATGGAAATGCTTTATTATTGTGTCCTTCTGTGCATGTTTTTGGATTCTGTATGCAGGGAGAAGTGTACAGACAACCACAATCACTCATTCTTCTCAGTCAGCTCCTTTCCTTTGAGTTCTTCTTGAGCTTTGCAGGAAGATACAGTTCCTGAACATTATTGAATAAGATGAAGTAGTTAATGGAGATGGAACATCAGTCTGAGATGGGTATTCCGTTGAAAAGGATGGAACATACTAGAACCTGTGTTTTACCCTGTCCATCTCATGTAATTTCACTACGTGCTTTCTGCTGTCAGCTGTAGTTATCGTCTACTTTTTGACAGGCTTTGCAGGGTTTCAGTGGGATTACAGCTCTGTAGGGTGCAGAGAAAACAATAGAGGTCTTTTTGAGCTGCATACTCCATGTAATGAAGAGTACCAGATCCACGTGAACTCCGACACGTCTATGGATAATTCCAGCACATCCATTCTAATTACAGAGCTGCTTTAATCTGTAAATTCAAATATTCCCGTAAGCCTCTGGCAGGTCCCAAACACCTTTTCATCTGCTGAATCCATTGTGAAGTGCCTTCTGCTTGCAGGTCAGCTGATCTCGAAACCTGAACTGGAAAGTAGGGTAATTTCTTTGTAAATAAATGTTTTTTCTTTTTTTCAAACTCCATTTGTTCTAACAACCTTTTATTTTGTTAGAATCATAACAGTGTATGGTTAATGGAGCAGTTAGTGCGGTACGCCTTGGAAAACATCTTGCTGAAAAATCACTTAACTGTTTGGAATCCAAGACATATATTTAGTCACTTTTGAAAGGTTTTGTTCATATGGACTGATTTTCTCTTCATGGACAGCAACGTGAACTCACTGGGCGTTTGTTTTATCTTTGCTTCCTTATAGAATGACTACCGCAAACTCTCCATGCAGTGCAAGGACTTTGTGGTTGGAGTGCTGGACTTGTGTCGAGATACAGAGGAAGTGGAGGCCATCCTGAATGGGGATGTTAACCAAACTCCCCCCAGTGAGCACCACCGCCCTTGTCTTAGCCGGGTCAAGCTGGCAATCAAATATGAGGTCAAGAAGGTGAGAGTGTACGCTGGTGTACGTCTGTACACACCCAGGTAGTACAAGGTAAAAATGTGCCTGTAGTCTTAAATATAACATGACTTAATCATCTGACTTTAACACAGATCCAGTAGTTATTTGGTTGGCCTGCGACTTACTAGTACATACTAAGGGTAATTCTGTTCTCTGTGCTATATTGCAGTGTGTCATCAAATTTTATCTTCCAACTTCATATTCAGTGGCATAAATTTATAGTTTTTGTGTTTCTAATGGATTTTAAGTGACATTTACCAGATTGAGTACCTGAAATTTGGTTTGAGATTGGTGGGGTCCTGCAGAAGACTGCAGTATAATCCAATCCAGCATGTCATTCACATGAATGTAATGTCTAATAATATCAGAAACATCTTCAAACAAAACAATGCAAGTCTGCGGTACATTTACAAAAACAGTTTTTATTAACCATGTTTAATTAAATGCGCTTACTTTGTACCTAACGGTTGCCAAGAGTATGAAAGTATAGCCTTTTCCTTATTTCTAGTTTGTTGCCCATCCCAACTGCCAGCAGCAGCTCCTCACCATCTGGTATGAGAACCTGTCAGAGCTGCGGCAGCAGTCCATTGGGGTCAAGTGCGGGACTGTGCTGGGGGTTACCATTGGGTTACCCTTTCTTGCCATTGCTTATTGGGTCATGCCATGTAGCAAGGTACAGCTCTCCTTATTGTTTGACACAACTCATTTTCTTTATTTTTCATTGCTTTTTTTAACCACATTTGGCCTTTTTTAAATATGTATTGTCAAACCTTTATCTGAAGCACTCGTGTTTACTTGCAGGTAAGTATTAAGTTTTGAGATTTCATCTTTGATCTATGTCAGTCTTTAACCCTCACCTGACTTTCTTTTTGTGTAGTTCTTTGTCTTAGAGACAACATTTTTTATGGGAATATATCTGCAATGAAACTACTGATTTCAGTGTGTTGATTTTCCAGTGAAGCCAGAAGGTCAAGGAAGTGAGGCAGATTTAAATTTAATCTGTGTAGAAAGACAGGTTTGTAATCCAGGAAAATGAGAGTGCAGGTGTCTCTCTTAGCTGGGAAAGCCAGTGGACTGGGTTACACTGAGACACTAGGATGCAGTAGGTATATAAACAGACTAAGACCATAAAAATGAGCACAGATTCTACCACCGCTATTGAGACATTAGTGTACTTACAGAATCAACCCCCATTTTCCTTATGTTGTAGTACAGATGTTTGCAGTTGGAACATTTACAGTATGCAGCTTGTGATGAAGTATTTAAGCACTTATCCAGCTCTACCAGACATTTAAGTGCCATAGCTGCATCTGTACCAGATCCAAAGCTATTAAATGTGACTTCACCTGCTCCTGTGTGTTTGTGTTTACCCCTCAAGCTGGGCCAGGTCCTTCGTAGCCCCTTCATGAAATTTGTGGCCCATGCTGTGTCCTTCACCATCTTCCTGGGCCTCTTGGTGCTCAATGCTTCAGACCGCTTTGAAGGGGTTAAAAACCTCCCAAATGAGACCGTTATTGACCACCCACGGCAGATCTTCCGAGTTAAGACTACCCAGTTCTCCTGGACTGAGATGCTCATCATGAAGTGGGTCCTGGGTAAACAGGTTTTCTTCTTTCTTCGGTGGATGCTGGGTACAGAGGGCCAGTGTGGCATATATCAAAAGTCAAACTTATGTGCTTTCCTGCTGTTTGCATGGGTGAGAAATGCTATCATTGCAAACTAAGGAAGTAAAGCTTTCTCTTGCAGCACTTATCAACGTAAATAACCTTTATCATCTGCTGAACATACGGAAAAGTATCTTTATGAGTCCCTTCTACATTAGGAAATTGATGCGTCATTATAATATGGTTAGTCTGCATAGGCACAAAAAAAATATTTCAAATTCCAAGAAAATAATAAAGGTCTTTATGCACTTAAGATGTTCATGCTCTGCAGTTCGATGATGTAGCAAGGGTCCCATTATAGTGTGTAGTGTTTTTAGGCATGATTTTATCAGACTATGAGGAGATCTAGTCTGTTTCAGGGATGATCTGGTTGGAATGTAAAGAGATCTGGGCAGACGGGCCACGGGAGTATGTGATGCACCTGTGGAACGTGCTGGACTTCGGCATGCTCTCCATCTTTGTGGCATCCTTCACAGCTCGGCTCATGGCCTTCCTGAAGGCCTCAAAGGCGCAGCTGTACGTCAACCAGCACGTGCCCAACATTGCCCTGAGCAATGCCTCCCTGCCAGATGATGTGGCTTATTTCACCTACGGTCAGTAATGCTGAATATGAGTTCCAACTATAGTTAATATTACTGCATATGGTCTACACCAACAGTCAGCACTATTGCAAATGGGCTGCACTTCCTAAACCCAATATGAACACTTCTGTCAGTAACTTTGGACACTTGTGTCACCTATTGTAGAAACTACAGCAAAGCTAACAAACGTACAGTCATTATTCCATTATTCCTTACTGTAGTCTTTGTCCATGGTTATTTCTTGTAGTTAATGTTACTGTTTTTTTTTATCATTTTAGTTCAGTTACATCCATTTTGTTAGGGGAGAGTAGCAATACAGAGGCCATATTATGACTTGCAATGTGTTGCCATCTTGTGGTGACAGCATGGCAGAAGATTTTTGTGCTGGAAAAACCACTGACACAAACATAGGCGTGGAATGGTTGAGAAGCTACAGAAGGAAATTCACACTCTTTACTCCACACTTTGAAAACATATGTCATTCCCTCTCCCTTGGAACTATAGGGGTGGAGAAAATGACAGAAACACCAAAAAAACATCAAAATTTAAATATCTAGGACCTAATAATGAGAGGAGCCCACATTTGCTTTGAGAACAGCTTGAGTCATTGTTGAAATCCTGTCATTCAAGTCCTGAACTGTGTTTAGTGGAATAGTGAAAAAGATAAGCCTTCAGTTTTTTGAGGGATGAAAGAGATGGAAACCTGCTTTGCATTCTGAATTCCAGAACTTTCCATAAATGTTCAATGGTGTTTAGATCTGATCACTGGGAAGGAGATGGAATGTGTTTAAGGTATTAGCACTGTGTTATTCCAGAATATGGGAATATCATGATGGAACAGTGTTTGTATCATAAGGTTCACCTTTTGTAAAAAGACCTCATGTTCCTTGACTGTTATTAAATTCAAACTTTGTGGAGCTCAAAACGAAGTCTTTCTTGAGGCTGAGTCACAGAAACGCTGATTCAATTCTGTTGTAATTTTTAAGGCTGTACTTCATGATATTTAACAACTACGCTGTGAAATGTGTCTAATCCTATTGATGAGCTTTGACTTGCAACCACTCTTTCTCTTTGCCACTGAAGTTAGCCCATGTTTGGAATTTGCTGAAATTATTTTTGATACTGTTCTCTTTGACACATTAAATAATTTTCCAGTTTTTGTGCCCAATGCACCTGGAATTCAGCCATTGACTATTTGGCATCTTTAGAACTTAGTTGCTTTGAAAACTCACGTGTTATAGTGCTAAATGTCAGACCTGTTTTATAGCTGACACATACCACTAACTGCCAATTAATCTAACATGACTCACCTTTGCAGCTGCGTTTGTAATTATGATTTATTTATTTCAATGTTAGACTAATATTTCACATGGTATTTCCATTACTTTTCCCAGCCCCTGTATCCTCCTATTTTGTGTGAGTGAAAAATTCACAGTTCCTCCTCCTTCTCTCAGCGAGGAACAAGTGGCGACCGTCTGACCCCCAGCTGATATCGGAGGGGCTGTATTCCATTGCAGTGGTTTTGAGTTTCTCTCGTATCGCCTACATCCTGCCTGCCAATGAGAGCTTTGGCCCGCTGCAGATCTCCCTTGGTCGCACTGTTAAGGATATCTTTAAGTTCATGGTCATCTTCATCATGGTTTTTCTTGCTTTCATGATCGGCATGTTCAACCTGTACTCTTATTACCTGGGGGCAAAATACAATCCTGCCTTCACCACGTGAGTCCTGTGTTACTTCCACAATGGATAGTTCCTGAAACTAAAATTAAGATAAAATGGCGGCTTTTAATACATGTAATACAGATTCCATTTCACATTTTTACGTTTCCAAACCAATAAAAGGCACAGAGTTCAAATATGGCTTAGTAAAAAGATGATGTTGACACCAGAACCCTAGTATTTCCAAGTAAATCCTTCTTTATTATTTATCTTGAATTAGAATGATCAGAATTTATCTTATATCTGATATGGTATTCAGTCTACACCATTTGTGAGTGGTAAAATGCCATATTGTTTATTGCTATGCAGAGTTGAGGAAAGTTTTAAGACCCTTTTCTGGTCCATCTTCGGCCTATCAGAAGTAATCTCTGTGGTCCTAAAATATGACCATAAGTTCATTGAGAACATCGGCTATGTGCTATATGGAGTCTACAATGTCACTATGGTGGTCGTCCTCCTCAACATGCTGATTGCCATGATTAACCACTCCTACCAGGAGATTGAGGTATGTTTTGGAACGATTGCTGATAGTGGTTAATTGATAATTCAGATACAAGCAAATCTTTTATTCTCCTTCATCTGTGTCCATAACATCAGGAAAAAAACTAAGTTACCATCAGTTTTGGATTGTTTGCAGGAAGATGCTGATGTGGAATGGAAATTTGCCCGCTCCAAGCTTTGGCTGTCTTATTTTGATGAGGGTCGCACCCTGCCAGCCCCTTTCAACCTTGTGCCAAGCCCCAAGTCCTTCTACTACCTGGTACTGCGCACCAAGGAGTGTGTAGTGCAGCTGTGCAAGGTAAAAGCTAGAGGCCCTGACAGCGAGATGGAAATGGACAAGGTCAACACAGGAACTAAGGTGAGAGCTCTGGGATCAGGCTTTCCCCTCAGTGAAGTGGTAATGACCGTGTTTAACACATACACAAAGGGGAAAGCCAAGGGGTCATGAAAGTAAGCTAGACATAGGTATGTTTACTTCTTCCTTCTTGTAAGTGTCGAGGTTTACAATTGTGTAGTAGCAGCTGTTCCAGCAATAGTGACTTGCATGTTCATTGTCCTTTTTATTTTTAATTCGTCCCTATATAGCCAAATCTCTACAGAACTCACCGTCAGCCCAAAGATCACTTCACAGTACGGGAGCCCATCAAGCACCCAACAAGATACCAGGTACCAACACTGCCAAGCTTATACTTAGTACCAACAACCAAACCATTACCAGGTATCAACACGGCAAAACTCATATCAATTACAAACACAACTTAATCATCACTAAATATCAGGTACCCACACATCCAAGCTCAGCCTTATGCAAATTCATGCCAGATACCAACCATAACCAAACCCGTATCATTAAAACATTGCAGGTTCTGAATATCACCCAATCCATACCAAATACCATGTATAGACTTCCTTCTTTCCCATTTTCTCCTCTTCTACCCCATATCCTCTTCTGTCTGACGGGCAACCATATATAATTCTCCTCTCTCACACCTAACAGAAACTCATGAAGCGCCTGATCAAGCGCTATGTCCTGAAGGCCCAAGTGGACAGTGAAAATGATGAAGTCAATGAAGGTAAAATTATACTACTGATTGATAGATAGAATGTTTTGCCAGTACAGCTTTCATAAATGTTTTATCTATTCATTAAGTAAAAGCTTTTATATGAGCACTGCTGTACACTGATGCACATTTGTATACCTGAATAGGAATAAGGTATTCAGTTTTGCTTTGCTTCATATGAATGTCATTCTCTTTACTCTAAACTGTGTGTAACTTTGGAAAAAAGCATTTCTAAAATACATAAATGCAACTGTAGATATATACTTTAACTCACATGTCCACCTTTGATTTCCAGAAAATAGTATAATGGTGCATTTAATTTTCCTAATAACTAATTCAAAACAATTGCATATCATAAGCAGGTTAAACTTATACATAACAGATGCTTATTAAATAAGTATGCTTTTCACTTTTCCCTGTGTTTCAGTCTAAACACTTGTACCTTAATGTAGATATTTATTTGGTCATTTGTATAAGGTAAAAAGACTGCAAAGTTTACACATGCATTTTCGGAGTTTTCTGAAGTTCCTACAAAAATGGCATCACTTCATTTACATCAAAATGAGGCAAAATGATTCCAGTTATACCACATCCAGTTTGATACTCCATGTGCATATTTCTGCAACACCATCCTCTATTGCTATGTTTCTTTGTCATTATATTTCTGTGGCTCCAGCTTCTGTACCTGTGTGAACTTTTCGTGTGTCCCGCAGGTGAACTGAAGGAAATCAAGCAGGATATCTCCAGCCTCCGTTATGAACTCCTGGAAGAAAAGTCTCAGGCTTCAGATGAGTTAGCTGGGCTCATTCAGCAGCTAAATGACAAGTTTGGGAAGAACCTCGGGGAGTCATGAAAAGTGATAAGCAAATGTTTGCACTAGAAGAAAAGATGGAGGGAGAAAAAGAGGAGATTTGTGAGATTCTTCGGATATGTATAATGATAAAAAAGGCTAGATAGAATAAACTAGCAAATAATATCCAGAACAGTATTTTTTAGTAACTGGAAGAGGGACTGGAGTCTAAGTACCTTCCTATTTTTGTAACTTAAGCAAGGTGATGACAAAGGACTTTGATGATCTGAAATATTGAGGTTGTTAAGGTTGGCTTGACAGCATAAGCTGTCTAGTGTTCTCAGAAGGCTTCTGGTCTTACACAGCAGCTTCTTCTGGGATCTGACCTCAGAGCTACACCATTAGACAATCCCAACAAATGTAGGAGTTTATCAGTTGACTAAACAATTATTAGTGAAGAAAAATGAGATAGTGAAGATTGTGAGATAGCACCAGCACCTACAGTATTTGTTTTCATTGATAAGAATTAAGTCATTAAAATCTTAAAATGCTCATTTTGTGAGTAAAATATTTGCTCTAGAAAGTTTTATTTATTTTGATGTGTAGGAAATAGTTTTCCATGCATATGTATTGAGAGAATAAAATAATTGTACTATTCCAAAGACAGCGGTGTGTCTGTGACATAATTTTTTTTTTTCAGGAGAATGCTGGTCAAAAACATCTATGAGCATGGCATTTCAGATTTTTCTAAATGTATATATACCCTTTTATTCTCTTTAATGACTGAAGAGGTGGGGAGTAGCACAATCTAAAAAATAATCTAAATAATCTAAAAAATATACACTTGCCCCATTACTTTAACAAGGCATGCAAACACTCTGAAGTAAGAGTTTTGAACAGAAGAATGGCTGCAGAAAAATACTCAAGCAAAAATAGAAACAGATATGAACAGTTCTCGTCATCACAATTGTTCACTTTTTTATATAATTAAGGTATATAACAAATGGACACAAAAAATCTAAAGGGCACAAAGAAAAAACCCACAGTAAAAAGTTTTGAATTATTTTGCATTTAGGGTGTTTATTTACTCTTAGAATTTTATTTTAAAAAGCACAAAATTATTAAGCATGCAGTTGCACCAATCAGACACCAGATGTGCGCAAGTGAGCAGGACCTAAACCCCGCCCACAAGCCCGCCCCTGTGCCTGACGTTGCTGATTCCTCATTTCCGGTCCCACACTTCCCCCACCTTCCGTCCACACCCAGCCATCTGCTGCTGCGTCACAAATCCTGGCTCCCAGCTGCCATCCGGAATCCATTTTCTTCCTGCCTTTTTGCAGGCAAACCGGATGAAAGAGGCCATTTAACAAAGGACCCCCCCCCAACCCCCCCTACATGCACACACACTGTGTTGTTGCTATTGGTTACCAGCAGCAGAGTGACTTTGGGTCAGCAGATGCTGTTCCCCACAAAGACAAAGACTCAGCCTTTTGTTTCTCTGTGGACTTTAAAGTTTAAAAGGACTGGAACACACAAAGCTCCTATTTACATAAAGTCGGCTCACAATTATATTATTCTGTATCTATTGAACTGTTCAATTTCCAGTCTGAAATAAAGGGATATGTAGTTACAGCGCAAAACTAATGACTTCTCTGTGAAAGACCGTTTCAAGGACTTTTTAAAGGCTGTTGTGATTGATTTATTTGATGATATTTTGTTTTAGATTGTCGGTGTTAACAATACAAACGCTGCTTGCGCTGGGTGTGAACTTTGTCAGGCAAGTCCTGCAGTTTTGCGAAGTCACTATCAGAGGGTGGTCGCTGATTTATAGTCCAAATCATATTTAATAAATTCACTGGAAGGCAAAAATTAACTCCTGTAAAGCAGAACAGCAGCTAAACTACTGGCACAGAAACAAGTTATTAGTCTCATTTTTGTCTTGGTTAAAGCTCCCCCTGCCCCCAGCCATGCTTGGCCTCTGACCTTTTCACAGAGTAACACCATTTAAGGAAAGAAAGAGATGCCAAGGGACCGAGAGAGGATGTACAGCTGCAAGTTTCTTGTGTGTGTGTGTGTGTGTGTGTGTGTGTGTGTGTGTGTGTGTGTGTGTGTGTGTGTGTGTGTGTGTCTGTCTGTCTGTCTGAGAATGAGAATTATGTGAATGGCTCTCTCTCTATCTCTTGCCCTGTCTGGAAAAAGAGACTTCTGTGGATGGCTGTGTTTTCAGGACATGTGCTGTGTGTGTAAGTGATCCAGTGAGACCTCTGCGTGTTTGTCTGAGACAGAGAGACAGAGCTCTCCGGTTACGCGTGTGGAATGTATGAGTGTGTGTATGTGCACGAGTGTGAGGGTACGAGTGAGGATTTATGTGTGCGAGTACGTGATTGTGTGCTTATGATGCGTTTGCTGAGTGTAAGTGTTTGTGTCTTGGGCTGAGCGGGAGTTCTGTCTGCGTCTGCGTGTGTGTGTGTGTGTGTGTGTGTGTGTGTTTCCGTGGGTCTTCATTCATGTCTATGTGCGCGAGTATCCGGGGGAGCGCACTGTCCGGAACTGAACCTCAATCTGAAATATGCAAGACCCAGATAAACGGGGACATAGCGGTGCAGATTTCCCGAGGAATCCGCACTCCCTCAGGCCGACATTATCTCCACAAGGCCGCCATGGAGGTCACCGCTCTGAGGAGTCGCCGCGTGACATTGCTCTGCAGCACTGCTCTTTGCTGACTGAGTCTTTCTGCAGTGTGACTCAGGGAAAAGCTCCTCCAACAGTTCCACCGCCTATCAATGGGGGGCGCTATTGAGCCATTTATCTGCAAAATAGGGTACTGTTTATACAGTGCAGCCATTTCAGGGTTACTGCTCCTACTCCCATTTTACCACTTTGCCTCCATTTCTTCAATGTTTATTTATACCAGGTCTGAGTGGTGGGCTGGCTGTGTCAGTGAGCATGTCATCATGCGGGTGGAAGCACGCTCACACCTAATCCTAAACTGTCTCTCTCTCGCACACAAACACGCGCGGACACACTGACGCATTTTCATGGTAATCCATCGCGTAAAGGAATGGCCTGTTTAGAAACTGCGTGCGTATGTTGTCTGCGTATCTCTATTTATTATTATTTGGGTGTGTGGGGGGTGCCTTTTCTATGCTATTTCATGCCCCCTGGCAGCACTCTGAGTTGGTGGCTCTGGTGACGTTGCCATGGTGATATGGCACAGTATCTTCCACTGATTCACCCTCATGCTTCACATTAACACACACACACACAGAGTTTAGCTTTAGTATGCAGGAGGTGTGTGATTTTGTCTCCTTGGAAAGAGCAGGATGTGTTCTTTTCTGCACGAAGCCCACTCTTAAAAACAACAAACTGTTAAAGTTCACCATGATATATACTGGGTTTTACTGATATGGAAAGAAAACACTGCCTGCTGCACATGTCCACAGGGAATAGGCTATACATACAGCTTCCATTAGCGTGATGTAGTTGGCCCCCTTTATGTGATTTTTAACCTATGATGTCATCGGCAGCCAATAGAGGAACATAATTTATATATGCACTGGAGTGAATTTAGTTAATCTGGATATTGCGGTTTGCGTCAATATATTAATGCATCTGTGTGTGTGTGTGTGTGTACGTACTACATAGGTCTAGTGTGAAAACGGGTCAGCTGCCAAAGTGGATTAATGTGTGTGATCTGAAGTGCACATTTCTCTAAGTGAATGTGAAGCTGCACATACAGCGGCTGTGTCTTCAGCAGACTCCATAAAATGGCATAAAATCCTAAAACTATTTATGTTTACTTCTGCTATAAGGAGGCTATGTTTAGTAACTGTTCACCTTATAAACCCCTAGACAGACAGCTGCAGCTTTACAAAGGCTGGAGGCCCACCCCTCCCTGGGCATCCTGCTCTCCCATCTGCTCCTCAGCAGGGTGCAGTGGGATGGTAGGTTAATTCCTGCTTCTAATGCTGGCTTGGAGCAGCTTTCCCACACACACACACACACACACACACAAGCAGCACTCTGCGTTCACTGCACTCTCACTTCCCAGTACTCATCCACAGGCTGTGCACATCCAACCCACTTCTAGCCAACATTTGCTTAACCCAAACTTTTGTAGATTTCAAGCTCACTCACACGCACACACACACATTGGCTAAAGCCGCAGTGAACTGGAGCCTAACCCACAACACAGGGTGTAAGGCTGGAGGGGGAGGGGACACACCCAGGACAGAACACAAGGCTGTCACAAGGCACCCCAAGCAGGACTCAAACCTCAGACCCACCAGAGAACAGGCACAGGTCAAACCCACTGCGCCACCATGTCCCCTGAATAGATTTCGAGCTTTATCAAAGAAAGTCCATTAATGTGCATATTTCATAAGGTTTTCGGCTGTTTTATTTATTTTTAGCATTGTGCTAGAAATGCCACATTAGAGGGGGTGCGGTGGTGCAGTGGGTTGGACCAGGTCCTGCTCTCGGGCGGGTCTGGGGTTCAAGTCCCGCTTGGGGTGCCTTGCGACGGACTGGTGTCCCGTCCTGGGTGTGTCCCCTTCCGCCCTGTGTTGCCGGGTAGGTTCCGGTTCCCCGTGACCCCGTACGGGACAAGCGGTTCAGAGTATGTGTGTGTATGTGCCACATTAGCTGCTTCGTCCCTATTCAATCATCCTTCCGGTTTTTATATTTTTAAGGCCGTTTCGTTGCTCTGAATTTTTGCCATTCGCTTGACACTAGGATTAATAGCCTAAGAAAGTATCACAGGTAATTAGATTTAGCCCCACCTTCAATCTGCGGAAAACTCATTTAAGGGGTTTAAACCTTTTAGTTCATCGGCTTAGGATTAGTCCGAAGAAGCTGGACAGTTGTGTCGGAGACAATGTTGGGCCCTAGATCAAAACTGGTGGGACACTAGATGTAGGGAATGGTGTGGAATTGAGCAGATTCAGATATTGTTTTGATTGTGGTGTCAAATGGAAGGTGAGGTAGAGACAGGTATGGGTCATGGAGTATGGACAGTACCATAAGGCAAAGATAGCGATAGGATGAGATACACATAGGTTTCCTTGTGTGAAGTGGACATCAGTGGTAGAGTATTGCTGGCTTCTTTGGGGGTTTGAAAATCACTGGGGTGGGAAAACAATAATAAAGTTTAAACAATTATAAATGCTTAAGGGAAACACTGAATTGTGTTTAGATGCCTCCTGGGGAGATGGAGGAACGAAACAGCTCACTTCATTAATGGTGAGGCGTCAAGATAATATGTTGTGAAAGACAGGGACTTATAACCGGCTCTTCATATTGCAGAATAACAAATGGCAGATATTATTGGGGTTACAGTATACTGCCAGCATGCTTTGTTCAATCTTCTAAGTGCTACTAATTTTCTCAGTCTGTGTTCAGCAACAAACAGCAAAGCTGACAGTTCAGGCCTAAGGCCAAGGATCCATTCATAAGAGAGTCAAGACCTCGAAGAAGCACAGAGAGAAATATAACTCCTCCCAATACTTTGCATTTCCTTTGTTAATTTAGCTGGTAAATTGTGATAAACATTGGCACACACACTGGGAGAATATCCAAAGTCTTACTGAACCTTTTGTGTGTGAGTGTGCGTGATTGTTGTGAGTTGACATGTGGTGGATCCAGAGCATGGGGTGGGGATGAACATAATGGAGATCCCCTCGCTGCTCATCTTTTGCCAGTTTCAGGTAATGATGGGCGGTTGAGGGAAAATTGCACGCCAGTCACAAGCAAATTTTAAGGCAGCTTTTCTGAGCTCTTCAGAGACTTGGAGAGAGTGTTGGCAAGGAGCACGAGGAGCTCTCTATTGTTGGCCAAGGTTTTAGATTTGCCAACCGCTTTCTGTTAGTGATCAATGACTTTTTGCGTTTGCTTTTTGTGTTTTGCGGGCCAGGTCCCATTTGCTTTAGTTATTATTTTCTTAATAAAAGTCTTTGTGTGAGAATCTGCTGTTCTCTGATGTTTGGTTGTAATGTCTAATGGCAAGCAGTCCACTTGCTGTGCGATAACACTGGATGGTTGCGCTGCTACAAGGTACCATATTTATTGGCTCACTGTGTCTATCAGTGATTGCGTTTTATTTACAATTTTTTTTTTTTTTTTTTATTTGCAGATCACGTCCTTTGTGAGTCCATTCAAGATGCTGGTTGGGCCCGGGTGGTGGTTCCTTTAACTCACATTCTGATTAGTGTCCTTGTGCTGTTGGAATGTGCAGCGTGACAGATTGGGGATGTGGTGGTGCAGCAGGTTTGGCTGGATCCTCCTCTCTGCTATGTCTGGTGTTCAAGTCCTGCTTGGGGTGCCTTGCAATGGACTGGCATCCTGTCCTGGGTGTGTCCCTTCCCCCCTCCAGCCTTGTGCGCTGTGTTGCCAGGTTAGGCTCTGGCTCACTGTGGCCCCACTTGGGACAAGTGGTTGCAGACAGTATGACAAATTTAAACTGACTTCTTATAAGAACTTATTTTTTCTTTTTTTTCTGTTTTTTAGGTGGAACACTGCTCTGCTTTTTCAGATTCACAGGGGAGACACTGGTTGTTTTTCCCTGCAGCATTCCAGCACCATTTCTAAAGATCCATTTCATCATAAATTGTTTGCATGACCTTGCAGCTGGAGTTGGCAAGGATAAAGGCACTCATCAAAATGCAGTATGGCTCAGGGTGCAAATCTCCTTTTCCAAAGGGCACAGCTCTGTGTGTATGACAGTTTTGTATCAAAGACTAATCAGGATACTTCTTGAATGTGACGGCAGTCCATCGCAGGTTTGCCACACATTTACATTTATTTACATTTATTCACTTAGCAGACACTTTTCTCCAAAGCGACTTCCAATGAACACTGTATAGTGTTATTAACCCACACACCTTATTCACCAAGGTGACTTACACTGCTAGATACACTACTTACACTGGGTCAGTCATCCATACATCAGTGGAACAAACTCTCTCTGTCACTCACACACAAGAACACTGGCAGAACATGCAAACCGAACAGAGATTTGCATTCAAACCTATGGCCGAACAGCCCAGGAACTGTGTGACTGCAGGGCTTCCCACTGCGCCATCGTGCTGCCAATTTCTATTAAGTTTCTGATTTTTTGCATTTAGTTTTATCTATCCCTGTAGGTCTGTGACTCATAGAGAGCATCTATCGGCATGCTGCGTAAACTGAATTATCTTTGAGGAGTTTTTAATTCAGACGTTTGAGACTTTATTTAACCCTTTCGTTTCTGCTTTTTGTGCTGAGTTGGGAAGTTAGTTCTTCCTCTGTCTTATCTCCTGTTCCAGACGTTCTGCCGTTACAGATCCTAGCAGAGCTCCACTCAGACTCATGAAAACTGCAGGAGGAAGTTGGCAGTGGGCCACTGCACATGTGTTTTACATTAAAACTCCAGCAAATGGCCTCTCTGCATCTCTTAGCCTTAGAGCACTTCCTGCTCCTAAATCAAGGACCAGATGTATAGGATGTGTATGTCACAGTATATTAAAATCACACCAAGAAAGTTTCAGATCAGCTTCATATTTTCCATATATACAGTGCAAAAGTTCACTGCTATCTAAAAATGATGTATGGATGAGTGACCCAGTGTAAGTAGTGTATCTAGCAGTGTGAGTCACCCTGGTGAATAAGGTGTGTGGGTTGATAACACTACATAGAGTTCATTGGAAGTCGCTTTGGAGAAAAATGTCTGCTAAATAAATAAATGTAAATGTAAATGTAAGTATATGGGCTACACAGGGATAAAGGCAGAAAACAATGAAATACTTAAAAAGCCCAAACAAGTAAACAGTATCTTGAATAACTAGTTAATCTTCAGTTTATTTTCTGCCTCAATATTTGCCAATAAGTGCACATTTCTGTTTGTTTGGCACTTGGCTTTGTTTGCATTGATTTATTTAACAGCTGAAGTGACTTCTTATTGTGACTTCGTGTGCAGAACTAAAAATTGCAATTGCTGCACAGTGGTGCAGTGGAGAGTGCTGGTGCTTCACAGTGCCTGGACTGTTATGGTGTAGGTTTGAATCTGGCTCAGTCTGTGTGATGCTTGTTTGTTTTCCCCATGCTTGTGTGGATATCCTCTGGATGCTCCAATTTCCCCTCACAGTCCAAAGATGTGGGTTTCAGGCGAAGTGGGTAACCTGAATTGCTCTTACTCTGTCGGCCTCACTGTATGCTTGTATGATTGACTATGTAATTGTGTGCTTACCCTGCAGCGGACTGGTGTTCCATCCAGGGTGTACCCCGACAAACCTTGCGATCTATGTTAATTTTCATATGTCCTCTGGTGTGAATGGGAATTTATATCATTCATTGAATGCAAATAGGAGTTGGTGTGAAATCAAAGCAGTGATGGCAGGAGGAATATGGTTTTGTGCAGGCAAATGTGTCCGCTCATAAGCGGGGGGCACAAAGGTCATGCAGGATGTGATCACAACTTTTCCCAGCCGGATACATTTGGTCTGTCTGTTATATTTCCTATGTAGCAGACAGCGGTGGTGCTGTTGCCTGGAGGAACGATGTGGGTTGCAGCTACACAGTCTCAGTTGCAGTTGCAGCTCCCAGGCTGTGTTTTCAGCTGTGCGGGCTCTACGGAAGGTCCGGGAGACACAGGCTCTGACCTGGGCTCTGGATGTGACAACCAGTGTGATGTTTATGGCAGCAAAGTGTTGCTGGGCTCCAGTGTAAAGAAAAAGGCACCGCACTACAGAGCACCAACCTGCTTGTTCTGGGACAAATTTGCTTTCTTCCCATAGATCTTCTTCCTGCTATTGCCATTAACTTTCCAGCCCCGAAGCTAAAAGGCTCACACACACACACACACACACACACACACACACAGAGTCACCTACACTGCCCTGAGTCTGGCTCTCATCCGCTATTAGTCCCTTCGCCGGCCTGTTTGAAAGCATGGTTACCAGATGTGGGTCATGCGGCGCTCCTGCTCCTGTCCAAAAGATGTCACTGTTGCCGGGGAATGAGGCCGGCGCCAAAGCAGTGACGGCCACGGTATGTCGCTGTTGCCCTCCGTGCAGTCATTAGCCATGCAGAGAATGGATTTAACCGCTCAAGGGCTGCTGGCTGGGCTTCTTCAACCATCTGCTTCTGCTTTACATTGCGATGCATAGCTCTTGGGGGGATGTCAGGGGATGTATTTCTCTCTTTCTCACGCACGCTCAGAAGCACACACTAACACACACGACATCATCATGGCTGTTGTCATTTTCAGCATCTCTAATGTTCGTAACTTCTATCCTGTGTTTCAGTGTAAAAACGTGGGGGAACAGCAGGAAGTGAGAAGGGTAATAACTACCAACTCTAGTCATATTAGTATAACCCATGAAAGCTCTCAGCTACTTCTCATCTCAGTGTTTCCACTTGCTGTATCAGAAAAGTGACACACTGTAAGAAGTTATACTGTGAAATATGTGAGGTGGCTTCTTTTTCCCTGATATCCAGGCTCAGGAGTTAGGCTACAAATACTGAGATCTATACACAATGTTCACTGAACGCCTCCATGAGCAGCAGTAAAGATTCAGGCTGATATTCCTAAAAACGAGAGGACAAGCGGAAAAACTCTACCGACATTTTCTTGATTAACATACCGATGAAAAAATGATCAGCAAATATTGCTTTGAATTTTGATAACTGGTTTTTTACACCCACGTGTAGCTCAGTGGTCCATAAAATGATGTACTGTACATAGTTTACACAGTTGCTTCCTCTCTGGTGTGTGTCATTTGCAAATGCACTTAAAATTGCTTTATTACACACCACATTGTATCTCGTGAAACATTCAGGCATCATGCAAGCAATTCAACAGCATGACCATAGTGTGGCACAAGCTGGCCACATGTAAGTGTGTTTTGCGTGTATGAGGCCAGGACTCATCTGGTGTATGTTAAGGAGAGAGGAATTAATGGTGTCAGTAGGAGAGGGGAGGGGACAGAGACACACCTCCACTAATCTTCAGATGATCGCCAGGCCTTAAACTCTTAACCTTTTTCCAGATGGAAAAAGTAGTCAAAGCCACATGTCCATTTTGTGTTCACTGCACTTTTTCTTTGTAGCCGCTGTAGCAGAGTGGGGGTCCTGCTCTTTATCACAAACATCCAGTTTCAAGCTATTGGTGTGTGTTTTTTCAACCAAGGCTCACAGCATTAATGTGTGTCTGTATCTCTTATATGCTGTGGTGAATCTGCATATTTAATATTAATGTAAGTATAATCCAAGTGTTTACACGTTGTGCAGTGGCGCTTCATAAAAAGTGCTGTACCTACACAGAAAAGCCTCCAGATATACTTCATGTAAATTATTTTTAATCACAGATCTGTGAGTGTTTGTGTCTGTGTGCTTTCTATTCCTCTTAAAGCTCATTGGTGTATTTCCTGTGTAAATGGGTCACTGCCCATCTGGGCCTGCTGAGCATGCTCTCCCAATGGTATGCTCAAGTGAGTGTGTGTGTGTCTGTGTGACTGAGGTTCATGTTTATACATATAGTGAAATACACACACACACACACACACACACACACACATTGTTTGAAACTGCTTGTTCCAAGCGGGGTCGCGGGGAGCAGGAGCCTAACCCAGCAACACAGGGTGCAAGGCTGGAAGCGGAGGGGACACACCCAGGGTGGGACACCAGTCTTTTGCAAGGCATGCCAAGCAGGACTCAAACCCCAGACCCACTGGAGAGCAGGACCCGGCCAAACCTGCTGCACCACTGCACCCCTTCTTTAATTATATTGTCTCTATTTTTTTATACATCTAATTAAATTCATTCAAATATACCAACGCGCTCCCACAAACACACACATTTACACACATCTCAGTTCATTCGTTGAAGTCTCTTTCTTATTCCCAGTAGAGGAGAGCATTTCCTCCTAATGTTCTGCATCATCTGTGTAATTAGCCTTATCTACAACAGTTCTCTTGACTTTTCAGATAATGCCTTGGATAACATCTTATATCAGCTATAACGGGTACTCATGGGTTTAGCATGCCTCTGTGCAAAGATTCATTGATCACATGTTTATTTATGTGTTTTTAGACATGTCATACTGTATACTGTAGTTTGAAAGGTCAGTGTGATTCAGCTGAGCTTCAAATGAGACCCTTAGATGGTGAGACAGAAAAATTTTTCAGTTTCACATGATCTTCAATCAGTGCTTTTGTTTACAGGGCTGCACGCTACAAAATAGTCTGAAACCACAGTTGCTTGGCCCTGGTCTTTAATAAAAATCTGTATAAGTGCTAGCTGACACTAGCTGTGGTGAGGTTCTCCAGCACTTCTTCTAGGAGAAAACAGGCTCAGACTGTACATACTGCGTTGAATTTCCTGGACCTGCTAGTTTGTTTGGCGCAGCACTGAAAGGTCAAAGGTGCAGCTTGACTGTAATGGATATGCTTCCAGCCCATTATACAGAATATTCACTGTGGCCAAGAGCCTGTGAGTGTGTCTCTTTCCACCTCAGGGTGGTCAGCGTGGACTGATGTGAAAGAATAGTGACAGCCCTTTCATTCTAATGTAGGCTCCATGTTTTCACTCTCTCCTATATGTGTCATATTCTGCCGTTTAGGCTACGGGTTCCTTGACTGGCGGAAAATTAGCACAGCAGTGTGTCTGCAAAACAGACACTTATGTGGGTTAGTCTTGTCTACTTCCTGCATATCTGGAAAGCAGACCCAGTGGAAGTGTTTCTCTGATCTTGGAGCCCCTGGTGTGTGTGTTGGCTCGCATGGCGATACACTGATTGCACCAGCCACCACATTGCCTCATTAAGGCCACTTGCATCACAAATCTTGTTAAAGGCTGTGCTTTATTGCAGAAAAAAAAAACAATGATAAAAACAGCGTTAAAGAGCAATGATTAAAAAGGCATTACCGCACAACCGCTGCTAACCATTAAGTACATCAGAGCACTGCATGTGTGCTTGTATGCTACACAGAGACCTGTAAATTGCCTTTCACTAGTGAAAATGTGCTCTTTGACTAGATTAAAGGTTTTCCCCTGCATGTTTGTTCTCTGAATAATAGCAGCAGAACATCCAGAGGAAAGCCATATGAACATATTTATTATATTTATAACATGTGAACATATTTATTATATGTGTGGCCTTCCCGCTGCTGCCACCAAACCTCTGCAGCTGATACAGAATTCTGCTACCCGAGTTGTGTTTGATTTGCCAAAGCGTTCCCATGTATCTCCTTGACTCGTTTCTCTGCACTGGCTTCCTATAGCTGCCCGGATCAAATTTAAGAGCCTGGTTATTATCTACAAATGCATTAATAGAACTGCTCCCAGCTATTTACAAGACTTGATCAACTGCTACACCCCAACCAGACCTTTTCGCTTTTCTGCTTCTGCTTGCTTGGTGCTCCCGCGCATGAAAGGTGAAGCACGGAGGTTCTCATTTCTGGCTCCGTTGTGGTGGAACGACCTCCCCCTCTCACTCAGAACTGCTGAAACTCTGTCCACATTCAAGAAAGGTCTGAAAACTCACCTCTTCCAGACTCACTTCGCTCATGATCTCTTAAGCTCATGTAAAGTGTAAATGTTGATGCACCATAATTTTACGATCTTGCCCAGATAAGCCTTTATGCAGCCGCTACTCTTGTATTGTAAGTAAATGTTTGTGTATCTAAAAAAAAAAAAATGCAGGAAAGTGATCAGGATTCATCTATCCTAAGTTTTGTGCATCTACTCGTGTGATGAACACTGGTGCATACAGTGGAAAAAAACAAACTTAAGAATGACAAGTCTGCAGCTATGTCTCTCTTTCTCCTAACGTAATGCATAAATTGTATTCTCTGAGATGTACGTCACTTTGGAGAAAAGCGTCTGCGAAATGAATAAATGTAAATCTAAATATGAATCAGGCTATTATGTGAATGGGGGAGATGGGACACATTTCCCAGTGTTTTGCCGTTGTCTCATAGCTCTGCAGTTAAAACTTTTCACCATAGCACTGCCTTATGTTCCATATCCACAGCACACCCTTTCACCACTGCTCTGGCACAAAAGTCTATTGGCTGATAGGATCCATCTGCTCCACCATGTTCCTGTATCCACACTGTTGGTGGCCCATACATCAGCCAAAGTTGAATTTTGGCCTAGATTATTTCTTACTGTTTTCAGTCATGCTGAAACCATCATGACTTTCAATTATGTTTCCTCATATGACCCTGTGTCTTTGGCATCAGTCTCACTGTATATGGCCTTGATTGGACAGCCTTGTTTAAACTTTAAGCTTCATAAATGGTGTGATCCTACACTGTAGGGGAAGGGGAGTCTAATATTCCCTCTCTCCCTCGCTCACTCGCTCACAAAGAGTAGTTATAATGTTGATCGTGTTTTTCTCAGTTATGAAACCAATTTGTTCCACTTCTCATTCATCCTTGGTGTCATTGTAGATGGAGAGACACACTGCATCTTAGCAAAACATATCAATGTTTACTGCCCCCTTTGTTCTGCTGGTGACCATTGTCCACCAGTCTGTCCCTGTCCTTCAATAAGTCTGTACCCCTTTTTTGTCTTTGGGACTATAACCATGTTGGTGGGACCCACCGCATAATGAGAATAAAAGAATGTGTGTGTTTGCATGTATCTGTACAGTTGTGCATAAGTCTTGGAAGAGCTTCACTTCTGTCTTTTCTTGTTTGAAGACGTACAAGTATGTTCAGTTTATTTATATTATATCCCATCTGGCTCTGGAAAAAGAGCTCTGAAGAAAAACCACCAAATCTATCATCTTGCCATTTTCAAGAGACATGCTGGTATTTCTGGGATATCCAATACTCCAGGCTGCTTCGCCATTCTCTGCTTTAGTGAATGCAGACATCTGGAGGCGCCTACTGCCCCATGCCGCTGCAGGAGCGGAACTTGGCAAGCATGATGTACAACAATGAAAGAAGCTTTCATCTCACTCCATTTCATTTAATTGTCAGGAGAGCTTCACACAACCCAAAGACAAAAATAGTTCTCTAGTAGAGCCCTGTGCTCCTGGGTAGTATCTCCTGCTTCCTGGCACAGATCTCTGTTTCCAATATACCTGCATGCTCCCCAGCAGTACCCAAAAAGCTCTCTTTTCCCCGGGAATTTTTCCCATGCTTCCTACTGAGACCATTCCTCTTCTGTCTCATTTAATCTATAAATGTGCAGTTTTTGAGAAAAACATACTGCTCCATGGTAACTATTGGTCAAACACATAACAATACAGGAGATGATGCATGTAAAAGACGTTTTGGCTCACTGCCTGTCCCGAAAGACATAGTATAATTGCCTTAACGTTGAATGGAATACGGTTTATACAAGCCAGAAAAATAAGTGATGTGAAACATGATATTCTTAATTCTTCAGATAGCCCTCTTTCTGCACGTATCTTTCCAACACACATGTATTTAATGGACAGTACAGATGCTGCTGAGGTCTTGAGTTTGGCAGTTTTCTTTAAATGTCCACCTGTGTAAACATTACGATACAGATTAATTCCTCATGTCTGAATAATTACATGAAACAAGCTCATTACTGCTACCTGCAAAACAGATGCAGGCAGAATTTATGCTGCGGTGTGTATGTCGGTTTTCAAGAATGTCGGCTCTTTGCCCAACACTGTATTTCTCCATGCTTGCAGGGACAATGGCCACAATTTTGTGTCACATGCATCACTCACTAAAAGTGAAGCACTGGTCTAAATGAGAGGATAAACAATAATATTCAAAAGTTTTCATGGCAGTACACGGAACGTATCTTAGAAAGAAGGCACTGTGCAGACATACAGTATCAGTAAGGTATACGTCCATGACCAACTTACTGACTCCTTCTCTTCGCTTTGGACTGCACAGCGACTGCCTGTCTCTCATCACTCAGCAAATAGGCAGTAAAGCACATCCTGGCTTCTATTATTAAAGTGAAAAGAACCACGGACATTGTGTAATGTGTTTAGTTTGGTCTCTTGTTCAAAAAATTCATCACTGGAATAGGCTAATGTTCCTGTCAAACTCTCATGAATGTAAGATGAGACTTGAAAGAGCCTTGGATGGTTACTTAAAAGTTGCCCATTTCTTATTCCCCTAAAGCTTGGTCTGAGCCAATTCTCTAAAGGTCCTTTTACTGCTGCAGTGTGGGGCTTATTTTTCCTGGAAGAAAAAGCCTGGAATCTGTCCTTCATCAGCTCAATGAGAAGCGTATGTGTGTGTGTGTGTGAGTAAACATTATAGTACTGTAACATCCTTGCTTATAGTTTCTCCTTTCATATTTCAGTTGTTCGACCTACACTGAAGCTACACAAAGAGCCGCAGAAGATGATTGTATGTTTTTGATGCATGAAAAGGCAGTGAAGGAAGAGAGCAGAGGGTTCTCCGAGAACCACGCAAATTGAAACACAAACACACACTCACCAGATGGACTCTTTTCTTTCAGTAGAAAAGATGCACTCTGGACTGCAGGCACTGTGACTGACGAACCATGGCAAAAAGATATGTGCTAGGTCACAGGTTCGAGCCCCACCTCCGGCTGTAGTACCCTTGAGCAAGGTACTTACCTTAAACTGCTCCAGTAAAATTACACAGCTGTATAAATGGGTAAATAATTGTAAGCTTGTAATAACTATAACCTTAACATTGTAAGTTGCTTTGGAGAAAAGTGTCAGCTAAATGAATAAATGTAAATGTATATAAAGGCCCAGTAGGCTTCAATACAGAGCTCTGTCCTAAGACTGTGTGAACAAAGCAAGAGCACAAGAATCATATACTTATGATGGGACATGTGAAATCCATCAGTCCACACTCAGAAAACATGTCTGTATGTTTTAGCATATGATGCAAGTTACACCTATGGTTATGGAAATGGTGAAGCTCTGTTGTCCGGTGGTGACCACACCTAGCTTGGTCTGCTCTGTGGTCAGTACTGTATTTATTTTAGCTACAGAAGGCAAAGTGGAAACTGTGTGGCAACTGTAACATCTGCGTTTGTTACTCTAACAACACTGAAAATTCCTGCTTCCTTTTGCTCCATTGAGACAGAGATGAGCATGACAGCTGAGAGATGTTTGTCAGGGTGCAATGCAATGTGTTGGGTGAGGGGTGAATCCTTTTGCCTCCAGTTTTCCCCACCCCCGGCCAGGGAATTACAAGCTCAAAGCCCCCTTCTGGGAGGTATGGCTGCATAGCAGATGTGCCCATAACCACAGCATGAAATGGCAAAGGGTGTTTAGGAATGTACCCACCCACAAGGTCAGCAACCACCCTGCACACAAAAACTTTGTCTGCGGTATGACAAATGCCACAAGCTTATGTCTAAAAGGGGACATCTGCCTGGGGAGGGGGAAGCAGAGGGCAGTGTGTTGCTGAGGACAATAAAGCGTGGCTACTGTGACTAAGGGATGTGATCCAAGGGCAGCAACACATGCAGGAAATGAATGGGCAGCCTGTTCACTACGTAATATAGTCATCACTGACTGGACAATTACAGCGGCATTACATCACAACAGCATTACATTTACTCATTTAGCTGATGCTTTTCTCCAAAGCGATAAGCATGTCAAGCTACTTACAATTATTCACCTATTTATACAGTTGGGTAACTTTACTGCAGCAACTTTAGGTGAGTACCTTGCTCAAGGGTACTACCAGCAGACGTGGGATTCGTACCTGCAACCTTTGTGTCCAAAGGTAGCAGCTCAGCAGAATTACAGATCTGTGCACGTTCATCCTTAAAGTTCTTACATGTTTGTTTATGTAGAAGAAAATATCACTTATATAAATTTAAATATAACTTATAACACAATTTATTCTAGATTACAGGACTTCACACAGGATACTGTGGGTCTAACAACTTTATTTCAGTGATCCAGTTTGTTCTGTCAGCATGTGAATACAAGCCACTTGTTTGAGTATCACATGAACACTCTTGAGAAGTACTGTCTCACGTTTCATGTTATACTTTTGGCCATTTAAGGGTCAATGTTTATAGTTGAAATGTTTTAGTCCAAAGTGGAGAACCACACAAATCAGGTGAGATTGGATCATACTGGATGTTTGATCTTCTTCCCATCGCTTCAGTTATCAATGTCTCACTGGCTTCAAATACCAGGCCTACAGAAGGTTTTGCTTTCTTAAGAATGTGCTATATTCTAGTAGTTATAGATACCCCGGCAAGAGGAGAATCATGAGGCCTGATAACTTTTAATTGAACGAAAGGTGTGGCCTTAACCTAAAAACTGAATGAAAGGTATGGTGTTAAAGCTTGTTTGGATCTTTCTGGGAAGATTACAAATGCAAGATTATTAAATAATCTCTCCAAAAGGGCAGATTAGAGACATTGCTAAATCTGATAAAAATCTTTATAAGCCAAAGTACAAAATAAACAAAAATTTTACAGCAAAGAATTCCCACAGGAAACTTCGGGTAGGCAGTTCAGAAAGCAACTTTATTTAAAAATGTCAGTGAAAAAGAGAAAACCAAAAGCAAACATAAATATTAACATATTAAACAAAGGTATAACACTGTCGCAGATCTACACGTTAAAGAGGAATGCAATTCATTACAATACTGGTGTAATTAATCAGCAGACAAACATATATACTATATTCATAACGAGGGACAATTGAGCTGCACAAGTGGAAACAAGAAAACTTGAGACACGTTAAACATGGATGAAACCCTTTTTTTTTGTTTTCATTTTTAAATTTTTGTTAGTATTGTGTGATAAAATGAGAGCAGTGAACACAAAAATATGCACGACACATTTGTAAGTATATAGCAATGTGTGTGTCTTTAACTAGTCAATTTATTTACATCAGGTTTTAGATTTGTCACTACACCACTACGATTTATCTGAAGTCATAATTTTTTTATGGATTTTTCTGAAAATATGCAAACAGTCCAGTAGTTCCCACATTTCAAGATTTTAGGCTGAAAGTCATCTTGTTTTCTGTTGATCAATACAGACAGCTAGCCTTTGGAAATGATCTATATACAAAGAGTTAATGCACTAACCTTTCCAGCTGCATACGTAATTCAGATACAGTATTTTTTGTCTCAATGTACATGACCACTATAGCATGCAGAGATGTAAGAGACTATTTATGAAAGGGACAAAGTTAAATTGTATAAGTATGTCAGCTCCAAAGGGAAGATCTGCTCTGCCTGGAACTTCATGCTGTGTTCTGTGACTGCGCCACTGCAGTGTTCTAGGACAGTAGAGCTACATCAGCAGAGTCTAATGACTTGTTCTTGCCTCTGCACCAAATCACAGTTCCTCAGTTGTTCATTAGTATAAAAGTTAACACCTTCACCACATTCAGTATTTATCATTCAAATGTGTAAAAGTAACATTTCTTCATTTTGTCTAAAGAGGATTCATGTTCCTTTTCTGGAGAAAGACAAAATCTTTGCTTTTTGCAAGTCAAACTAGGCTTATTCATAACTTACAGTTTAACACGTGTGATTGTAAGTCTTTAAATTGGATGGATAAAACAACATGCGTACTGTAATGTCTTCATTTCAAACCTCACCTCACACAAAAAACTGCCATTTTAGGATTAACAAAAAATATATATATATATATTTAACTAAATGAAAAAAAATTTAAGATGGCATCAACATCAAATGATTTGCACCAATTTCAATACCATTCACTGGGAAATAGCAAAAAATATGATTTGAGCTTTATAACCATCAGATTCATCGGGGAACAAAGGCAGCAATATTTCATTTAAATGAATGATTTCCATCTTTCCCCTCCCCGTTTAAAAACACAAGACCCTTACCTTTACTTAAAGAGCAAGTACTATAATATGGTGAATTATGCACACTGTAATGTTGCAGAGATGTGAATGAAATGCACAAATTAACCCAGAAAATGCACTAAGATATAATCATCTTCTTACAACCAGAAAAGGTTTGAGACCTTTGGATCACAGACGTCAAGAGAGCCAAATAAGCTAGACAGAAAACCCTTTCTGGGATAGAAAGCCTGATGGCAGATGGCTCTTTGTATCACAAAGCCTCACTGCAAATGGCTATCTGACAAAACTTCGGACTTATTTCTTATCCTTCTTGGCCACCTTCTTCTTGCTGGCAGGTGTCTGGGCAGCCTTGGGGGCATCAGCCTGGGAGGGAGGCAGAACTTGAGCCTGTGGTGGGGGCAAGGCCTGCTGTGGGGGGTTGGCGGTAAGAGTGGCAGTGCTGCCAGGGATGTAGACATTTTGCCGGAAGTCAGGCGCACGCTGTAGGGTTAACTGGGGGCCATAGCGAGAGCCAGGGCCTAGCGTAGCTGTGGCCTCACTCACCTCTGGGGGGAGACAAATACAGGCTGATCAAAATTCAGAAACAAGCAAAAACACAGGATAAAGATGAAAAATGAACAGGTAAACCAATTTAGGAATGATGTGTGTTTTGGTGCAGGTATTGTAAATGTATGGTGTATGTCAGCGAGTGCAGCAAACTCTGCAAGGCAACATGACTGTCAGTGTGTGACACAATAATTGAGCAGGAGTGCATGAACTGATATTCCATCCCCAGCTTCCTGTCATCTGACACCCTTAGGCGTTCGTATTACAAGGCAATTCTATCTATGGCTGCGCAGTCTTTTTTTCTTCCTGCGCAAGCTGGATTTACAGAGCTCCGACCATGTGCGTAGAATGGAGGGGGCTGGTGAAAATGTGAGGTGTTACTTGGAAGAAACTGGATGACAGGCAGCATATATTTACCAGTTTCTCCTTTTTCTGAGATGAGCGATGAAGGAGAAAAGAGCTCAAGGTTTAGCAAGAACTCTCCTATCACTTACAGACAGCCTTCACCGCGTTTCATTTTGCCAGAAAAACAGAGGAGAGGGTGGATGATGAGAAGAAATGTCTGTGAATTTGCATGACAACATCAAGAAGTAACAAACAAAATGCTTTTTTCTTCAATGTGTCTTCAGCTGGACAAGTATTACAATTGCCAGAGACTCCACAGCCCACCAATTACCAACACCAACTCAGCACTACACCTAGAATTCGGAGCGACAATAGGAACATCAAACATTAGCTTGCCAGTAGTTCCCACAAACAGAGTACAGCCAGCCAGTATTACATCTATGCACTTGCAGTAATCACTGCACAGACCAGTCAGCAGAATGGGCATATTCTCCTAAGTCTGACTGCAGCTAAAAATGCTCATCACAAGAAACTCCTTCCTCTCTCCAGCTCCTTTAGTGGCTACCACATAATGAGCTAGACTGTCATGTAACTGGTCAGAGAAGCTTCTCCCCTTTTAATTCTTCTCATATGAAAATACCATCAGATAGTCCTTCAAGCAGAGCAGAAGTCAGCACAAACACACAATAATTCAGCACAAGTGCATGAACTATTGCCTATAACTGCATGAATATTGTAATGATAGGTGATTGCTAATTCCTGATGAATGCACAAGGTATGATTGTTAATGCCGTAAATGAAGAATACAGGTGCAGACAATGGGAAGCAACAGTTGTTCACTGCTGCATTAAGTTCTAATGTCTTCAAGTTCCGCGTATTAAAAATATAATGCAATACAATAAATGAGATCATTGATTCACAAACAGAAAAACACTGTGACAGTGTCCGAAGAGGTATATTGGAAGAAGAATGGAAAGAAAGGAATCCGATTTTTAAGAAATTGAGAGACCATGAGTACCCTGCAAATACTATCATATACACTAAGAATGACTAGTTAATACCAGCAAAAGAAGTTAGCTGAAAGACAAACATAAACTGTCAGAATACAGCCTCCACCCGAACTCTATCTTACAAGTAACATGGCTGAACACTGGAAAAGATTTAAACAGAGATTTGATTTGTATTTCACTGAAACTGATACACATGGAAAAGTGATAAAATGAAAGTCTCTGTGTTGCCACATGTAGTAGGTGAAGAAGTGCTGGACTTAATATAACAATTTTCAGTCTGAAGAAGGGAGAGATAATACGAAGCTGAGAAAAATTATGGACAAATTTCAAGAGTACTGCAACCTAAGGTGTAATGCCTGCAAGAAAAGTAAGGCATATGAATTCAGAGAGCTCAAAGACTCCCTCATAAAATATTGGATCATGTGCGGGATTCCAGACAATATACTAAGAAAAAGACTGATAAGAGCTCCTGTTAAGATTTTCACTTGGGAAAAGACATACTGTTGTGTAGGGCTGTGGAGACGGTAAAATACAAGCTAAAGAATCTGTTGCAAGGTGTAGTAAGAGCAAAATTAAAACATGAGGAAAAGTAGATACAGTCAACAAAAATGAGGAGGAAGAATTATGTGGATGCAGTATCAAAGAAATCAGAACAGAGAATGGAACGGACTCTCCTGCTGAAAGCGAATGAGAAGGACATTAAATTTAAACTACTCACAAGCGCATAATGAATATTATTTCTGAGATTTCAGGAGCTTGCAACCCAGATCAAACTTGCATCCAGCCAAATTGAAAGTAACAGCATATGGACATGCAGAGATAACAATGCAAAAGAATCAATGTGTCATACAAAAACAGACAGCATACTCTACCATTTATTGTACTAGTACAAAAAGTCTTAAATTTGATACTAGGCTTGTCAGCATGCAAGGTATTGATCGTAGTAAAGAGAATCCTTGTAGAAGATCGGACAGAAAGACACTATAATGGACTGATGCAAGTGTACAGTGACTTGTTCCAAGGACTAGATTGTCTGGAGAAGTAGACCACATACAATACAAACTGACAAAAGCATACCACCAGTCATTCATTCATAGAGAACAAATGGTAAACTTCTGTCAGGCCAGATGAAAGCAAAGTTGGAAAGAATGGAAAAAGGATTAATGTGAAAAAAGATAGATGAACCAGCTGAGTGGGTGAGTTCGCTAGTCATTGTAGACAAAAATAATGGGAATCTGAGGATATGCCTGGACCCAAGAGACTTGAACTGAGCAATTAAAACAGAACACTTCCAACTGCCAACACTGCCGAAGAAATATCGTCACATTTCATGAATGCCAAATATATCCGCAAGTTAAACGCATCCTCTGGATTCTGGCAGTTGAAATTAGTTGAATCCAGCTGTATATTTGTCGCCCCATAAGGCAGATAGAGGTTCCTCAGACTACCTCTTTTGGCATTGTTTCGGTTCCTGAACCGTTGTCATAAAACAATACATATGATCTATGAGCAAATGGACGGCGTAGACACATCAGTGCATAACAATCACATGGGAATAATATAAAAAGCACATGATTACAGACTAAGAAAAATAATAGAAGCAACAAGAAAGGCAAATTTAAAATTCATCAAAGGAAGAAGCCAGCTAGGAGTGACTAACTGGCATCATTCGCAGTGATGGCCTTAGGGGTGATCCAAAGACTGACTGAAAGGAACGTGAATGGAACCAAACAGAATAACACTGGGAGAGTTATGAGAACATGTCCCAGCCAGCATCCCAAGACAGGCAGTGTCATTGTGAGCTGGGTGTAAGTGAGAAATATGAGGAATTGCAGGAGGGTGAAAGCATCAATTAGGAGAGAAGACCAGTGGAACAGTGCTGAGAAGATGGTTGAGAGACATTCTCAGGGAAACTTACCATTGGCGGCTGCCATCAGTGCTTGGAGCTGCTCTGCCTCTGTGGGAGGGTTGGGCCAGGGTCCTGTTCCAGTCACAACACCAGTTGCCTCTTCAGGGCTGGCTCTGCCAGATGAAGGGACTGATTTATAACAAACACACAGCAAGAACAAGAAACACCTTCCATTCTCTCTTTAGTCAGTATTGACATTAAATCTTTGTAGTACCAGTCAATAAGTACTGGCACCATAATACAGAGAGGAATTGTTGGCCAATAGGAAGCAGCAGCTGGACAGAGCGGACATATGGTCAGACAGATGTTAAAGGCAGCTCCCTCCACATCCAACACATCAAAACAGAGCAGGTAGAAGGACACAAAAGCCAAGCATTTATCATTCCTGAAATGTATATAAAGCAAGCCATATTTTAACTAAAACAAGGAAAAGCCCACATGTATTGCAAATGAAGCAGTGTAAAATGTCTAAAGTTGTAGTTTAAATCAATTTAAGAACAAAAACTCAAGTTTGTATCTGAATAGCGTGTTTGAAGAGTTTGGTTTGGGTGAATATTTTGGTTGAGGGGCAACATGAGTGCTTATTGAATTATCTTCTTTTGTGACTGTATGTGAGTGCACTATTCAGTCAGAACTCGCTGGATCCAAATCTAATACCTTAAAGTCAATGGAATCCCATAGAACTGTAGAAAGCTCTACATTCGGTGACAGATGAGTAGACAGTAATAAAAAGCTTTACAGTTCCTAGAGTTATGGATATGCAACTGATGATTATGCCAAGGTATGTCCAGGTCGCACTTTGTTTTTGGGCAGTCCTCCTAGTTTCATAGGCCAGCATGCAGGAGCAGTTTACCCTTCTTCTCCCATTCTTTTATACCAAAGGCTACACATTTTGCATGATACACCCAGAATACACATTTATTTCTAAAGAAACAGCATGAGAAAATAAATTAAATGGTCTCATAGAACCTCTACCCTCCATATGGTAAAACACAAATATATAGTAGTCCATATGAGCAAGTGTGCTTGAAGGTAAAGGGCAAGAGAAAAAAAAAAAAGGCCTTTTGATGGGTAACAAGAATGACGACATACAATCAAATACAAGTTTTCTAAATTCAGTGTCATAATTTCCTTCTGAAAGCCCATCTGCATATGAGTTGAGAATCTAATGAAAGCACATTACTCCCAGCACACTGAAATCTCACCCCACAGACCATCAAAAAGCTTCAAGGTTGCACATATGTTGAGGTGGCAAAACAGACACAAAGAGCACCCTGCGACAGAGGGCACAGACTACACACTTCAGCAATGTTTAGCTAATCATTTCCAGTGGGTGGCCAAACACAACTACATACAGCGCTGCTCTAAATACACCACTGTACCTCATTTTCCCATTCGAAGTCCATCTCTCCTGTGTTGTGTAGAACCTGTACTGACTGAAACACAGGAGGTAAGGGATTCAGCCATCATGGAATCTGTGTAGACCTCAGGAGCAAGTTATTGTTCTAATATTGTGTGTATTTTTTTTGTTCGGTAAAATTTTTGTTGCACTTTGTATAGCCAGTCATTACGACTAAGAAATAAACGAATTTCTTGAAAGCTATTTTATGGGGTAAAATCTTATAAAATATATTTTTTAAAACAAAATTAGATGAAAATTTACACAAATTTCAGAAAGGTGCAACAGTTGGTGGCAGTTCAGTTAAATCATACCAACATACACAAGTGAGTCCGTTTTTTTCCTCTGAGCAATGAGGATACTGACCACTGGATGATTATTTTTTGTATTGCTGTTTGTAATTTAAAATCTTATACGCACAGATCATGGGAAGGGCAGGGAAGGTAGTTGTGCAGGTAAAGAAGCTAGCACTGTGGTCTTAAGTGCAATGGTAAGTGTGGTGTTGTGATTTTAAATGTACTGAATTGCAGTTCCCTTGAACTATACAGGTGTACTTTGAGCATTGCTGCAGTTTACGAGTGTTCACCCAAGCCTTAAGCCCAATTTTTCTAAGATGCCAACGAAGTGGACTGCCTAAGACTATTGCATTTTCTGAAAACACAAAAAGTGCTGAAGAACATTAACACAGAAATAAAGTCAGAAAATTTCAATCTATCATTGTATTTTCTTTACTTGTGTACTTTCAAAATTTTGCTGTGGAGCCAAAATCCTCTATGTTTCTGCATCCAGCAATTATAATAAAAAGCAGATGGAAAAACGGATGGAGGATTGTGGGGTGGGAGGCCTCCTTCATTCAGTTCCCTTCCCCAGCGTTTACAGCTTGTCTGGTGTTTGTGAGTATTAGTTATTGATAAGGAAGACCGCACACATTTATGGGAAAAATCAGTCAACAATTAGCATTAAATACGAATTTGACAAGACGATTTTCTTGAGTTTTCGTCATTTTCATTTGATTGTAGCTAAAGAAATATAAAAACAATGTTTTTTATTTCATTTTATTGATTATACAAATAACAAAGCACACTAAAATGTGCTAGATGATGACAAATGTTGCGTATGTTGTTTCAAGTTAATAAAAAATAAAAATCCTGTGATAGACTGGTGTCTCATCCACGGTGTTGTCTGCTCATGCCCTGTACTTCAAGGATAGCCTCTAAAACACAGTGACCCTGCACTGGATGAATGGCTGATGAAAATGGAATGAATAAATAAATGTATAGGAAATGTTCAATTTGTTAAAGATTTATTTGAAGTTTTTACTAAACCTTGTCCTTGGATAAATCAATGGAAATGGGTATTACTAAGCTTTTATTAATTGTGATGTTGTGGATTTAGATACTTCCAGTTCCAATTGTGTTTATAAGTTGAGAAGAAAGTACATTTATAATGAAATGTTAACAGCTACAATAATTTACTAAACTTGTACTTGTATCCAAGAGTTAAAGACCAAATTAAGCATGTTTTACTCATTAATTCAATGGGATACTTCACTAAACCCGGCAAAGGACAGGACCATGGGACAGCTGGTGATTAAGTGGTTACAGGTGCTACCCTTGGTCCCAGAGGTTACAGGTTTGACTGTACTCAAGGTTACCCTTCAGCAAGGAATTTACCCTAAACCGATACAGTAAAATTACCCAGCTGGATAAATAATTGTAAACTGCTTTGGAGAAAAATGTCAATTTAGTTTAAAGATACTGCTCAAGCATGCAGAAACTCTTGGGATCTAAACCTGAATATTCTTGGTCTCTAGACCACCTTGCTCAGATCAATGACAAGTGCTAAGGTGTCTTTGTGATGAGGTTATCACAGGGGAGGAATATAAGAACTCTTGTTCCTTGCAAAACCGTAATGTGAAAATAAAAACTACACAGTTAGACCAAATCACGGGGGGAGGAATGTTTAAGTTCACGGTTGAGTACCCTTTATCCATTCCTAATAAAACATTTCTGTGTGCTCTTTTTCTTGCTAAATGCCTGGTACACATCATTTACACAGTAAGATATTACAAGGTATGCAGTGTGACAACTTGTACACACCAACATACCACCATGCATTTTACAGAGTGGGACACCAAAGCTACATATCAAAACATCCAGTGGTGCGCACTAACATTTCACCAGTGTCTGCTTAATCCTTCATGCTGCGTCAAGTATAATTGTGATTCCTATGCAGAGATGTTAGTGTGGGAGAGTGTGAAAGCCGTAATTAAAAACAATTCAGTTTATTTCTAAAAAACCCATTCCAGCATGTTGGATCAGAGCTTTTTTCAAATGATGAATGTTTATACAGCGTATATATATATGTGCATCCAAATTTAAAAAAAAAATTATACTTACCCACTGGGTCCAGGTCTTTGGTTCTGGGAGAAGCGCCAGTCTGTGTTGGGGGGGTTCTGTGAAATGAAACAGGAAGAAAGCTTGAAGTGTGTATTCACACACAATAATCTGCAGATGGAGACCAGGCTTGGTCTTCCTGGAGAGCTCCATGAATCATCACTTCCTGTGTGGCTCAGCCTATTCTAATGTCAGTCCCTACCACAGAAAGGTCTGTCATATGAAGTACATACATGGAAAAAAAGAAATACCCTAAAGACCGAGCTATTGACTTGCCTCCTGATTCATAAACCCCTTCATGGCTTCATATGCAAACATTACTCAGCTGTACATGCAGATCAAAGGACTTGATTTATGGTCAGATTGAGATTATATATAAAACCATGAGATTAAGGTCATGAAGTCAGTTAAAGATGCTGACTTCCTGACTACACAATTCACAATGCCAGGTCAAGAAAACACAGGACTTCAGACTATAATGTCTTTTGATTATGCTATTTAACATGACACCACAGAACCTTTGGCAATAGTGAGAAAGGGAAACTAGCAGCAGACATATTCCTTTGATACAACAAAACTACTTGCCTAACAAGTCATAAATATGCCTACTTCAGACTCAGGGAGCCTGAGACAGACAAAATGAGAAATGCAAATCCAAATAGATGTCCATAATATGATATTTACTACTACTATCCACTACTATTATACTACTGCTACCTGCTCAACAGTTTCTGTACATACTCTCTGCCATATTCTATTTATTTAATTGTTGTACATATATTTCTTATATTTAACTGCACTTGTTCATTTCCACAATTCTGCTATTTGCACTTCTGGTAGATGCTAAACTGCATTTCGTTGCTGTGTACCTGTACTATGCAATGACAACAAAGTTGTATCTATCTATCTATCTATCTATCTATCTATATTGAACAAATTTGCTATTTCTTCTGTTTTACCTTCCACTATAAAATCCATCTTCTGAACAAGAAAACAATATTTCTATATGTTATTTAAAAAACATAGCCCTGTTTTCATTTATCATTGATCTTACACTGTATTTTTTTATTATGGACATAACATTGTTAATAAATACCAAAAATTCATGTACAGTTATTTTACTACAGCATGTGTATGTCAGACTTCATATGGTGGACAAACATAGCTAAAAAAATCATTTTAGCTAAGTTAACATCCATTCCAAAACCAATAACCAATAAATGTGTTTGTCACCTTTGTTTTACATAATGCAGCAGAGGTCCTCAGCCCTCCAAGAATCAGAGACTAACTGATTAACAAAGAACAGAACGAGATGACAGTGATTTATAGATCTGAGAGAAGGACTCCTGGTACTGCAGTATAACTGCATTAATTTCCAGCAGTAAGAGAAACTGGAGAGTCGCAATACGCATGATTCAGCAAAAAGAATATTTCAGCTGAAATGAAAAGATGACAGTATTGGACACTGGGCAGGTAAACTTATGTCTGAGCTACTAGGTTAGCCACCCAGTACAGCTTCAGACCATCAATGAACTGTCAAACTCTGAGAGGCCTTGGATTTGCTGGGCTGTGTAACACAGGTAGAGAAAAGCTACACTGCGACTATATTGAAGAAGACACACGTTAGTTGGAGCTTTTACACATGCACTGATTCTGGAGAGCAAGCTCATAAATGCTGAACTAAAACCACTTTCTACAGTAGGGTAGGCATTCCGTGGCTGATGTACAGTATTTTTCAGAATATATCTGACTGGAGATGATCGCTTTGTCCAATCAAGAACATTCTGAGACAGGGTTCAAAAGGCTCCGCGTTGAGTCCATGGGACATACTGTAGGTACCACTGGCTGCTGAAATGTGAAACGGAAGCCCTCACTCACAGGGATACTTTATAGGAAGATGGAACATGACATGTAGGGCAATCCAAACTTAAATGTGGCACAGCTTAAAAAGAAGCACATAATATCCTGAGCAACTCAGAATTTGGAATTTCCGTCTGAGTGTGAATTTACTCTAGAAACCATATAAATAACCATTTACCACCAAGTGTTGACACAGAAACCATCTTCAAGTGTATGGCTGCTTTCAGACAGTAACGAGAAGCAGAACTCTTTCTCGAACCAGAAAATTGAGCTACAATAGCCTAAGTATTTGCAAATTCACATACCACAGTAACTCATTCAAAAACATACTGGTAAAACAGACAGACTTTGCATAAGAACAAGAGGCATGGGAGGGGAGGACCTCATTGTACCATACTGATTGTGTTCACAAGGAGGAAGACAATACCAACATAGAAAATGTCACATCCCTGGTTTTGGTAGCAGAAAAAGTCTCACCTGATTGTTTGAAGTGATTAAATGTTTTCTAGACAGTGTCATACTCAGAGGATTATTTGGATTTGACATGGGACTCCTGACAAACACAAAGTCGCTCCTGCTGGACAAAGTGGAGTAATAGTTCTGTGCAGTAGGATCCAGAGGGCTGCCAACCACCTCCATGTATTTGACAGGCCCATGAGTATTGAGCTGCAGGTGGAGGTTCTTATGAGCGCGCCGCTGATTGTGCCTAGATCGCAAGGTGTGGCGACCATAACAGCAGAGGTTTCCAATGCCTGTCCCTCCATGCTGCAGACAGCGTACTACAAGAACCACCATAGTTAGGAGGGACACAAATGACACGCAGGCCAGGGAGATGATCAAGTAAAGGGTCACATCAGTCACACCCTTGTCAGAAGATGTCCTACTGGAATCAGAGGAGGTGTGGGAATGTTTCTCCTGCACAATAATGGTAACTGCCACACTGGTGGAGAGAGATGGTTTCCCGTTGTCTTGAACTACAACCACAATGTTGTACTCCAACTGTTTTTGCTCCTCATTCTCCTCCTCCTCCTCCTCACCCAGCTTATGGGCTGTCCTCAGTTCCCCAGTGTGTGGGCCAATGCGGAACAAGTCGGCATGCAGGCCAGGGGCAATACTGTAGAACAGCCAGGCATTGTGCCCACTGTCCAGGTCCACAGCCACTATTCTGTTGATGAGGTAGCCTACTCGTGAAGGGTTAGGCATGCTCAGCTGCAGGGCATGGCCTTCTGGAAAAGAAGGGTACACCACAGCAGGGCTGTTATCGTTCTGGTCCAGCACAAACACGTGCACGGTGACATTAGAGCTTTGGGCGGGGACTCCGGCATCTCGCACCTGAACGTCAACGCAGAAAGCGTTCATCTGTTCGTGGTCTAGAGACCGCACAGCACGGAGGCTTCCGCTCTCTGCGTCGACGTACACGTATGAGGACACCGGAGAGCCGTGGATCACACTGGGGAGAACGGAGAAGGAGAGGCGCCCGTTGTCTCCAGAGTCGGGGTCCAGAGCAGACAGAGAGATGAGCTGTGTTCCAGGGGCGCCGTTCTCGGGCACCTCCACCGTGTAGGACGGCTGTGAGAAGACAGGTGCGTTGTCATTCACATCCAACAGATTCACGGTGAAGGTGGACCGTGATGAAAGAGGCGGAGACCCGGAGTCTGTGGCTGTCACCACTAGGGTGTACTCATCCGCCACCTCCCTGTCAAGGGCTTCGGCCGTTACCACAGTATAGTGCCCCCCGAAGGGGGATGTCAGCTTAAACGGCATTCCTCCCGAGATCTGCAGAGTCACCTCACCGTTTTTTCCCGAGTCTTTGTCCTTGACACTGAAAAACGCTACGACCGTGCCAAGTTCCACGTCTTCCCTGACCGGACTCGGTAGTGACTTCACGTTTATCTCCGGCGCGTTGTCGTTCACGTCGATTATTTGCACTTTGACGTTGCACGAGCCCTCCATAGCGGGGCTGCCGCTGTCGCGCGCCAGCACCGTGACGTCATACGCCTCCGTCACTTCGTAGTCCAGCTCACCCTTCACTCGGACTTCGCCGGTTTCTGAGTCCACGCTGAGAAGAGCGAGCGCATGTTCGGGGGTGTACTTACTGAACATGAACGAGACCTCGCCGTTCGAACCGCTGTCAGCGTCCGTAGCCACAAGTTTGGTCACTAAGGTCCCCGGGACGGAATTCTCCAGCACACTAACCCTTTTCACCGGCTCCTCAAATACCGGCGCGTTGTCGTTCACGTCCAAAATGTTAATGAGCACCACTGTGGTTCCCGACCTCTCCGGCCGCCCCCCGTCCAGCGCTGTGAGCAGGAGGCTGAAGGACTCCTGCTTTTCTCTGTCCAGGGCTTTCTCCAGCACCAGTTCGGGAAACTTGCTGCCGTCGCTTTTAGTCACCACGTTCAGAGTAAAACAGTCGTTCGCGCCGAGAATGTAAGTCCGCAGAGAGTTGATCCCCACGTCCGGATCGTGCGCGCTCTCCAGGCGAACGCGCGACCCCGGGGCGGCCGCCTCGGACATCTCCAGGGAGATGTTCCCGGCTGGGAACCGGGGTGCGTTGTCGTTCACGTCGGTGATCTCCACGAGGACGCGGCTCACTTCCATCGGGTTGTCAAGCATTATCTGCACGTGCAGAAGGCATGTCGGGCTTAGTCCGCACACACTTTCCCTCTCCACGGGCTGCCTGATCAGCAGCGCTCCGTTCGCAGGGTTCACCTCAAAATACTGGACGTCTGAGTCGGAGACGACTCGCAGGTTTCTGCGAGCAATCGTGCTAAAGTCGAGCGCCAGATCCTTCGCTATGTCCCCAACAAAGGATCCCGCCTTCAACTCTTCCGACACGGAATAAGCGAGCTCGGCCCCGTCCGCAATACAGCACTTAGAGGAGCAAAACATCCACAGCGCGCACCAGCCCGCAGCCCATCTCCACTTTCCGTGCTCCATTATTATGTAAGTTTGCAGACTCAGACGAGCACTAATAAAACTTTCCTACGAAGTATCAACATGTAACATAGTCCTGCAGAAACACACACTACCTGGCTGCAGCGCGCGCCACGTCCCTCTTGCAAAATAACGACTGGGAAGTGTAAACAATCCATGAACTCCGACTTAGTTTCCCCTTTCCTTTGTATTTCCAAACATATCAGCCCATCGTCTCCACTCGTAAACTTTCACGCGCTGGGGAAGAACAGGGGAGGGAAGTGGATCGTGTTACATGTGGCGCGCGGACTCCCATTGGAGGAACGCGCTCCCGTGGACTGGCGGAACGCGGGAGAAACATCTGCTGCTTTAGGACAATAACCTGCGTCACACACACCGACAAAGACACTTGTAACTATTCTACTGTATTCATTGATAAAAAAAAGGGCAGAACAGAAAGCAGCTTAGCTACCTCTGTATCAATAAAACTTGATCCGCGAATTAGGAATTTACAGATATTTCATAATTTTTAAAATGACTGCGTACTATATCAAAATATTTATAACAATGTGAGCAGCTGCAATGTTGACAATCGTTGATTTTTTTCCCTCTCCTTGTACATATTAGTAATGTGGACGTCCATGCACCACGTGTTATTAAGCGAAACACCACCAGGTGGCGTAGTGAATAGTTTTACGTTGCCAGTCGAAGTCGGCCGACCTTAGAATATTTTGCAGATACGATAAAAATGACGTGGCAGATAAGGCGTAATAATAATAAAAATCATATGTACTTATATGAAACTTCACGATATTAAAGTATATTTTAAGAAATTGATGCTGTAAAAATGCCTATCTTTGTTAACAATAAATCTGTATAGTGCTATTAAGGAGCCTGTATGTAAGCTGTCGCACTATGACTTCCTTTCCCTTATGTTAAAATTGAAACTGAATACAAAGGCTTCTCTTTATTAAGGACAAATAAGAATATTTGTTTATTTAGCATATGCTTTTCTCCAAATCAGCTTTCAATGAGTACTATGTAGTGTTAGCAGCCCACACCTTATTCACCCAAAGTGATTTACACTGCTATGTGCACTACTTACAATGAGTCACTCATCCATACCCCAGTGAAAGACATTCTCTCTCTCTTTCACTCACACACTATGGGTGACTTTAGAGTCACTAATCCAGAGCACCCGGAGGAAACCCATGCAGACACAGGGAGAACATTCAAACTCCACACAGACTGAGCAGGGATTGAACCCATGTCCTCTCGCACCACCAAGGTGCTGTGAGACAGCAACACTACTCAGTGTGTCACTGTGCTTCCCCCTTCATAATATACGGATCATTTAAAACAGAATTATTAAGATTATTTATTATGCACCATCTGCTAAACCATCACCACATATGGCCACATATACATACAATGCATGCCCTATGTATACAATATGTAGAAAATAAATGAATCTGAGAACAACAGATAATGTATTGCTTCAGGAAACAATGTTATGACCTGATTGTTTCCATTTCAAGTCTAAGAGGGGTTCTTTCATTTATATGAAAAACAATTAAATCACTCCTGCCAATTTAAAAACCTGTTAGCTACTGAAGCCAGCTAATCTCCCTTTACTAAACTGAATAATCAGTACACATTTGATATAAGAGACATGATTTATAACTCGGGAGGATTAATTTAATTATTATCTGAAAGCCAATCGTTTTATAATTGTTCTGTTTTCAGATACAGGAAAGCAGGTGAAAGAGAAAGGGACTTTTAATGTAATGTATAATGGTATGCCTTCCTTGGAAGGGGAAGGATATTTTTATGATTTTATTTTTCTTTCACAGCCTAAACTTCCTATTTTTTTGAATAATTAGATTTATAATATAAACAAACAAATACAAATACAGATAATACAAATTGATGAAAAGTAGTTTTTATCAATCATTGCCTGAATGTGTTCAGAAAATATTGTGTTGTTCAGTAAAACTACATAGCAATAGAGTTTAATAATCTTTACAAAATTTGAAAACTATAATAATAATAATAATAATAATAATAATGGTAATAATAAAGTGAATCATAGTTCATCACAGAATAAAGCCAGAAAACTGGGAATGCTTCACAGCACATCTCGACTCAGTTGCCAGGAGAAGCATAAATCGTTTAAAAAAAGAGTCCACTAATAGTTTTGCCCAACGACAGCCTATCCAGACGCTGACTTCGTAAGGTCTCCCTTTTCCCCTAGCAACAAGAAAAACTGCTTCTCTGGGCGTCATCACCACAGCAACAACAGAAACCGCCAGCTGCTGCCTGATTAAATATACAAAAATATAATTAAATAATCTCAAATAAACAGCAGGAACAGTAGAGCACAAAGTATCTACCCCTTTTTAATAGTGTTATAGGACATTGCCCTCATACAGCGCAGTGCAAGGACAAGCGATTTTGTGTCTGAGAGTGCGGTGTCCGCGCTAGGACGTGACTGGCTGTTTCAGCACCATCATGATGAACAGCGCCACGCAGACAAGGCGCGTGCTCGGCCGCAGGCTGCGGTCTCGAGGGCTCCGTGGTGCGCATGCGCACAACAAGCTAACCTGAATTTGTGGGCGAAGCGCAAGGTGCGTTACGTTCAAGAGAAAGAGTACGACTTCTTTAGACGGGCTTCCACTGTAGTGCTGTATTTACACTTAAAATAGATAAGTTTGGTAGATTTTTAAATATTGCAACGGTGATTACATTACATTACTTACATGCTAATGACACGACGACATAAAGGTGGCAATAGAGGCGTGAAAGAGTGAAAAACATCTTTTAAAGATGGGCATTGTTCCTATTGCCTCCGTTCAGAAACAAGTATGCACATTCATTATTCTTATTCTTATTCTTATTCTTATTTTTAATTGCAGTGTCGAATTTTAATTTCAGAGAGCAACTACAAGAGTACAGCTTCTTGCCAACTGCAGATGTGATTATTTGTCTGGTTACAACAAACACAGTGCTGACACTAGGTCTTTTTGCTCTGAAAAAGGACTACATCAAGTAACAAAATTCTTCAGGTGACACCCTGGCACACACACTGGGGCATATAGAGATGGAGTGGGAAATTCTGTTTATTACTGGTCTCACCTTACTCAGTGAGAACTGTGAAATTCCCTCAATATTCAGCCACACACTGCAACATTCTGTGTCTTGTTTTCGAGAGCGGTGCAGCCTGCAGCAGGACTCAGCCTGTTGTCACGGCAACCCAGCCCACTTCTCCTTACTGGTGCTCATGGTGAAAAGCTTACTGAGGGAAAGAGAGCACGATCCGTGAAGTAACAAAACAAAATGCATCAATTTATACAATCATTTCCCCCTGAAACATAGCATCTCTCAAATATTATTTCATTTTCATGTTTACCTTTTTATCGTAGGAAACTTAAAGATTCATTTTGAATGTTTTTGCAGAGCAATGGCCACACTTGTTATAAGGTAGATATCATATTGGTATAATCGAGGAAAGGGAGACAAAGAAAATAACTTATCTATCTGTTCTCTCTGTTAAATTGAGAATGGAATCTTTATTCTGTTGTGGAATAGAAATTTTGTTGTGCCTCTCAGAAGGGATCTGCAGACATTTGGGGGAGGGGCCTGCATCACTCAGAGCAGGGGGCTTGTTCAGCTGTCATTGACTCTTAACACTTTACCAGGAGATTGCAGTGTTTCTGTTTTTAAGTTTAGCTGTAATCTCACTGAAAATAATCTAATAATTTAATAATCTTTAGGCCACAGTAAGAAAAACCACCATTATCAATGCAGAGAAAGGAACAAACATCTGTGTTGCATGTGCATATTTCTTCTTTTGCTGATTCCTTTCTGCAGTCTTACTGCTCCTAGTGCAGTTAATTATTTCAGTAATGTAAAATTCAAAGACAAACACACTAGCTTTTGCTCTGCAGCAGAAAAGCCACATTTCCTTGCATTTTTTTTCACTAGTGAAGACACATTGATCCATTGCCTGTGTGATACTTTCCTGTTTCTCTCCTTTTTCCCTTGCTGGAATAGAGGAAAAGTGGTAGTGTTATATGATCTCAACAAGAGAATGCTGCACCCACAATCACCCACAAACATGCAAACCATGAGACTATGATCCTGGAGTTAGGATGACATCCACTATCATCCTGCTCACTTCCCAGTTACTGACATTAGAGCTTCACTACACAGCGCACACAGAAGCTATAAAGCATTCTTCAAGTTTCAAGTGTTTCTGAGCATAATTTTAAATGAAACTGACATCCTAAGGAGATATTCTCCTTGGTCAACTATCAAGCTTCCGTTTTCAATTTCTAGAATACATTTTAAATACAGCTTATGACAGGAGCTATAAAAGCAAATAAACATTTTGAAATGTACCTTTAATTTTTCCTAAAAGCAGATTTCAAACTAGAGCTCACCAGCATATATTTAGCATAAAGTCAGGTTACACTAGCTGGGTGTTGTTCATAGCAAGGAGCCTGTGAAAATAATCCCCTGATAATGGCTTTTAATCATGAAATATGTAATGAACAGCTTGTCCACAGTTGCAGAGACCCGTATAATTTTTCTTACCATCATACGGTGGACACATGGTGAGTTCCACCACACAGGCTTCTACAGAGACTGCTATACATGTTTGTAAAATCGGTGTGGTGTAGGTGAGGAGATAGCATTCTGACTCATAATCTGTCACAAAATACAATATTTTCTAAAATACACGCAAACAGTTATGCAAATGAATTTGATTACCAGAGATTTAAGCTCAAACAGTTAATGACTGCAGTAGTTAGTGGCAGTGCAATATGCAAACCTATGAAAAGTCTATGGCAAGATAAACAGAAATCAGGCATTGTGACTGAGCTACAGAACCTAGAGGAAGTGCTCACTGTTTCCTGAACTGGGACAGCAGCTTAATCAAAACCTTCTGTGGACTTCATTACCCTATTCCTGCAGGGTTTCTGGGTTACTGGCACTCATTGAAAATTATGGACTGGGAAACAACGATTTAAATCTGGAAATGAGAAGCAAATGAGGACCCTAGCTAATTATCCAGACAACATTAAATCAACACAACTGCTAAATCAATGCATCTGCTAGTTCTCTGCACAGTATCTGCACCGAAAGTGGACGAACTTCCAAAACTTACAGGTAACACATATTGAACATTTGTTATTGCTATTGTGAGAATACAGATAATATTTCTTCAGAAATAACAAGCTGCATGTTAAACAGAACATGTAACATTTAACAAGCATGTTAAACAGAATAGAGTTTAAAATTCTGGTGACCATTAATGAAATTTTCTGCTTGAAGACAATAAGTTCATTAGGAAAATAATGGCCTTCTTTCTGTTCACTCTGTACCAAACTATTAGCATACAGATGGCAGCCTGAAGTGTCCTACAGAGGAAAAGAAGAGGCATACGTCTGCAGACAAAACTCGCTGTTTATCGCAGAGTCGTACTATCTACATCGCTCTATGCGAGCAAGACATGGACAGTTTACAGTCGTCATGCCCGAAAACTGAACCACTTTCACACAACATGCCTACGTAGAATTCTTGCTATTAAACGGCAAGAAAAGGTTCCCGATATGGAGGTTCTCACCCGTGCTGGCCTACCAAGTGTTCGCACTATTCTAATGCACTCCCAGTTTAGATGGGCAGGTCACTTGGTACGTATGTCAGACTTACGGCTTCCCAAACGACTCTTCTATGGCGAGCTATCCCAAGGTAACCGATCAAGAGGTGGTCAGAAGAAGCTATTTAAGGACATGCTCAAATCGTCCATAAAGGCATTTGGCATTGATACGGATAGCTGGGAAGAATCTGCAAAGAACAAAACGAGATGGCACACCTCCATACATAAAGGCGCTGTGTTGTACAAAGCTAATAAAACAACTTTAGCCATGCAAAAACGACATGAACGGAAATCTCGAGGCGCTCGTTCCCAACAAAATGCCACAATGACATGTCCGCAGTGTCAGAGAACATTTCATGCGCAAATCGGTCTAATCAGCAATCTGCGCACGCACAACACACCCCCGCCCCTGCCCCAGTCTGACTAGATGGTCCTCATCGACAACAATGGACAAACAACACAGAGACATGTCTTACACACCCATAATACTTTGTCCAAGTACACTAATGGGGGCTGGGCTGTCAGCAAATAATCCTCATGTCACGTATTCTTGTCTAGTGTCTTTAACAGCCATGACAAGGGACCCCTGGTTTTAATTCTTTCATCAACTCCAGTTCTTCAATTCTGACTCAAACTGTAATAACATTGATTTTTCCCCAATTTCACCCCACACCCCAACACATCCTACCATATCTGCCAATGCCTCAGATTCATTACACTAGACAACAGATAGTTGCTTCTTAATGAATAATTCACAATATACTTAAAGCAAAGCGAGTTGAACTGCATATTGTGAGACATGTTTTTATCTGCTTATCATTGAAAAATTAATGTTATTTCACTATTTAGCACCTTACAACTTATACTCAACATCTACAACAATCGAAAAGGAAAATTATACCTTTCTTTAAATATGAAAGATAATGACAAACAAATGTCTTTTCCATCTACATCCCATACCTTTCATAATTACTAAATACTGGAAAAATGGAACACAGAAACATACACTTTACAAATATTTATCACTGTCTAAGCACTCTTAAGATGCAAAAAAATATTGACTGAAAAAAAATGTTTCAGTAGGTGCGAATGACATTTGGAAGAGGAAGGCCTCACCTCTTCGATCACACTATTGCCATCTTCTTTCATTTTCCTCTGCATTGATTCCACATCAGTTATGTTTACATTCAGGGCACTCTTCCTTGAATCAGCAGTTCCGTAGACCCCATAACTGTACATATGTTTAAGTGTTCCAGTGGTTCCGACGTCTGCATAAAGTGATGGATAATAAGGAATAACTGGAAGATTTACGTTGGATTTAAAAAACAGACGTCTGTTCCACCATCTGCAAAATTTTACTGAAATAATTGCAATGACTGATAAAATGAAAAGAAATGAAACGACTGCCAAAGCCAAGATCAAATAAAATGTCAAGTTGTCATTGTAATCCTTGTTCTGTCCAAAGTCACTGAATTCCGAGAGCACTTCAGGGAAACTGTCCGCCACCACCACGTTCACATTCACTGTAGCTGATCGAGAGGGATGTCCGTTGTCCTCCACTACAACAGCAAGAGTTTGTTTCACTGGGTCTTTATCACTGACCTGACGGACAGTTCTGATTTCCCCGTTCTGTAATCCCACATCAAAGAGTCCCCTTTCTGTCGTTTTCAGCAGTTTGTATGAGAGCCATGCATTCTGTCCAGAGTCCACATCCACAGCCACCACTTTAGTGACAAGATACCCAACATCTGCTGAACGAGGCACCATTTCAGCCACCAGAGATCCACCGGTCTGTACTGGGTACAGAACCTGAGGCGCGTTGTCGTTCTGGTCCTGAATAAAGATGTTCACTGTAACATTACTAGACAAAGGTGGGCTGCCTCCATCTTGAGCTTTTACTTGTATGGTAAAAGTCTTGATCTGTTCATAATCAAACGTCGTTACAGCATAAAGTGTTCCGGTCTCTGAGTTTATTGATATGTAACGTGACAACGGAACTCCATTTAAACTGTCATCTACGACAAAATAGGACACACGAGAATTGGATCCCCAGTCATCATCTTTCGCTCTCAAGGAGAAGAATGACATGGATGGGGCGTTATTTTCAGGAAGATAAGCACTATATGTGTCTTTTTCGAAACGAGGCGCATGATCATTAACATCAGAGATTTTTAGACGCAGCACCTGTTTACTAGTGAGAGGTGGGACACCCCCGTCTACCGCAATAACAGTAATGTTGTATTCCGAAATATCCTCTCTGTCTAAAACCGAGTCAGTAACAAGGCTGAAATAATTCGTTAGAGATGACTGAATTTTGAAAGGAAGAGCGTAATCAGTCGAGCACGACACTTTACCGTTGTCCCCGGAATCAAGGTCTAGTACGTTAAGAATAGCAATAACGGTACCGGGAACGGAGTCCTCGGGCAGCGCGCTGGAAAACGACATTAGTGTTATTTTCGGTGCGTTGTCATTAACGTCAACCACTTCAATAATAATCTCGCTGGAGTCCGTCAAGCCACCCTGATCTTTCGCTTTTACTTTAATGTGGAAGATCTTGTGCTTCTCGAAATCTACCTCCCCAGCGATTTTAATGTCTCCAGAGGTCGGCTCCAGGGTGAACAGCTCTCTCACTATGGCTGCGGTGTGTTCGAAATAATACAGTATGGAGCCGTTGGACTCTTCATCTGCGTCCGTGGCGCTTAGTGTGAGCACCAGCGTTCCTTTCGGAGAATTTTCTACCACCGCTGCCCTGTACACAGACTGGCTGAATATGGGGGCGTTGTCGTTAGCGTCTAAAACCACGATGTGTATTTTAACAGTGCCGGACCTTTGCGGATCCCCGCCGTCGACGGCGGTCAGTGTTAAATAGTGCTGCTCTTGCTTTTCCCTGTCTAAAGCGGTTTGGAGCACCATCTCGACATTTTTGCTCCCATCTAATCGACTTTGAGTCTTTAGTGTGAAATGTTCCGCAGGACGCAGTAAATACTCCTGCAGTGTGTTGATTCCTACGTCAGAGTCCACTGCGCTTTCCAAGGCGAAGCGCGCCCCTGGTACGGCTAACTCACTTATTTCCAATTCGATTTCCCGCTTCGGAAACACAGGGCTGTTGTCGTTAATGTCCTCTATCTCCACCGTGACACGAAAAAGCTCAATTGGGTCTTCCAGAATGATCTCGAAAGTGAAGCTGCACGCCGAGGTGTCACCACACAGTTGCTCCCTGTCTATCCTCTCCCGAACCAGCAATTGTCCTTTCTCTCTGTCCAGCTCCACATACTCATTGCTGCCGACAAAGAACAGCCGTGCGCCGCGTCCTGTAGCCAGTCGTGATGATTCTAGTCCCAGATCCTTTGCTATATTTCCCACAAAGGAACCCACGGCCATTTCTTCCGGAATAATGTAGCGAACCTGTCCGTCTGCTGGAATAGCAGAAAACGCCGAGAAAAGGAGGTACAGTAACGGTCCCAGAAGAAAACTTCCATTAGCAGTCATGGCGATTATTTCGTCTGATTCGATGTTTCAATCCAGTAATCTTGAACAAAACGAATGTCCCACCTTATATAAATAAAGGGACTATAATGAAACAACCTTTAACATAGAGTTTACGAAATGTACACCTTGAAGTCCGACAGTGTACTCTGATCCATTATTTTAATTTCTCAGAATGACAAGAACAGCCGCAGCACAACAGAGCACCGTGCAGTAATGTGGAGATTTTTGGTACAAATTACCAGAGTACTTCTGTCGTGATCAACAGCGGCGCTTAGAGTTCATATTGAGAACGACATAACACGGTTTTAATAGTGTTGGATTTGACAAAAAAGAAAGAAAGAAAAAACACACTAAGAGCACAAGCCCCTAAACATTTAAAAAGAATGAAGCCCAGAAAGTGATTCGCTTAGTCTGCATTGTTTTCACACAAAAACGGAACATACATAGTTTACATAATTCAGATATCTTTAGTTTGTCCAAAAGGAGGTGTCTAAACACATTTACTGTGGAACATAACGTACTGACAATAAGCAACAATATTTAACGGGAAAGTCTCACCTCCACGCATTTTTCCGGATCTCTCCCTTTCTGTCCCTTTTGCACGGACACTGCGCAACTCGAATCGATATCCAAGGTGCTACTACTGGGCCTTACAAAAGTGGCATCACTCCTCCTCGAATCAGTTGTTCTACAAACTTCGTAATTGTAAACGTGCTGTAGAGTTCCGGTGCCTCCGATGTCTGCGTAAAGCGGTGGGTAATAGGGAATAACAGGAAGATTTGCGCCAGATTTGTGAAATAATCTTCTACTCCTCCATCTGTATATTTTTACAGATATAATAGCCAACAGAGAAGAAATAAAGAGGAAGGAGACCACAGCCAAAGCCAAGACTAAATAAAATGTTAAATTGTCATTGTAATCCACATCATGCGTAAAGTCACTGAACTCAGAGAGCACTTCAGGGAAACTGTCCGCCACCACCACGTTCACATTCACTGTAGCTGATCGAGAGGGATGTCCGTTGTCCTCCACTACAACTGTAAGCTTCTGTTTCACTGGGTCTTTATCACTGACCTGACGGACAGTTCTGATTTCCCCGTTCTGTAATCCCACATCAAAGAGTCCCCTTTCTGTCGTTTTCAGCAGTTTGTATGAGAGCCATGCATTCTGTCCAGAGTCCACATCCACAGCCACCACTTTAGTGACGAGGTACCCAACATCTGCTGAACGGGGCACCATTTCAGCCACCAGAGATCCAGCAGTCTGTACTGGGTACAGAATCTGAGGCGCGTTGTCGTTCTGGTCCTGGATGATTATTTTTACTGTCACATTACTAGCAAGGGGAGGAGAGCCTCTATCTTGCGCTTTTACGCGAAACTGGAAATCTTTAATTTGCTCGTAGTCGATGGTGCGCACTGCGCGAACAATGCCGCTGTCAGAATCAACTGTGAAATATGATATTTGTAAACCGTTGGTTTCTGTGTCATCAAGAACATAGGAAATGTGTGCATTATTTCCAGAATCTCTGTCATTTGCTTTTACAGAGAGTACCGATAGGCCCGGAGAGTTGTTCTCCACAACATAAGCAATATAGTTTTTCTTCTCAAATTGTGGTGCATTGTCATTTACATCTGATATTTTCAAAGTCAGAGTCTTGTTGGTGGAAAACGACGGGGATCCTTCGTCTTTAGCTGTTATCGTTATATTATATTCAGACACAGTTTCACGGTCCAATAGATGATCAGTGACCAAAGTATAAAAATTAGAAGACGACGACATGATTCGAAATGCCCGGTCAGGGAAAACTGCGCATTGAACTTGGCCATTTTTTCCAGAGTCTCCGTCTTTAATATTTAACATGGCAATAACGGTCCCTGGGACAGAATCTTCTGGTATAGGATTTGAAAATGACATCACGGTTATCACTGGTGCATTATCGTTCACATCTAAAATATCAATCAAGACTTTGCTGGTGTCAGTTAAGCCTCCATAATCCTTTGCTTGAATGCTTATTTTATAAAATTTAGTTTTCTCGAAATCAAAATTTCCTTTCACTTTGATCTCACCATTACTGGGATCAATTTCGAACAGATCAGAAATGGCATCTGCAGTGCGAGAAAAGGAATATGTCACCTCCCCATTGGTTCCTTTGTCTGCATCTGTCGCACTAACTTGAATCACCACGGTACCTTTTACAGCGTTTTCTGGTAAAGAAGTTTTATAGACCGCCGAACTGAACACAGGAGCATTGTCGTTTGCATCCAGAACCAGTACGGTAATTTTTACAGTGCCAGATTTCGGCGGACTGCCTCCATCTATAGCGGTCAGTAACAAATTATGTTCTTCCTGAGTCTCTCTGTCTAGTGGTTTCTGAAGCACAATGTCTAAATATTTATTATCCTCGGAATGTGAATCCAGTTTTAAAGCAAAATGATCGCTGGGGTGTAACATGTAAGTCTGAAGAGAATTGACTCCGACATCAGGGTCGGCTGCACTCTCCAGAGAGAATCTCGCCCCTGAAACAGACGATTCACTTATTTCTAGTCGTACTAGTTTTTCGGGGAAAACCGGAGCATTGTCATTGATGTCAAGTATTTCTACGTCAATTCGATGCAGTTCCATGGGGTTCTCCAAAATGATTTGGAAATGCAGAGAACACGGAGAAAGCGATCCGCACAGCTCCTCTCTATCGATCCTTTCTCTTACTATAAGCGTCCCTTTGTCGGAGTTCAGGCCAATGTACTCACGACCGTCCTCTGTGAAAACACGGGCTCGGCCAGATTTCAGCCTCTTCACGTCCACGCCCAGATCTTCAGCAATATTCCCAACCAACGAGCCCTTCGCCATCTCTTCGGGAATTGAGTAGCGCACCTGGCCGAGTACATCCACTGTAGCGCAAACACACAGGAGCAAAAGGTGCAGCTGCCATTTCCAAACCCAGGAGGAGAAATTCACACATACGCGAACGGAGCCATGAAATCCCATGACTGCAGATCCGAGTTTAAATAACAACAGCTGTTAAAATCACAGATGTACATGTATAATATATATACGAGATGAAAGACAAAATGAAGCGTCTTTGCGCCTGGTTCCGCCTACAGTTAATCGGTCAGTAAATACTGAATATACCAAGTCTGCTGCGGGTGAAAGCGATTTTCACATACAACCAGTGGAGGGAGGGATCGTGCTAGCACATCTCCACAGTGGTCAACAGCGGCACTCGAAGCATCAAGGAAATATTGCAGTGAGATTGGAACCCACATTGCGGTTTTCGCTGCCTGCTGTCAGGCGCAGCGCAGCTAGGTAATGGCTACAACAAGTCAGCTCTAAAAGTACTTCCAGTCGCTGTATTTTGCATAAGAACCGGAGACATTCTTCTATCGAGTTTCCACTAGCGTTGTAGAAAGCCAAGATATAGGAAAAAATGCATAGATTGTCTTCTAATTGAGTCATTACAAATGCCACTCTTGTTACCTACTAATAAACATTTAACAAACGCAAGAGAGGGACATCATCAAAACAAATTCAACAATTTCATATTATGGAAGGCGATAGAGGAGGGATACAGCAAAGGCATGGTGTACTATAGTGTGCGTACACTGAAAAATCCATTTCAGTACACAGAAAAGCTAGATTGTCCTCGCTGCTGGCAAGTAGTTCTTTTTCTAGGTGAGTCCAGGAAAATACAACAGCATTCAAGTGCTTTTGAACTCAGACAGAAAGTACTTCCCATATTGAATTGAACTTAGAATTAGTTCGTAACGTCAATAGGCAACAGGCAAGCCGGGATTTCTGTGGAAAATACCTCGATGTGATTCCTTGAAATATTTTCCATTATTTTCGTAATTTAACATAACAAATGCATCCACTTTTATCATTAAAACTTTTGTACTAACTTCCAAAATCTAAAAAAAACGTGCAAAAATACTGCAAGGTACATTTATAAATGTCAGTCGAAACCAAAAAAAAAATCGATTGTATTTTATTCGGTTTAAATTTCATGAATGATCACTTAAAACGAACATATTCACTACTAGTTTTCTGTAATGATCTAAGGTTTAACACAGGTGCATAAGAACTCACATGTAACAGGGGACAGACATTAGTACTGAGAAGAGTAAAAAAAAATGATTTTTGGTTGAAAAATGAGAGCTGCGTAAACAATGAATGATGCACGTCCCCTGTCCTTAACCGGAGGTACGTCTAACCACGTTAAAGTAATTGAAAAAAAATTGTAGTTTTTCCTTTTTCGATTTAAGGTGAATTACATTTTCGAAGGAATTACCTCAAAACCCTGATACACGCTGAATAATTAATAGATCAGTACAATAATACTGAACAAGCAATGAACATCACATGTAAATAGTCCAATTAGTGAGAATGCGACAACTGCGGAGGAACATGTAATCCAAACTTCAATTAAATATAAATAGCCCAATGACATTCGAAAATGAAAACAATAAACCAAATTCTAAATGTGAAATAAAGTCAATACTAAAGTTTTTCTAAACTGCTTTGTTCTTCAGAGAATTCTACTTGTGCAATTTTACGCACAGTATTTACGTTACATTTGTATCAAAACGCATAGTCCTACTACAAATTCAGAGGTATTTTCGTCATTCTTTTTGGAGTCAGTCGTCAAATACACCTCGTAACTGCACCCTTGTTTCTGAGTTCGTGTCCTTTGACTTCTGTAAAATTCTCTGGGCGATAGAGTTGGCATGCGGACTGTTTTCGTCTGAACCATTTGACAGATATAAAAACTGTTAAAGACAAAAAGGAAGAAGACACCTCGTCATAAGCCTAATGAAATGCCAAACATCTGTAGAAAAAGTGTTTCAGACTAACGTGAAACACGGCACACAGAATATTTCTATTCTAAGTTTAACTATGTAATTGAGAATGTACAAGTGTAAAGTGAAAAATATATAACGTGCGATATTTTAATAGACGAATAGCTTCAACAGGAAGCAAAATACATTAATCAAAGTTTAAAAGGACTACTTAGCAGGCTTAGTTTTCAATGATCTCACCTGCCCACCTGTATCTTCACTGTCCTCTTTCCCCTTCTGCGATGGCTGTAATGTTTGTGTTCCACTGGGGTCAAGACTCATGGCTCCCTGACTGCTGGGTCTTAGGTGCTTGACATCACTTCTCCTGGAGTCTGTTGTCATGCAAACCTCGTAATTGTACATGTGCTGTAGAGTTCCTGTACCCATTGTGTCTGCGTAGCACGTTGGATAATAAGGGATAACTGGGAGATTGGACTGGTAGTAGATGCGGGACTGTCTCCATCGGTGGATTTTTACTGACACAATGACTACTAAAGATGTAATAAAGAGGAAGGAGACCACAGCTAAAGCCAAGACTAAATAAAATGTTAAATTGTCATTGTAATCCACATCGCGCGTAAAGTCATTGAATTCCGAGAGCACTTCAGGGAAACTGTCCGCCACCACCACGTTCACACTGACTGTAGCTGATCGAGAGGGATGTCCGTTGTCCTCCACTACAACTGTAAGCTTCTGTTTCACTGGGTCTTTATCACTGACCTGACGGACAGTTCTGATTTCCCCGTTCTGTAATCCCACATCAAAGAGTCCCCTTTCTGTCGTTTTCAGCAGTTTGTATGAGAGCCATGCATTCTGTCCAGAGTCCACATCCACAGCCACCACTTTAGTGACGAGGTAGCCAACATCTGCTGAACGAGGCACCATTTCAGCCACCAGTGATCCACCAGTCTGTACTGGGTACAGAACCTGAGGCGCGTTGTCGTTCTGGTCCTGAATAAAGATTTTTACTGTCACGTTACTACTCAGAGGGGGTGAACCTCCGTCCTGCGCTTTTACGCGAAACTGGAAATTTTTAATTTGTTCGTAGTCTAAGGAGCGCACAGAGTGGATGACTCCACTCTCAGAATTGATTGATACGTATGATGATATGGACAGTCCATGTACAGAGGATTCCTCCAGTATATAAGAGAGACGAGCGTTCTGGCTCCAGTCTGCGTCGGTAGCTTTAACTGATAGGATAAAATTACCCGGGGTATTATTTTCCAAAATGAATGCCTGATATTCTCTGTTTTCAAACACTGGGAAATTGTCATTAATGTCTGCCACTTTTAAGAACAAAGTAATATTACTACGAAGTGGAGGCAGCCCTTCATCCTGCGCAATTATAGTGATGTTATATTCTGAAGTTGTTTCACGGTCTAAAAGTTCATCTGTCACTAAGCTATAAAAATTGTTTGAAGAGGAAGCAGTTTTAAACGGAATGTTTTCGCTGATGAAGCACTGGGCTTTCCCGTTGTTCTCGGAATCTAAATCTTGTACCTTAAACACAGCTATAACTGTGCCTTGCAAGGCATCCTCCGCCACTGTATTCGAAGACGACATTATAGCAATGGTTGGTATGTTATCATTGACGTCAACAATTTCAATAATTATTTTTGCGGTGTCAGAAAGGCCTCCTCCGTCTTTGGCTTGAATATTTAGCTGATAGTGCTTTCTTTTTTCATAGTCCAGCTGTCCAGTTGTTTTTACATCGCCAGTTAAATTGTTTATTTCAAACAAATCTCCGAAAACATCTTTGCTAGAAGGAATTGAATATGTTACGATGGCATTTGGTCCTTTGTCAGCATCCGATGCACTAACTGAGAGGACAAAAGAACCTTTTGGAGAATTTTCCAGTATAGAAGCCTTATATATTTCCTGTGTGAAAAGAGGCGGATTATCGTTGGTATCCAACACAGAGATATGTATCTTTGCAGAACCTGTCATCTGTGGTTCTCCTCCATCCACTGCAGTAAGAATTAGGGAAAAATGCTCCGACTTTTCCCGATCGAGTTGCGTCTGCAGCACCATAGTAACATATTTACTACCGTCAGGTTGTGAGTCCACTTTTAAAACGAAGTGGTCACTGGGTTTTAGTATGTAGCTCTGTAGTGTGTTAATACCCACGTCGGGGTCCACAGCGCTTTCCAGCACAAACCTCGCTCCAGGCAAAGCGGATTCACTGATTTCAAGCATTATTTCATCTTTAGGAAAAAGCGGCGGATTATCATTGATATCATTTATTTCTACCGTAATATGATGAAGTTCTATGGGGTTATCAAGGACAACCTCAAAATGTATAGAGCAGGGCGAAGTCTCACCACACAACGCCTCTCTATCTATTCTTTCCTTAACCACCAAAATCCCTTTTTCCCGAATCAGCTCTATGTACTCACTGTTTCCTCCGGCAAATATACGAGCTCGGCCACTGGTAAGACGTTTAGTATCCAAGCCCAGATCCTGAACGATGTTACCTACAAAAGAGCCTTTTGCCATCTCCTCTGGAACAGAATACCGAACGTGACCAAAGACAGCATGAATACATAGAAGATTTAGAATAAAGCGTCCTACTAGCGTGTCCATTGTGTAGTTCCCATTTCTTCTAGACATGATTGTAGAGCCCAAGAAAAACGTATTTCCACTTTGAATAAATCGGCAGTATACACGTAATACCATCGAAAATCTGCACTGTTTGAGGAATTATCAATGACATAAAGGGGAAGACAGCAATCACTGCAGCTGTATATCCGCGTGCGCAGGGTGTTCAAGCCTTCATGCGCACTGTGGGCTGCGCTGTATGTCTCGCTCCAGCGCGAGCAGGAGGTGTTGGTGGTTTCTGTTTCAACGACAAGTCCCCAGTACGATCAACAGCGGCGCCATCAGTCAATGCTGAGAAAAGCTTAGAATGAAAATGCCATTTGGAAATCATTGCTAGAACGCAGAACATCTATCTATCTATCTATCTATCTATCTATCTATCTATCTGAGCAGGTGGAAACCTAAATAATATTTTTATATATGTTTTATATTTGAATATGTTAGGCTTTGAAATGTCAATTTGTTGTTATTTCATAAATTAATTGTTTTAAATTAAGGGTCATAAATTGCATTGTACTCTGTAAATTACATAATTGTCACTAAATCGGAAGAACATTACTGCGGCACACAGCCACACCTGACACTTGTCATAATCTTTTAAAATAACTGAAGTTATTTGTAGGAAATACACGGCTCCTGTTTGACCTGTATACAAATTGATTTATCAGCAGTTCCTCAGTAACTTCAGTGTTTGATCATATTCAAATAATTTTTGGAAAAAAATTAAAACAATTCTAGGATGATTATACATACTATAGGTAACAACAGGTCTTCAAAAGAAGGATCTAATTCTTTTATTTTCAGTGAAGGAATGAGACAGAAAAATAAGGCCACTTGGGTAGTCATGGTGGGGGGTTCAGGAGCTCGAAAGACTGAGGTGCGGGTTCCTTTTGTTCACTAAGAAGGCGCAGACAAGCAAGTAGTTGAGGTCTAGGCAAGGGTCAGTTGAACATTAAATGTCATCCAAGGGGAATACACAGGCTCAGGGTTGTTAAGGCAAAAGCGAGAGGCCAAACCAAGGAGCACAAAGACAACGGGCAAGGAAACCAAAGAAGCACAAAGCGTTCAGCTGACTCGGAATGAGGATTCATACTGGTAGAGCTGGCGAGTCTTCCCTTTGTACTCTGCCCCTATGATTAGATGCAGGTGTCATCAATGTGAAAATGGAGGGGACATGACAATTAAAAGTGCTGCCTCTGACCTTAGAGGTTGCAAGTTGGAATCCCACCTCCTTCAATTGTACTTTTTCTATAGTACTTCTATAATGTTCATAGCCTGCCTTCTTTCAGCTGAAGTTACCCTGCTGATAAAGTCAGTAAATTATGGTATATAACATAACATTATAAGTCACTTCAGAAAAAAGTCACAGCTAAAAGAATAAATGTAAATTCTTTCGACTGCTTCTTTGCTAGTCATCACTAACTTATGAAAGCTACTCCACAACTGTTTACACCAGTAACTCTGTTTGCAAAGAAAAATGGCTCAGACTTGGAAAGGTGACAATGGGCTTACAGACAGATCATTATAACCTGACATGGATTTTGGAGAGATGCAGAAAAACACCACCAACAACAGCATATTGAAATTAAAACAGCCAAATTCAAAGTTATCATCACAAAGCAAGTTGTTTTTGTTGTTAGATTAAAGTGATACAGTTCCATGTAATGGCAATTCATTGGGATTTTAAATACATGATAATTTTACAAAAAAAATAATTACTTAAATTACGTATAATTTATAAACATTAAAAATGACCCCTATGACAACTGTTACGAATACATTACTTATACAAATCAAGTTGTACTGGCAGAAATTAAAGTCATAAAGACTATGAAAATTGCTCCAGCCAGATTTTCTTACCTGTCCAGGTAAGTCTGTTTCATCCAGAATGTTTCTCTCTTTCAAAACAGAATCAAGTTTCAAAGTATTCTCAGTACATGGCCTGAAAATCTTGCAATCACTCTTCCTCGAGTCAGTCGTCATACACACCTCGTAATTGTACACGTGCTGTAGAGTTCCGGTACATCCAGCATCCGCGTATTGAGGGGGGTAATACGGAATAACTGGAAGGTTGGCTTGGTAGTAAATGCGAGACTGTCTCCACCTGTGGATCTTTATCGATATAATAACCACCAAAGATGAAATGAAAAGAAAGGAAACAGAAGCCAGTGCCAATACCAAATAAAAAGTCAAATTGTCACTGTAGTCTGTACTGTGCGTAAAGTCACTGAACTCGGAGAGCACTTCAGGGAAACTGTCGGCCACCACCACGTTCACATTCACTGTAGCTGATCGAGAGGGATGTCCGTTGTCCTCCACTACAACTGTAAGCTTCTGTTTCACTGGGTCTTTATCACTGACCTGACGGACAGTTCTGATTTCCCCGTTCTGTAATCCCACATCAAAGAGTCCCCTTTCTGTCGTTTTCAGCAGTTTGTATGAGAGCCATGCATTCTGTCCAGAGTCCACATCCACAGCCACCACTTTAGTGACGAGGTAGCCAACATCTGCTGAACGGGGCACCATTTCAGCCACCAGAGATCCACCAGTCTGTACTGGGTACAGAACCTGAGGCGCGTTGTCGTTCTGGTCCAGAATAACGATATGAACAGTAGCATTTCCGCTCAAAGGAGGAGATCCTCCATCGTGAGCCCTCACACTGATCTGAAATCCCCGAAGTTGCTCGTAATCAAATGAGCGGACGGCATAAATAATACCAGTTTCAGAATTTAATGAAACGAACGAGGACGCAGGAACACCGTTCACATCCGAATCTTCCAGAACGTACGAGACTCGCGCATTTTGACAACAATCCGCGTCCGTGGCTCTAACAACAAATATCGATGTCCCCGGAGAATTGTTTTCCAAGACAAAGGCAGTATATGACTGTTTTTCAAATATTGGAGGATTGTCGTTTACATCGGAAACCCTAATATGTAAGGTTTTATTACTGGAGAGAGAAGGCGACCCTTCATCTGTAGCAGTTATTGTGATGTTGTAGTCAGACTGTGTTTCTCGATTTAGTTGCTCGTCGATTTGTAAAGTAAAATAATTTCTGATCGACGACTTAATTACAAAGGGGGATTTTGTTGTGACAAAACAGTTCACTTGACCATTCTGTCCCGAATCCAAGTCCTTCACATTAATTACAGCAACAGTAGTTCCAGGTGACGCATCTTCAGGAATCGGATTCGTAAATGATGTTAATGTTATCACGGGGATGTTATCATTTACATCAATTACATCAATAATTACTGAACATGAGTCAGTTAAGCCTCCAGGATCCCTAGCTTCAATACTGAGCTCAATTTTTTTGGATTTTTCAAAATCTATTGTTCCATTAACCGAAATTTCCCCCGACATTTCATTTATCTCAAAGACTCCACTGTTTGTGTCTCCGGTATGTCTGAAAGTGTATCTCACCTCACCATTAGCGCCTTTGTCTGCATCCGTTGCACTTACTTTTGCCACAATCGTGCCCTTCGACGAATTTTCTGGAACAGAAACCCTGTAGATGTTCTGGCTAAAAACCGGAGCATTGTCATTGGCATCTAGTACCTTTATGTTTATTTTCATTACTCCGGACCTCTGAGGGTGACCTCCATCTGTAGCTGTGAGAATAAGAGACAATTCCTCCTGTTTCTCTCTGTCCACCGGAGACTGTAAAATCATCTCAATGTACTTATTACCATCAGGACGCGTCTCCTGCTTCAGCACGAAATTATCAGTTGGTCTCAAATTGTAGCTCTGTATGGTATTTACACCAACATCGGGATCGTACGCGTTGTCCAGTCGAAAGCGCGCGCCCTGCGTAGCCGTTTCACTGATCTCAATATTTACTTCATCTTTCGGAAATGTCGGAGCATGATCATTTACATCTGTTATTTCTATCATCACCTCAATTAGCTGAATCGGATTCTCCAAAATAATCTCAAAGCTGAAACTACATGGTGACATGTCGCTGCACAGCAACTCCCGATCTATTCGCTCGTTCACTACCAGTGTTCCTTTGTCTGTAACGAGATCCACGTAGCGGGTGTTGTCTCCGGTAACGACACGAGCTCGTCCGCTCTTCAGTCTTTTAATATCAATGCCCAGATCCGCAGCCACGTTGCCGATAACAGAGCCCTTCGCCATTTCTTCAGGAACAGAATATCGCACTTGTCCGTGAACAGGATAATGAAAGAAAAGAAGAAAGAACCAAATCCGAGAAACACAGATAGAACCATGACATTTAATCTGAGCCATTATTGTTATTAATTAATGCAATGTCGAAAAGAGAAACTGATCAACAGAACGAGTATCCAGAAAAAAATCAACATTAGTAGTTTCCATATGAACGTGTCCTTGAAAAAAGCGTTTCAATAAATCCTGGGAATATATGGTTATGCTCCGAGCGAATTTTTCGCCCTATTTTATGGCAATCCACCAATTTCGCCTCCACACTCTGGGCCTCGATCAGTCTGAAGGAAAAAAAAAAAAAACGGGGACGTCCTTCTACATTTTGTTCGCCCCAGCTCTCCTCTTGAATCAACAGCGGCCCTTGCAGACACGCACGGGAAACACATCCCTCTGTTCTATTTCACTGATTACCTGACATGAAGTGATACACTTGGATTAAAATTGATGAGTATTTTTGATGCTGTGAGAAATCAGTTATGTGTTTCCATGAAGACTTCGCTAATATGGAATTTGAAAAGTGCTCGTTGTTTGCAAAAAAGTTTGTTAGATATTTAAATGCTAAAGTGATGCAGCCAATGTGTAAAAGAAATAAAAAAAATTATACAAATAATTGTTCCGTTTTTACTCTAAGCGTTTTTATTGAACGTTCCTTAAAACCAGAGGTGGAAAGCAGTTTTTCGGTTCAGTTAATCACTGCAGAGCATCACGCTAAAGAAATGTTTGCGTAATCGTTTTTGAAGAGTATGAATAACGTAGCGCGGTGCGCTCTGGGTTCAGATGTGGCGAAGAAGGACGCAGACAGCGATCGTTACGAAAGTTTATTAGAACACGGGCACACAGCAAGAGGTTTCGGCGCGAACAGAAGGAAATAATGCTCTCGGTCCAAGAACCCCTTTTTCCTCAAGGATCTGCATCTCAAGCCAGTTTAGCCCTTCTGAATCTTTCCTTCTCCACTATGCGACAGGCACTCACCTCCTCATAATCCCCGTGAGCCCCACAGTGGTTGAAGAACCATTTTACATTTTACCCACAATTCCCAACAATTTACAATGAAGAATTTTTTTCCGCTGAAAAGAAACACCACTCAGTAACGCGGGTCGATACAATTATATAGCAATCAATCAAAGTTGAAAGACATTGTAATGAAAAGTGAGATACATTGCGTCTATTTATATGCAAGTATGTTTTCTGCAACTGTAAATTGCATGATCTCATTACATGATACAATCATTACATGATTAACTTACATCACATGACATGATCTCATGAGTTCATGTAATGTGTAAATGTTCATGCTCTATAACTCTGAGATCATAATTGCTGAGTAACGGATAAACTTGCACGCAGCTGCTCCTGTAATGTCAATGTTTAATTTTTTTAAAAATAGGAATGTGAGTAGGAATTGTTTATTATTTCGATAAACCTTTATGCAGCAACTCGTGTGACGTATATTGGTTGATATGGGGGAAAGTAACAAACTAACTGTGCTTTAGAATCACGCGTCTGTATCTAAGTCTCTTTCTGTTAATCTAATTGCTACTGCATTTTCTGTGAGATGTACGTGGCTTTGGAGAAAAGCGTCTGCTAAATGAATAAATTTGAATGTAAAACAGAAACATAAATATTTTTGCAAGGGACTAAAATCCAGTCGAGCGCGTACCCTTCCTAACCTTGCGCCCAGTGATAAATGTATTGGCACCCGATCACTACGGGTATGACAAGGAGAAGCAGCTATTGAGAATGCAAATGTTCATTTAGATTAAGAAAATGCATTTTAAAAAATATTTCACCCTCAAAGTTGAGGTGAAGCTCTGTAATTTGGGGGGAAAGTTTGAAGCAGCAAAATAAAATTCAAATCTATTTCAATATTAAAGATAAAAATACATCATTGCAAAATTCTGCAGCTAAAATAAAAAAAAAATGGTAACTATAACAGATGTATTAAAAACTGAAAAATTCCCTTACCTGTTCGGAAAAGTTTGCATTGTTGAGAATATTTCTCTCGCTTCCCTTATGATTCTCATCGAAACAAGGATCCATCATTAAAACGCTCTGACTGCAAGGTCTGGCAATCTTTTGATCGCTTTTCCTGGAGTCTGTTGTCATGCAAACCTCATAATTGTAGACATGCTGAAGAGTTCCTGTACCTCCAGCGTCTGCGTAATGTGGTGGGTAATAAGGAATAACAGGAAGATTGGACTGGAAGTAAATACGGGACTGTCTCCATCTGTAGATCTTTAACGATATAATAACTACCAAAGATGAAATGAAAAGAAAGGAAACAGAAGCCAGTGCCAATACCAAATAAAAAGTCAAGTTATCATTGTAATCCGTACTGTGCGTAAAGTCACTGAACTCAGAGAGCACTTCAGGGAAACTGTCGGCCACCACCACGTTCACATTCACTGTAGCTGATCGAGAGGGATGTCCGTTGTCCTCCACTACAACTGTAAGCTTCTGTTTCACTGGATCTTTATCACTGACCTGACGGACAGTTCTGATTTCCCCGTTCTGTAATCCCACATCAAAGAGTCCCCTTTCTGTCGTTTTCAGCAGTTTGTATGAGAGCCATGCATTCTGTCCAGAGTCCACATCCACAGCCACCACTTTAGTGACGAGGTAGCCAACATCTGCTGAACGGGGCACCATTTCAGCCACCAGAGATCCACCAGTCTGTACTGGGTACAGAACCTGAGGCGCGTTGTCGTTCTGGTCCTGAATAACGATATGAACAGTAGCATTTCCACTCAAAGGAGGAGATCCTCCATCGTGAGCCTTCACACTGATCTGAAATCCCCGAAGTTGCTCGTAATCAAATGAGCGGACGGCATAAATAATACCAGTTTCAGAGTTTAATGAAACGAACGAGGACGCAGGAACACTGTTCACATCCGAATCTTCCAGAACGTACGAGACTCGCGCATTTTGACAGCAGTCCGCGTCCGTGGCTCTAACAGCGAATATTGACGTCCCCGGAGAATTGTTTTCCAAGACAAAGGCAGTATATGATTGTTTTTCAAATATTGGAGGATTATCGTTCACATCGGAAACTCTAATATGTAACGTTTTATTACTGGAGAGAGAAGGTGATCCTTCATCTGTAGCAGTTATTGTGATGTTGTACTCGGACTGTGTTTCTCGATTTAGTTGCTCGTCGATTTGTAAAGTAAAATAATTTTTGATTGACGACTTAATTACAAAGGGGGATTTTGTTGTGATAAAACAATTCACTTGAGCGTTTTGCCCCGAATCCAAGTCCTTCACATTAATTACAGCAACAGTAGTTGCAGGTAACGCGTCTTCAGGAATCGGATTCGTAAATGATGTTAATGTTATCACGGGGATGTTATCATTTACATCAATTACATCAATAATTACTGCACACGAATCAGTCAAGCCTCCGGGGTCTCTTGCTTCAATACTTGTTTCATATTTTTTAGACTTTTCAAAATCTATTATTCCAGCAACAAATATCTCCCCCGACATCTCATTTATTTCAAAAACTTCATTTTTTATTTCTCCTCTTTGTCTGAAAGTATATCTCACCTCTCCATTAACGCCTTTGTCTGCATCCGTTGCACTTACTTTAGTTACAAACGTGCCCTTCGACGAATTTTCCGGAACAGATGCCCTGTAGAGCTTTTTACCAAAAACAGGAGCATTGTCATTCACATCGAGTACCTTTATGTTTATTTTCATTACTCCGGACCTCTGTGGGTGGCCTCCATCTGTAGCTGTGAGAATAAGAGACAATTCCTCTTGTTTCTCTCTGTCCACCGGGGACTGTAACATCATCTCAATATATTTATTGCCATCAGGACGCGTCTCCTGCTTCAACACGAAATTATCAGTTGGTCTCAAACTGTAGCTCTGTATGGTATTTACACCAACATCGGGATCGTAAGCGCTGTCCAGGAGGAAGCGCGCGCCCTGCGTAGCCGTTTCACTGATCTCAATATTTACTTCATCTTTCGGAAATGTCGGTGCGTGATCATTTACATCTGTTATTTCTATCATCACCTCAATTAGTTGAATCGGATTTTCGAGAATAATCTCAAAGCTGAAACTACACGGTGACATTTCGCTGCACAGCATCTCCCGATCTATTCTCTCGTTCACCACCAGTGTTCCTTTGTCTGTAACGAGATCCACGTAGCGGGTGTTGTCTCCGGTAACGACACGAGCTCGTCCGCTCTTCAGTCTTTTAATATCAATGCCCAGATCCGCAGCTACGTTGCCGATAACAGAGCCCTTCGCCATTTCTTCAGCAACAGAATATCGCACTTGTCCGCGAACAGTATCAGCAAAGAAAACAAAAATGACCCCAAGTAGTGTTAGGCAGTTTAAATCATAACATTTTTCTTTCAGTGCCATTTCTTTTCGTGCTCTTCGATGAAAAAAATGTCCACTTCCAGAGACTGAATAACAAAGATGTCTAAAGACAACGTAACTCTAAGTATCTTACGCATGTGAATGGTTCTATTATAATAAAACTTTTCGACAACACTGAATATCTGTAGTTTATCCGAGCGCTTCACTCTCTTCTATGGCAACACACCAAAGTCACCTTCTCACACTGGGCCTCGGTTTGTCTGTAAAAGATATACGAGGAACGTCACCGAACATTTTAGCTCGCTGGATCCTGCCTTCTGAATCAACAGCGGCCCTTGCAGACACGCGCGGGAAAAGCAGCCAGTATTTCTGTATGGTAATATGTAATAAAGAGACTTGCTCCAGTAGAGAAATTATGTCTCTTTTGGTCTTGTAGTAGACAAAAAAACATGTTCCTCAGAAACAATTCATTAATATGGCATATTTAAATTTATTGACCAACTTCAATAACCGCTTGTCCAGAGCAGGGTGGCGGTGAGCTGGAGCCTACCCCAGAGATGGTGGGTGTAGGGCCGAGGGGGGGCACACCCTAAACTGGACGTTAGACCATCGCAGGGAAACAACTAGGTACCCAGGCACAGGTACTGGAGCAACTGCAGAGCAAGTACCTTGCTCAGGGGCACTACAGCTGGAGGCAAGGATCGAGCCGCCAACCTACGGAGCCAAAGGCAGCCGCACCAGCCACAACCCTACCAACCACCCCTACCACAATTTATCTTATAATGAAATTACAGACTTTGTAAATAATCCATTAGATATTTTAATGTAGCCAAAAAGTTTTCCAGTTCTTTTACTAAGAACATCTAATATTCAGTACGACTGATTTATGATGAATATATAACCTGTGGGGTTATTCCTGAAATGTAGTGACAGCAATGGAGAAAACTGCCTTGAAATCATTTGAAATTCAGGACCCAGTCCAACCCACTGCCACCCCCCCCCTTTCCATAGAAAGTAGATCTTCACATTTTTTTCAGTAGAAAAAAGCTCTTTATGTACAGTAATTCATTAATGGTGTTCAACTTTTTGCCTCAACACTGCAGTTAAATATCTTTGAACAATGTGAATTTCTTGCTTATTCATTTATTTTAGAAGCATATAATAAATAAGGGATGCAGTGGTGCAGAGGATTTGACTGGGTCCTGCTCTCCTGTGGGTTTGGGGTTTGAGTCCCGCTTGGGGTGCCTTGTGACGAACTGGTGTCCCGTCCTGGGTGTATCCCCTCACCCTCCATGTTTCATGTTCTCCCTGTGTCTGTACAGGTTTTCTCCTGGTGCTCTGGCTTTCACCCACATAAAGACATGCTGCTAAGGTGAATTGGGGACTTTAAGTCAGCCGTAGTGTGTAAGTGGCAGAGAGAGTGTGTCTCACTGGTGTATCAATGAGTGGCTCATTTAAAGTGCTGTGTCTAGCATTATAAGTCACCTTGGGTAAGATGTGTCCTGATAACACTACATAGTGTTCATTGGAAGCTGCTTTGGAGAAGTGTCCGCTGAACAAAGTAACGCAAACATGATATATCTATCTAAAAAAATCCATTTTAGAATAGCAACAAGTGCTAAATTATTCATTTTCAGATGGAAAGTACAGTGATGTGAACAAGAAAGTACTGTACACCTCCTTTTATTTCAGTGGTTTGAAATGTCAGGACTATGTAGTCTTTGCCATGTTTCCGTGTTTTAACAACCGATTAAAATCTTGCTGCAAATAAGAAAGAAGAATTAGTTAGCATGCAGAAGCCCTGTGTGTAGTTGCAGAATGAACCCCCTTTAACAGCATTAACTGTTTTATTCACTTGAAAAAACTTTACTTGTCAGCCAGATGGTCTCACATTTTCGTGTACAATGCACCAATTCATAACTTTGAGGCCTCCAAGAGACTGCAAAGAAGCCATAAGTCATTCTCTCTTCACTGCTACTAAGTATGTATGACATTCTAGCTGCAATATGTGTTTTTAGCAAACATTGCACTGTGCATTACACCAAAAGAATTTTAAAAATGTACTGTGTTATATGTTCCCCATTTCTTAACTTAGAGTGCAGGAAGCAGGGTGGCACAGTGCATAGCACTGGTTTCCTCAAAGCACCTGGGCTTTGTGTTTTGACGTGGCTTTGAATTTGGTGGAGTCTGCATTCTCTCCCTGTGTTAGCATAGATTTCCTCTTGATGCCTCACATTTTTTGCAATACCATATGTTTCAGGTGATATTGGTAATCTATAGTTACCCTGTAGTGTGTGAATGAGTTATTGAAGTGAATTTCTGCAGTATATCTAGCATATTAAGTCACCTTTGAAGAAGGTATCAAAAAAATACTGGTTAAGGATTATTTTCTGTTACTTTTGGAAAACAGCAGCTGCTGAATGAATAAATACTAACAAATATTCTGAGACAACCAATCCTGGGTAGAACTGGCAACTTTCTTGGATCTACTCCATTTGCACATAGTGTTTCTCACTTCGGAAGGTTGAACTGCATTTTATTTTAAACTACCTTCACAACTCTTCTCAAACTGATAAGTTAGAACAGTTGCCAATCATCACTTGTCAGATCATTACAGAAAGTACTGGACTGGTAGTCTGGAGATTTGAGGTTTTTCAAGGTGGCCTGCTTAGATTTTGACTGACTTGAGTGAAAGTTGCTGGGCTGTGCCCATTGCCAGTCTGTGAAAAGTATAATTATTGCTGCTGGCTTTTTCCACTTGTAGTGCATTTATACAAGTGCACACAAGTCACAGCTGGAATTTATTATGCAGCCAGGTCCATATTTACATTAATTTGGAGAGGGGGAAAAAAGGCTCCTCTTGAGTTGGTATAGCCAATATTCAGTAGCATTTTGTCATTTAACATTGGATGTTTTTGATGAAGAAAAAATGTTTGGTGGACAGCCCTAATAGTTCACCTTGGTGGCATGGATGTGAGAGATATCTTCTGGTCAAGCGTCCCATCTTAGCATTATAATTTAAATGTTCAATCAATACTAATATTAATGCCAAATTAGAAAAACTCTCCACCTCCATGACAGTTTAGATAATAAAACTCACCAATCTAACTTATCACATGAAAAGTATTAAAATGCACTTTCTTCAGGCTGAATACAAGATCTCTGAATTGGAGGAATCAGTGAAATCAAAAGTTATATCAGTAGATATCCTGGAGCAGAAAGCTGAACTGTACCATGCAAAACTGGACAAACTGGAATATAAAAACCATCGTAATAATTTGAAAATTGAGGGACTGCCAGAAAATCCTGTATAGGAAACATTGCTCTTAAGCAATTTCTACAAACTATTGTTTATGGGTGGGAATGCAGGCTGATTAACCTTCTACTGAGCTTTATTTTGCATATGACTCCCTGGCCACACTTCTGACACAAATGCCCATTTGGGGAGCATTCCGGTACTATTCCTGTAACCCTCTGACAAAGAAGACATAAATAAAGCTCCAGCAAAAAAGCGTGACATCATCTGTGAAGATTCCAATTTACAGTACTACACTAACATACCAGCTGAAAAGACATATCTACAAAAGATGACACTTTGATTAAATGACTTGGATAATGCCAGTGGATTAGCTCTGAAAAACAATGTAATTTGCTTTCCTTGATTTATGCTTCCAGCTGGAGTTCTAGTTTTACTCAGTATTGTTTCCATATTCTGTGTGCCACTGTGAGTTAGAACTGTTGTTGTTGCCAAAGAAAGGTGAAAAGTATTTGCTGTCAGATGTTGATATTTTAAGAAAATTTGACAGATTTTTTCGATTGCTTGCTAAGATAAAGACCGAGGACAACAGAGATATGAAGAAAGAACATGGGACCGAGAAAGTTTGTATTCACAAAAAAGTACTGGAGGATGAGGCATTAAGCTGCTCCAAAATAATGAATATATTCAGAGATAAAGAACTTGCACATTACAAAAAATGCCTCAAAACAGTTGAGGTACAAAGCAAGTGTTTCCTGTTAGCATAGCAAAAAGTGCAAGGCAGCATTCATTGACTTTACGGTTTAACTTAATACACACTAACTTAAAGAAACTTAACTTAAACACATTTAACTGAACACACTATGACAGAAGCCAGAGAAGAAATCCTAATTTAAAGGTCAAAGTATATGTTCTGACACACACACACATATCTTCAGAACCGCTTGTCCCATATGGGGTCATGGGGAACCGGAGCCTAACCCGGCAACTCAGGGCATAAGGCTGGAGGGGGAGGGGACACACCCAGGACGGGACGCCAGGCCGTCGCAAGGCACCCCAAGCGGGACTCGAACCCCAGACCCACCAGAGAGCAGGACTGTGGTCCAACCCACTGCGCCACCGCACCCCCACTACTAAAATGACATGCAAATTAATACCGAGACTAAGTGAATTACTAAATTACTAAAATCAAATATTATATACTAAAATATAGTTAATAAAAAAATTTAAAAGAAAGACAAAATTACCCTTAGATAGTCATATTGTGAGCACATAAAGATTGAATTCTGAAACATTGCTTTAAAGCAATGCTGGAATACCCAAATCAGTATTCAGAATAGCCACGTTAATTACACAACAAAGCACAAAAAAAAAATGAAAACAAAGAAATTACAAAAGACATTTTCCCTACCTGTTCCGACGAGTCTGCTTCATCCAGAATGTTTTTCTCATTTTGCCCATACATTATTGTCCCCCCAGCGTTTGAATCCATCATTAAAACGCTCTGACTAGAAGGCCTAAAAATCTTGCGATCACTTTTCCTGGAGTCTGTTGTCATGCAAACCTCATAATTGTACACGTGCTGTAGAGTTCCTGTACCTCCAGCATCTGCGTAATGTGGTGGGTAATAAGGAATAACAGGAAGGTTGGACTGGAAGTAAATACGGGACTGTCTCCATCTGTAGATCTTTAACGATATAATAACTACCAAAGATGAAATGAACAGAAAGGAAACAGAAGCCAGTGCCAGAACCAAATAAAAAGTCAAGTTGTCATTGTAATCCGTACTGGGCGTAAAGTCACTGAACTCAGAGAGCACTTCAGGGAAACTGTCGGCCACCACCACGTTCACACTGACTGTAGCTGATCGAGACGGATGTCCGTTGTCCTCCACTACAACTGTAAGCTTCTGTTTCACTGGGTCTTTGTCACTGACCTGACGGACAGTTCTGATTTCCCCGTTCTGTAATCCCACATCAAAGAGTCCCCTTTCTGTCGTTTTCAGCAGTTTGTATGAGAGCCATGCATTCTGTCCAGAGTCCACATCCACAGCCACCACTTTAGTGACAAGGTAGCCAACATCTGCTGAACGGGGAACGATTTCAGCCACCAGAGATCCACCAGTCTGTACTGGGTACAGAACCTGAGGCGCGTTGTCGTTCTGGTCCTGAATAACGATATGAACAGTAGCATTTCCGCTCAAAGGAGGAGATCCTCCATCGTGAGCTCTCACACTGATCTGAAATCCCCGAAGTTGCTCGTAATCAAATGATCGGACGGCATAAATAATACCAGTTTCAGAGTTTAATGAAATGAACGAGGACGCAGGAACACCGTTCACATCCGAATCTTCCAGAACGTACGAGACTCGCGCATTTTGACAACAGTCCGCATCCGTGGCTCTAACAACAAATATCGACGTCCCCGGAGAATTGTTTTCCAAGACAAAGGCAGTATATGACTGTTTTTCAAATACTGGAGGATTATCGTTTACATCGGAAACCCTAATATGTAACGTTTTGTTACTGGAGAGAGAAGGCGACCCTTCATCTGTAGCAGTTATTGTGATGTTGTACTCGGACTGTGTTTCACGATTTAGTTGCTCGTCGATTTGTAAAGTAAAATAATTTCTTATTGATGATTTTATCACAAAGGGGGATTTTGTTGTGACAGCGCAGTTCACTTGACCATTTTGTCCGGAATCCAAGTCCTCAACATCAATAACAGCTATAGTCGTTCCAAGTAACGCGTCTTCAGGAATCGGATTCGTGAATGATGTTAATGTTATCACGGGGATGTTATCATTGACATCAATTACATCAATAACTACCAAACACGAATCACTTAAGCCTCCGTGATCTCTTGCTTCAATACTTAGCTCATATTTTTCATTCTTTTCGAAATCTAATATTCCAGTAACAAAAATCTCCCCCGACATCTCATTTATTTCAAACACTACACTAGCTGTTTCTGCTTTATGTCTGAAAGTGTATCTCACCTCTCCATTGGCGCCTTTGTCTGCATCCGTTGCACTTACTTTGGTCACAAGCGTTCCCTTCGGAGAATTTTCATGAACGGAGGCTCTGTACTGCTTTTTACCAAAAACGGGAGGATTGTCATTGGCATCTAGTACCTTTATGTTTATTTTCATTACTCCGGACCTCTGAGGGTGACCTCCATCTGTAGCTGTAAGAATTAAAGACAATTCCTCCTGTTTCTCTCTGTCTACCGGAGACTGTAACATCATCTCAATGTACTTATTACCATCAGGACGCGTCTCCTGCTTCAACACGAAATTATCAGTTGGTCTCAAACTGTAGCTCTGTATGCTATTTACACCAACATCGGGATCGTAAGCGCTGTCCAGGAGGAAGCGCGCGCCCTGCAGTGCCGCCTCGCTAATTTCAATATTTACTTCATCTTTCGGAAATGTCGGAGCATGGTCATTTACATCTGTTATTTCTATCATCACATCAATTAGCTGAATCGGATTCTCTAGAATAATATCTAAATTAAAACTACACGGAGATGTTTGTTTACACAGCAACTCCCGATCTATTCTCTCGTTCACCACCAGTGTTCCTTTGTCTGTAACGAGATCCACGTAGCGGGTGTTGTCTCTTGTAACGATACGAGCTCGTCCGCTCTTCAGTCTTTTAATATCAATCCCCAGATCCGCAGCCACGTTGCCGATAACAGAGCCCTTCGCCATCTCTTCAGGAACAGAATATCTCACTTGTCCATGAACAGGATAATAAAAGGAAAGAAGAAAGAACCAGAGTCGGGAGAGACCGATTAAACCGTAATACTTTCTTCTCAGTGTCATTGTCTTCCGACTACTATTGTTATTGATTCGAGCAAAATCTAATTTTGAGAAGGTGGTTAAGAAAACAAGTATCCAGGAAAAAAATCGACATTAAATATCGTTTCCATGTGAGCGTTCCTGTTAAAAAGCTTTTAAATAGAACCTGAAAACATGTGGTTATGATCCGAGCGGTTTCCTTCCGACTATGTTAAGGTAATCTGGTAATCCACCAATGTCGCGTCCACACTCTGGGCCTCGATGTCAGGAAAACAAAACAGAGAAACAGGGGACGTCCTTCTAAATTTTACTCACTCCAATTTTCGTCTTGAACCAACAGCGGCCCTTACAGACCCGCGCAAGAAACACACCCCTCTACTCCTTTGCAGAGATTGCCAGTCTTGAAGGGAAATGCTTACATTCAAGCATAGTAAGTATTTTTGATACTGTACGAAATCAATTTCATCTTTTGATAAAGACCTGAGAAATACGGAGCTAGAAAAACCCCCTTACTGTCACATGCTGGTTGATTGTAAAATTCTATTAGATACTGAAATGGTGAACTGATGCAGCCAAAAAGAAATTGAATGTTTCGCAACATAATATTAAGAAGCTAATATTATGGATGAACGATGGATAATGTCATTTTATTCCCCACGTGCAATAAAGGCAGCAAGGTAAACATAAGTCGAGCTGAATCTAGGAAAATTGGAGATATTCGTATGTTTATAATTGCCTCTATTCGTTCAGCAGAGATTTCTCTAAAGCGACCTACCTCTCGGAAACCAAGAACTAATGCATTATACGAACGGACAGGCGAATCTTCTCCAGCTTTAAGTTTTTTTATATTCAACCCTAATAACAAGAGTTAGATAACATGTTTTCGATACAGTTCATTGCAGAGCAGCACAACAAAGACAGGGTTTGGGTAATCGTTTCTTCAAAGTATGAATCTTATCGGCATCTATTAAAGGAACAGCATTGGAATGAGAGATGTGCTACATTGCGTCCATTTGCATGCAAGTATAATGGTTTCCGCAGGAATGAAATACAGGAAAAAAAGGCTCCTACCATGCACTCAAGTGCCGTCCAGGGCGTACCCAAACCCTAACCTTGTGCACGTTGATTGACTTCAGAACACCACGAGTATGTCAAAGAAGAAGCTGTTATTGTTCATAATGCAAATATTAGATTATTTGGGGAAAAAATGCACTTCAGAAACTATTTTACTCCTAAAACTGAGAACAGGCACTGTAATTAAAGAGAAAGCTTTAAAACAACACTATAAAAATGCAAGTTAATATTCAAGCACAAGACTACATTATTGTAGAATGCAGAAACACAAATCGCAAAACAGTGAATGATACAGCTGCTAGTACAGCAGTTAGCCTTACTGCTGTTGAGCTCAAAAGTTGCAGGTTCAAATCTAATCTCCAGCTGTAGTACCCCTTAAGCAAAGCATTTACCCTACGGTTCTTCGGTAAAACTTAACCAGCTCCTTGAACAAGTAAAGAATTACAGATAGCTAAGAAAAACTGTAAGGTGCTTTGGAGAGGAGGGTCAGATAAACGTAAAAAATCAGAGGCTGCATAATTAACATTTGGCTTACCTGTTCGGAAACCTCTGCATTATTCAGAACATGTCTCTCATTTTGCCCATGCTTCTCATTAAGACTGGGATCCATCACTAAAACGCTCTGACTGCAAGGTCTAACAATCTTGCAATCGCTTTTCCTGGAGTCCGTTGTCATACAGACCTCATAATTATACACGTGCTGCAGCGTCCCTGTACCTCCAGCATCTGCGTAATGTGGTGGGTAATACGGAATAACAGGTAAACTTGACTGGTAGTAGATGCGAGACTTCCTCCATCTGTATATTTTCACTGATATAATAGTCAACAGAGAAGAAATAAAGAGGAAGGAGACCACAGCCAAAGCCAAGACCAAATAAAAAGTCAAGTTGTCATTGTAATCCACATCATGCGTAAAGTCACTGAATTCCGAGAGCACTTCGGGGAAACTGTCCGCCACCACCACGTTCACATTGACTGTAGCTGATCGAGAGGGATGTCCGTTGTCCTCCACTACTACTGTAAGCTTCTGTTTCACTGGGTCTTTATCACTGACCTGACGGACAGTTCTGATTTCCCCGTTCTGTAATCCCACATCAAAGAGTCCCCTTTCTGTCGTTTTCAGCAGTTTGTATGAGAGCCATGCATTCTGTCCAGAGTCCACATCCACAGCCACCACTTTAGTGACGAGGTAGCCAACATCTGCTGAACGGGGCACCATTTCAGCCACCAGAGATCCACCAGTCTGTACTGGGTACAGAACCTGAGGCGCGTTGTCGTTCTGGTCCTGAATAACGATATGAACAGTAGCATTTCCACTCAAAGGAGGAGATCCTCCATCGTGAGCTCTCACACTGATCTGAAATCCTCGAAGTTGCTCGTAATCAAATGATCGGACGGCATAAATAATACCAGTTTCAGAATTTAATGAAACGAACGAGGACGCAGGAACACCGTTCACATCCGAATCTTCCAGAACGTACGAGACTCGCGCGTTTTGACAACAGTCCGCGTCCGTAGCTCTAACTGCAAATATCGACGACCCCGGAGAATTGTTTTCCACTACAAAGGCAGTATATGCCTGTTTTTCAAATACTGGAGGATTGTCGTTTACATCGGAAACCCTAACATGTAACGTTTTATTACTGGAGAGAGAAGGTGATCCTTCATCTGTAGCAGTTATTGTGATGTTGTACTCGGACTGTGTTTCTCGATTTAGTTGCTCGTCGATTTGTAATGTAAAATAATTTCTTATTGATGATTTTATCACAAAGGGGGATTTTGCTGTGACAGCGCAGTTCACTTGACCATTTTGTCCCGAATCAATGTCTTTAACATTAATAATAGCTATAGTAGTGCCGGGTGACGCGTTTTCAGGAATCGGATTTGTAAATGATGTTAAGGTTATCACTGGGATGTTATCATTCACGTCAACTACCTCAATAACGACTACACACGAGTCACTAAAGCCTCCGGGGTCTCTAGCTTCAATACTTAGCTCAATTTTTTTAATCCTTTCGAAATCTATTGTACCAGTAACAAAAATTTCTCCTGACGTTTCTTTAATTTGAAAAACTCCACTGATTGTGTCTCCAGTTTTTCTGATATTGTATCTCACCTCTCCATTAGCGCCTTTATCTGCATCCGTTGCACTTACTTTTGCCACAACTGTGCCCTTCGACGAGTTTTCTGGAACAGAAGCCCTGTAAAGCTTCTGGTTAAAAACAGGAGGATTGTCATTCACATCGAGTACCTTTATGTTTATTTTCATTACTCCGGACCTCTGAGGGTGACCTCCATCTGTAGCTGTGAGAATAAGAGACAATTCCTCCTGTTTCTCTCTGTCCACCGGGGACTGTAACATCATCTCAATGTACTTATTACCATCAGGACGCGTCTCCTGCTTCAACACGAAATTATCAGTTGGTCTCAAACTGTAGCTCTGTATGGTATTTACACCAACATCGGGATCGTAAGCGCTGTCGAGGAGGAAGCGCGCGCCCTGCGTAGCCGTTTCACTGATCTCAATATTTACTTCATCTTTCGGAAATGTCGGTGCGTGATCATTTATATCTGTTATTTCTATCATTACGTCAAGCAATTGAAGCGGATTCTCTAGAATTATCTCAAAACTGAAAGTACACGGTGACATTTCGCTGCACAGCATCTCCCGATCTATTCTCTCGTTCACCACCAATGTTCCTTTGTCTGTAACGAGATCCACGTAGCGGGTGTTGTCTCCGGTAACGACACGAGCTCGTCCGCTCTTCAGTCTTTTGATATCAATGCCCAGATCCGCAGCCACGTTGCCGATAACAGAGCCCTTCGCCATCTCTTCAGGAATAGAATATCGCACTTGTCCGTGAACAGGATAATGAAAGAAAAGAAGAAAGAACCAGAGTCGGGAGAGACCGATTAAACCATAACACTTTCTTCTCAGTGTCATTGTCTTCCGACTACTATACTGTTATTGATTCGAACAAAATCTAATTGTCAGAAGGTGGCTAAGAAAATAAGTATCCAGGCAGAAAAATCGACATTAAATCGTTTCCATGTCAACGTTCCTGTTAAAAAGCTTTTAAATAGAACCTGAAAACATCTGGTTATGATCCGAGCGGTTTCCTTCCCTCTGGTAATCCGGTAAGCCACCAATGTCGCCTCCACACTCTGAGCCTCGATGTCAGGAAAACAAAAAAAGAGAAACAGGGGACGTCCTTCTATATTCCGATAATTCTAGCTTTCCTCTTGAACCAACAGCGGCCCTTAGAGTCAAGGGCGAGAAACACCCTCTACTCCTTTGCAGAGTTTGCCAGTCTTGAAGGGAAATGCTTGCATTCAGACATGGTAAGTATTTTTGATGCTGTACGAAATCAATTTCATGTTTTGATAAAGACCTGAGAAATACGGAGCTAGAAAAGCCCCCTTACTGTCACATGCTGGTTGATTGTAAAATTCATTTAGATCATTAAATGGTGAACTGATGCAGCCAATAAGAAATCGAATATATCTGAAAAGACAATTAAGAAGCCAATATTTTGGATGAACGATGGATAATGTCATTTTATTGCCCACGTGAAATAAAGGCAGCAAGGTAAACTTAAGTCGAGCTGATTCTAGGAAAATGGGAGATATCGATATGTTTACAATTGCCTCTATTCGTTCAGCAGAGATTTCTCTCTAAAGCGACCTACCTCTCAGAAACCAAGAACTAATGCATTATATGAACGGACAGGCGAATCTTCACCAGCTTTAACTTTTTTATATTCAACTCTGATAATAACAAATTTGGAGAACATTTTTTCGATACAGTTCATTACTACAGAGCACCACAGCACAGACGTGGTTTGGTTAATTGTCTCTTTAGAATGTGAATAATATAGCAATCTGTTAAAGTGAAAGAAACACTGGGATCAGAACTGTGCCACATTACGGCTCTTTACTACAGATGTAAGTATAATGTTTTCCGCAATAAAAAAATTCAAATACATTCATTCATGTAATAGACTGGCGCCCTGTCCAGGCCATATCCCTCCTACTTTTGGGCCCAGTGATTCCAGCACGAGTCTGACAAGGACAAGGGGATTCAAAAAGTGACTCATTGAGAATGTAAAAACTCCTTTAGTTAAATAGACTTTGAAAATTATTATACTACCAAAGTTAAGGATAAGCACTGCTTTTCAAAAAGTTTTAAAGCAGATATAAAGTTGTGCTGTAAAATTTAAATGTAAGCTAATATTCAAGTATAGGGGGGTGCACTGCTGCAGCAGGTTTGACTGGGTCCTGCTCTCTGGTGGGTCTGGGGTTTGAGTCCCGCTTGGGGTGCCTTGCGATGGATTGGCATCCCATCCTGCATGTGTCCCCTCCCCCTCCAGCCTTTTACCCTGTATTGTTGGGTTAGGCTCTGGTTCACTGCGACCCCATTTGGGACAAGTGGTTTCAGACAATGTGTGTGTGTGTTTGTGTTAATACTCAACTTAATCATTACATTACTGCAGAATGCAGCAGTCAAAACTGGAAAGAAAGAAATACAAAAGATGTATCCAAAAGCAATATTTCCCTTACCTGATCTGACAGGTCAGCATCATCCAGATTACTTCTGTCTCTTTGCCCATGCTTCATAATTTCAACACTTGGATCCATCATTAAAACGCTCTGACTGCAAGGCCTAACAATCTTCAGATCGCTTTTCCTGGAGTCCGTTGTCATGCAGACCTCATAATTATACAGATGTTTTAGGGTGCCTGTACCACTACCATCTGTGTAGTGAGGTGGGAAATATGGGATAACTGGTAAATTGGATTGGTAGTAGATGCGAGACCTCCTCCATTTGTAGATTTTCACTGAAATAATAGTAATTAAAGATGAAATAAAGAAGAAGGAGACAACAGCCAAAGCCAGAACCAAATAAAATGTCATGTTGTCATTATAATCCTTGTCGTGCGTAAAATCAGTGAATTCCGAGAGCACTTCAGGGAAACTGTCCGCCACCACCACGTTCACATTGACTGTAGCTGATCGAGACGGATGTCCGTTGTCCTCCACTACAACTGTAAGCTTCTGTTTCACTGGATCTTTATCACTGACCTGACGGACAGTTCTGATTTCCCCGTTCTGTAATCCCACATCAAAGAGTCCCCTTTCTGTCGTTTTCAGCAGTTTGTATGAGAGCCATGCATTCTGTCCAGAGTCCACATCCACAGCCACCACTTTAGTGACGAGGTAGCCAACATCTGCTGAACGGGGCACCATTTCAGCCACCAGAGATCCACCAGTCTGTACTGGGTACAGAACCTGAGGCGCGTTGTCGTTCTGGTCCTGAATAACGATATGAACAGTAGCATTTCCGCTCAAAGGAGGAGATCCTCCATCGTGAGCTCTCACACTGATCTGAAATCCCCGAAGTTGCTCGTAGTCGAATGAGCGGACGGCATAAATAACACCAGTTTCAGAATTTAATGAAACGAACGAGGACGTAGGAACACCGTTCACATCCGAATCTTCCAGAACGTACGAGACTCGCGCGTTTTGACAACAGTCCGGGTCCGTGGCTCTAACAACAAATATCGACGACCCCGGAGAATTGTTTTCCACTACAAAGGCAGTATATAACTGTCTTTCAAATATTGGAGGATTGTCGTTTACATCGGAAACCCTAATATGTAACGTTTTATTACTGGAGAGAGAAGGTGATCCTTCATCTGTAGCAGTTATTGTGATGTTGTACTCGGACTGTATTTCTCGATTTAGTTGCTCGTCGATTTGTAAAGTAAAATAATTTCTGACTGACGACTTTATTACAAAAGGGGATTTTTTTGTGACAACACAATTCACTTGACCATTTTGTCCGGAATCCAAGTCCTCCACATCAATAACAGCTATAGTCGTTCCAATTAACGCGTCTTCGGGAATCGGATTCGTGAATGATGTTAATGTTATCACGGGGATGTTATCATTGACATCAATTACATCAATAATTACTGCACATGAATCAGTAAAACCTCCGTGATCTCTCGCCTCAATATTTAGCTCATATATTTCATCTTTTTCGAAATCTATTAGTCCATTAACAAAAATCTCCCCCGACATCTCATTTATTTCAAACAGTTCACTTTCTGTTTCTGCTTTATGTCTGAAAGTGTATCTCACCTCTCCATTAACACCTTTGTCTCTATCCGTTGCACTTACTTTTATCACAAGCGTTCCCTTCGACAAGTTTTCTGGAACAGAGACCCTGTAGATGTTCTGGTTAAAAACCGGGGCATTGTCATTGGCATCGAGTACCTTTATGTTTATTTTCATTACTCCGGACCTCTGTGGGTGACCTCCATCTGTAGCTGTGAGAATAAGAGACAATTCCTCCTGTTTCTCTCTGTCCACCGGGGACTGTAACATCATCTCAATGTATTTATTACCATCAGGACGCGTCTCCTGCTTCAACACGAAATTATCAATTGGTCTCAAACTGTAGCTCTGTATGGTATTTACACCAACATCGGGATCGTAAGCGCTGTCCAGTCGAAAGCGCGCGCCCTGCGTAGCGGTTTCACTGATCTCAATGTTTACTTCATCTTTCGGAAATGTCGGGGCATGGTCATTTACATCTGTTATTTCTATCAATACGTCAATCAGCTGAATCGGATTTTCAATAATAATATCTAAATTAAAACTACAAGGAGATGTTTGTTTACACAGCAGCTCCCGATCTATTCTGTCGTTCACCACCAGTGTTCCTTTGTCTGTAACGAGATCCACGTAGCGGGTGTTGTCTCTCGTAACGACACGAGCTCGTCCGCTCTTCAGTCTTTTAATATCAATGCCCAGATCCGCAGCCACGTTGCCGATAACAGAGCCCTTCCCCATCTCTTCAGGAATAGAATATCGCACTTGTCCGTGAACTGTACAATCAAAGAAAATAATAATCCAGAGTTGTACCAGAGAAATAAAACCGTAATTCGGTTTCCGTAATGCCATCTCCTTTCTTGTGTCTGTTGTTCTCGATTAAATCAATCTTCAGATTACAGAAACTGACCAACAAAAAACGCATCCAAAAACAAATCAACACGAAATGTAGCATCCATGATTCGCAACGATTTTTTTAAAAACTCATTTTAAATATGCAATATTTTCAAGTAGTTATAGTCCGACTGTTTTCTTCCACCCTGTGCTGTTGTATTTCACCATTCGTCTCCTTCCACCAGTGCCACTGGGCCGCGCTCTGAATGTTAGGAAATTCAGGAAAGACATCCCTAATATTTTTAGCTCAAGATCGCCTCCTGAACCAACAGCGGCCCTTGCAGACTTGTTCAGGAAACACACGCTTATGCTTTGTTACAATGCAACATTTTACAGTGATACCTTGTTACGAAGGGATATTCTCCAGTGCACAGATTGTCGATATTTTCATGCTGTTATGAGCCATATTTCAACCCAGCCTCATAAGTTACCTTATTATCAAACTGAATTTTTAACATATAAGTTATAAATTCAATGAAAATATTGAAAATTATAACACTAACGGTGAATATCTTGGAATAAATATTTAAATTGCACTGTACAAGGTCCACACTATACGAAGTCGGGCTTCACCTTGATTCACACGTTCAGAATATCTTTTCTTATGACCATGTCCTGTTACAAAACACATCACTGTGGATAATTTAATAAGGTTTTTTAAATTAAAAGTGAAAGCTACGTTTTATAAATAAACTAGGCGGTACATATTTTTTAGGTAGAAGGCGGTGCGTGTTTTTGCAGTAAAATAAAATACATAAGTTTTTGTGCGCAGAAATGTTTGGATTCCCTCCGATTATGTACACAGCTTTGAAATGACCAAACACAGTAACTGTTAACTAATTCACCGGTCTACAGCCAAAATGCATCTGAAACAAATATATTCAGACTTTGCTACTTCTAGGTTACTAAGAACGAAAATTATGCTTACAATTGTTGATTGGCTCTAGTTTTCAGGATATACTACTGTCAGTGTATGCGTTCATATATAATACAATATAATATAATATAGAGAGGGGTGTGGTGGCGCAGTGGGTTGGACCACGGTCCTGCTTTCCGGTGGGTCTGGGGTTCGAGTCCCGCTTGGGGTGCCTTGCGACGGACTGGCGTCCCGTCCTGGGTGTGTCCCCTCCCCCTCCGGCCTTACGCCCTGTGTTACCGGGTAGGCTCCGGTTCCCCGTGACCCTGTATGGGATAAGCGGTTCTGAAAATGTGTGTGTGTGTGTGTGTGTGTGTGTATAATATAATATAAGTGGCGACTGTTCATCAATTAAAGAGGAGACTTGAAGCTATTTTGCTGCATAATGACAATGTTTGCCATCAATTCCAGGTAGTTATGCAGTCCATGTGAAGAAAACCTATAACAACATCAAACAACTTTTGAGGTCCATAAACTATGACCAACATCAATTGCAGCTTTGTGGCAACATGAAGGTTTTTGCTGTCTTGCTTGGTCTGCAGTTGGGATACACAAAGTACTATTGTTTTATCTGTGAACAGAAAGTCGGGCGACAGATTCCCACTACAAGACAGACTGGCAAATCTGTCAGTTTCTGGAGCCTGGCAAGAAAACTGTTCAGCATCCATCACTTGCTGAATCATGGAAGATTTTGTTATCATCCTTACACATCAAGCTGTTTATCTCAGAAAAAAATTTCAAAGGCTAAATGAACCTAAAATAAAGGAAAGTGTATGGTCCTCAGATCTGCGGACTTCTTCAAGATAATGCATTTGTCCATAGCAAGGAAAGGATGACATGGGAAGCCTTAAAGTTCAGGGCAACAAATTTCCTAAAAGAACAAGGCAGACAAATAGAAGGACCTGCAAAAACTCCTCAAGGCATACAAAAGCTTTTGATGCCACAAGTCAATGAAGATAAATTTTTTGCACTCTCATCTACATTTTTTCCAGCCAGGTATGGAACAGTGACCAATGAGCATGGTGAGGGACTTCACCAGGACACTGCAGAAATGGAGAAAAGATATCAAACGGAGCCCATTCAGAGCTTTCAGATTATTGCTGTGCAGTAACAAGAGATACAACATTTCATGAATACAAAAGACAGGACGTGCTGAGTATACACTGAATGAAGACTAAAAAAGTATTAATGTATTACCATTATGAGATAACCATTTCCTGTCTTTTGTTTCATAATAACGTCATAATAACTCCAGGTTCTTTGCAGTTTTTCTCAGCATGATATGGTTTCATTGTGAATTTTTTTTTTCTTTTGTGACAGAAACTCATGGATAAACTAGCATGTATCTTGAATGCCCTTCCTTTATCAAATAATTTTTCTCTCTGGGAAATGCAGGACTTAAGACTGTTTGAAAATGGCTTTATAAGATGTTCGAGGCTGATAAACACAAAAAATTGCTTTTATGAGACCATCACAATTTCCTTGGCATGCTGTGTACACTGATACCTGAATGTTTCATTCCAAACTGTCAAAGCTTCTGTTTGTATGGAAAGTGGTATGGTATCGCTTTTGAATCAACAGGTGTCTGCTAGATGGCTAAACAGACGCAGAAGTTGGTGCAGTAACTTTATCACACTTGACTTGTGCATATTTAATTGTTTTAGTAAAGAAATACTGTCAAAAATTGACGGTATCTTATGTCCCATTTGAGGTTTAATTTATTTGTTATGAAGACTTGGTGAGGACAAAATGAGCGGTAACTGTGTTCAAATTTGAAAAACCAAAAAACTGAATGAGGATGCATTTTCATTTCACAATACTGAAAGCATAATATTTCTTATTCAGTCCCACTATCACTACCTAATTCTCCACATAAGGGCTATTGTAGTCTGGAACTTATCCTGGAATTACAGGCTGCAAGGCTTGTATGCACAGTCCCTGTAAAGGGTCTCCAGACTATGGCTGAATATCCACATACACTTTGACTCATACAGTCACACACTGTGGGCAATTTGGAATCACTAATTTACTAGAAACACATGCCTTTGGACCAAGGGAACAAACTAGAGCACCCGAATGAAACCCCCATAAAAAAGTACAAAAAATGAAACTCCAGAAACCTAAGATTAAAACCCATAGTCGAAAATTAAAAAAGGCCAACAAAAATCATCTTAATGAGAAAAACGTAATACAGAAAATATTTTACTTCAATGGTTGGAGGATAAACACAGTAAAATGGAAAAATATTGTGATGAAAAATATATCATGACTGATACAATTAAAGGCCAAATTAACACTGACAACAATTACTGCACCATTGTACAATAAACTAGAAAAACCAGAAAATAAATTAATATGTTTAAACAGCAAGATATTGTCTTACCTTTTCGCAAATGTTTGCATCATCCAAAATGTTTCTTTCATGCCCGTGCCTTTCCTTAACACTTGAATCCATCATTAAAACAGTTTCACTACAAGGCCTAACAAATTTGCAATCGCTTTTTCTGGAGTCCGTTGTCATGCAAACCTCATAATTATACACGTGCTGTAGAGTTCCTGTACCAGCGTCTGCGTAATGTGGTGGGTAATAAGGAATAACAGGAAGGTTGGACTGGAAGTAGATACGGGATTGTCTCCATCTGTAGATCTTTAGCGATATAATAACTACCAAAGATGAAATGAAAAGAAAGGAAACAGAAGCCAGTGCCAATACCAAATAAAAAGTCAAGTTGTCATTGTAATCCGTACTGTGCGTAAAGTCACTGAATTCTGAGAGCACTTCAGGGAAACTGTCGGCCACCACCACGTTCACACTGACTGTAGCTGATCGAGAGGGATGTCCGTTGTCCTCCACTACTACTGTAAGCTTCTGTTTCACTGGGTCTTTATCACTGACCTGACGGACAGTTCTGATTTCCCCGTTCTGTAATCCCACATCAAAGAGTCCCCTTTCTGTCGTTTTCAGCAGTTTGTATGACAGCCATGCATTCTGTCCAGAGTCCACATCCACAGCCACCACTTTAGTGACGAGGTAGCCAACATCTGCTGAACGGGGCACCATTTCAGCCACCAGAGATCCACCAGTCTGTACTGGGTACAGAACCTGAGGCGCGTTGTCGTTCTGGTCCTGAATTACGATATGAACAGTAGCATTTCCGCTCAAAGGAGGAGATCCTCCATCGTGAGCTCTCACACTGATCTGAAATCCTCGAAGTTGCTCGTAATCAAATGAGCGGACGGCATAAACAATACCGGTTTCCGAATTTAATGAAACGAACGAGGACGCAGGAACACCGTTCACATCCGAATCTTCCAGAACGTACGAGACTCGTGCGTTTTGACAACAGTCCGCGTCCGTGGCTCTAACAGCAAGTATTGATGTTCCAGGAGAGCTGTTTTCCACTACAAAAGCGGTATATGATTGTTTTTCAAATAGTGGAGGATTATCGTTCACATCGGAAACCCTAATATGTAACGTTTTATTACTGGAGAGAGAAGGCGACCCTTCGTCTGTAGCAGTTATAGTGATGTTGTACTCGGACTGTGTTTCTCTGTCCAGTTGTTCCGTAGTTTGCAATGTAAAGTAATTTTTAAAGGATGACCTTATGACAAATGGACTATTTGCACTGGTGAAACAGCTAACTTGGCCATTTTCTCCAGAATCTAGGTCCTTAACATTAATTACAGCTATAGTGGTTCCTGGCAACGCGTCTTCGGAAACAGGATTCGTGAATGACGTTAATGTTATAAGGGGGGTATTATCATTCACGTCAATGATGTCAATAATTACTGCACACGAATCAGTAAAGCCCCCATAATCTCGAGCCTCAACGTTTATCTCATATTTTTTAATCTTTTCAAAGTCTATAATTTCACGAACAAAAATTTCCCCCGATATTTCATCTATTTCAAACACTCCATTGCTTGTTTCTGCTTTTTGTCTCAAAGTGTACCTTACGTCTCCATTTGCGCCTATATCTCCATCCGTTGCACTTACTTTTGTCACAAGCGTTCCCTTCGACGAGTTTTCCGGAACAGAGGCTCTGTAAAGTTTCTGGTTAAAAACCGGTGCATTATCATTGGCATCTAGTACCTTTATGTTTATTTTCATTACTCCGGACCTCTGTGGGTGACCTCCATCTGTAGCTGTGAGAATAAGAGACAATTCCTCCTGTTTCTCTCTGTCTACCGGAGACTGTAACATCATCTCAATGTATTTATTACCATCAGGACGCATCTCTTGCTTCAATACGAAATTATCGGTTGGTCTCAAAGTGTAGCTCTGTATGGAATTTGCACCAACATCGGGATCGTAAGCGCTGTCGAGGAGGAAGCGCGCGCCCTGCAGTGTCGCCTCGCTGATCTCAATATATGTTTCCTCTTTCGGAAATATCGGAGCGTGATCATTTACATCTGTTATTTCTATATTTACCCCATATAAGTGAATAGGATTTTCGAGAATAATCTCAAAGCTGAAACTACACGTAGCTATTTCACTGCACAGCAACTCCCGATCTATTCGCTCGTTCACCACCAGTGTTCCTTTGTCTGTAACGAGATCCACGTAGCGGGTGTTGTCTCCGGTAACGACACGAGCTCGTCCGCTCTTCAGTCTTTTAATATCAATCCCCAGATCCGCAGCCACGTTGCCGATAACAGAGCCCTTCGCCATCTCTTCAGGAATAGAATATCGCACTTGTCCGTGAACAGGATAATGAAAGAAAAGAAAAATTAACCCAAGCAGTGCCAGGTAATTAGACCCGCAACATTTTTTTCTCAGTGCCATTTTCTTTTCCTCTGCTGTATTGTGGTTATTAAAAGCGGTTCATCCAAATTAACGAAACTGGCAAACAAAGGTGTCCAAATATAAATCGGGCTAAGGTATCCTTTCCACCACTTCGTTGCTGCTAAAAAATATTTTGTAAAAGAGGTTCAGTCTTGGCAGTTATGATCCAAGTGGTTTCTTTCGCTTGTTTTGTGACCATCCATGAATATCACATTCTGCCACTGGGCCCCGGACTGCCCGAAACACACAATATACAAGGGACGTCATGAAGCTTTGCTAGTCTGAACCAACAGCGGCCCTTGCAGACACGCACAGGAAACACACCGCTGAGCCCTATTACATTGTACCTCCTGTTACAGTATGGTAACTTGTTATGAGGCGATGTACTCCAGAGCATAAAATAAGAATTTTTAGTGCGGTGTTGCTTTCTAGTATTTAGCTATATCCCGACAAGTGATGTTTAAGTATTTTTCCAGCAAAGCGTTTTCTGCAGTAATTCACTGTAAGTGTCTGCACTCAAGAGCTCAGTGGGAAAAGCAGTTTTCCAACATGGGTCCTTGATTGCAAGGGAGAAGCTGGCTATTGAAGTGCAACTTCCAAAATTCCCGTATTATTAAGTACCTAAATGTGTAGCATTCTTTTGGATATCATACAATCAATGCAGTTGATCAATTTTTATTTTTGACGATATCATTTAAAATACAATACCATAGCTCTAGGATGAATATGGCATCGTTAAATCAAGCTTAAGTAAGGAAGACTGTTTAGAAGTTTTTTTCCTCCTGCTGTACCTGTAGGCAATTATTGTTCTCTTATTAGAGAGCAATGTCAATTTCTTGCATTGGCATTGACTTCACAAGCACACACTTAAAAAAAAACTGAGAAAAATATGCAATATAGAAATTATTTTTCCCTTCAATGTGGACAAAGACTATAGTTAAGTGCACTGCAGTACTAAAACAAATATTCAAATTAGTATTGAGAGTAATTGCAACATTTCACAACAAATTGCACCAAATCGGAATACTATAGGCAACAAAAACATTACTTCCCTTACCTGTTTGGAAAAGTCATCCAGGATGTTTTTCTCCATTTGCCTCTGTTTAATGGTGTCCTCAGCAGAGGTATCTATCACTAAAATGCTCTCGCTGCAAGGCCTGACAATCTTACAATCGCTTTTCCTGGAGTCTGTTGTCATGCAAACCTCGTAATTGTACATGTGCTGTAGAGTTCCTGTACCTCCAGCATCAGTGTAGTGCGGGGGGTAATACGGAATAACAGGAAGGTTGGACTGGTAGAAGATCCGAGATTGTCTCCATCTGTAGATCTTTAACGATATAATAACTACCAAAGATGAAATGAAAAGAAAGGAAACAGAAGCCAGTGCCAATACCAAATAAAAAGTCAAGTTGTCACTGTAATCCTTGTCGTGCGTAAAGTCACTGAACTCAGAGAGCACTTCAGGGAAACTGTCGGCCACCACCACGTTCACACTGACTGTAGCTGATCGAGAGGGATGTCCGTTGTCCTCCACTACAACTGTAAGCTTCTGTTTCACTGGATCTTTATCACTGACCTGACGGACAGTTCTGATTTCCCCGTTCTGTAATCCCACATCAAAGAGTCCCCTTTCTGTCGTTTTCAGCAGTTTGTATGAGAGCCATGCATTCTGTCCAGAGTCCACATCCACAGCCACCACTTTAGTGACGAGGTAGCCAACATCTGCTGAACGGGGCACCATTTCAGCCACCAGTGATCCACCAGTCTGTACTGGGTACAGAACCTGAGGCGCGTTGTCGTTCTGGTCCTGAATTACGATATGAACAGTAGCATTTCCACTCAAAGGAGGAGATCCTCCATCGTGAGCTCTCACACTGATCTGAAATCCTCGAAGTTGCTCGTAATCAAATGAGCGGACGGCATAAATAATACCGGTTTCAGAATTTAATGAAACGAACGAGGACGCAGGAACACCGTTCACATCCGAATCTTCCAGAACGTACGAGACTTGCGCATTTTGACAACAGTCCGCGTCCATGGCTCTAACAACAAATATCGACGTCCCCGGAGAATTGTTTTCCAAGACAAGGGCAGTATATGATTGTTTTTCAAATATTGGAGGATTATCGTTCACATCGGAAACTCTAATATGTAACGTTTTATTACTGGAGAGAGAAGGCGACCCTTCGTCTGTAGCAGTTATAGTAATGTTGTACTCGGACTGTGTTTCACGATTTAGTTGCTCGTCGATTTGTAAAGTAAAATAATTTCTTATAGATGATTTTATCACAAAGGGGGATTTTGCTGCGACAGCACAGTTCACTTGACCATTCTGTCCCGAATCCAAGTCCTTAACATTAATTACAGCTACAGTAGTCCCCGGTAACGCGTCTTCAGGAATTGGATTCGTAAATGATGTTAATGTTATCACGGGGATGTTATCATTGACATCAATTACATCAATAATTACTGCACATGAATCAGTAATGCCTCCGTGATCTCTCGCCTCAATACTTAGCTCATATTTTTCATCTTTTTCAAAATCTATTAGTCCATTAACAAAAATCTCCCCCGACATCTCATTTATTTCAAACAGTCCACTTTCCGTTTCTCCTGTTAGTCTCAAAGTGTACCTCACCTCTCCATTGGCGCCTTTGTCTGCATCCGTTGCACTTATTGTGGTCACAAGCGTTCCCTTCGGAGAATTTTCATGAACGGAAGCTGTGTACTGCTTTTTACCAAAAACGGGAGCATTATCATTGGCATCGAGTACCTTTATGTTTATTTTCATTGCTCCGGACCTCTGAGGGTGGCCTCCATCTGTAGCTGTGAGAATAAGAGACAATTCCTCCTGTTTCTCTCTGTCCACCGGGGACTGTAACATCATCTCAATGTACTTATTGCCAGCAGGACGCGTTTCTTGCTTCAATACGAAATTATCAGTTGGTCTCAAACTGTAGCTCTGTATGCTATTTACACCAACATCGGGATCGTAAGCGCTGTCGAGGAGGAAGCGCGCGCCCTGCAGTGTCGCCTCGCTGATCTCAATATATGTTTCCTCTTTCGGAAATGTCGGAGCGTGATCATTTACATCTGTTATTTCAATCATCACATCAATTAACTGAATCGGATTCTCTAGAATAATCTCAAAATTAAGACTACACGGACTTGTTTGTTTACACAGCAACTCCCGATCTATTCGCTCGTTCACCACCAATGTTCCTTTGTCTGTAACGAGATCCACGTAGCGGGTGTTGTCTCCGGTAACGACACGAGCTCGTCCGCTCTTCAGTCTTTTAATATCAATCCCCAGATCCGCAGCCACGTTGCCGATAGCAGAGCCCTTCGCCATCTCTTCAGGAACAGAATACCTCACTTGTCCATGAACAGAATAATGAAGGAAAACAACAAACCAAAGTCGCACGAGACAGGTAAAAGCGGAATATGGTTTTCGAAATGCCATTTCCTTTCTTGAGCTGTTTTTCTCGATTAAAGCAATGTCCAAATCATAGACATTAGTCAACGATTAGTGAACGTTTCCTGTGAAATGCATTTTCATATATGCTGTATATAGGTAGCTATAGTCTGACCGTTTTCTTTCTCCCAGTGCTGTTGCAATCCACCAGTTTCGCCTTATACTACGGACCTCGCTCAGTCCTTAGACAATCTCTGAAAAGACCTCCCTGGTATTTTTAACTCGCTTGAGCTCGCCTCCTGAACCAACAGCGGCCCTTGCAGACACCACCAGGAAACACACGTTTGTGTTTTGTTACGACGCAAGATTTTACAGCGTACTTACATGTTACAAAGGGCCTCCATTGCACAGATTCTGTTGATACTTTATTTTCCAATCAATTGTTCCTTGAATGCCATCTTTTAACATTCAACAGTAAAAGTTCAGTTTTTGTCAAATGGATATTTTTATGTTATGTTTAGACATTTGATATAGACGTATCACAGATGGGAGGGATTAAGATGAATGTTCTAAAGAAGATATTTAAAATGCACTACAGAAGGTCTAGGCTGATGTAATATTTTTTATTTAATTTATTTATAGTCTCACCGAGTATTTATTATTCCTGTCTTTATTCGTCCCACGTACCTTTCAAATTACAGCAAACACACTACCCCCCAGCAATAAATAAATAAATAAATAAAGAAATAAATAAAAAGCTGTTAAAGTCTGCATGGCTTTCAGTCGTTGAACAACTTCCATTATTTCATTTCGCAAATATCGCCGCCTGTAGTTTCTGCATACGCAGCACTGTTTACGCTCCTCTTATTGGGCCGATTGTTAATCTACAAATTTATGGTGCATATTGCATTGTTAGAATATTGCCCACAGTGTGTAAATCAGTTTAACTCATATTTAATTCTCAGTACGGTAATGAATCATATAAGAAACTTAAAATTCAATGTAAATCTTCTAACTTTGTTAATTTAACTTGCCTTCATACAGCTGAGCTGAATACACTTAGAGAGTTCATCTTTACATGTCAGGTTGAAACAACTTGCATTTTGTTGCTGGAGTTCACTTGATGTGGCAGTAGAGTTAAATGAACCTCATTAAGTCATGCGCTGCTAACAAAGGTTCTCTAAGTTAATTCACCAAAAATTCTCTTATTAAATAAGGTGTATGCAAAACATTGCCTTGATTTTTAAAGTACATTCAACACATAGTATGTTTAAGTGCAAATACAATAACAGCAAGAAGAAGAAAAAAACTGTGAAGTCAAAGTGAAAGTAGAACACAAAAATAAGACCAGTGGACAAAGAGAACCTTCTCTAAAAGTGTTTATAGTTTCCTGAGTGTCAAGAGAGAAGAAGCAGTTTTCAGTCAAAAGCTAGACCCCAGAAATATTTTCCAGCAATGTCAACTTCTTGCTTGATCGATTCAGTGGGCAGCTTAAATATCTGGAAAAAAAACACTAAGGTTGGGATAAGCTAAATTCAATTTGTTTTTATAAAGTGCTGAACAAGGTTGGCTTAAATAATGAATGAATGAATGAATGAATGAAGATCACAAAAAGCATCACACTGTATCCTTTGAGATGTAAACAGAGGTGGGTAAAGTAGCCAAGTAGTCATAGTACTCATATAAAATCATCTTACTTTCAAAAACAATTACTAAGTACAAAGTAAAAGTACTTGTCCAAAGAAGTTACTTCAGTAAAAGCAAAAAAGTATCAGTGTCACACCCTCAATGGAAAATGCTACTGAGAACGGTCATTGTAGCTAATCCCAGATACATGACATGCACCTGTACCTCATTAAAAACACAATTCAAGAGAAAGAGACCTCCCTGCATCAATTGTTCAATCTCTTTGAGAAACCTCGTCTCTCTTTGCACTCAGTTTGCTCCTTGTTTTTTGCCTTTTGGATCTCGACCCTCGCTCTTCGAACCACGACCACAACTCTTCAGATGACACCTTGAACTCAACCAAGCCCCTTGGACCTCAAACCCACACTGACCTCCTGAGTGTCATTCCTAGATCAGTCCCCCCAAATCCTGTCTCCGAACACTCTCTGTTCCCTTTGAGAACTCATATGAGTTATGACAATCATGTCAGAAAACTACTCAAGCAGTGAAGTTACACTGATTCAAATGACGCATTTTTATATTCCGAATCACTTGCAATGCTAGCAAATACAACATACAGTTTTAAGTCAACATTTGAATATATTACATCTGCAGGACTAATAAATTTAACATACTGTCAAATTATTCAAATAAATAGAAAAAATAAAAACAGGATCAAAATTGTTCTTAACTATTATACATTTGACATCTTTGTCCTAGGTGGCTTAGAATTGTAGATTTGTATACCAAGCAGACTTAGACTTAGAAGGTGGTCAAAGTGTAGTTACTTTTTCACAATTCATATTTACTCATGAAAAAGATATACTGACAAGAGTTACTGTGGTATTTTATATCTCACATGAAGTTAATTTTCTACTGTTAGGATTTCACAAAAGACAAAATGAGTTCTATGTTGTCATTCATAAACACCAAAAAATTGAAAATGGATTTTTTACCTCAACACTGGAATTGTAATATCACTTACTGCCACTAACCACTTGTCCACGGCAGGGCTGCGGTTTTCCAGAACCTATCCCGAAGCACCGAATGCTAGTCTAGCAGGTTTGAAGCCTGGACGGGGCATTACACCATGGCAAAATAGTCACATACATTTTGACTCGCATCATGCAATTCGAAACCAACATTAGCCTGAAATGCATTTCTTTGGATCAACTGGAGCACATGAAGGAAACCTACACAAACACAAGGAGAACATGGAAACCACAAAGACTGACCCTTATCCGAACCCGTGCTTGAAGAGCAAAGGGCCCATATCCACCAAAGGAAAATATTTAATATGAAACATATTGTACTTTTAGAGTAGGAGGACTAAAAGTGTTAGATGAAAAAGATATTTCTGCGTAACACTACCTCTAAAACCAAAATCCAGATCTGCAGAAGTCAGTGCACTACTGGCACTGCTCAATAAACTACGGAACACATTTGTAAGGAGAAAAAGGTATTTAAATCAGTACGATTTTTCTTACCTGTTCGGAAATGTTTGCTTTATCCACAAAGTCTCGTTCGTTTGGCCCATGTTTCTCTTCAACACACGAATCCAGAAAAACAACACTCTCGCTGCAAGGTCTGACAAACTTGCAGTCGCCTTTCCTTGAGTCCGTTGTCATGCAAACCTCGTAATTGTACACATGCTGTAAAGTTCCTGTAGCGCCAGTGTCTGCATAATGTGGTGGGTAATAAGGAATAACAGGAAGGTTGGATTGGTAGTAGATTCGAGACTGTCTCCATCTGTAGATCTTTAACGATATAATAACTACCAAAGATGAAATGAACAGAAAGGAAACAGAAGCCAGTGCCAATACCAAATAAAAAGTCAAGTTGTCACTGTAATCCTTGTCGTGCGTAAAGTCACTGAACTCCGAGAGCACTTCAGGGAAACTGTCCGCCACCACCACGTTCACACTGACTGTAGCTGATCGAGACGGATGTCCGTTGTCCTCCACTACAACTGTAAGCTTCTGTTTCACTGGATCTTTGTCACTGACCTGACGGACAGTTCTGATTTCCCCGTTCTGTAATCCCACATCAAAGAGTCCCCTTTCTGTCGTTTTCAGCAGTTTGTATGAGAGCCATGCATTCTGTCCAGAGTCCACATCCACAGCCACCACTTTAGTGACAAGGTAGCCAACATCTGCTGAACGAGGCACCATTTCAGCCACCAGTGATCCACCAGTCTGTACTGGGTACAGAACCTGAGGCGCGTTGTCATTCTGGTCCTGAATAACGATATGAACAGTAGCATTTCCGCTCAAAGGAGGAGATCCTCCATCGTGAGCCTTCACACTGATCTGAAATCCCCGAAGTTGCTCGTAATCAAATGAGCGGACGGCATAAATAATACCAGTTTCAGAGTTTAATGAAACGAACGAGGACGCAGGAACACCGTTCACATCCGAATCTTCCAGAATGTACGAGACTCGCGCGTTCTGACAACAGTCCGCGTCCGTGGCTCTAACAGCGAATATCGAGGTCCCCGGAGAATTGTTTTCCAAGACAAAGGCAGTATATGATTGTTTTTCAAATACTGGAGGATTGTCGTTTACATCAGAAACCCTAATATGTAACGTTTTGTTACTGGAGAGAGGAGGCGACCCTTCGTCTGTAGCAGTTATAGTGACATTGTACTCGGACTGTGTTTCTCTGTCTAATTGTTCTGTGGTTTCAAGAGTAAAGTAACTTGTAAGCGAAGACCTGATTACAAAAGGACTATTTTCACCGACGAAACAGTTAATTTGACCATTTTCTCCTGAATCTAGGTCTTTAACATTTATCACGGCTAAAGTCGTCCCGGGCAAAACGTCTTCGGAAACAGGATTCGTGAATGATGTTAATGTTATCACGGGCATATTATCATTCACGTCAATGATATCAATAATTACTGCACACGAATCAGTAAAGCCCCCATAGTCCCGAGCGTCAACATTTATCTCATATTTTTTAATCCTTTCAAAATCTATGATTCCATTAACAAAAATTTCCCCCGATATTTCATCTATTTCAAACACTCCACTCATTGTTTCTGCTTTATGTCTGAAAGTGTATCTCACCTCTCCATTAGCTCCTATATCTGCATCCGCTGCACTCACTATGGTCACAAGAGTTTTCTTAGATGAGTTTTCTGCGACAGAGGCTCTATAGATGTTCTGGTTAAAAACGGGAGCATTGTCATTGACATCTAGTACCTTTATGTTTATTTTCATTACTCCGGACCTCTGAGGGTGACCTCCATCTGTAGCTGTGAGAATAAGAGACAATTCCTCCTGTTTCTCTCTGTCCACCGGAGACTGTAAAATCATCTCAGTGTATTTATTACCATCAGGACGCGTCTCCTGCTTCAATACGAAATTATCAGTTGGTCTCAAATTGTAGCTCTGTATGGTATTTACACCTACATCGGGATCGTACGCGCTGTCCAGCCGAAAGCGTGTGCCTTGCGTAGCCGTTTCACTGATCTCGATATTTACTTCATCTCTCGGAAACGCCGGGGCATGGTCATTTACATCTGTTATTTCTATTGTAACCCTGTATAAGTGAATAGGATTTTCTAGAATAATCTCAAAACTGAAGCTACACGTAGCTATTTCGCTGCACAGCAGCTCCCGATCTATCCTGTCGTTCACCACAAGTGTTCCTTTGTCTGTAACGAGATCCACGTAGCGGGTGTTGTCTCCGGTAACAACACGAGCTCGTCCGCTCTTCAGTCTTTTAATATCAATCCCCAGATCCGCAGCCACGTTGCCGATAGCAGAGCCCTTCGCCATCTCTTCAGGAATAGAATATCGCACTTGTCCATGAACAGGATAGTGAAAGAAAAGAAGAATGAACCATAGTCGGGAGCGACTGATGGAACCGTGACATTTCTTTCTCGATGCCATTTTCTTCGGCTGCTATATTAATGAATAGCGCAAAAGCAAAATTAAACAAGCTGGCCAGGAAAACGAGTATCCAGGAAAAAATCAGCATTAAATATTATCTCCATGTGAACGTTCCTGTTAAAAAGCTTTTTTTTTTTGTATAGCCTGAAAATGTGTGGTGATCCGAGCCGTTTCAATCCACCAATGTCGCCTCCACGCTCTGGGCCTCGATCAGTTCGGAAAAAAACAGGGGACGTCCTTCTATATTTTGTTCGCCCCAGCTCTCCTCTTGAATCAACAGCGGCCCTTGCAGACACGCACGGGAAACACATCCCTCTGTTCTGTTGCTGTAATTATCTGACATGTGCTTGACTTAAAGCATAAATATTTATTTATCAAATACTGGTTGTTTGTAAAAAAGTGTATTAGATATTTAAATGTCAAACTGATGCAACCAATAAGTAATTAAATATTTCTGAATATAAAATTTAAAAGCTAATACTATGGATGTACAGTTTATATTTTTATTTCATTGCTCACATCCAATAATGGCAGCAAGGTAAATCTATGTAGAGCTGAATTCAGAAAAAAAATAACACTTTATGTCAGTATGTTTACATTTACTCATAGAGCAAATGATTTTCTCCAAAACGACGTACATCTCAGCACAGCAGACAGTCCACCATACCAAAATACCAGGCATATTTATCAAGTTTTTACTCAGAGTTTTTTTTTTTTTTGACCGCTGATTATAATCAGAGGTGGAAAACATTTTTCCCGGTTCAATTTATCACTACAGAGAACCACAACAAAGGCACTGTTTGCTTAATCGTTTCTTGGGAGTGTTAATAATATAACAATCTGTTAAAGTGGAAGAAACTCTGGTATCAGAAATGTACCATATTGCGTCCGTTTAGATGTAGTGCAATGTTTTCTGCAGTAACAACATACGAATGCAATCATTCTTGCAGTAGACTGGCGTCGTATCCAGAGCAAATCCATTCTAATTTTTTGCCAGTGATTCCAACACAACTCTGATAAGTACGAGTGCCATCGACAAATTAATGAAGGAGAATACAAATATTTGCTTACATTAAAAATGTACAAACAAAAATATACTGCCAAATTTGAGAAAATCTTTGCTTTTAACAAAAGTTTTAAAGCAGCGCTGTAAAATTTAAAGTTAATATTCAGGTGAATCATTACATCATTATATAATGCAGTTTGTAAATTGAAAAGTAGGAAATAATATAGATTTATACAAAACCAATATTTCCCTTACCTTTTCGGACAAGTCAGGCTCTTCCAGACCACTTATCTCTCTTTGCCCATATTTCATAATCTCAGCACTGGGATCCATCACTAAAACGTTCTGACTGCAAGGTCTAATAATCTTGCAATCACTTTTCCTGGAGTCCGTTGTCATGCAGACCTCATAATTATACACGTGCTGCAGTGTCCCTGTACCACCAGCATCTGCGTAATGTGGTGGGTAATACGGAATAACTGGTAAATTGGACTGATAGTAGATGCGAGACTTTCTCCATCTGTAGATTTTCACTGATATAATAATAATTAAAGATGAAATAAAGAGGAAGGAGACCACAGCTAAAGCCAGAACCAAATAAAATGTCAAGTTGTCACTGTAATCCTTGTCGTGCGTAAAGTCACTGAATTCCGAGAGCACTTCAGGGAAACTGTCCGCCACCACCACGTTCACATTCACTGTAGCTGATCGAGAGGGATGTCCGTTGTCCTCCACTACAACTGTAAGCTTCTGTTTCACTGGGTCTTTATCACTGACCTGACGGACAGTTCTGATTTCCCCGTTCTGTAATCCCACATCAAAGAGTCCCCTTTCTGTCGTTTTCAGCAGTTTGTATGAGAGCCATGCATTCTGTCCAGAGTCCACATCCACAGCCACCACTTTAGTGACAAGGTAGCCAACATCTGCTGAACGGGGAACCATTTCAGCCACCAGTGATCCACCAGTCTGTACTGGGTACAGAACCTGAGGCGCGTTGTCGTTCTGGTCCTGAATAACGATATGAACAGTAGCATTTCCACTCAAAGGAGGAGATCCTCCATCGTGAGCTATCACACTGATCTGAAATCCTCGAAGTTGCTCGTAATCAAATGAGCGGACGGCATAAATAATACCAGTTTCAGAATTTAAAGAAACGAACGAAGACGCAGGAACACCGTTCACATCCGAATCTTCCAGGACGTAGGAGACTCGCGCGTTCTGACAACAGTCCGCGTCCGTGGCTCTAACAGCGAATATCGAGGTCCCCGGAGAATTGTTTTCCAAGACAAAGGCAGTATATGATTGTTTTTCAAATACTGGAGGATTATCGTTCACATCGGAAACCCTAATATGTAACGTTTTGTTACTGGAGAGAAAAGGAGACCCTTCATCTGTAGCAGTTATAGTAATGTTGTACTCGGACTGTGTTTCTCGATTTAGTTGCTCGTCGATTTGTAAAGTAAAATAATTTCTGATTGACGACTTAATTACAAAGGGGGATTTTGCTGCGACAGCGCAGTTCACTTGACCATTTTGTCCGGAATCCAAGTCCTTGACATTAATTACAGCTATTGTAGTCCCAGGTGACGCGTCTTCAGGAATTGGATTTGTAAATGATGTTAATGTTATCACTGGGATGTTATCATTGACATCAATTACATCAATAATTACTGCACATGAATCAGTAAAGCCTCCGTGATCTCTTGCCTCAATACTTAGCTCATATTTTTCATCTTTTTCAAAATCTATTAGTCCATTAACAAAAATCTCCCCCGACATCTCATTGATTTTCAACACTCCACTGGTTGCTTCTCCTGTTAGTCTCAAAGTGTATCTGACCTCTCCATTGGCGCCTTTATCTGCATCCGTTGCACTTACTTTTGTCACAAGCGTTCCATTAGACGAATTTTCATGAACGGAGGCTCTGTACTGCTTTTTACCAAAAACCGGTGCATTGTCATTGACATCTAGTACCTTTATGTTTATTTTCATTACTCCGGACCTCTGAGGGTGGCCTCCATCTGTAGCTGTGAGAATAAGAGACAATTCCTCCTGTTTCTCTCTGTCCACCGGGGACTGTAACATCATCTCAATGTATTTATTACCATCAGGACGCGTCTCCTGCTTCAACACGAAATTATCAGTTGGTCTCAAACTGTAGCTCTGTATGGTATTTACACCAACATCGGGATCGTAAGCGCTGTCGAGGAGGAAGCGCGCGCCCTGCGTAGCCGATTCACTGATCTCAATATTTACTTCATCTTTCGGAAATGTCGGTGCATGATCATTTACATCTGTTATTTCTATCATCACATCAATTAACTGAATCGGATTTTCAAGAATAATTTCTAAATTAAAATTGCAAGCAGTTGTTTGTTTACACAGCAACTCCCGATCTATTCTCTCGTTCACCACCAGTGTTCCTTTGTCTGTAACGAGATCCACGTAGCGGGTGTTGTCTCCGGTAACGACACGAGCTCGTCCGCTCTTCAGTCTTTTAATATCAATGCCCAGATCCGCAGCCACGTTGCCGATAGCAGAGCCCTTCGCCATCTCTTCAGGAATAGAATATCGCACTTGTCCATGAACAGGATAGTGAAAGAAAAGAAGAATGAACCATAGTCGGGAGCGACTGATGGAACCGTGACATTTCTTTCTCGATGCCATTTTCTTCGGCTGCTATATTAATGAATAGCGCAAAAGCAAAATTAAACAAGCTGGCCAGGAAAACGAGTATCCAGGAAAAAATCAGCATTAAATATTATCTCCATGTGAACGTTCCTGTTAAAAAGCTTTTTTTTTTGTATAGCCTGAAAATGTGTGGTGATCCGAGCCGTTTCAATCCACCAATGTCGCCTCCACGCTCTGGGCCTCGATCAGTTTGGAAAAAAACAGGGGACGTCCTTCTGCATTTTGTTCGCCCCAGCTCTCCTCTTGAATCAACAGCGGCCCTTGCAGACACGCACGGGAAACACATCCCTCTGTTCTGTTGCAGTGATTTCCTGACATGTGTTTGACTTAAAATATAAACATTGTTGACACTAGTACCGAACCTGAAAAGTCTCCTTATTTTTCAAATACTGGTTGTTTGCATAAAAGTGTATTAGATATTTAAATGTTAAACTGATGCAACCAATAAGTAATTAAATATTTCTGAACACAAAATTTAAAAGCTAATGCTATGGATGTACAGTTTATATTTTTATTTCATTGCCCACATCCAATAAAGGAAGCAAGGTAAATCTATGTAGAGCTGAATTCAGGAAAAAAAATAACACTTTATGTCAGTATGTTTACATTTACTCATAGAGCAAATGATTTTCTCCAAAACGACGTACATCTCAGCACAGCAGACAGTCCACCATACCAAAATACCAGGCATATTTATCAAGTTTTTACTCTGAGTTTTTTTTTTTTTAACCTCTGATAATTTTTTTTTCGGTTCAATTTATCACTACAGAGAACCATAACAAAGGCACTGTTTGCTTAATCGTTTCTTAGGAGTGTTAATAATATAACAATCTGTTGAAGTGGAAGAAACTCTGGCATCAGAAATATGCCATTTTGCGTCCGTTTAGATGTAGTACAAAATACAAATGCAATCATTCTTGCAGTAACTGGCGTCTTGTCCACATCATATCCCTTCTAGTTTTTTGCCCAGTGATTCCAACCCAACTCTGATAAGTACGAGTGCCATCGAAAAATTAATGAATGGGAATACAAATATTCGCTTACATTAAAAATGTACAAACAAAAATATACCGCCAAAGCTGAGAAAAATCCTTGCTATTACCAAAAGTTTTAAAGCAGCACTGTGAAATTTAAAGTTAATATTCAGGTGAATCATTACATCATTACATAATGCAGTTTGTAAATTGAAAAGTAGGAAATAATATAGATGTATACAAAACCAATATTTCCCTTACCTTTTCGGACAAGTCAGGCTCTTCCAGACCACTTATCTCTCTTTGCCCATATTTCATAATCTCAGCACTGGGATCCATCACTAAAACGTTCTGACTGCAAGGTCTAATAATCTTGCAATCACTTTTCCTGGAGTCCGTTGTCATGCAGACCTCATAATTATACACGTGCTGCAGTGTCCCTGTACCACCAGCATCTGCGTAATGTGGTGGGTAATAAGGAATAACTGGTAAATTGGACTGATAGTAGATGCGAGACTTTCTCCATCTGTAGATTTTCACTGATATAATAATAATTAAAGATGAAATAAAGAGGAAGGAGACCACAGCTAAAGCCAGAACCAAATAAAATGTCAAGTTGTCACTGTAATCCTTGTCGTGCGTAAAGTCACTGAATTCCGAGAGCACTTCAGGGAAACTGTCGGCCACCACCACGTTCACACTGACTGTAGCAGATCGAGAGGGATGTCCGTTGTCCTCCACTACAACTGTAAGCTTCTGTTTCACTGGATCTTTATCACTGACCTGACGGACAGTTCTGATTTCCCCGTTCTGTAATCCCACATCAAAGAGTCCCCTTTCTGTCGTTTTCAGCAGTTTGTATGAGAGCCATGCATTCTGTCCAGAGTCCACATCCACAGCCACCACTTTAGTGACGAGGTAGCCAACATCTGCTGAACGGGGAACCATTTCAGCCACCAGTGATCCACCAGTCTGTACTGGGTACAGAACTTGCGGTGCGTTGTCGTTCTGGTCCTGAATAACGATATGAACAGTAGCATTTCCACTCAAAGGAGGAGATCCTCCATCGTGAGCTCTCACACTGATCTGAAATCCACGAAGCTGCTCGTAATCAAATGAGCGGACGGCATAAATAATACCAGTTTCCGAATTTAATGAAACGAACGAGGACGCAGGAACACCGTTCACATCCGAATCTTCCAGAACGTACGAGACTCGTGCATTCTGACAACAGTCTGAGTCCGTGGCTCTAACAGCGAATATCGACGTCCCCGGAGAATTGTTTTCCACTACAAAGGCAGTATATGATTGTTTTTCAAATACTGGAGGATTATCGTTCACATCGGAAACCCTAACATGTAACGTTTTATTACTGGAGAGAGAAGGCGACCCTTCATCTGTAGCAGATATAGTGATGTTGTACTCGGACTGTGTTTCTCGATTTAGCTGACCATCGATTTGCAAAATGAAATAATTTCTAATGGACGATTTTATTACAAAAGGGGATTTTGTGACAATGCAGTTCACTTGACCATTTTGTCCCGAGTCTAAGTCCTTGACATTAATAATTGCTATTGTAGTGGCAGGTGACGCGTCTTCAGGAATTGGATTTGTAAATGATGTTAATGTTATCACGGGGATGTTATCATTGACATCAATTACATCAATGATCACTGCACATGTATCCGTAAAGCCTCCGTGATCTTTCGCCTCAATACTTAACTCGTATTTTTCATCTTTTTCGAAATCTATTATTCCAGTAACAAATATCTCCCCCGACATCTCATTTATTTCAAACAGTCCACTTTCTGTTTCTCCTGTTAGTCTCAAAGTGTATCTGACCTCTCCATTGGCACCTTTGTCTGCATCCGTTGCACTTACTTTTGTCACAAGCGTTCCCTTCAGAGAATTTTCATTAACGGAGGCTCTGTACTGCTTTTTACCAAAAACGGGAGCATTGTCATTCACATCTAGTACCTTTATGTTTATTTTCATTACTCCGGACCTCTGAGGGTGGCCTCCATCTGTAGCTGTGAGAATAAGAGACAATTCCTCCTGTTTCTCTCTGTCCACCGGAGACTGTAACATCATCTCAATGTACTTATTACCATCAGGACGCGTCTCCTGCTTCAACACGAAATTATCAGTTGGTCTCAAACTGTAGCTCTGTATGGTATTTACACCAACATCGGGATCGTACGCGTTGTCCAGTCGAAAGCGCGCGCCCTGCGTAGCCGTTTCACTGATCTCAATGTTTACTTCATCTTTCGGAAATGTCGGGGCATGGTCATTTACATCTGTTATTTCGATAGTTACGTCAATCAATTGCATCGGATTTTCGAGAATTATCTCTAAATTAAAACTACACGCAGAAGTTTGTTTACACAGCACCTCCCGATCTATTCTCTCGTTCACCATCAGTGTTCCTTTGTCTGTAACGAGATCCACGTAGCGGGTGTTGTCTCCGGTAACGACACGAGCTCGTCCGCTCTTCAGTCTTTTAATATCAATGCCCAGATCCGCAGCCACGTTGCCGATAACAGAGCCCTTCGCCATCTCTTCGGGAATAGAATATCGCACTTGCCCGTGAACTGTACAATCAAAGAAAATAATAAACCAAAGTTGAACCAGAGAAATACAACCGTAATATGGTTTCCGTAATGCCATCTTCTTTCTTGTGTTTGTTGTTCTCGGTTAAATCAAGCTTCCAACTACAGCAACTGATCCAGAAAAACGCATCAAAAAAACAAATCAACGCGAAATGTATCATCCATGATTCTCAACGATTCTTCTAGAAACTCATTTTAAATATACAATATTTTCAGGTAGGTATAGTCCGACCGCTTTCTTCCACTCTGTACTCTTGTAATTCACCAGTGTCTCCTTCCACCACTGGGCCACACTCTGAATTGTAAGGAAATCGATGACAGACATCCCCGATATTTTTAGCTCAAGATCGCCTCCTGAACCAACAGCGGCCCTTGCAGACACGCTTTGGAAAAGCACGTTTGTTTTGTTACAATGGAACATTTTACAGAATGGTGTCTTGTTATCTACATATACAGTATATGCGTTTGTGGTGAAGTGTTTGGTTTTCCTTTACTACGAATATGTACGCAACCTTGAAATGCCCACATAAAATAACTTCATAAATTATTGCCTTAGTGAAACAAGTAAAAACGAGGAACTGCAGAAATCAATAGATAAGATCTTCAATGCAGCTAAATTAAGTATTTTCAGGCTCAGTACATCCTATATTGCCTGTCTCAAAGGAGCATCAGTTTGCTCTGTCTACAGCTGTGTCAAATATGCATTGTTGTACTCATGCAAAGGTACTTTTATTTTAAAAAAATAATTGCTGAAGTACAAGTAAAAGTTCTTGTTCAAAATTTTGCTTCAGTAAAAGTGAAAATGTGGGGTGCTGTGGAGCAGTGGGTTTGGCTGGGTTCTGCTCTCTGGTGGGCATGGGGTTCAAGTCTAGCTTGGGGTGCCTTGGAACAGACTCCCCTCCCCCTTTCAGTCTTACGCCCTGCGTTGCCAGGTTAGGCTCCGGCTTGCTGCGACCCCTGCTTGGGACAAGCGGCTTTAGCCAGTTTGTGTGTGTGTAAAAAATAAAAAAAGTATTGGGCCAAAAAACTGCTAAGTACTAAAGTTACTTTGATTCAAATGAAGCATTTTAACATTCTGGACTTTGATTCAAACAAACAACCACAAGGTTACAAATTATTGTGTCTCACCACTGCAGTACTTACTGCTCTGTAATGAGAAACCCCAACACAATGTTATACTAACAACTAACAAATGAAAAAGGTAGGTGTCACAACCACACCCACACCTCAACCAGCAGCACCTGGCTCCGATTAAGCACCTGGCATTAATTGGAGCACTCTGCTATAAAACATCTCTCAGCTGCAGGATGTCATTCAGACAATCATCCCATCCCCCTTGCCTCGCCTCAGAAAACAGCCGCCTATCTTGTCTCCCGACTACGACCTCTGATTCTTGCCTTTGTCCTGTTCGCCGACCTACAAACTCTTTGCCCGTCCCCGACAATGCGAACATGTATAATCCCTTGGTTAAACAACCCTGCACTTGGGTCCAGTCTCCCCTGTGTCCTCTGTTCTCCATGACACATGGGGAGAACAGGCAAAATCCAAACATGCTGAACAGGAATTGAAGAATGTCATGATCAACAGGTTCATGAGTGCTGAACAGATGCAGAAGCTGATGCAGTTACTTTTTCACACTTGACTTCAACAAGTTTAATTATTTTTGAGTGATGAAATACTGTCAAAATTGACTGTGGTATGTCATATTCAATATGGGGTAAAATGTATTTACTATTTGGACTTGGTGAGGGCAAAATGAGTGGTAGTTCTGTCCAAATTTGTAAAACCAAGTAACTGAAAAAGGATGCATTTTCTTTTTTCACAATACTGAAAGTGTAATATCATTTATTCAGCCTCACTATACTATTTGTCTGCATCACAGTTATGATGGTCTGGAACTTATCCTGGAAGAACAGGGTGCTAGTCTTGTAGGGGTAAACCCTATATAGGCTGCCAGTCTGTAACAAAGTAGCCACATATGCTTTGACTCACACAGTCACACACTGTGGGCAATTTGGAATCAATTACATTATTAAATTTACTTAATTAAATACATACCTTTAGATCAAGGAAAGAAACTGGAGCAACCGAAGGAAATCCAAAAAGGGGAAAAACATAGAAACTCAACAAAACTTATTCAAAAAAGATTCAAGCCCATTCCCGAAGGGCCCAGCAAATATCATCTTAATGCAAGAAACGTAATATATAAAATAATTCACTTCAATGGGGTAAACACTGAAATATGGAAAAACATTGTTATAATTATAACAGGACTGATACAATTAAAGTCGAAATTAATACCGACAGCAATGACTCAACATTTGTACAATAAACAAGGGAAAAAAAGACAGCAAGACATTTTCTTACCTGTTCAGAAATGCTTGCATCATCCAAAATGTATCTTTCATGCCCGTGCTTTTCCTTAATACTTGAATCCATCATTAAAACAGCTTCACTACAAGGCCTAGTAACTTTGGAATCACTTTTCCTGGAGTCCGTTGTCATGCAAACCTCATAATTATACACGTGCTGTAGAGTTCCTGTACCAGCGTCTGCGTAATGTGGTGGGTAATAAGGAATAACAGGAAGATTGGACTGGAAGTAGATACGGGACTGTCTCCATCTGTAGATCTTTAACGATATAATAACTACCAAAGATGAAATGAACAGAAAGGAAACAGAAGCCAGTGCCAGAACCAAATAAAAAGTCAAGTTGTCATTGTAATCCGTACTGGGCGTAAAGTCACTGAACTCCGAGAGCACTTCAGGGAAACTGTCCGCCACCACCACGTTCACATTGACTGTAGCTGATCGAGACGGATGTCCGTTGTCCTCCACTACAACTGTAAGCTTCTGTTTCACTGGATCTTTATCACTGACCTGACGGACAGTTCTGATTTCCCCGTTCTGTAATCCCACATCAAAGAGTCCCCTTTCTGTCGTTTTCAGCAGTTTGTATGACAGCCATGCATTCTGTCCAGAGTCCACATCCACAGCCACCACTTTAGTGACGAGGTAGCCAACATCTGCTGAACGGGGCACCATTTCAGCCACCAGTGATCCACCAGTCTGTACTGGGTACAGAATCTGAGGCGCGTTGTCGTTCTGGTCCTGAATAACGATATGAACAGTAGCATTTCCGCTCAAAGGAGGAGATCCTCCATCGTGAGCTCTCACAATGATCTGAAATCCTCGAAGTTGCTCGTAATCAAATGAGCGGACGGCGTAAATAATACCAGTTTCAGAATTTAATGAAACGAACGAGGACGCAGGAACACCGTTCACATCCGAATCTTCCAGAACGTACGAGACTCGCGCATTTTGACAGCAGTCCGCGTCCGTGGCTCTAACAGCGAATATCGACGTCCCCGGAGAATTGTTTTCCACTACAAAGGCAGTATATGATTGTTTTTCAAATACTGGAGGATTGTCGTTCACATCAGCAACCCTAACATGTAACGTTTTGCTACTGGAGAGAGAAGGCGACCCTTCGTCTGTAGCAATTAAACTAACATTATATTCTGAATTTTTTTCTCTGTTTAATGGTTCTTTAGTTTGCAATGTGAAATAATTGGTTAAGGACGACCTAATTTCAAAGGGACTATTTTCAGTGGTGAAACAGCTAACCTGGCCATTTTGCCCGGAGTCTAAGTCTTTGACATTAATTACAGCTATAGTTGTGCCAGGTAAGGAGTCCTCGGGAACCGGATTAGTGAATGATGTCAACATTATCATAGGGATGTTATCATTCACGTCAATTATATCGACAATTACTACACAGGAATCAGTTAAGCCTCCGGGATCTCTAGCTTCAATACTTAGATCAAATCTTTCATCTTTTTCAAAATCTATTATTCCAGTAACAAAAATTTCCCCAGAAATGCCATTAATCTCAAAAACGTCAGTATTTGTTTCTGCTTTATGTCTGAAATTGTATTTCACCTCTCCATTAACGCCTTTGTCTGCATCCGTTGCACTTACTTTGGTCACAAGCGTTCCCTTCGGAGAATTTTCTTGAATAGAGACCCTGTAGACTTTTTTACCAAAAACAGGAGGATTGTCATTCACATCGAGTACCTTTATGTTTATTTTCATTACTCCGGACCTCTGAGGGTGGCCTCCATCTGTAGCTGTGAGAATAAGAGACAATTCCTCCTGTTTCTCTCTGTCCACCGGAGACTGTAACATCATCTCAATATATTTATCACCATCAGGACGCGTCTCCTGCTTCAACACGAAATGATCAGTTGGTCTCAAACTGTAGCTTTGGACAGTATTTACACCTACATCGGGATCGTATGCGCTGTCCAGGAGGAAACGCGCGCCCTGCGTAGCCGACTCGCTGATCTCGATATTTACTTCATCTTTCGGAAATGTCGGAGCATGGTCATTTACATCTGTTATTTCTACAGTAACCCTATATAAATGAATTGGATTTTCGAGAATAATCTCAAAGCTGAAACTACACGGAGACGATTGTTTACACAGCAGCTCTCTGTCTGTTACCTCGTTCACCACCAGTGTTCCTTTGTCTGTAACGAGATCCACGTAGCGGGTGTTGTCTCCGGTAACGACACGAGCTCGTCCGCTTTTCAGTCTTTTAATATCAATGCCCAGATCCGCAGCCACGTTGCCGATAACAGAGCCCTTCGCCATCTCTTCAGCAACAGAATATCTCACTTGCCCATGAACAGAATAATTCAAAAAGAGAAAAATTAACCATAGTCGCTCCAGACAGATAGTCATAGTATCATTAAATTTTTTTCTCACTGCCATTTTCTTTTGGCAGTTTTATTATCATCTATTCGATGATAATTCCGAAATTACACAAACTGACTAAGAGAAACTGCAGTGAAACCAAATCAGCTCGAAATACCTTGTACATGTGAACGTTCCTGTGTGAACTAAAACCTCATCGCAATGATCCGAACGGTTTGCTTCACTTTCTTTCATGGAAAACGAACAATGTCGCCTTCACCCTCTCTGGATCTCTTTCTGGCTCTAACGCAGAATTTACAAGCGTCGTTCTTCTACACTTCGCTCGCTCGAGGTCCTCCATGAAACAACAGCGGCCCTCTGAGACACACACGGGTAACACACCAGTCCGCCACAAAGTAGAATATCATCGTGGTCGCATGTCACGAAGGGATACGCTCCACTTTAAAAACCATAGCTTTAGTGACCATTAACTTGTTCCTTTCTGTTTTTAACATGTAAAACCAACGGTTCCCCTCTTTCCTCTCTATACGGAGTCACATATTCCTTGCTTGCAGATACTGTACGTCCCTCATTATTTGTGACCTGCAGCTATAAAACAACTTTTGGTGACAGATACCGCACTTCGCTATCCGTGTGGGAGTGACACGTTGTAAGCTAAAATTCAACACTATAAAAAGATATTCCTTAAGGACATATATTTTTACTTTGAAATGATTGCATTTTTTGATTAAAAATGGTGGTCTTGAAAAAATACTTAACTGCACACGTTTTACACAGTACTGTCTTTATAAGTCTTGTACACCAGTGAGGTAGTCGTTGTTGCCTCCTGGGTTGGATTCAGTGTGCTTCAGTTGTGTATTAGAGTATCAAGAAAAAAAGAAAAAATGACTTAGCTTCAATGTGTTCTTTTCTGTCACTTCACTAACACTAAATGCAAACACTAAATGTACTAAATGCGGCTGACGCAGCATATTGCCCTTAGCGCGTCCCACATGATCCCCCCCATGTACATGTTTACTCTGTGTGCAGACGGCATTGGATGCTTGCCCTACCCATTTTTATACTAGAAGTGGATTTTTAACGTGTACCCAACAATTTATAATTCTTTATTTATTCGTCCCAAGTATTGTTAAAAGTGGACCAAACATGTAAGATGCAACCACGATAAAATTAAATGCTGACGGCATTACGGTCTTATCCATCCATCCATCCATGCATCCATCCATCCATCCATCCATCCAATTTTAGTAAACGCTGCAGTGAACTGGAACCTCTTTTAGAAGCATTGAGCACAATTGATAGGAGGTCAGTCCAAAACATAATGCTATGCTACACATACACGCACTAAAAGTAATTAAGAGCTACCAATTCAAGTGAACTGCATGTCTGGACCGTAGGAAGAAACCGAAATAGTCGGCGGAAACCCACGCAGAAAAGGGTAGAACCTGCAAAGTCCACACACGATCAAAGGGATCAAATTGCGTTCTGACACCACCAAGACGCAGTCAAGCGGAAGCGCTACTCACTGTACCACCATTCTGTCAGGTTTCTCAACATTTTTAACGGAAATAATCCAGATACACACTGTTTAGGTAGGAAGCAGTTTTTCAATACATATTGACGTCTCACATCCTGGACTCATACTACAGAAAATATTTTACCACCACCTGGAGAATAAGAACTCAAACTTGAGAGAAAATTGGCCCACAGAAATATTGTAAGGTTAATATGTTCAATTGCAAGTTTTTCTCTATTTTCCCATAATTCTACGTGGAATTAAAAAAAAAAGCTAAAATCATGCATAATACCAAATAAGCAACATTAAAAAATAGATTTAAAAAATAATACACATTAATATCCAAAGTAGTTACGGCATTATTACATGTAGAACAAATCGAATAGACAGGATATTTTTTTTACCTGTTTAGAAAGTTCTGCATCATCCAGGATATGCCTCTGGTTTTGAACACGATTCATGATCTCTTCTGCAGTGGGATCCATCATTAAAATGCTCTCACTACAAGGTCTGACAGACTTGCAGTCACTTTTCCTGGAGTCCGTTGTCATGCAAACCTCATAATTATACACGTGCTGTAGAGTTCCTGTACCTCCAGCATCTGCGTAATGTGGTGGGTAATAAGGAATAACTGGAAGGTTGGATTGGAAGTAGATACGGGACTGTCTCCATCTGTAGATCTTTAACGATATAATAACTACCAAAGATGAAATGAAAAGGAAGGAAACAGAAGCCAGTGCCAATACCAAATAAAAAGTCAAGTTGTCATTGTAATCCGTACTGGGCGTAATGTCACTGAACTCAGAGAGCACTTCAGGGAAACTGTCCGCCACCACCACGTTCACACTGACTGTAGCTGATCGAGACGGATGTCCGTTGTCCTCCACTACAACTGTAAGCTTCTGTTTCACTGGGTCTTTATCACTGACCTGACGGACAGTTCTGATTTCCCCGTTCTGTAATCCCACATCAAAGAGTCCCCTTTCTGTCGTTTTCAGCAGTTTGTATGAGAGCCATGCATTCTGTCCAGAGTCCACATCCACAGCCACCACTTTAGTGACGAGGTAGCCAACATCTGCTGAACGAGGCACCATTTCAGCCACCAGTGATCCACCAGTCTGTACTGGGTACAGAACCTGAGGCGCGTTGTCGTTCTGGTCCTGAATTACGATATGAACAGTAGCATTTCCGCTCAAAGGAGGAGATCCTCCATCGTGAGCTATCACAATGATCTGAAATCCCCGAAGTTGCTCGTAGTCGAATGAGCGGACGGCATAAATAATACCAGTTTCCGAATTTAATGAAACGAACGAGGACGCAGGAACACCGTTCACATCCGAATCTTCCAGAACGTACGAGACTCGCGCATTTTGACAGCAGTCCGCGTCCGTGGCTCTAACAGCGAATATCGAGGTCCCCGGAGAATTGTTTTCCAAGACAAAGGCAGTATATGATTGTTTTTCAAATTTTGGAGGATTATCGTTCACATCGGAAACCCTAATATGTAACGTTTTATTGCTGGAGAGAGAAGGCGACCCTTCGTCTGTAGCAGTTATAGTAATGTTGTATTCAGAAATTAATTCTCGGTTTAATTGTTCTGTAGTTTGCAAGGTGAAGTAATTTGTTAAAGATGATTTAACTGCAAAGGGGCTTTTTTCACTGGTGAAACAGTTAACTTGGCCATTTTCTCCTGAATCCATGTCTTTAACATTTATTACAGCGACCGTCGTTCCGATCAAAGCATCTTCGGAGACAGGATTCGTGAATGATGTTAATGTTATTACCGGTGTATTATCATTCACGTCAATAACATCAATGATCACAGTACACGAATCAGTAAACCCATAATCCCAGGCCTCAACATTTAGCTCATATTTTTTTGTCCTTTCAAAATCAATTGTTCCAGCAACAAAGATTTCTCCGGACATTTCATCTATTTTAAATACTTCATTGCTTCTTTGTGCTTTGTGTCTGAAAGCATACCTCACCTCTCCGTTAGTACCTATGTCTGCATCCGTTGCACTTACTTTGGTCACAAGTGTTCCTTTCCGAGAGTTCTCGGGAACAGAGGCTCTGTAGACCTTCTGGTTAAAAACTGGAGGATTGTCATTCACATCTAGTACCTTTATGTTTATTTTCATTACTCCGGACCTCTGAGGGTGACCTCCATCTGTAGCTGTGAGAATAAGAGACAATTCCTCCTGTTTCTCTCTGTCCACCGGGGACTGTAACATCATCTCAATGTACTTATTACCATCAGGACGCGTCTCCTGCTTCAACACGAAATTATCAGTTGGTCTCAAACTGTAGCTCTGGATGGTATTTACACCTACATCGGGATCGAGAGCGCTGTCCAGTCGAAAGCGAACACCGTGCACGGCCACTTCACTGATCTCAATGTTTACTTCATCTTTCGGAAATGCTGGAGCATGGTCGTTTACATCCAATATTTCTATTGTAACCCTGTATAATTCAATTGGATTTTCGAGAATAATCTCAAAGCTGAAACTACACGTAGCTATTTCGCTGCACAGCAACTCCCGATCTATTCGCTCGTTCACCACCAATGTTCCTTTGTCTGTAACGAGATCCACGTAGCGGGTGTTGTCTCCGGTAACGACACGAGCTCGTCCGCTCTTCAGTCTTTTAATATCAATCCCCAGATCCGCAGCCACGTTGCCGATAACAGAGCCCTTCGCCATCTCTTCAGGAATAGAATATCGCACTTGTCCATGAGCAATGTGAACAAAGGAAAAACAAATAAACCAAGTTGTTAGCTGATGGTTTAAACTGTAACGTGTAGTTCTGGTTGCCATTTCTCCTATGAGATCATGTATTGCAGGAAAGGAAAATTCGAGATGACATCAAACAGTACAGCAAAGAATCCAAGATCCAGGGTCCGAGGAGAATCCACCAAAACATGCAGTGTAAGAGTAAAGGCTATATATAACTTTCTTTCATCAGTACTAAGATTCGAAGGCCGCTACGTTTTGAGTTTTCTCCAGCCTTTCTTTTGCTTCGCTCTGATTTGAACACAAACGTAAAATGGGAGGCGCTGCGGCATTTCTCTCTGGGGCTCCACTTCTTAACCAACAGCAGCCCTCATTGACACTTGTAAGAAGTACACCGACGTGCACCGTTCTCGGAGAACAAAAATCAATTCCTTTTAGTTATCTCATCTGTCTAAGATCGCTGGATTGGAGGTTTTTTAAGCACTGAAATACAGGAGTTAAAGGTGCAACCTATTTATGAAACAGAAGGAACCAATAAAGTGATGTTTCGGTAAGTAAAATCGCTGGTCTTCTAAAGCGCATTTAGAATCCAAGCAAACATAGATATAACCTTTAGTACAACTATTTATTTTTAAAAACTTGTGCAGTACAGTTTTTCAGGGGTATAGAGTCTTTCCTAGAGGTTCAGGACCCAACAATGCACATGATACTAGACCACCCAGAGATCAAAAATAAATTAGGGAGAATTTAGCTGAATTTGGGTAAAGGTTGCAAGACAAAACTCTGCCTACGCATCTGGTCACATTACAATTATCCAGGATATAATAAAAATATAAAGCTAAATAAAGAGTTAAAACAAATGCAAAACGTTCACGACAGTTCATGACACATAATCCACACATTTTTACGCAATAAAAAACAACCTTTGGCGAGCTGAAAAGATCGGCTAGAGTATTAAAAATCTTTCTGGTCTTTGTCAAATGTCACAGACTTTTTTAATTCGAGGTACATTTGAAGTAATATAATAAAGCCATGAAATGGCAAATTAACCTATAATAATACAGAGACATAGGGTAATAAAAAAGACAAAATCACAACAAGTTGGAAAGTACGTAAAACTTTCTCACCTTTTCAGGAGACCCGGACTCATCCATAACACTTCTGTCTTTCTTTGCACGTTCCACTTTTTCCGAATTACCGGGATCCACCACTACAATATTCTGACTGCAAGATCTGACAAAGTCGCTCTTCCTAGAGTCCGTTGTCATGCAAACCTCATAATTGTACATGTGCTGTAGAGTTCCTGTACCTCCAGCGTCTCCGTAATGTGGTGCGTAATAAGGAATAACGGGGAGGTTGGCTTGGTAGTAAATGCGAGACTTCCTCCATCTGTAGATTTTCACTGATATAATAATAATTAAAGATGAAATAAAGAAGAAGGAGACCACAGCCAAAGCTAAGACTAAATAAAAAGTCAAGTGGTTACTGTAATCCACATCTTGTGTAAAGTCAGTGAATTCCGAGAGCACTTCAGGGAAACTGTCGGCCACCACTACGTTCACACTGACTGTAGCTGATCGAGAGGGATGTCCGTTGTCCTCCACTACAACTGTAAGCTTCTGTTTCACTGGATCTTTATCACTGACCTGACGGACAGTTCTGATTTCCCCGTTCTGTAATCCCACATCAAAGAGTCCCCTTTCTGTCGTTTTCAGCAGTTTGTATGAGAGCCATGCATTCTGTCCAGAGTCCACATCCACAGCCACCACTTTAGTGACAAGGTAGCCAACATCTGCTGAACGGGGCACCATTTCAGCCACCAGAGATCCACCAGTCTGTACTGGGTACAGAACCTGAGGCGCGTTGTCGTTCTGGTCCTGAATAACGATATTTACAGTCGCATTACTGTGGAGGGGAGGAGAGCCTCCATCCTGAGCTTTGACCTGAATTCTAATAGATTTGATGTCTTCATAATCAAAAGAGCGCACAGCATAAAGAACTCCGGTCTCAGAGTTGATGGAGATGTAAGCAGACACCGGAGCTCCACGGATATGGGTATCCTCTATTATGTATGAAACTTGAGCATTTTGATTCCAGTCCGAGTCTGTAGCGCTCACTGTGAATATGGACAAACCTGGAGAATTGTTTTCCATTATATAAATCGTGTAGGCAATTTGATCAAACTTTGGAGCATTATCATTGATATCAGTCACTGTTACATTTAATATTATGGTGGACGACAGGGAGGGTATTCCAGAATCACGTGCAGTTAGTTTAATATTGTATTCAGAGACCGTTTCACGATCAAGAGTAGAATCAGTTAGCAGTCCATAATAGTTACCAAGTGAGGATGTTACCTTAAACGGGGTATTCAAATTTATACTGCATGTAACCAATCCATTTAATTGAGAATCGATGTCTTTGACATTGATAACTGCAACTGTCGTGCCGATAGAAGCGGCTTCAGAAACTGAACTTGAAAAAGACATAATATTTATTACTGGTGCATTGTCATTGACGTCAATCACTTCCACTATAACTTTACTAGAGTCTCCCAACCCGCCCTGGTCCTTAGCCTCTATCGATATCTCACATTTTTTCGTCTTTTCAAAATCTATTTCTCCTGCTACTGAGATTGCACCGGTGTTAACATCTAAATAAAACATTTCAGCAATATTACCTTTAAGGTTGGCGAAAGAATAAAGGATTAATCCATTTGATCCGCTGTCTGCGTCCGTGGCGTTGACGGTTGTGATGTGTGTACCTTTCGGTGCGTTTTCCATTACGGTTGCTCTGTAAACTGTCTGGTTAAATACGGGGGCATTGTCATTTACATCTAGTACAGTAACATCTATAATAACCGTACCGGACCTCTGAGGGTTACCTCCGTCCACCGCGGTAAGCGTCAGTGAAAGGTGAGGATGCTCTTCCCTGTCTAATGGCTTCTGAAGAACCATTTCAGCGTATTTAACTCCGTCGGGTCGCGAGTGCTGTTTCAGAATAAAATTTTCTGTTGGATAGAGAATATATTTCTGAAGCGCATTAATTCCCTCGTCGGGGTCCTCAGCGCTCCCCAACAAGAAGCGAGTCCCCAGTGCAGCCGATTCACTTATTTCGAGCTTAATTTCCTTTTTTTGAAACGTTGGAGCGTGGTCGTTAATGTCTAAGACTTCCACGCTGACACGATGCAGTTCAACCGGATTCTCGATGAAAATTTCAAAACTAAGAATGCATGGAGAAATGTCACTGCATACCTTCTCTCGGTCGACTCTTTCATTAACGACCAAAATCCCTTTGTCTGTCTTCAGCTCAACGTACTGAATGCCTTCTCCCGTTACGATGCGTGCACGGCCCTCCCGCATTCTGGTCACTTCCAGACCCAGATCCTGGGCTATATTTCCAACAAAAGAGCCCCTCTTCAACTCTTCTGCAATAGTGTAGCGCATCTGACCAGTAGCAAAATGACTAACATACATGATGAAAAAGAACAGTAATCTCCATTGCAACCTTGAGTACATTTTCCATCTCGCAGTTCCGATTTGAAGAATGTCATTTCTTTCCATCTCTGAACAATTTTGTCAAAAATGATGGAAAAGGTCAAGCTCTCCGGTCCAAGGATTAAGATAGACACAATTCTGCGAAGTCCTACTGTATTTTCGCCCTACTCACACGTAATTGCTGCGCACACAGCAGAAAAACTGCATGTTTTACTCAGTACCTCTCCTAAACAGTGTAGGGAGAAGAAAGGATTCTATTGCAATGTGAAGCTCAAAGAAATTATAGCGCTACACTGATCAACAGCGGCCCTCAGAGTGCAGTTCTGGAAACACTCAACTGTTTCCAGAATTAATCTGGGTTCAAGGTAGAAACGAAACAGCTATACTGTTTACAGAGAATTTCGTGCTTTACTTGCCTTAAGTCCTGCATTTAACTGAGAGATGTGATACTTATATCTACACAGACAGTTTAAAAAAACTGTTTATTCGTGTCCTATACGAAATGTCTAGTTCAGTAGTATCGCACAGCACGAAAAAATACAACAGCGTTACTCGTGACTGATGGGTTGAAAGGGTGCCGAGGTTTTTCACATAACCGCAAAAGAGAATGCACTGCATTATCAGTGTTTTAAATCAATTCACGTGCAACAGTATTTACAGCTGACATTTAAATGCAATAAATGGTCAAGCTAAGATTCATAACACACACATACATACATACATACATACATACATACATACATCATCCGAAACCACTTGTCCCATATGGGGTCGCGGGGAGCCAGAGCCTGACCCGGCAACAGAGGGCGAAGGGCTGGAGGGTGAGGGGACACACCCAGGGCAGGACGCCAGCCCGTCGCAAGACACCCGAAGCGAGACTCGAGCCCCAGACCCATCGGAGAGCAGGACCCGGTCCAACCCACCGCGCCACCGCACCCCCTTTTAGATTCATTACACTTTTCATCAAATGCATGTTTATCAAATACAACATATCGCATTTGGAGTAAGTTCAGCGCTTCTGAGTACCCTAAGCGTCAAGAAAAGACGATGGAGGTCACTTTTTAGTAAGAGAGATCGTTTCCCTTAATTATCCCAAATATACACATTCTTAAAGTTTTAGTTGACCTCAGTCCCACCAAAATTACAACCTTCTGCTAACAGAAAAACAATGAACTGTAACACCTATACAATCTATACAAAAAGATACAGCAAATTCAGAGTTTGTGATGGCACTTATTATGGTACAAAACAAATTAGTATGAGGACAAAAAATTAATTAGTTTTTGAAAAAACAAAGTCAGTGTACACACATGCACGCACACACAACTTTTTTTTTCTTCGTAGTTGATTTCTTACACATTTTTGATGTATTACTACTTGTTTTAAGCCACTCAATGAACAGCACGGTGGGGCGGCAGATAGCCATGTTGTTTCAGAGCGCCCTTCTCATTCATGTGTAGGTTCAAATTCAGCTCAGTGTAGGGAGTCTTTTATCCCAGTGTTCACTGATTTTTCTCTGGTTTCCTCACACAGTTCAAAGAGGAGCGTTTCAGTTTAATCGACTCTGAATTGCGCTTAGGGTACACGTGCGTACTGTGTGTGTGTGTGTGTGTGTGTGTGTGTGTGTGTTTAGCCACCCTACCATAGACTGCCTTCCCGTTTTCGTGTATCATGTCTACCTGAGCGCCCAGTGCTGCTGGGACAGGCTCTGGAACACTGATACTCCGAGTTTTAAAAGCGATTAATAATGATGAGTGAGGAAACACTAATAAAGAGTAATATATTTTTCAAATCCTCACATTGCACTGGGATCCGTACATAAGTTCATTATAATTAATGAGAAAAAAGGAAGAAACGAATTTTCAGTAGTGGACCCAAAATTAAAAACTGTATACGTATTTTTTAAATATTGGTTAAATAAAACGAAAACGCCACAGAACTAAAATTCACTCACCTTGTTCGAGGAACTTGGATCGTCCAACACATTTTTCATTTGCGTGCTTTCCGTGTTCTCCTGAGCACCTATACCGACCATTAAGACACTCTGACTACTTGGTCTGACAAATTTGCAGTCGCTTCTCCTGGAATCCGTTGTCATGCAAACCTCATAATTGTACATGTGCTGTAGGGTTCCTGTACCTCCAGCATCCGCGTACTGCGGGGGGTAATACGGAATAACGGGAAGGTTGGCTTGGTAGTAAAGGCGAGACTTTCTCCATCTGTAGATTTTCACTGAAATCATAATTATTAAAGATGAAATAAAGAGGAAGGAGACCACAGCCAAAGCTAAGACTAAATAAAAAGTCAAGTTGTCATTGTAATCCACATCATGCGTAAAGTCAGTGAATTCCGAGAGCACTTCAGGGAAACTGTCCGCCACCACCACGTTCACACTGACTGTAGCTGATCGAGAGGGATGTCCGTTGTCCTCCACTACAACTGTAAGCTTCTGTTTCACTGGGTCTTTATCACTGACCTGACGGACAGTTCTGATTTCCCCGTTCTGTAATCCCACATCAAAGAGTCCCCTTTCTGTCGTTTTCAGCAGTTTGTATGAGAGCCATGCATTCTGTCCAGAGTCCACATCCACAGCCACCACTTTAGTGACGAGGTAGCCAACATCTGCTGAACGGGGCACCATTTCAGCCACCAGAGATCCACCAGTCTGTACTGGGTACAGAACCTGAGGCGCGTTGTCGTTCTGGTCCTGAATAACGATATTTACAGTCGCATTACTGTGGAGGGGAGGAGAGCCTCCATCCTGAGCTTTGACCTGAATTCTAATAGATTTGATGTCTTCATAATCAAAAGAGCGCACAGCATAAAGAACTCCGGTCTCAGAGTTGATGGAGATGTAAGCAGACACCGGAGCTCCGCGGATATTCGTTTCCTCCATCATGTAGGAAACGCGAGCGTTTTGATTCCAGTCTGAGTCTGTAGCGCTCACTGTGAATATGGACAATCCTGGAGAATTGTTTTCCATGACAGAAGTCGAATAGAAACTCTTATCAAATACAGGAGCATTGTCATTGACGTCAGACACCTTTAGAGACAACGTTTTAGCACTTGAAAGACGAGGGGATCCAGAGTCCGTGGCAGTTATTGTGATTTGATATTCAGACAAGCTTTCACGGTCTAGACGGGCATCCGTGACCAGAGTGTAATAATTTAGTAGCGATGATTTCATTATAAAGTCCGAATTTTGGCTAATCGCACAACTAACACGACCATTCTCACCCGAATCAAGATCTTTAGCGTTTAATATTGCTATGGTTGTACCAATTGGAGAATCTTCAGGGATTGAGCTTGAAAAAGACATGATATTTATTACTGGCGAATTGTCATTGACGTCAATCACTTCCACTATAACTTTACTGGAGTCTCCCAACCCGCCCTGGTCCTTAGCCTCTATCGATATCTCACATTTTTTCGTCTTTTCAAAATCTATTTCTCCTGCTACTGAGATTGCACCGGTGTTAACATCTAAATAAAACATTTCAGCAATATTACCTTTAAGGTTGGCGAAAGAATAAAGGATTAATCCATTTGATCCGCTGTCTGCGTCCGTGGCGTTGACGGTTGTGATGTGTGTACCTTTCGGTGCGTTTTCCATTACGGTTGCTTTGTAAGCTGTCTGGTTAAATACAGGAGCGTTGTCATTTGCATCTAGTACAGTAACATCTATAATAACCGTACCGGACCTCTGAGGGTTACCTCCGTCCACCGCGGTAAGCGTCAGTGAAAGGTGAGGATGCTCTTCCCTGTCTAATGGCTTCTGAAGAACCATTTCAGCGTATTTAACTCCGTCGGGTCGCGAGTGTTGTTTTAGAATAAAATTTTCTGTTGGATAGAGAATATAATTCTGAAGCGCATTGACTCCCACATCAGGGTCCTCAGCGCTCCCCAGCAAGAAGCGCGATCCTATTGCAGCAGATTCACTTATTTCTAATTTTATTTCCTTTTTTTGAAACGTTGGTGTATGGTCGTTAACGTCCAAAATTTCTATTGTTACATGGTGTAGCTCCAGCGGGTTTTCTAAAATTATTTCAAGGCTAAAGCTGCAGGGAGAGATTTCACCGCATAGTCCTTCTCTGTCGATTCTCTCGTTAACAACCAGTATTCCTTTGTCTGTCTTAAGATCAATGTACTGAATATTTTCTTCAGTTACTATACGAGCACGTCCTACGCGCAGTCTGGTCAGTTCTAAACCCAGATCGTCTGCAAAATTCCCTACAGGCGAACCGGTATTCATTTCCTCTGGAATAGAATATCGAATCTGTCCACAGTTGAACAAACGGAAGTTTAAAATTAGAAACAAAAACACTTGCCATTGACGATTCTGATGCGACTGCTTCCTTTGATTTTCTCTCATGATGAGACTACGGTTTCCCGTTGTTGCGGCCTTTTTTTCTTTTCGAATAGACAAGAAAAAATAGTATTATGAAATACTAAAATATGAAGGAACAGGTAGGACTCAAAGTTAATGTCAAGATATATCAAACTGTAATCCGTGTCTTCAGTGTTGTTCGCTCCGTTCCGCTTTCTCTCGAATAACACAGTAATGTGGGAGGTCCATTGAGTTTTTCTGTGACTAAATCCATTGACGAACAGCGGCGCTCAGAGTTTATACATAGAATGCAAAGCAGAGTCAAAACAACGAACTTCTCTCTTGTACATTCATACAGGGACGGAACATAGTTAAAAGAATATTTGTAGTGTTAAACTAGTTTACAATGTTAATAGAGAGAAGAAATGCCAGATTTTAGTATTATATACTACCCATTTATTTCCAGTAACCATTTGTCCTGAGTAGGGTGGCGGCGGTCCGAAGCCTACTGGAGAATCACTAGGCGCAAAACCTTAGGAGTACACTCTGGACCGGACACCTGTCCATCAAAGGGTAGCCACATACATACACATAAATAGGGCAATTAGCGCAACCAATGCAGCCGAACTCCATGTCTGTGGGCTGTGGGAGGAAACCGGAGCACCAGGAAGAAACTCATACAGACACAAGGGAATTTGCAGGCTGCAAACAGAAATGGATTCTAATGTAAACCCAAAAAACCCACGCACTGTGAGGCGGCCGCACCGCCCTACTCTTATACCTTCTTTCTGGTATCATTATTCTCACACCAAATTTGATATTTGTATGGTTTCTCAAATAGGGAAAGCTAATCTTTTCTCTTTTCTTCAGTTTTCAAAACATAACATATGTCACTGTCAGAAAAAAAATGGTGAAAGTTCGCTCATAAATGTCAGAACAAGAAAAAGCATTTCGTGTATCACAGAATACTTTCCATGAAATAAATACAATGATTTCGCATTTTATTTTGCAGAGGGTTATTAATAACTAATTTCCTAAGTAAGACTTTATCACAACTGATTTTACAAAACTGAGTTAAAATGTTTTTTTCTCGGTTGTATTACAGGGTTTAAAACAGTAATGTTAAGATTCAATTTTTGTAAAATTGTGTGGATTTTTATTTTGCTGTCTTATGTATCGTTTATTTTCACATTTACTTTTATTCGTTTATCGGATTCTTTTATCAAAACAGACGTACTGTAAATCTCCAAGAACAATGTATCATAGTGTTTGTAGGCTAGTTCTATGTATTATTACAATGTATCCCTTTATATGTCTGAATAAAATGCACTGTGAGCTGTAAAAAAAAAACATATTCCAGACAGTCGAAAGCTCCATCATTCATTGGTTACATCAATTCAAACGAATAAAAGTCCTCACCTGGTCGAGGGAATCCGTCTTCTCCAAGATGTTTTTTAAGTTCTGATCGTGATCCATTACATCCGCAGCTCTTTGATCCACCAATAAAACACTTTGACTACATGGCCTGACAAACTTGCAATCACTCTTTCTGGAGTCAGTCGTCATGCAGACCTCATAATTGTACACATGCTGTAGAGTTCCTGTACCTTCAGCGTCGGCGTAGTGCGGTGGGTAATACGGAATAACTGGAAGGTTGGACTGGTAGTAGATACGGGATTGTCTCCATCTGTAGATTTTGACTGATATAATAACTACTAAAGATGAAATGAAAAGAAAGGAGACTACAGCCAATGCCAAGACTAAATAAAACGTCAGGCTGTCATTATAATCATTGTTGTGCGTAAAATCACTGAACTCCGAGAGCACTTCAGGGAAACTGTCGGCCACCACCACGTTCACACTGACTGTAGCTGATCGAGAGGGATGTCCGTTGTCCTCCACTACAACTGTAAGCTTCTGTTTCACTGGATCTTTATCACTGACCTGACGGACAGTTCTGATTTCCCCGTTCTGTAATCCCACATCAAAGAGTCCCCTTTCTGTCGTTTTCAGCAGTTTGTATGACAGCCATGCATTCTGTCCAGAGTCCACATCCACAGCCACCACTTTAGTGACGAGGTAGCCAACATCTGCTGAACGGGGCACCATTTCAGCCACCAGAGATCCACCAGTCTGTACTGGATAGAGAATCTGCGGTGCGTTGTCGTTTTGGTCTTGAATTGCAATTCTAACAGTTACTCTTGTTTTTCGTGGAGGAGATCCTCCGTCTTGTGCGGTTACGTTAAATGAAAAAGATTTTATTTGCTCGAAATCAAACGAACGTGCCGCGCTAATAACCCCGCTGCTGGAATCAACTGAAACAAAGGAAGACACAGATGTCCCACTTATCTGGGTGTCCTCAAGAAAATAAGTCACATGACAATTATTTCCAGAATCAGCATCACTAGCTTTCACTGTCAGTACATCGACGTTAGGTAAATTATTTTCTTTTAAAAAGGTTTCATAAAACTGACGCTCGAACAGCGGCGCATTATCGTTTACGTCTGATACTACAATCGTCACCGTCAAATTCCTTGAGAGAGGCGGTATTCCTTCATCGGAGATCGTTATAGTCACATTATATTTCGGAGTTGTTTCTCTGTCAAGCAAGCCGTCTGTTACCAAAGTGTAGTAATCTGAGTAGGACGACTCTACTTTAAATGGGACGTCCGGATTAATGTGACAATGCAGCGCACCGTTTTTCCCGCTGTCCAAGTCGTCTGCATTCATTACGGCTACAGTTGTTCCTATTGGCGAATCCTCTGGAACAGATTTCGAAAAAGACATGAGACTAATAGTAGGGATATTATCGTTCTCGTCAATTACTTGGATTATGACTTTGCATGTGTCAGTCAACCCACCTTGGTCTTTCGCTTTTATGTTTAAGTGATAGTTGCTTGTCTTTTCGTAATCCAGTTTATCGGATAATCTGATTTCCCCTGTTTGTGCGTTAATCTTAAACAGTCCATTCGCTTCTTCACTAGAAAGACCGATTGAGAAAGATACATCTCCATAAGGCCCTTTATCAGCATCATTGGCGCTTATAGTGGTTATAAGGGTTTCTTTTGGAGAATTTTCCTTGACTTCCACTTTATAGGTTGTCTGGCCACAAACTGGCGCGTTGTCGTTGGCATCTAGAACCGTGACATGTATACGAACAGCTCCAGATTTCTGCGGGTCGCCACCATCGATCGCCACCAGCAACAAAGACAGGTCTTCCTGTTTCTCCCTGTCTAACGGCGTTTGGAGAACCATCTCCACGTATTTACTGCCGTCAGGGTGACCTTGCAGCTCCAATTTAAAATTGTCATTTGGTTTAAGCGAGTAGCTCTGGATTCCATTGATACCGACGTCCTGATCAACAGCGCTCTCAAGAGCAAAACGGGCTCCAGTCGCTGCAGATTCGCTTACTTCTATATTGATATCAGCTCTCGGAAAAATAGGAGCATTGTCGTTAATGTCACGAACTTCCACAGTAACCCGATATAACTGTATAGGGTTTTCAATTATAATATCAAAGCTGAAGCTACATGGTGTCATACGTTTGCAAAGATCTTCCCTGTCAATCCTCTCTCTAACTTCCAAAACCCCTTTGTCCTTATTAAGCTCCACGTATTGTCGATTGCCCTTAGTTACAATACGAGCATTGCCGGACACTAACCTTTTTACCTCCAAGCCCAAATCCGTCGCAATATTACCGACAATTGATCCTACTGCCAGCTCCTCCGGAATGGAATATCTCGCTTGGCTGTTAACTTCCTTCATCGCACAGAGCCAGACAATAGCATGTAGCACTATCCATTTGATTTCAGTGCCGGTCTTCCTCAGATCGAGTGAAGCACATAAAAAAAGTAAATTAACCATGGTGTTGCACCGATATACACTGAATAACTCTAATCTACAAACCCACTGCGTGAAGCATTTCTGATAAAATCACTGTTTTTTTTTTTTTAAATCTGTTTTGGCTACACAGTAAAGCGTCTTTTCAGGGAGACTCACTCCTTGTCTCCTGCAGGCAAATTCAGAGACTGAGCTTTGTTAAGGACCGCTTCATGCATAACGAGTTCTATTGACCAACAGCGGCGCTCACAGTTACAACTGAGAAATTTCAGCCGTTAAAAGTTGCAAGTAATGTCAAAATTCTGATGAGTTTCGTTTATATTCTTGGTAAAGTAAGATGAATGCTGTCGGAATTTTGTATTGGTTACATATACACCAGCACGATCATGCATTTCAAAGTCTTCAGCCTAAATAACTTCTGTTCAGTAGATTTATGCTCTACAGGAATGTGGACAAAAACAGGCGAATTTACCACCAAAAATTAAGAAATTTAATTAAAACCTCTCGATGAAAGTTTAGCAAACTTGTATTGATCTTGAGCATGATCAGACCTTTCTGTGCGATAGGAGACGTACTTCTGAATAGCTTTGGCTACTGTACTTATGAGGAATAATAATAATAATAATAATAATAATAATAATAATAATAATAATAATAATAATAATAATAATAATATGTTACTGACATGAATGTCATTCCTCTTTTGTTTTGTTCCTCTTGATTTTAATATCGACAATGTGCGTAACCAAGACACACATTAACCGGCATTTACCATGCGCAGGATTCGTACTGTAGGTGTGGGAATAAAAGCGAATTTTGTAGATGAATGAGTACATTTGGATAAATGATTAAATTAAGTCTCAAATTTAAAAAAAAAACAGTGGGACTCACAGGTTTGGAATATTCTTCATTCGATGGATTTTTCTGCAGGGGCTGCATTGTGTCCATACCAGTTTCTTCAACGTTAACAAGACTTTGACTGCAAGGTCTGAGGTACTTAATGTCACTCTTCCTGGAGTCCGTTGTCATACAGACTTCGTAATTGTACATGTGCCGTAGCGTTCCTGTGCCACCAGCGTCTGCATAGCATGGCGGATAATATGGAATAACCGGAAGATTGGAGTTGCAGTAGATCCGAGATTGTTTCCATCTGTAGATTTTTACAGATATAATAGTCAACAAAGAAGAAATGAAAAGGAAAGAGACCACAGCCAGAGCCAAGACTAAATAAAAAGTCAAGTTGTCATTGTAATCCGTACTGTGCGTAAAGTCACTGAACTCCGAGAGCACTTCAGGGAAACTGTCCGCCACCACCACGTTCACATTGACTGTAGCAGATCGAGAGGGATGTCCGTTGTCCTCCACTACAACTGTAAGCTTCTGTTTCACTGGGTCTTTATCACTGACCTGACGGACAGTTCTGATTTCCCCGTTCTGTAATCCCACATCAAAGAGTCCCCTTTCTGTCGTTTTCAGCAGTTTGTATGAGAGCCATGCATTCTGTCCAGAGTCCACATCCACAGCCACCACTTTAGTGACGAGGTAGCCAACATCTGCTGAACGGGGCACCATTTCAGCCACCAGAGATCCACCAGTCCGTATTGGGTACAGAACCTGCGGTGCGTTGTCATTCTGATCCAAGATGTTAATTTTCACTGTCACGCTGCCACTAAGAGGTGGGGAGCCTCCATCTTGTGCTTTTATCCTACATTCGAAATATTTCATCTCTTCGAAATCAAAGGATCGTACTGCATAAATGTCACCCGTCTCGGAATTCACGGATATCATTGAAGAAGCTGGAGTCTCACTGACCTGTGTCAGATCTAGAAAATATGAAATTCTAGCGTTCTGATTCCAGTCGGCATCGTTTGCGTGAACTGAAGCAATAGACACACCCGGTGTGTTGTTTTCTGAAATGCTAGTCACATACACACTTTGATCAAATACTGGCGCGTTATCGTTAACGTCGGTAATCCCTACATGAAGGGTTTTACTGCTGCGTAGAGGAGGAACCCCATGGTCAGTAGCTGTAAGAGTAATATTGTACTCGGAAATGATCTCACGGTCTAAAGTTCTTTCTGTTGTCAATGTGTAATAGTTTGTTAAGGATAATTTAATTTGAAACGGCAGAGACTGGTCAATTGTACAATTAACCTTCCCGTTTTTTTCGGAATCCAGATCTTTCACATTAATGATTGCAACAGTAGTCCCTGGCAAAGAGTCCTCAGAAATTGTGTTAGAAAAAGACGTCAGAGTTATGAGGGGTGCGTTGTCATTCAAGTCCAAAACATCAATTATTACTTTGCAAGATTTCGAGAGTCCTCCTAAATCCTTGGCTATTACGTTAATCTGAAAATGTTTGTTTTTCTCATAATCGATCAAGCCACGAACTCTAATTTCTCCGTTACCTTCATTCATAGAGAAAACGCCCGTGTTTTGCTGCGTGAGGCTATCGATGTAATAGGTTACCTGGCTATTCACACCCTCATCTGCGTCGATCGCGCTCACCGTGGCCACTAAGGTCCCTTTAGCTGCATTCTCGACCACCGTCGCTTTGTATACAGCCTGGGTGAAGACGGGAGCATTGTCATTGGCATCCAGTACATTAATAAGTATGTTCACCGAACCTGTTCGCTGCGGGTTTCCTCCGTCCGCTGCAGTCAGGGTTAAGAACATTTGAGCCTGCTTTTCCCTATCAAGAGGGCTTTGCAGAACCATTTCGACATATTTACTACCATCAGCGTGCGTTTGCTCTTTTAAATTAAAATGAGTCGTCGGCTTTAGCGTGTACCTTTGAAGCCCATTGATTCCAACATCGCGATCCAATGCACTGCTGAGAATGAAGTGAGCGCCCAGTGGTGCTCCTTCACTTATATTCAATGTAATTTCCTTTGTGGGAAAAGACGGGGTGTTGTCGTTAATATCCAGAATTTCTACTGTAATGCTAAACAGTTCCATTGGGTTCTCTAAAACCATTTCGAGTCCGAAGCTGCACGGCACCGTTTGTCCACAGAGCTCCTCCCGGTCTATGCGCTTTTTCATCAGCAGAAGCCCTTTGTCCACATCGAGTTCCACACAGGCAGAGTTGTCCTCAGAGACGATGCGAGCCCGACCAGCCTTCAGCCGCCTTACATCTATTCCCAAATCTTTCGAAATATCTCCAATTAAAGATCCTTTTTCCATTTCCTCCTGTATGGAATAACGAACCTGCGCATTAACAGTACAGGTAAAAAGAGCTGAAATAACACACAAAAGCACTTGCCAGCGGGACAGCCCTTGCTGTTTCATGCAATGCATTTTGGCGACAATACCGCAAAAGGCCACGTTGAACAAGTCTCTGCTATTGAACCAGCAGTCTCCAGCTTTCATAAAATAAAAATGCACGCAAATCCGAAGAGGACAGTTTCTCAAAATGCGGCGACAGAGCTCTGTTGTTCTAAATATCTCATCTCAGCATACAGATGGGATATGTAGTAAGTGTGCGACCTGTCTGTTCCCGTTGATCAACAGCGGCGCCCTGAGTCAGCGACGGACTACAGCGCTTCCACACGAACACGAGATAAAGGAGCTCCCGTTCAGTTTGGGTTTTTATCCGGGGAACACGAAGCGAAGTTTCAGAAACCTTAATGGTTTGATGGTAATCTTATCCTTCCTCTTCTTCTCTATATTTTGAGCCGTAGCTCCCAAATCACTTATTCGTTTCCATGGAAATGTGGAAGGCCACTCAATTTTCAGAACTGTTGCTCACATGGTGGCCTGTAACTCTAAACATCTGCTCTCGAAAAAGCATTTGTCTGGAAGCTATAAAATTTGTTGGTCTAGGCAGTTTTATCGGAATATATCTGCCACAACAATTGTACTGGATTGGCCATAGTGTGTGTGTTTAGTGTGTTTAGAGTGGGTTGTTCTAGTGGATACATTAGAGATTCAATATACAGTAAGTTAGTGTATGCGTGTCTAGTATTGTAAATCACCTTGGATAAAAGGTTTCAGCTAAATACAACATAAAAAAAGCGTATGCCAAATGAATAAACGTTAACAGATTTTGCGCGTTTTTACGCATTTTAACCGTTGCTTTGAAACCATTGATTTTTGTCAGCAAAATGCTTTCCTCGCCTTTTACTTAATCACTCTTGTGCCAAAGTATTGAAGTGCATGGCCATTAAGGGAAACTCGGTACATCGCACGAAACTGAAACGTTACCTAAATTGATGTTTACATTTACATCTACAGAAAGATACAATGAGTGCAGTACATCAACAGAAGAAGAAATTTTTACGCAGACCTGTTATTCTATACAGTAGTCAATTTTCCACAATCCACCATATTAATCAATATACATCACAATATACGATTTTCCCCAATGCAAAGATTTCAAGCACATTTCAGTATACAGCAACTTCACTAACACTTTTGTGAGCAATACCACATCACTTTCCAGAAAAATATGCGGCTGTTCAAACTTCTCTGTAATGCAATTATTTATTTTAAAAAGTTATGCAATTTTCTTTCTGACAGTACTTGCATTATGGGAATAACTGTATTCCTTCGTGTGCTATTTGCACCTTGTTGTTGCGTGACATCTGTTAAGACAGTGCGTGTAAATTTCTCCGCAGGGATTAACAAAGTACATATCCTATCCTATCTTATCCAAATAAAATTTGTTACCATCAGTCAATGAAATTGCAGCATTTTTTTTCTAATTTTACGTTAGGTTTAACGGTGCTATTTTTCTGTAACTGTACACATGCTGTAGAGTTCCCAGCATCTGCGTAGCACGGTGGATAATATGGAATAACAGGAAGGTTGGACAGGTAGTAGATAGGGGATTGTCTCCCTCTGTGTATTTTCACTGATGTAATAACTGTTAGGAAGGTTTTCACCGATAGACGCATGCACCTGTCCGTTTTTTCCAGAATCGGGGTCCTAAACACTTATTAACTCCGCAGTTGTTCCGGGCTTCGAATATTCTGGAATTTTCCCAGAGAATGATGTCATAGTAATTATAGGGGTGTTATCATTCATGTCCAATATTTCCAAGACTAATTTCGATGAACCTGTCAGGCCACACAGATCTTTTGCTTGTATGTTTATTTCATACTGACGCTTCTTCTCGTGATCGATTTCACCCTTCAATATGATTTCTCCAGTGCTCGAGTTAAGATGAAACATGGGTCGAACGCTGTCATCAACATGGGTTAAAATATAGGTGATGTTGCTATTAAAGCCTTCATCTGCAACCGTCACCTTCACTCTGCCGACTAACGTTCCCTCCGGTTTGTTTTCTATTAGGCTGGATCTGTAAAGAGCCTCTTCGAACACAGGAGCATTGTCATTTGCATCCAGCCCAGTAACATGTATTTGCACTGTATCTGACATCTGTGGGGTTCCACCATCAACTGCTGTTAATTTCAAGATATGTTCACTCTTCTCCTCTCTGTCTAGTGGCATCTGCAGTACCATCTCTGCATATTTACTACCGTCAGGATGGCTATGTTGTTTCAACGCAACACTGTTTTGCGGGTTTTAGTATATAGCGTTGCACTGCATTTGGGCCTACATCTGGGTCTGTAGCGCTCCCCAATAAGAAATGCGTGCCTACTGGAGCAGACTCGCTAAAATCCAAGCGTATTTCTTTTTCTGAAAACACTGGCGCATTGTCATTTATGTCCTCCACTTCTACAGTGATTGCGCAGAGTTCAAGTGGGTTTTCCAGAACCAGCTCGAGGCTGAAGCTGCATGGGGATTTCTGACCACGAAATTGCTCCCTGTCCATCCTTTCTTTGACGACCAAGTACCCTTTGTCCCGGTTCAGTTCGATATGTTGCCTATTGTTGTCACTGAGTAGGTGAGCTTGACCAGAGGATAGTCTGTTAATGTCCAAACCTAAATCCTTTGCAACATCACCAATAAAAACTCCCCTCTTCATTTCCTCAGGTATGGAATATCTAATCTGTCCCTAGCCCACATCAATCATGAACACAGCAAACATGTAAAATCGTACTTGCCATGTGACTGAAATGAGTTCAAAGGCTTTTCTACAGCTCCATGTCTTCGTTTCATCTTGCCTTCAACCGGATTGCAGCGATGGATATTAAAACACTTAGGTTTGTACAAATATGCAGTTTGTTCCCTTGGTGTTATCCAGGCGTATATCTTCCAGTTCCCATCTCTCTTCTTAGTAATAAAAAGGTGCTGCTGTTGTTCGAGGTACGAATGGGCTATCGTTTCTTGGGCAACAGCAGCTCTTACAGTCGTTATAGAAACAAAACATTTTCAATTATGCTGCAGAGTTGCAGAGAATTGATATTATTTTTAGCAACAGAAACTGAAAATTAACGTGAAAAATTTTGGTTGAGTAGGAATAAGGTGCACTCAGATTCTAAAAGAAATGGAACCTTAATTGAATGATGCTACTAAGTCTACATGCTTCGGTTTGCATGTAGATATTCTTTTATCCACTTGCCTCAGTATATATAAGACCTGCCTTAAAATATTTATTATGCCAACAGAAACCAGAAGAAACTAAAAGTTTTTCTTTTTTTTTATCTATATACTAAACTTGAGTGGGGGGTGCGGTGGTGCAGTGGGTTGGACCACAGTCCTGCTCTCCAGTGGGTCTGGGGTTCAAGTCCCGCTTGGGGTGCCTTGCGACGGACTGGCGTCCCGTCCTGGGTGTGTCCCCTCCCCCTCCAGCCTTACGCCCTGTGTTGCTGGGTAGGCTCCGGTTCCCCGTGACCCCATATGGGACAAGCGGTTCTGAAAATGTGTGTGTGTGTATATACTAAACTTTAATTATTTGTTTTAAAGAGATAAAATTGTTTGAGACAAAGTTTGAAAGCATAACTCAATATTTAAAATACAGACTTTAGGAATCAGACAGGAGTGATGTTTTTGTTTTCCAGTGACATAGTTGACCTTTATAAAGTATTTAAAAACATTAACCGTCTTGATCTGACATTGCCCCATCACTCACTATACCCCTGCTAAAAAAGTACAATAATAAAATATGTGATATTTGTAAACCTGAAGCGAAAGTGATTTAAATAGCAATTTAGCAGAAGTAACAGCTATTTTAGTAAAAACATTTTTACAGATTTTTTTTTTTTCTTTTCAGCGAAGAAAATGTGTATTTAGCTATGTTTTCCGAAGGTCGGTGGCGCAACAGGTAATACCGGTGCTTTATAGCTCTTGCACCATTCAGTAGCGGCTCGAGTCCACTTCAGCCTGTGCGGGGCTGGCATTGTCTCCTCAGCTGTTCCCCCCAGGCATAAAGAGAAAAAGCTCACGGCAATCCACTTGCCCTCCCTTCTTTACCTTGGAAACCTTGCGAGCGGTGCTCTTCTCATCCTTACACTGTTACAGTTCCCGTTTCAGTACCATGGTCAGCGCCACTCATTCGAAAGGCAAACGAGAAGATGGTGTGATATTCACTAAAAACGTCCTTAATGAATAAGGACTAATAATTAACATAATAAATAAAAACCTAATAAAACAGCTCCGTCTATTAACTTTCTGAGAAATGCAAATGAACCCTTCTGCAATCGCCACGTACTTAATTTACTGCAGAAGATAAAGTATTTATTTATCATCAAATTAAGCTAAACGAAACGGGGTTTTTCCTAGAACACGTTTTTATACAATAAAATACAGAGAGATTATTGCAAAGATACTCGCATTTCTGTTCTGAAATCACGCATTCATTAGTGCTGATTTACTTTATCCACTGAAAAGCTTCCACGTAGATACAGATTCTACTCCCTGTGTCAGCAACTTCTCCAGCGGCTTATATTTCGTGCTGGGCAGCGACACTCGCAGCATCACGGATGAACTGCACACGCCTTTTTAGACATATTCCTTAAACAAACAAAATTTGAAACATTAAATATTGTGACGTGCACGCGACCCCGCGTGTGCGGTTTTACTCCAGCGGGAGATCATGTCGAAAAACGCTGCAAGTGGACAGTGTTACTCCTTTCAGTGGGGAAATCTCTGTCACAAGCAATAACAATAATCAAACAAGACTGGGGAAATTATAAGCCTTTTCATATTCAAACTGGAAGCAGTTCAGGAATAAATACATGTATCACAAAGGAAATGAGTTAAGCGTTTAATATTAATTTAACATGTGGGCCATGAAAAAAGGCATTTTGGCTTTTTACAGGTACTTGAGAGGCTATAGAAATTATGCTGAATTATTTCTAATTTTGGTAAATCTAATTAAATAAATCTGAAGAAAGTACCCTCCTAATGTGCAGCTCTGGTTGTTCCTTGGACCACAATGTGTCAGGTGCAACATTCGGCATCGACAGAGCACTAAAACATAAAATAGTGCTTAGGTCATTTAAACCTTCCCTTGAGGGTGCAGAGGGGCCTTCCCAGAATGTAAAGACCCCTTACTATCTTCTTTTAAGTTTATGTTAGTTTGTTGACTTTACCAATAAAAAGCAAAATTGTCATAGCATGTATTGGTGTTACATAAATTATTATAAATTACATATAAACTTCTCACTCTCTTGATTTTCTGAATCACTTGTCCAAGTCTGGGTCTGTTCAGTTCAGAGCCAACCCCAGAAGAACAGGTTACGAGGTTAAGTAGGGTATGACCCTGGATAGTATTCCAGTCTATTGCAGACATATAAATTATAACTCACAAATATAAGTTATTGTATGAGATGGGAGCTAAATGCTTATCTGGGAGCTTGCTAAGCATGGCTAGTATTCAATTAACTACATTAGGGCAGTAATTTTTACATGGCTGTTTTGCTTAACCATTTCATATATCATTGGTGTCATAGAAATATGGATACATTCATGCCAAGTGTGATATCTGTGGACATTTCTACACAAGGGCTAAACCAAAGTAAGTGACTGAAAGCTTGAATCTGACAATGTACCATATGTGAACTTGGGAAGTACAAGTTAGCTGTCTTGCAGTGTACGTGCTTTGAACAGCTGTAATAGCTTGCATGACTTCCATCCTAAAGCAAACTATTCATAATAACTAGGAAACTAGAAAAAAAAAAACTGCAGTGAACCCCAGGGTCTCTCTTACACATGATACTTGTCACACACACACCTCAGTACCCCATCTCTGAAACATGACACGGTCCTCTGTGTATAGCCTTCTCACTTCCATTACACACCTCTTAAGTGAAGCAGTTCCAAGAAAGTAGAACCAGACTGACACTGAGCCTAAAAGCAGAGCTGTAGGTTTCTCTTGAACAAACTTTACATTTAGGCTCTCAGTTGAACTATTAATGGACACTAGATGGCTCCACACAATGTGACTTTGAGATTCTGGGAGCACTGTTGAACTAGGAAGAGATTGGGAACACTGCAAGGGGAAATTTGATTGGTGACATTTTGCAGGGAAAGCAACCATATGACAAATTTTTATTAAAGTGATACTCGACTGTTCTTGTCCAACCGGATATATGATCAAATTCTCCGAGTAATTTTGTGATATAAAGTATGCAGACCTTCAGATTATCATACAATTTACGCTCATGTCAGATAAAAGATACTAACAGTAGCATAAAACAACAACAGCAGATTAGATTTAAAAAAAACTGCAGCATAAAGAAGCATGTGACTGGAAAGCATAACAGCTACTAAATGCTACTATCCAAATAATCATAGTGCAAATCCCACAGGAGAAAAGCTCTACTGTAAAAGCTCTTGTACTGATATCTGCAGATAAACATCTATCATCTCCATGTAATTACAAATAACATTCTATGTATGCTATCTACCCCAGCAGAATTAAGAGTCTTCACTGATTTTCCACATATAAAGTATACAGTATATCAGATTAGTTTTTCCAGAATCATGTCACATATCTGTTGACACACCTTATTTCACTGATGATTATTATGATGTTTATTACTTGTAGTAAGTGCAAGTCTGGTTTTAGTTAGCAAGAGTACATTCACCTGATATGTCATATTGGAAGCATCTGATAATTACTGCTAAGTTCCAGTTGTTATTATTTTTCATTTAGCTGACACCACTTCCAGGTTAATTTGCGGTGAAATGATTGTACATTACAAATGTCTTCACAAGAATTTAGGATACAAGGATATGATAATCATCCAAGTATGGTGTGGGAGTTAACATAAGATCAACTTACAAACAAACCTAACTGATGAGAGCAGTCTAGCTAAATGTAATTACAAAATGAATTATGATCAAGACAGAAAAAATTATTTTCGCAAAAACCGTGTGACACAGGGACTCAAAGGTATGAGATTTGAAGTCATGAAATGGAAGAGCTCAGAAATAAAATATGACAAGTCAGAGTGAAAAAAGTGAACAGAAAATAAACAAAAAATTGCTGTCAAAATTGACAAAATATATTTTTTTTCTGAATTTAGTTTACTTAAAGGTGCATGCTTTATTTCGTTTCAGATGTTAAACTGAAACTTCAACAAAATAGAGCACATACTATGCAGCTTCTCAACTTCATAATTAAATATTAGAAAGTATTCTGAATTTACTGTTTGCAGTGTGAGGTAACACAGTGTGAGATAGATCTTTTGTGTTTGATTTCCATGTAGGCCATCTTGAGAGAAAGGGAAGGTGATGGAGCTATGAAGGAAAATGCTTAGAAGAGACACAATACAAGCACATAAAGTGTGTTGGCTATTATGCAGCAGACTAAAAAAAATGCCTTACATACACAACTGCATTCCTACATCTATGTCTTATGAAACAGTGAGTGATTAGCATGGCAAATTTGATTGCAAATTAATATGGCTAGACATAGTAAAGTAGCATTTTTCCCAGTTTTTTTATGCATATGATTTTAATTTAGAGTAAACCCTTTTTCTTAGTTTCAGATATATGTCCATCACTTGCAGATACTAATGAACCTAGGACAGTTGTCACAAGTGCTTAAGATACTGAGAGACTGTACTTGTTTTAACACAATTTAAATGCATATTCCCACTGCCAGTAAGGCACTTGTAAAACAGATCACAGAATATTTGTATAGACTCTTAGAAGTTCTTAAATAAACTCACAGAACTAGCAAACATGTCCTCTGGGACTGTTTCCAAAAATATTTCAGAAAAATTCAATGGCTACATGGAGATATCCTGCCTTTCAATTAAGTCTGATCCTGTCTATTTTTACACATTTGTTTGTTGACTGTAGGAGAGGATGGGAGATGAGGTGGTGCATCAAGACTCTAAAAGGATGGGAGCACATATTGAAAAAGTTTTCAAATGAAGCACAAATATGAAATATTTAATGTTTTAAAGAGTGTCAGCATTGCTTTTAAAAGGAGGAACAAACTTTACTTCACTAAGAAAGCATTAACCTCCAGGCATTTGTGAAAGACATCAGATCAGGTTTTTTTTTACTCAGTGTGAGATCTAGATGTAGTTGTCATGGAGACCTATTCTTTCCTGGTTACTATGGAGATTCTGCCCTGGCTCAAGTAAGGGCACAAATAGATGATCATTATTAATTTTCTAACTATTTGGAGAAATATTTATGGGGAGGACAAGAATGAGAACCTGATGTTCAGTCAAACAAAAGTGGAATCTAATATTTATAACAATGCTGCCCAGAAACAGATAGCTGTTCTTCCTCCCTGTTTTTGGCAGTGAGTTTTCATTCATATTCGGTTCTAAAATGAATTAAACTGGATGTTTCCATTGATGGTGGCATCATTTTCTACTCCATGATTTGACCACACCCTGGCAAAGAACAGCTCTGTGTAGATATGGATCTTGTACTTCAGTCATTGACTCTGCTTCCACCCACCATGCAATCAGCAAATTTAAGTTTTTACCTTTTATCTGCAGTTAAAAACCTTACAACTGTACTTTCTAATCTAAAAACCTAGATGGTTAATATCAGACTTTGAACCAAATCCAAATCCAAATGAATGCCACGACACACTAAACATAATAATGTAAAAGAAGGTTGTCCAAATGTGTTCCGGTATTTAATAAAGAAAACTTTATTTGTGATTTATAAACAAAACACATAACCAGTATTCATAAAATAAAAAATAGTCACTAAATCACCGTTACAACAAAGAGCAGGTGTACAAAAAGGTTCCACTACAGACCTGCATGGTCATGGTCAACAGCTTGGAGCACAGGGCTCCCATTTGCCAGTGGGGGTTGCATGGGTACACACCAAACACAAGCATACGGGACATACACCTTTTTTTGGCCATTTTCCTTCTTTGAATTTTTTTTTTTGGTTTATCTTTTTCTTTTTTCGAAAAGGGGGGAAGGGATAATTGGCTCTGAAGCGCATACAGAGTTTAGTTTTACATTAAATTGTTAGATCATCATCATTTCAAAGCCTAACATAAAAGAAAACATCACTGTTGTTAATTCTCAAAAAATGATACAAACTGAAAGTTGTTTTTGAGAGCATTACACTATAGCATTACACATATCTATAAGATTAGTAAAAGTTAACGTCAACAGGAGAAAACCATGTGATTCCTGGTTATGTATGTGTCTGAGAGTGTGTGTGTGTGCGTGTGTGTGTGTATGTGTGTGTGTGTGTGTCTGTGCGTATGTGTGTATGTGTGTGTGTGTGTGTAAAATATGCTTAGTATTTAGAAGAGAATATATGCATCTCTGTGATTAATGGAAGAAAAATAATGAAAAACATAACTATCTATCTATATATAGTAATTTATATATTGTATCTGTTTCAGTTGATTATAACATGCAAACAGCCACTTAGTGATCTGACAGCACAGAACCAAGTCTCTAGAATGCCTGCAGACAGACAGGGAGGGAGGTAACAGGAAGCAATGCAGTCCAATTGCTGTGAAAATATCACTCTTCCACTTCTAACTGGCCAATGTCAGCAGATGTACATTGGAATAGCTTTTGATTGGTTAGCATGGGGAATGAAGGGAAAAGGAAACAAGAGTATGGAAAGCTGAAAGGGAGGCGAAAGGCAGTTTTGTGATGAAAAATGAAATTCCTCAAACATCTCAAATTTCACCCGCATTGCTGTTCTTCACAAATAAACTGGAGAAGTTGATACGCTCACACTGTGATGCCATACCTGCCAGCCTCTTCATCATTAAAGTATAGTAGTATCTCTGCAAGAAATCTACCACAATACACAAACAGTCCTAAAACACATTCCAGTCTACAACATCTGTGTGTTTGTATTAGAAGGAAGTAATCTATGCATAGGATCATGGGCTATGGAAAAGCAACCATGAAAGGCCCCTTTGTACTTTAAAGTGGAAAACACCCAGAGAGAGGGCTTGGGATAAGAGTCAAAGCTGAGAAGACATTTTTTCTAAGGACGATTGTTAAACATTCAAAAAAGAAGAATGAAGGGAACAGTCTGGAAGTGAGGAGCTTGCAACATTCCTGTTATTTTACAAGGTCAATCCAAAAGCCCTGCTTCCAGCCCTGAGGACTTCAGCACCTCTCTAGGGGTGTGGGAGAAAACACCAGCCACATGTATGTATGAGCGTGTGTGTATGTGTTTGTATGTGTGTGGTGTTTGATACGTCTAGAAATAACCATAAATATATGTATTTCACTGAGCAGTAAGGGCCTGATCAAGGTAGAGGATTACAGGTCTGCATATTTTCCATATGACTCCTGGTGTTCTGTGTGCCATCTGGCCCTCTGTCTGTAATTGACTGGACCATGTCAGACTTAATCTGACCACTGACCAATGTGTCAGAGGAAGCTTCACATATGGAGCAGCGCAATGCTTTGTGAAGCCCTGCTGTGTGTCATGAATTGCAGGAGATTTGCATTCCTTTTGACTTGTTTCTCTTTAAAAAATTTTTCATATTTTATTCAAAAGCAGTAGCATAACACTTTTCTCTGATCTGTTTCGATCACTGTTAACTATAAAAGGAACTGAGTGTGGTACATATAATACAGATAGGCCAAGATAGGAAAGGCCTGAAGGAGAGCTTCCCAAGAAGGTGAAGGTATGTGGATTTCTGAGAAAGACTGATGTGACGAGACAATTTACTTCCTCATCCAACTTTAGAAGAAGATGGGGGCATGGCTTAAGAGACAGCTGTAGTTCGAGGGCAGAGATTTTCAGGATTACTCCGGAACGAGGGACTTCATGTAGATTGACACCATAGAGGTGGGGCTTCAGAGGCATCTACTGCTTGGTCATACGGGGAGGGTGTGATGGTGGATCAGTAGCCTTAAGGCACTGTGCTGGCCAGGCTGCTTAAACACTGGGCTTGAACACTCAGTCATTTATTTTCATGAAACGCTTATCCTAGTCAGGCTTCTGGCAGTCGAAAGCCTATCCTGGAATAATTGGGCACTAGCCTAGGAAGGATACACCCTGAATAAGAATAACCAGTCCACCGCAGGGTAGCCGAACATGCACAAATGGGTTTGAAAATCTGTTGTTGTTTTCGGAACTACCCCTCCACCATCCCGACCAGAAGATGCTGACAGTGAGCCAAGCAGCACCCACACCCTTATCTTTCCTCCCCAGGGCTAAAACACAACAAATTACATATCCTTGTCAATATGATTACATGATCTCATTAAAGGACAGATTTTTAACCTTTGTGTCAGTGGAAATCAGCTCTGTTGAAAGATAGGGGTTAACCCTGGGTTTGAGGGGTGCAATTTATTTAGGGATGAGTATCAGGGAGGCTCTCCTTTCTATTTGTTTCAGTTTTACTGTTGCTGTGCTGCATGTGATCACTCTGCTTTAAAGAAATCTATTCATCCCCTTCATCTTTGCCTTTCTCCTTCTTGTCCTTTCCCTTCTTCTTCTTCTTTTTCTTCTTTGTCTCATCCTTCTTGCCAAAGGTGATGAAGTCACCCTTGTCATCAGGTCCACCCTGATCTTGGCGGATGGATATGATGGCAGGTGAGCCGGGGATGAGGAAGGCTTCAGGGACCTCTCCAGGCTTCAGATGCTGCGGGGGGCCGTAGCCAGGTCCCGGGCCATAACGGAAGTGCCAGCTGTTACTGTTGATTCCAGCCCCCACTGGGGGAGACACTTCACCCCCCTCAGCATCTGTGACAAAGAAAGGGAGAGAAGCATCATACAATCATCTCTGTAAGTGTTGCCTTCTTCTCCGCCTGCATTCTCCCTCTCATATGGTAGTAGTGCTTTCTGAACCCTCTGTCAAAAACTGCTGAAGATCATATACGTAGAATTAAACCTACCAACTTTAATCAACATACCTTATATAATTAAGTAGTAATAACTATTGTGCCATTGTTTTTACACATCACACATCACATTGTCTGAACCGTTTGTCCCATACGAGGTCACGGGGAGCCGGACCCTAACTCGGCAACACAGCGCGTAAGGCTGGAGGGGACACACCCAGGATGGGACGCCAGTCCGTCGCAAGGCACCCCAAGCGGGACGTGAACCCCAGACCCACCAGAAAGCAGGATCCAGTACAACCTACTGCACCACCGCCCCCCATTGTTTTTAATCTAAAATTTTTTATTTATATAACAAATTGCCAACTCTGATCCCACAATTCAGATTCTTTAGTATCTGGGCTAAGCAAACCCATTAGCCATTGTGGCCCTCAGGAATTTTCTGTAACAATATATACACAAGAGTCTCAAAGAATGTTTTGGATGGGAATATAAAGCATGGATGCTTCTTGCTTGCAGCCACAAGGGGAATTTGGTTCTTCCCCTGCCTGAATGCCTTCCAGTTCTCAGAGCCAGTCTGCACTGCAGTTCTGCAGCAGAAGTGATAAGCAACTAAATCAGAGCAGACCAAGAGATGACTGGATTGCTTTAGACATGGATCGGACCCAAGTCAGAAAGATATTGTGAAAAGAGTCCAGGGTAACCCAGAAAGGTTACACAAGAGAGGAACAAATGTATGCTTGCAAAAACAATGGTGTTACACTGACTGCACTTTAAGAATAACGTGTCTGCATCTGTGTCTTGCTGTCTGCTGATGAAATGCACTTTTGCTTTTTCTGAGTTGGAAAAAGCATCTGATTAAAGGAAAATGGAAATATAAACAAAAATCTAATTCTGAAAAACTTGACCCTGCATACCATCCCTCAGTCCTGCATAATCTTTGCCCTGTGAAGGTTAGCCCTGCATTGAACGACAGAAATAAATATTTTGGGGTGGCCACTAAAAAGCGGTTGTGTGGTGATACTATTTACGCTCAAAATGGAGAGAAAGAGGACTTGCCAATACACAGTCAGTCCTTCGCTAACGCGCTTCATTTACAGGCTGCTCACTACCTAGTTCTGCTGTACTTAATTCTCAAAAATGACTAAACGTCCTTGATTACAAAAATTTCAGACGCTATAATAATTATACCATACACACAAATTTTTTACCCATTTTATTCATTTCAAACATTCTTCCACCAAAAAAACTTTCTTCTATACACAGTGCTTTCATTAACAGACAGTGCTTCTTCCTGTACAGTTCTGACCTACTTCTTAGTGCAATATTCAGATAAGGCCTCAGTCTAGAATTTTATTGATTTTAAAACCAATTTGTACTCATTTTTTTTAGATTCAGGAATCCATTTGGTTCTGTTCTGTTTCTGTCTGCTTGGGTAAACATTCTGTAAGGTTATGTGTGTTTCAGGCAGTTCAACTGTGTGAAAGTCAAGAGTCTGTTTGAAACTGCTGCTGATATCCAGCACTGCTGTGCTCATGTTCGAAATGCAGGCAGTGTTTCTCTAGCTTTAGTACTTGTGTTTCCTTCTACATGTGCCTGCATTTTCTTCTACTCATACTGCTCTCAGCTCTTGCACTTATAACTTCTGTTTTCCTTTCTCATTCCTTGTCTACTTTTTCCCTAAGGGCTGTTTTGAAAATGTATATTTTGATTAAGGATCCAAGTATATAAATGTATTAAAATCAAAATTTTTGATTCGAAAAGCTGTCTATCTTCATCTCTTTTTTTCCATCATCTCTCTCTGCCCTAAATAAATCCCCTCATCCTCACCCTTTTGAAAACATAGGTCAAAAATGGCCTGCTGAGGTCATCCCATCTGTACCACTTTGCTAATCCTTATTTCACTGCAACACACAGCAGACTGACAGAGAGATCAACATGTGACAGACACCTGACAGTGAAATTCTGACTGATAGTATCTGATAGGAAGGCAGACGAGTAGTGTGGCATAGGCAGGAGAAAAAAAGGAGAGAATAAAGGAGGAAATCAGGGAGGCACTATCATTCTAGTGAGAATGGTATAAGCATGCAGCAGCAGAAGTAGTGGTATTTGTGTTGTATCTGGTCAGGATCTGTCTCTGATCTGGCAGGGCTGTCATGGTCTAAGAGTTTGCCAAGCTCAGCAGATTCAGGCCAAGTGCCTACTAAGCTCATAGCAATCAGTCTCTTCTGCAATGAGATGCTTTTAAAATTGTTTGCTGCAGTAAAATCAGAGTTAGACATCTGTTAGAAGCCAGCATTATTTATCTACACTTGAAGAACTTTGAATTTGGCAGCAAGCAAGCAATTTTAGCAGTAGGTCTCTCACAGTTAGTACAGGTGATTAAGGAAGAAAGTGCTTATGACTGGTTAATATCAATAAATAGGTCTTATCAATTGATTAGCTTTAAATATGGGGAAAAGCTGGTCATTAGTCAGGGTAAGTGATTTTATAAAATGTGATTTTACTTGAAAGGCAAAATTTCATTGTACAGGAACAATTCCAGTCGAATATATGAGAACCAGGGCTATCCTAGAACTTGAACCAGCAACTTTCAAAGTAAAAGCCTGTGTCATAGATCACTATTTGATTTGTCAACACACCAGACTTCTTCATTGTAGAAACTGGTTAAATTAGGATGATGTCAGCTTTATCTTTTCAGTGGGTGTTCAGATTTTGGTTAGTGTTCTGTGTTTAGGTCATACTCTGTGGCTGATTGTCCGTCCTAATCTGAAGAATTGAGTCTGCTGCAGAGGATTAAAGAGATGACAGAATCAAATCACAAACCAAATGAAACTAGTACTTAAGATAGGAATCTACAGTGAATCACAGCATAACTGCAAGCAGTGTGTAAGGTCTCTGTTTTAAGCCATACTGCAAGTATTCTCTGTCTTCCACTTTAGCAATCCAGTAACAGACTGAATGCTATTTTTAGTACACATGAGCAGAATGGTAGTATGAAATTACAGCTACAGAGGCGCAGTCTTTCCAGAGAATCTCAGCATGCAGACAGACAAAAATACATGCACATACACAAATTAGTATAGAAAGATGAACAGAACCATGCAGAGACATGCCAGATGAATGAAATACTAATCAGTCTTGGTATTTCTGCAACTTAATTTATACAGCTTGCAACTGGAAATGTACTGAAGCACCCCCCTATTCGTGTCACTGCAAAGATGATCTAGAAATAGATCATCATAAATGTGTTTTATTAATATCATACATGCCTGGAATGCTGTCTTGAAAAAGATACAGTGGGAAGAACAAAACTAGTACAGTACGAAGCTGGTCTGGAGCATAGGTTACCAGATTACACCCCAGACAGAACACCTTAGGGATTAAATCCCCTCCTACACACACACACTATGGGTAATTCAGTTATAAATTAACCTGAAATGCATGTCTCTGGATTGCGGGAGGAAACCCACGAAAAAACAGGGATAATAAGCCGACTCTACACAGACTCAACCCAAATCATGTAGCTACTTCCAATGAACACTATAAATGTAACTCCATTCACTATGCGAATCGGGTTCACTCACATACTAAACCTAACTACACTGTGTTCATTGGAAGTCGGTTTGGAGAAAAACGTCTGCTAAAAGAAGTAAGGTAATATAAACATAACGATTCAAACTTTCGTCCACACAGCCCTAGTGCTGCGAGACACAGTGCTACCTACTCTGGTTATACATGTGACCTTGTAGTTGCCACCAATTACATTTGTTAACATGAGAGATACTTCTTATGAAAATACTGTTTCAAAATGAGAAAAACATATGTATTTGAATTATTTCCAAATACATGAAACTATTGTAAGAAGTATTTAGAAATACATTGAACTAGTAATGGTCCGACCACATATGACTACTAATATTTATAATTCTGTTTGGAATAGGTAACCAAAGTATAGGAGTTTAAAACACTGGCCTATCTGCATGTTACCTCATCCGTGTGCAGTTGTGAAACAGATATTGTGCAAATAACGGTATCTGCGAGCAATTTGTGATTTTGTGCAGGAATTCATTAGTATGCCTGTGAGCGTCTATAAGAAAGTGTGTCAATTGTAAGGTTTGTGTGAGTGTGTCAGTTAGTCTCTGTCTGTGTGTCAGTGTGTCAGTCTATTGGTGACTGTCTCTCTTGCACTGAGTATCTGAGTAAGTGTGCCAGTGAGTATTAAAGACAAGTTACTTCCCTCGGTGTGGGTAAGTGTGCCAGCATGTGCGCTAATGAGAAATTGTGTCAGGGAGTGTGTCGGTAAGCCAGTCTATCTCAACATACGGTCCTAGAATCCATGTTTATAAGGCGAACAAAAGGAACAGCATGCATATGTGTGCATGCGCATATATATGTATATGCGTGCATATGAGCCTGTCAGAGAACAAGGAAAGTGCTGTTTTGTGCGTTCTAGAAAAAGGAATACTTGTTATGACATTAGGCTGAACAGTGGATAAATGTCCGTGTTTAAGGCCCATTATTCACATAAATACAGGCCATTACCTAACATACCTGGCCATTTTTCAAAGAGCAGTCCCATCCATCCAAACCACTCACCCCACACGGGGCACGGGGAACCGGAGCCTAACCTGGCACACAGGGCGTAAGGCTGGAGGGGACACACCCAGGAGGGGACACCAGTCCATCGCAAGGCAACCCCAAGTGGGACTTGAACCCCAAACCCACCAAAGACACAACCCACTGTGCCACCGCACCCCCTTGCCAAAGAGCAGTACCAAAATGTTTTTGGTTTAACTGTTTTTCTTCCTTTTGTGATTAATGACATTGATATGATCATTGTGACAATGAACTCTAAGCTGGCCTGGAAAAACTGCTTTTTGGAAAGACACATTGTACCTTCAGACTTGTGTCTTATTTTGACCTTATGTAACAGAATGCTGTGTGTTTTTTTGTGTCTATGGATTTGAACATGAGTGCATATGAATGCACAGCTACAAGGGGCAATGTTCCACACACCTTAACCTGGTTGTGATGGTTACTGTTAGCTTTGATTGCATTGCTGAAGCCTCCTTGCAGTTGAAGACTTGTGCATGCATACAACCTAAATTTAACATGATTCCTGCATCCACAATCTCTGAAGCTTCCTTCATGTAGGTCATCATCCCTCCCTTTCTCCCTCTTCACAGTTAGCACAGAATGTGAATCGTTGCCCAGGAAACCATCTCCTCCACTGTTCTTCGCCCACACCCAGGCAGTGATGCTGACGGAGCGTGCTCTCCTAGCAACAAGTCACTCCCCTAACAACCGCTCGAACAGCAGTCCCTAGCAACTGCACATTCTCAGGGGCTTGCTGGTCTCTCATATCTATCCTGTGCTCTATTTCACTCTCACCATCATTAAGCTTTCCCTCTAATTTCAACACTACATTTACCCAAACCCAGACCTATAGCTATAACTAAAGCTAGGGTAACCCCCAGCCATGTTAGGACCTGCCACAACTACTGCATGTACTGCACTGCACATCTTTGCCTATGCAAGGAAACTGGACCTACTTTTCAAGCAAAAGCTCTGCAGTGAAGCAAAGAAATCAATACTGCAGAGTTCCCACATGAGCAGAAGCCCCACCTCCACCATTTATGCTTTAAAACAGCATTGCGCTACTCCTTAAAGCTCCATCCAGAACTCATGTATAAATCCTCATATGACCCAAACCGACTCTTTTTTCTTAGTTTCTCCTTCTTTCTCTCTGTCCTCTGTGTCATTTTTGTAAAATGCTATCCACTGTTACCTGGAGTGAGTCCCCAAACCGACAGAAATCTATTGCTGCTTCTTGCTGTTCCACCTCAAATAGTCTGAAATCCACATAATTCTGCTTAAGAATGGTTCTGTTCTCATCTTCTCATCTGCAGCATTCAGTGTATAAGTGTGTCATCAGGGCTAGTAGCAGTCCTGGCTCCTCTACCATTACAGCTTCCACCTACTATCATCACCCCACCTAATGATTCTAGTCACATCTGTGACCAAAATTTGACAATTTCTTATACAAATCTTAACACCTCAAAATCCTCTCATTCTGTATACTCTGCTGAGCACCATGTGATGGGGATGCTTGACAGCAAATACAACAGAATGAGGATATAACAGCAGGGCAGAATCCCTCCTCAGAATGGACATTTTCACTGACAACACCATTGGGAAGCAAGCCCAATCTAAAAAACTGTGTTCTTTCACAGGTCACTCCATACCAGCAGTTGTCCAATTACTTGACAAGAGCAATTTCACTAAAGGTATAATTCAATAACCTCTACCATCATGTTTGCTGTCTCTCTCTCTCTCATCTTGTTCCAGAAAACATTTTATGGCTGATGCTGCTTTGGCTTGATTCCATGTCACATTGAGCCACCTGACCTTGGGAAGATTGAACAAATGGTCCCGTTTGCCACAGCAGTGACCCCATAATGAAAATTTAACACAGCCAACTGAGAAAGACAGAAAAAAAGAATTTCATTCCTTTCACAATCCAGTTCCGGAGTATGGATGAACACTGCATGGGTAGTGTGACTTACACTATATCATGAGAAACAGTGGCACCATTTTGCTTCCCTTCTCCCCACTACACTGTTACACCCAAAATATGAATGAATTCCTCAGTGTTCCTGAGATTGCTAGTAAAGTGAATGTTTTTGCTGTTAGCATCAGTCACAAACATTACATCAGTTAGTGTCACCTATATTATTAGCACTCGGTCATAATTTAATTCAGCATTGGTCAACACAGCTGTGGTTAAACGTGATTCGGCACTCTTACCTCCAGCAGCACTGGACACAGTAGGCCAATTTTGGACTAGCACCCCCTGGGCTCCCTGAATCACAGAAGATTCTTCCATATGTACAGAACTGTCAAAGAAAGAATACACACATTACTCAGCCTACACAACACCTCAGTTCAGATTAAGCTATGCTGTGTAAAAATAGGATCCAGATATGGCACATATATAGTGCTTTGAAATGCTGCCATAATAGCATATATGCCTCCTTCTTAGAGGTAGCTATCATCAGAGCTACTGATGAACAGCTGAGCCTCCAGCTAAGGTCTTGCAAACTGACAAAGATAAAACTCAATTTTAAAAAGCAAGAAGATGACTTTTGCATACACTGACAGTACAGGTAATTTCAGAAGCATTACTTTACCTTCTCTGTTATATCAAAAACTAACATGCAGAGGCAGACTTCAGTCCATGGATGTTAGGCAAAATACAAGACTAACACTGCAAATACTGACATTTTCTTATCTTTCAGGACACATTAAAGACATTTTCCTATCTTTCAGTAAGAAAAGAGCAAAGGAAAATACTGGAATAAAGCGTAGCATACACCTCCTAAAGATGCTGGTTAAAGTACTAATTCAATTACTTTTTACAAATGTGACCTTTCCCAGTGCGAGGCAGCATGGGGATAGCCAAAAGCCTTCCTTTTTCTTTGATATGTTTAAAGAGGAAATCACAGACCTGGGATCACAGTGGAGCATGTAAGAAACATGCTAGTATGATACTAAGAGGGGAGACCCTCCATTCCTGCAAATAAACAGATAACACCCTCTGCCTGTCAGATGTGCAATATGAGTCCTGTTAGACTTGTAAGCAGAGGCTATGGGATACAAAAGGCAGTCAGATCATTGGAAATTTATCGAAAAAAACAAAGAATTTGCATATACAGGAAAAGGTCAATGTAATGTTCACTCATTAAGTGTAAAATAATGTCCTTCAGCAGTCACTAGTGTTCCCACTCCAAACCTGGTTCAGAGTGTTCCGCCTAGTTTTACATCATACTCTTTCTTCTCCAACTGAGGTTTCTCTGTTGCTTCTGCTGAAATCCTGGAGTATACTGCTTGTTCTTCAACCCTACTTCTTACCCAACCTATTCCTGCCTTGTTTCCTGCTATTTACTACTTTCTACCTGTCCTGCATCAAGTTTGCTTTCTACTGTTTCTCCTCTACTTTTGTGGCCTTCTATTCCTTCTTCAATCTTGCTTCATATCATCCTACTTCAGTCCTGGTTCTTAACCCCCATTGTTCCACCCTTAATATAAGAGAGTGTGGTATATATTCTATAAAATCAGTGGACCATGTGTACCAGCATATTGATTACATCTGTATGTTGAGAGGAGGGGTGTGGGGGCATTGTGGTGCAGTGGGTTTGGCCAGTGCCTGCTGTGTAGTGGGTCTGAGGTTCATGCCCTGTGACAGACTGGTATCCTGTCCTGGGTGTGTCCCCTCCCCCTTCAGCCCTGTACCCTGTGTTGCAGGGTAAGGCTCCAGCTTGCTGCAACTCTGCTCAGGACAAGTGATTGCTGACAATGCATGTATGTATGTATGTTTATGTAGTAGTGTGTTTTATGGACTCCAAAAAACTAAAATGTCAGCTCCTGCAGTAAGGGCAGTAAGTGGCACCCAGTTTGAGCAAATGGATTTGGTTAAGGAAATTAGCCCTTCCTTGATTAATGAAATTAGTGCATGAGAACTCAGATATAGACATGAATAAATGTACAAGAAACCCTGGACAAAGCTAAACAAAATAATATTAATCTGATAAGAAAATAACCTAAATTAATTGGTTACCTCTTACATATGACATGTAAATTGCTCTGGAAGAAAAATATGAAATGATAGTGTATGTCCCTGCTTTTGGCCAAAGTTATGAAAAGGAAGCTTTCTTTCATACTCTGTTCTCCTCTGTCTCTGTCCCTCCTTTGATTTCCTCATATCCTTACAGTTTATGGCCCTCTGCTTGGTTTTTACATTCAAGGAGTAGCAGAAAGCACAGATGTTGAAAACATGTAAGTATACTCAAAATGTTGCTGATTGAAACCTCAGAAGTGACCATGCCTTTTTATTCTAGTAAACTATTTCAAATCTGAACTGTTCCAGCAAATACTTAGCAAAAGATGTGATCACCTGCTCTACAGAAACCAATCACAGTATCTGCTGAGCTCTGTCCTCTTTGTCTGCACTGTGTGTCCCCTGTACGTCCCTTGTGTGTTCTCTGCATGTCAACTATCCATTTCATGTTTTTCCACTTTTAATTCCTTTTTTATACTTGTTTATGCTCTCTTGTGTGTCCCTAGTCCATCACCAGCTTGGCTTAGTGTTTCAGTGCTTACCTTTGCATTCCAGCCCTTAGGGAGGCAGAGTATCGCCAGTCTGCATTAGGGGTCTTTGGCTGGAGAAAAGGAGAGAAGAAAAGATATAGATGTTTTCCATATCTCTAAATTCAAGCAATACATCCCAGAATACCAGTGTATGTCACACTGAATACAGGTTCTGTCGTATATCACAGCAAACCTGCAAAGGAACTAGAGTTATACATCCACAGTTACACAGCCAGAGTCCCAACACAGAATCACTGACCTATTTTCAAATTATAATCAACCATCAATATTTTTCAAGCAAAAAAAATCTTAAAACCCAATACTACAGCTTGTGCCCAACATATTCATCTTACTATTCTCTTAAGTTTTATTTAATGATTGTATGATGCCTGTAGTATTGTGCTTAATCTAAAACTGATCGCAATTTTTGCATTTTTACAGCTTACACTATATATTATTCTGATATTGTAAGTCTCCTTGAGGAAAGAAAATCTGTGGGACACCAGATGGAACAGAGCCATTGCTTAGCAGTTACAAAACCTGAGTTTGAATCTCCGTCCTTTAGGCATTTGCCCTTAATTGTCCAAGAAAAATTGCCCACCTGTACAAATGATGAATAATTGTAAATTACATAATATGAAAACTTAACATTGTAAATTGCTTCTTACAAAGGTGTCATGCTAAATTAATAAATAAAAATTGTATACGGCAACACACACACACACACACACACATTTTCAGAACCGCTTGTCCCATACGGGGTCACGGGGAACCGGAGCCTACCCGGGAACACAGGGGCGTAAGGCCAGAGGAGGAGGGAACACACCCAGGACGGGACGCCAGTCCGTCGCAAGGCACCCCAAGCGGGACTTGAACCCCAGACCTACCGGACAGCGGTCCAACCCACTGCGCCACCGCACCCCCTCTATACGGCAACAACCAGACAAATAAAAGTAATGATGAATATTGTGCTACAGTTCACTACAGTTGTTTGTTACATCTACAGTAGGCTCATACAAAAATATTTAATCACACATCATGTTTATGCATAAACTGTAGAGCTCAATGGAATAGTGAAAAACAAATGCAAGCAAAAATCTAATTCTGGAGCAACATATAATGACTACCGGAACAGTGCCTGTACAACTGAAAATGTGCTAATGCCAAGCAAGCTTTCTGTTTTTCCTGCTGCATTGTGATCTGTAATATTCATTCACAATAATATGCATAATAAAGAAAAGCCTTGCATTTAGGTAATCAAAACACTACTACTATTTTTGTTAGATTAACAATAACCAACCATCAGTGCTCAATGATCCCATTTGCATGGGCTGTACTAGAGTTTAAAAAAAGCATGGAAGCTAAACCCTGCTCTCCTCTGTCGGACCTTCCTTTGATCCAGCCTTTCGCCTGCAAAAAAGATAGTTATACAGACTCATCTCCTGATGTTTGGTCTCCCAATATATGTTTTTTAATATATGGTGTGCTATTATTAATACCACTTTATCATTTATCAGTCCAGATTTTCATTCATCCAGCCTGACATATTAAGTCTAGACCAGCAAAATCTGGTCCAGTGCAATAAACTGAGGCTGCATTTCAAGCCTGTGCCAAGTGGCTGTGTGAGAGAGACTGTGAGACACATTGCATTGTTAGAATGGCAAACCCACAGTCGCAGTTGTGGCCTGGCACTCAATGGTTTGGCTGGCATCTTCTTTTGCACCATTGTGGTTTCACTTCATAATTATTAATTTATTTATTATAGGTTTGTATTTATGAAAAACGGCTCCTAAAGAAGAAAAAAGTGAAAGAAAGTATCATCTTGGGCAAAGGAGAAGGCAAAGCATCTGCAAGTAACTGGCTCATGGGGGGGGACATAAGGCTACTCATAGGGTTTTTGAGGGAAAAAAGGTGGAGGTGTTACAGCATATAGAATGTGGTGAAAGACAGAAAGATGTTTCTGTTTTGTTAGATTTGTCTAAAATCGCAGTGCAAAGTATTGTTTCTTCTAGAGACTAACAAAACAAGAGCTAAAAAAACGTTACTATCTCCATCCTCATCTCTACCCTCTCCTCAACCGAAAGCCTGTTTTCATTTTTACAAGTATGTCCACACACACTTTCACGATGTTTACTTCATGAAATCAGATTTTTTTTAAACTTCTATTATATATATTTCTGTTTGTTTTCATTCTTTCTATTATAATGCAGTACACAACTTTTTTTCCAAAGAATATGCATCATTTAACATTATTTTGGGGTGAACTTGGGATGGGGCTGAAATTACTAATAAAATAAGTAATTTAACTGGTTTTTCAATATTCATTTGGTTTTCAGCAACAAACTAGGTCCAGTTAATGGGGGATAAGTGTACCACACACACAGACACACACACAGTCTGAAACCGCTTGTCCCAAGCAGGATCCTAACCCAGCAACACACTGGGCGTAAGGTTGAAGGGGGCACACCCAAGAGGGGACACCAGATCATCACTAGGCACCTCAAGCGGGACTTGAACCCCAGAACCACCAGAAACCAGAAGCCCATCAAGCCCCCTGAGCCACCTCACCACCACACCTCCCTCTAGTAGTGTACCAATATTGAACAAATTAACAGATGCACACACAAACACAGAGTGCCGAGTGCAAGTGCACAAAAAAAAGAGCACTAAACCCATAAACAAATCCAAAGGCACAAATGTAAACAGCATGAAAGCAAACTCATACATCACACCATGCTAATTAAGACACACGCACAAGAAGAAAAATATATTCAAATACATGTTCTTTTGCGATATACTGTACAATTCTAACATCATTTCTACTTCATTGTTAAATACATTATTGCATAATAACATAAAAAAGTATGGAAAAAAATTAAAGGTCAGGACCAGATCAATAGGTGCCACATGCTTTGGTATACTATTACAATGAACCTCACACAGTTGTGAAGCAGCATTCGCAATTGTGCTGGTTCAGGACGTACAGCCATTTCATCCTCTAAAAGCTCCCAGTCACAGCTGGTAATTCATCTATGAAATGTCAGTCACTCAGAGGATTTGTAGATGGCAAACAAAAAAGCGCAACCAATCTGTGTAGTGAGGTTTACATTTTATAATGAAGATATGTCTTCCCTCCATTACAGAATGACAGCCATATCAGTGAAATGACAGACACTGACAACAGGCCATCACTGCAGGGCAATGCTGCCAAGGTCATGATCATGGTTAGGATTAGGGCAGGAAATAACACACCTGCAAGGCGGCGTCTGGCATGCTGAGCCTGCGGACAAACATTTGGCCACTCTGACCGGTGAAGAAGCGTTCAGAGCCGAGGGTGCCACCAGGTGGGAGGCCAGTGTTGTAGAACATGAAGGTGTCACTGCCTGAGGTGGCCGTCAAGCAAGTCTTATAGCAATAGGTTTTGGTCAGGGAGCCATTGCCCCGAACTTCAATGTAGTGAGGTTCCACTTTCAGGTCACGTCGCAGCACCACATTGTTGTTTGGCTGCTGCCCACTTCCACCACCTCCACTGCCTCCCTCTGGTGGGGTTTTCTGTGTCACACAGCATGGGGAACAGGACCCCGGCTGGGTGCAGTAGGCATGACAGCGCACAATGGCCAGCACAACCACAGTCACAAGGAACACAAAAGTTGTTGCACTGAGTGCCACAATAAGGTACAATGTCACATTGGAGAAAAGCAGCGCACTGTGAGGCCGGATGATCCTCTTAGGGTCAGGGGTCAACTTCGGTGGGACTTCCATCACAGCAACATTGATAGTAACAGTTGCTGAGAGCTGGGGCTGGCCATGATCATGCACAAGCACTGTTAGGCTGAAGAAGGTGGAGTTGTCTTCTACTACCTTGCGGGTGGTGCGAATTTCACCTGTGTACTCGTGCACCTTGAAAAGGTCTGGCTCACTGGCCTGCTCCAATGCAAAGAGTAGCCATGCGTTCTCACCTGTGTCTGCATCATATGCTACTACCTTAGTCACCAGGTACCCTGCCTCCGCATTCTTCAGCACGGTGTCTGTGGATCGTGACCCATTGGCCCGGGGGTTGATGATCTCAGGGGCGTGGTCGTTCTGGTCCATCACATAGAGGTACACAGTGGCCACACGGCTCAGTGGAGGCACGCCTCCATCCTGAGCTTTCACCTGAAAGTGGAACTCACGCAGTGTCTCATAGTCAAATGAGCGCAGAGCATAGGCCTCACCTGTGTCCGACTTAATGGACACATAGGAAGTAATTGGGATGCCATGGTTGTTGTCATTGAGGACAGTATAGATGATACGTGCATTCTCATTGACATCAGCATCTTGTGCCCTGACAGTGCAGAGCAAGGCTCCAGGGGCATTGTTCTCCATCACATAGACAGTATAGGATGTCTGCTCAAAGCGTGGTGGGTTGTCATTCACATCTGCCACGTCCACCTGAATGGTCTTTTGTGAGGAGAGGGGCGGGATGCCCCCATCTGTGGCACTAAGGGTAACATTGTAGGCAGGTATGGTCTCGCGATCCAGAAATGCAGAGGTGACCAAGGTGTAGTAGTTCCTAAAGGACTTGATTTTAAAAGGGAGATCTGGAGGGATCTCCAGGCTGACCTGTTTGTTGGGCCCAGAGTCTCTGTCTGTCACACTGATCAACGCCACAACCGTGTCAGCACGTGCATCCTCCCTGACTGGACTGGAGAGAGACGACAGCACAATCTCTGGCACGTTGTCATTCACATCCACCACCTCCACCACTACCTTACAGTGCACAGCCACTGCTGATGGGCCCTTGTCCATAGCCTGGATATACATCTCATAAGAGTTGGTGTCTTCGTAGTCCACATGGCTCTGCACCCTGATTTCACCTGAGTTGGGGTCCATGCTAAACATCTGTCTAACCCTCTCTGGGGTGTAGCTGCTGAAGGAGTAGTACACCTCTCCGTTTGAGCCTTCGTCTAGGTCTGTGGCATTCAGCTTTATGACCAGCGTGTCCTTTGCCGAATTCTCCAGCAATTTCACTTTGTACACCGAAGTGTCAAACACCGGCACGTTATCATTGGCATCTAGGACACGCACGTTAATTTTAGCTGTGCCGGTTTTTGCAGGCGTCCCTCCGTCGACAGCTGTCAGAATTAATTGATGAGAAGGGGTCTGCTCGCGATCCAAGGGCTTTTTAAGCACGAGCTCGATCACCTTGCCGTTTTGGGATGGTTTATTGGTGTCCAAAGCGAAGTGCTCGTTGGGGCTAAGTCGGTACAGTCGAACTGAATTAGAACCCACATCGAGATCCTGCGCATTTTCAAGAGGGAACCGAGAGCCGGGCAGCGCGGATTCCGAAATGTCCATTTGATATTCGTCTCTGGAGAACTGCGGCGCATTGTCGTTCACATCCAGTACCTCCACCTCGACGTTGTGCACTTCCACTGGGTTCGCCACGGTCACCTCCAGATTCAGAATACAGGTGCTGCTCAAGTCGCAAAGCGTCTCCCGGTCGATTCTGTCACTCACGCTCAATTTTCCGTTTTTCGGGTTGATATCCACATATCGCCGGCCGCTGTTAGAGGTTACCTTCATCTTTCGGGACGAGAGCATCCGCAGATCTAATCCCAGGTCCAGTGCGATGTCGCCAACCACCGTTCCTTCTTCCGATTCCTCGGGAACAGAATACCGAATTTGTGCAGATGCAAGGCCACAGAGGAGCAATAAGAGAAATATGAAGGTGGAAGCAGGCACGTTCCTCTTTATGCAAGCGCATCTCCCCGCTACAGCCATCGCAAACTCCTGGAATCCGCACACGAAACGGATTAAAAACAGCCTTCAGCCTTTTTATCGTGCAGCACCGTGCTCCCCGGCACCTCATCAACCTTAGACGGATGCACACAGTGTCTAACTATGTGCAAAACGATCGAAACATCCGCTCCGATTTTTTTTCAAACGGTGCTTCGCAGATGCATCCATTTTTTCTTTGTCTCTGTTTTTTTCTTCCCTGCGCGCGGCTGACGGGTGTGTTTCCCTGCCACTGGTGCTGCGCATCGCTCGCTCTCGCGCGCTCACCACCCCCCCCTCCCCCCGCCACCACAGCCCACCCCACCCGAGCTCCCCCCGATCGCTCTCCACCTCTCCTCCCTCCCCTCCCTCTCTCTCTTCTTCTCCCTCTCTCACCCGCCCCTTGCTGCCTGCCTTTGAGCGAATGGTGTCTGTACTGGGTTGTGGGGGAAGGGCGGCTTGTTCGAATGCAGCCCATTGCTTTTACGTAGCTCAGAATTAAATGGCAAAATTAAAAAGCAACACCTATTGCATTGCACAAGCACCACGACTCCAGATGATGCCACTCCCCTTTGCATATGTACGCGATGTCTGCTGGTGTCCAGTTCTTCTTGTCTGTAACCACCCTATATGCATGCATGACAAATTTAGCAGAAATTATTACTGTTCTTTTTTAAAGTGACATTTAATAAAATACAACGCAACACAGCCAGTGCACCACGACCAATTTTTACATAAATGCACAGATTTAAGACAAAAAAATGTATGGTCCTTAAATTTCCCTGGTGACAAAAGACATCATTAGCAGCCACCACCCCGCACTCTTCAGGGGCCACATTCCACAGCAAACACACGAGGAGAGTGACAGCTGGAATAATCATATCTAAAGATTACCGGGGAAGTGCAATTCAAAAAGCATGCCTCTTTGTGCTTGCTTCCACCACTGGACAATACGCTGCATTTTCTCCACAGATTGACTCAAGATAAATCATGCCATGTGAACCAGGTCACAGTGATGTCCGTGTGCCTGCAGTCTGACCCCACACGCAGGCCGTCAGAACAAGCTAGGGCAAATGCACATGCAAGACAGTGAAGAATTTACCCTTAATATATTCCTATAATAAACTACCATTCCTGTAATAAATTTATGACAGTTGGACAAACTGGGTCAAATGTGTTGTTCTAAGATTTCTTTCTGTAAAAGTGTAAGGTAATTAAAAAAGTGTAACAATTTGTCAGGGACTGGAATACCAAATATTTTCGTACTAAAGGGAGTTATACACAAATATTCAGGGAAGCCAGGTTTTCATGTATATCCCTCCTCCTCTGCTATGTCTACACAATTAACTATATTAACTAAAATATGTAAATTCAGACAGAATTAATTCAACACTCCTGGACATCACACCATAAACAACCTCACTACACAAATTAAGTAGTCATTCGGAACAAACAATTATTCTGAAAAACAAGTTTACATAAAATTGAGGATTTATAACACATTCTAGCTTGCTCAAATGGGTGTTTAAATTAAAATGTATAAATATATTTTTTGATGATTTTATTCAAAAGGTTCAGGCAACTTACAACTTTAAACTTAAACATAAATAAAAGATTCAATGACTGTTCCTCTGCTGCAATTTGTAACACAGATCCAGTACCAAATCTACTGCACTTTCTGACAGAGGTAAGTAATAACAAATTAAATTTACTCTGTATCCAAATAAATTTCTGCAGAAACTGTACATTCAGAGTACGTGGCACTACAGTGGTTTAGGTAAGTTATCACCATACTTTGAACCTGGACCTAGAGTGTTGAATGTGTTGTGAGGTACTGGCAAACGTGACACAGTGCAGTTACCCTAAACTGTTCTAGTATAAATATCCTGTCGTACAAATGGGTGAAAAGAAGAAGAAAAAAACTGAATAAAAATACAATAAACTGGATAAACATGCCTTTAGTAGACAAAGGTATCTGTGAAATAATGGTTAATACCTAGCGTACTGTAGTCTTTATTTTTCATTTATCTTTATTTGATATGTGTAGTTAACAAAACCTAATTGTATTGGTCTATGATGGACTGGTGCACCCCCCTCAGCATTGAACCCAGTGATTCCAGAATAGATTCCAGACCCCTGTGACCATAACCAGGACAAGCAGTTAATGAAAATGGATGGATGGATGGATGGACGGACGGACGGACGGACGGACAGACAGATGGATGATTTTACTGGGACATCAGATTTAATTTATTGCAATTTAGTATGTCGGGGGGGGAGGGCGTGGTGACATTGGTTGGTTGGTTAGTATGTCAGACATACACTATATCCAGAAGATGAAAAACGCACAATGAAGGAGTTGACATTGCTAAAATTCCAAAGAGTTCTTTCATTGATTCTCAATACTTACTTGTCCAATACAGGCTCAAAATGGTCTACAGCCTTTTATAGAGTTTTGCCCAAATTTCTAGACATGTATTTCAAGACAGACTTGCTATGGATCTTTGCTGCCCAGTGGACATTGGTGAATTAACAGCACTTTGCTCATTAAAAAGGAATGAAGAATCACTAGTAAAAACAGATTAGAAACACCTGTCCCTTTGAGGACTAGAGAACTTCCTTTATAACCAAATTTCTGTGATTTAACTTTGCCCTGCAGCAGCACACAAGTTGCAAATGTTAATTTCCTTGTCAGAAAATTATTCCATTTATTTCATAAATGTGAGCATGGATATTTTCTCATGTGGGTTTCTGTTATTATGATGTAACTACCAGACACTGTACCAGATAACTGAGTTATTTTCTGTCTACACTCAGAACATGAAAGATGTAGCAAGACAGTGGAAGTGAGCTGAATGCAAGAGGTGGATTGAGATTTGAAAATAAAGAGAAAGTTTAAAAAACTTTCCATCATCTTGGGTTCCACCACATTTTTATCCATTATGCACACACGTGCCTGGCCCAGGAACCAGAGGTTGTATGTTATCCTCAGTCTGTTTGCTGTGCCAGTACGTGGGTAGGTTATCTGAGCCGAATGGATTGCGTAGGTGTATCTACTAGGTCACTGGGCAACGTGATTGCGGAGCCCATATGCCTTTCATTGTATTTTATAAATCTACAGGAGCAATTCCGTTCAGAATCGAATTCACTCAAGAGCTCACTGGTACAACATCTGTTCTGATACGGGAATGTGACTCTATGACCTTAGAAATCAAAGGTATGATTTAAGTTATGATACTCTGAATCAATCTGCTCAAAACTTCAAATTAGCAATAGGAATTTGAGATAGGGATTATTATAGTGCAAAAAATATCATAATTACATCCCAGACTAGTAAAGGCCACAGAAACGGAGATAAACACTGACATGCTGTTTTATGTTAAATCATCTTGATAACCCAGATAAATTTCTTGTTGAAAAAGAGATTTTAATTTATCGGCCAGGCAGTAGAGGGGAAAAATGGGTGCTCTTTTTGAAACTACTGAAGCAGAGAAGCTCTACTTAAACTGACTTTGTCTGTGCACTGCTGCATTCCCCCTCCCTCGTCCTCTTCAGTCTCTTGCACTGTTCTTCAATGCTTGTTGTCAGGATGCTCTGCCCACTTGTGGATACTGAACATGACATTTCCCAAAATCTCCCTCAGGATGTTCACCTGTGCTCCACAAATACGTCAAAGAAAAAAAGACTAAAGACACACATTGTTCATGGATTACTGATAATTCAGTTCAGTTACATTTATTCTGATAGAGTGCTCTTCTCACTAGAGTGACACACAGTGCTGAATAAGGTTACAGCACTGAAAAATAAACCTCTGGGGGTCCAAGTATCAGAGGCTGCCCAACCCTCCTGGACATTTTACTGTAGTGACAGAGGGCCTGTATGGATATGTCTAATAAGTACAAGGTTACAGCACCTGGCATTCCCAGGTAGTCTCCCATCCATAAACCACACTCAACCCTGGTCAGTTTGGAGATCTAACAAAATCAGACATTCCTAGTCTGCTGCAGACATTACAACTGTTCTACATTACCTAGGAATTGTTATTATACATATGTTTTCTATTAGACATTGTTTTTATTAAGTGCTATTAATTACATATATTCATAAAAAAACAGTTTTTACTTCTTGTTCATGTTTTCAATATAAGTAATATGGAGCAGTATAAGCTATAGATAGGATACCGTGGAGAGAAACACAGTGAAACATGAGTCAACACATAATGTGAGTAAAGTCCAATGTGAGGCACAGACAGCACAGTGCAGACAGTGGCAAATTAATCACATACAACTGAGCTAAGTCACAGAAGACAAACATGGGTTACAGAAATATAACATTACAGTTACAGACAGTACACTCAGAGTAACTAGAAAAAATTATTTTCACCAGTAAGCTTCCAAGTTCCCTTCTGTAGCAAAGTCTCGGTCCCTGCACTCCTAATTTGGGTCACTGCACATATTTGCCTACCTGGGTAGTGATACTCATAGCCTGCAGTCACACGATGCAAAAATGAAAACTAAGGTCTGAATTAAAGAGGAAAAATACCAATATTTACTTGTGCCTCCCAAATGCAAATGTTCTTAACTCCATGGGAACCACACCAAGCTTTATGTGTTTTTGCTCTGTACACATTGCAGTACATATGTTACAAAATGAATGAAAACTGTTGAGAGGATACAAAAATGATTACTGCCATATTACTGTGATTAAAATAGCAGCGGATATAATAAATACAGCCTTACTGGCTTACAGGAGGGGCATGGTGGTGCAGCAGGTTTGGCCTGTGCCTGCTCTCCGGTGGGTCTGGGGTTCAAGTCCCGCATGGGGTGCCTTGCAATAGACTACTGTCCCCTCCCTCTCCAGCCTCTTGCCCTGTGTTACCGGGTTATGTGCCTGGCCTGTGTATATAAAAGCAGCAGGGTTTTTAGAAGAGATTTTTTTCCTATGTGAGCAGTGCATATATTATGTTCAAGCACCTTTTCTGGATCAATAAAAATTTAACTAACACCTTATTTTAATGGTGTATATTGCACAAAATCTTTCAAACACCACATTATCTGGCATCACAATGGAATTTTTGGTTACATTATCTATATGGGGTCAGAGAAAAATCTCATGTAGGGCACTGCTCTCGCAAGTTCAATATTTCATACTTCATGATAAACCAAGGAATAGTTTTTGAAGTATCAGTGCTAGTATGAACCATAGAAGGGCCACATAATGAACTCACAGAACTCTCACAAAGAGATTAATCATATCACTGCCAGTAATTTCTGTCTGCTCCCAAATTTGGCTACCTCCTCCTGCTGCATCAGTCTGCCACCACAAGGAATTGTCAAAGCACAGAAACCACATGGTTTCTCAAAAATGGCTGTTGCCCTGCAAACTGAAGTTTGAATCTACCCTCTTTTGTAGTATCCTTGAGCAAAATACTTTTTGAAATTGAAATGTAAAAATAGCCTGCCATATGAATGACTATGGAAATTTAAGTACCTTCTATAAACATAACAAAAAACAAAAACATTGTGCCTTGTAAACTATTACTGTGTCTTTGTTTATAAAGGCTTTAGAACAATAAAAGTAAATAACAATAAACTGTACTTGGAGTGTTTATGTGTGAGTGAGAATGACTTAGATGCACAGGAATCCCAGATGAGACGCATTCTGCCTTACAGATGGTGCTTCCTTTCCAGGGCTTACATTAGCTTGCGTGCTGCGTAAAATGATTCTGCAAGACCTCGTTTGTGAAGTACACACACACACACACACATTTTCAGAACCGCTTGTCCCTTACGGGGTCACGGGGAACCGGAGCCTACCCGGCAACACAGGGCGTAAGGCCGGAGGGGGAAGGGGACACACCCAGGACGGGACGCCAGTCCGCCACAAGGCACCCCAAGCGGGACTTGAACCCCAGACCCACCGGAGAGCAGGACTGCAGTCCAACCCACTGCGCCACCGCACCCCCTCGTTTGTGAAGTAATACACAGATAAACATAACTGTGTTTAGGTATATAACAGGGGATTCTTTGCATGTTATAGTGACATAAACATGATTTAGTTTTAAGAAGGGCCACTTCAGATAAAATAAAATACGGTGAAGGCCTTATTCCTGTTTGCTTGGAACATCAATGCAGAGATATACTGTAGTTTCACATCTTATACTGTCAACTCACACTATATGAAATGGCACTCAAGGTGAATTTAAATATGAAAACGCACTGTTCACCGAAGGAATTGCTAACCAATGAATACACTGCATGTCAGTGGCACCTCATTATTATCATTATTATTATTACACTAGTATTATTACATCATTAGAACATGATTATCCATCCACCCATCCAATTTCAATAACCACTTGTCCTGAGCAGGATTGTGGTGTTTTATTAATATCATTATAGCAGTAGTACAGCCAGTCCCTGGGTTATGAATGTCCGACTTACGTACAACCTATAGTTACGAACCATCCCCTGTAAAGCCTATCATATTAAAAATTCGAGTTACATACAGTTGTTCATAATAACAAATGGACGCTACTGTGCGACACATTTACATTTACATTTATTCATTTAGCAGACATTTTTCTCCAAAGTGACGTACATCTCAGAGAATACAATTTGTGCATTACATTAGGAGAAAGGGGGGCATAGTTGCAGACACGTGATTAAGTAAAGTTAGTTTGTTTCTTTCCACTAATGCACTGATGTTCATCGCATGAGTAGGTGCATAAGACTCAGACTAGACGATTCCTGATCACCTTCCTACAATTTTTTTTTTTTAAAGGTACACAAACATTTACGTACAATACAAGAGTAGCAGCTATACAAAGGTTAATTTGGGCATGATCATGAAGTTATGATGCATGAACATTATCACCTTACATGAGCTTAAGAGATCATGGGCGAAATGAGTCCGGAAGAGGTGAGTGTTCAGACCCTTCTTAAATGTGGAGAGAGTTTCAGCAGTTCTGAGTGAGAGGGGAGGACATTCCACCACAACAGAGCCAAAACCGAGAATCTCCACGCTTTACTTTTTGTGCGCAGGACCACCAAGTGGGTGCATCACACATGCATCAAAACATTGCGTGTCTACAGCGGTTCGTCAGTTCGTTGGCTTGTGGGCCCAAGGTAGGACAAAGACTTTGTTCCTTTCAGTAGGACCACATTGCCGTTAACAGTGTCTCGTGTGTGTTAGTATATGAGTTTAATTTTTTTTGTTTACCCGCGTAACCACGGAACCAAAGCATAAATGTGATGTAAATTATGGTGATGCATCAAAGAAAATGAAAACAGTCACAACTGAAACTTAGGTAGAAATAATAAAGCGATCGGAAAAAGGTGAAATGCCAACAAACATTGGAAAAGCATTAGGCTACAATCGATCAACAATCGGGACAATTTTAAAGGACAAAGCAAAAATGGTGGAGCATGTAAAAGGCTCTGTCCAGATGAAATCTACAATTATCCAACTTACGTAGAAATTAGACGTAAAGACAGATTTAGGAACAGAACTCGTTCACAATCTGGGGGACTGCCTGTAGCAGAAGTGGCAGCAGTACATAATAGTAGGATTAACATGTATTTAGCTGGCGTCTTTGCTAAAGATGACTTAAAATGCTAGAGACACTACTACTTACTCACAATTATCTACCCATCTACACAACAGAACAATGTAACACAGTCACACTGACATACAATTAAGGCAATTTCACATTCTCCAGTTCAACTGAAACACATATATTTGGACTGCAGGAGAAAACTGCAGTACTTGAATGGAGTACACATGAACACAAAAGAACATCCAAACTCTGCACGGCCAGAGCTTAAATATTTAAAGCAATTTTTAAGCATACAAGTCTTGATAGGTAATGTCAACAATTTTTTTTAAAAATGCTCAGTTGGAAGGAATCATATTCTTTGTACCAGATTCCTTAGTCTCATTAAGATGATTGGTCATTTTTCTCCCTTGGATATTAGGTGAAATTAAATACAAATTATTTAAAAAAAGGAAATTATTTCAATATTTCAAGTCATTTACACGAATATCATCCAAAACACACAACACAAAGAAACAATTTAATATACTGTGTAAGACATTTTGTGCAGTACTAATTTTCAGAAAATATTTTATGAAATTGGAATGACTGGTCAGTTGCAAAACCAAATAGCCCTGACAGAAACCCCTGCTCTGTATTACTCCAGTCAAGGTAGGATGATAAACAGAAGTACTGTAGACCATGCTGGCTGTACCAATAGTGCATAAGTGAGACATAATTCTAATAGAAAGTACATCAAGTTTCATTGGCTTTACAATACAATTGAACACAAAAGCAAAAATGACAGTCATGGATAGAGCAGAACGTGTAAAGTCAGTACGTATGAAGGAACAGTATCATTGTTATGAACTGCCTTGGAACCAGGAACAATAGAGTTCATAACACTGAATGAAAGAACTTGTCCTGAGTGGGATCACAGCGAGCTTGAGCCTAACCCGGCAACGCAGGACTCAAGGCTGACGGGGGCAGGGACACATCCCTGACGGGACATGGGATCCCAAGCAAGACTCAAACCCCAGACCAACCACAGAGCAGGCCCCGGCCAAACTACTGTTCCACTGCACCCCCCACCGAACTATGAACAAAAGCACTAATTAAAATCAGAAATATGAGACATAAAAAACTGACAATCTACTATATAATACTGCATTGCAATATTTGTAATAAGACAAAACTTGATGAATGTAAGCATCTTCTCAAAGAATGTGTCATGACCAGCATACCCTGCCGGCCTCAGAGGTCTGCCTGTCTGATCAGCACCATGTGGGTGGACAGCGCCACACAGACCCACTTCTTAAACAGATGTAACAGTCAAAAACTATTATTCACCCATTCAGCGAACACTTTCCTCCGAACCAACTGACATTCATTTACCTATGTATACAGCTGCATAATTTTTACTATATTAAGTCGGGGTAAGTATTTTGCTCACAGCAGGAAGAGGGATTTCAATTTGGCTCTGTGACTCTACATGTCACTATAACCCCAGCAGTTGAGGCTGCACATGAATTATATCAGATAAGCTTTTACAAATCTATGATGGAAAAGATGTTTCTAAATGTAATTCAAAATAAAAATATTTAGATTGAAAATATAAAAGACATATTTATGTTTTACTCATCTACTTACTGATGGTAGAAATTGTTTTAATTTATGCAAAAATGTACATGTTTTAGTATGTAAATTACTGAGAGAAAGTGCTACTGAAAAAAATGAGACTGGAACAAAAAAGGTATCAACCACCTGGTATGTGCATTCTGACATAAGGAACTGGCATTGCAGTCACTGTGTTGATAAACTTAGCTTCTGACCTGCACATGTCTGTATAAGTCAGAAGTGAAAGTGTGTAACTGAGCCTTGAGTGAGTAATCACAAGCATGGATTCTGGCCTATGTCGTTATTCCAGCTTCTCACAGATATACTGGGTGTAGTTGACAAGGATCATTTAACTACAAATGGTAGTTAAACGGTAAAATTACAAACTGTTTTTCATACAATAATACAATATACATACAGTGTTGAAACGTGAGACGAGAAAAGTTTGCCTTTAAAAGCAACCGAATATCTTACCTTTTCACTGTTAGGGAGAGTGAAGTTCCGTTTTAAGGAATCACCTCCATTAATACTGATCAGTTCCGCCTCCGCAGGTGGGAAAGGTGTCGGGAAAACCACCACATCACTCTTCAGCGTGTCTGAGCTAAAACACACGTCGTACTGCTGGGTGGATTTGGAGTAAGACCAGCTCCCGTCAGGGTGTGTGGTGATGACTGGAGCGCGACTCAAACTGCCGTCTGTCCTGTGGCACTTTACTGCCACCAAAGTGATGAGACCCAGTAAAAATATGAGCGACACCGACACGATGGCGATGAGCAAATACAAGTTTAAATCGGAAAAGCTCTCCTCTTTGCTCGGCACTGGTCTGAACGGAGTCTGCATTTCACTCTTACTTTCCACAACCACAACGTCTATTGACACGGTCGCTGACAGCGAAGGTTCTCCATTATCAGAAACCAGGATGAGCAGCGGGTGAGTTTTCAAGTCATTGTCACTCATTCGTCTCTTAGTCCGTATCTCCCCGTTGCTCGTTCCGATTCTGAACAGGTTGCTTCCCTTGGGCTCGGCGATGTGATAAGACAGTAGAGCATTATATCCAGAGTCGGCGTCTACAGCCCTGATCTTGGCCACAAAGTATCCCGCTTCGGCAGAGTAGGGAATGTTCTCGCTATTGACGGAGCCCTGGTCAGAATAGGGCGGCAGAACCCCAGGACTGTTGTCATTCTCATCCAGGATAAAAACGTTCACAGTCACGTTGCTGCTCAGTGGAGGAACTCCAGAGTCCGTGGCCTGAACTTGAAACTGGAAGGTTTTTATTTCCTCATAATCAAAAGACCGCATGCTGTGTATTTCCCCGCTAGCAGAGTTCACGTTAATTAAAGTCGAAAAAGGCACATTGAGGGAACCGCTGTCCACCAAGGTATATGACACACGGGCGTTTTCGTTTTCGTCTGGATCAGTCGCAGACACAGTACATACAACGGTCCCTATCTGACTGTTCTCCTTCACATACACATTAATGACCGGTTCTGGGAAGCGCGGCGCGTTGTCGTTCACATCAGAAACATGAACGGTTATGACGCTGGTGCTGGACAGAGGAGGAGTTCCCTCATCAGTAGCTGTAATAGTGACGTTGTACTGAGAAGTGCTCTCTCTGTCAAGAGGAGCATCTAGAACAATAGAATAATAATTGCTATAAGAGTTTTGAAGCTTAAAGGGAAAATTGTTGTTTAATTTACAGCTCACTTTTCCATTATTACCTCCGTCGCTGTCATAAATGGTAACAAGTGCTATGGCGGTGCCAACTTTAGCGTCTTCCTTAACAGCATCTAACAGAGACGTCACACTTATTTGTGGCGCATTGTCATTAATATCAATAACCTCGACAAGCACTTTACAGTGTGTGACCATAGGCGACTGGCCTTTATCTTTAGCCTCCACCCGAATTTCATAGAAAGGATTTTGTTCGAAGTCTATATCGCTTTTTACGGTGATTTCACCAGTATCCGGATTAATGGTAAAGGTGTCCAAAATATTTTCCTGCCCGTGCCTGTTAAACAAATACAAAACCTCACCGTTTGCACCCTCATCGGCGTCAGTTGCACTTAATGATATGACAGAAGTACCTCGTGGTGAGTTTTCAAGAACACGAACTTTGTAAAGCGAGCTGCTAAACACTGGACTATTGTCGTTTGCATCTAACACGTTCACTGTAATCTCCAGAGTCCCAGACTTCGGAGGTTTTCCTCCATCAACTGCAGTAAGTATGAGGGGGATCACAGGTTGTTTCTCTCTGTCTAAAGCTTTCTGTAACACTAACTCCGCAGATACACTCTGCTCTCCACCGCTCTGAACATCCAGGGAGAAATGTTCATTTGGGCTCAGTTTGTAGTTCTTCACAGAGTTACTGCCCACATCGGGATCGAAAGCACTGATCAACGACAATCTGGCTCCAATGAAAGCAGATTCTGACACATTAAAAAATTGCATTTTCACTGGAAACGTCGGAAAATTGTCATTGACATCCAATACTTTTATTTCCACCCGGTGCACACTAAAAGGATTGTTAACAATCGCCTCGAGATTTAAAGAGCACGATCGAGTATTCGGACACATTTCCTCTCGGTCCATTCTTTCATTCACATATAAAAAACCCGTTTTCAAATTTACTTCGACATACGGCTTTTTAGACCCAGAAACTAACCGAAACATGCGCGATTCCAGCTCTAGGGTGTTAAGATTCAAATCCTTTGCGATATTTCCAACAAATGTCCCTGGGTTTACCTCTTCAGAAACAGAATACACGATCTGTCCAAATGCCCGTCCATGAAAGGTTACAATACTAAAAAATAAAAAACAAAACCATATCATCACGCTCCGAGATCTTGGTAAGCCCATTGCTTCAGTACGTCTTGTGGGAAGTAATACACCGACCATATATTTGAAAAAGAAACACTGTCGCCTTTGAAATTACATTGTTTTAATCGAAGTCACGTTCTTCACAGGCGTGTCTCCCGCTATACATAACGCCTGCCGTCCATGCTCACTGTAAACCCAACTGCGGCCTGCCGATCCGCAAGGGAGGCGTGGCCAAAATTATCCCTTATAAAATTCACTTTCCGGTTAACAGCGACATCATGTGGATTAAACGAACACCGGGAAAGTGACTTTTGTGAAAAAGCGAAGAGTTAGACATCCATATTACTGCTATTACTACTAGGCTACTATATTATTATTATTATTATTATTATTATTATTATTATTATTATTATTATTATTATTATTAACACAAAGGGAAGAGAAGTCAGCTGATAGCATAGCGGTTAGAGTCGCTGACTCTGGACCCAAAGGCGAAGGTTTCCATCCCACCTCCTAGTCCATCTGTAGAACCCTTGTGCAAAAGACGTCTCATAAAATTATCTAAAATTACGCAGGTACAGAAATTAGTAAATTGTTGTAAAAAGAGGGGGGATGCAGTGGCGCAGTGGGTTGGACCTGGTCCTGCTCTCCGGTGGGTCTGGAGTTCAAGCCCCGCTTGGGGTGCCTTGCGACGAATTGGCGTCCCGTCCTGGGTGTGTCCCCTCCCTCTCCAGCCTTACGCCCTGTGTTGCCGGGTTAGGCTCCGGCTCCCCGCGACCCCGTATGGAACAAGCGATTCAGACAGACGATGTGTTGTAGGAAGATGAATAATTCGCTTTGGCGAAAAGCGTTAACTCATCGTAAATATCCAAACAGGCTTCACATGTCAATAAATCTTTCACAAACCTATGAATTATCTGGTTAAACTGACTTGCTCACATTTATATCCAAAACTGCAACGGAAGTAAAAATAGGAGTCTTACACCAATCTATAGGAATCACGCTTCTTTTTTTTTTTTTTTTTTTTAAAGTGATAAAAACCTTTTCTTTTAAATTCAAACAAAATGCAGTTCATTGATTATCAAGACGTCTTCCAGTTTGCACCAAGTTGACAGAACTACGTCCATGCGCAAGGCAGGATGGCGGGAGTCGCAGTCCGGATACGTAGTTCTGAATCACTCCAAAGATCGTCACTATTTTGCTTAAACGAGGTATGAATACTGACTGGCGGTTTTGTACTTCTGGATTACCCGCCCACAAATACACCCTCGTCAAACACTCCAGTCCAAATCTAACCTTTACAAGATGTCGCAGCTCCCTGACGATGCTTCCAACAGGAAAAGCGATACGTTGGAACCAATGTCCCGCACGACACGGTTTAATCCAGAAGTACAAAACTCCCAGTCAGTTGACACCAACCCGCGGAAGCCAACGGGTTTTAAGAGGTATGAATATATGGCAGTCGCCACATTGCTGGTGCGAGCGCGCGAATACACACACAGTAGAGCAAAGCATTTTAAACTTGACAGAATAATTTATACAAAAAGGAACTTGAAAGTTATATAAGAACCTTACCTTCTCGCTCTTGGGAAGGGTTTGGTTACGTGTTAATGTCTGCGCTTCCTGAATACTGATCAGTTCCGCCTCCGCAGGTGGGAAAGGCGTCGGGAAAACCACCACATCACTCTTCAGCGTGTCTGAGCTAAAACACACGTCGTACTGCTGGGTGGATTTGGAGTAAGACCAGCTCCCGTCAGGGTGTGTGGTGATGACTGGAGCGCTGTACCGACTCAAACTGCCGTCTGTCCTGTGGCACTTTACTGCCACCAAAGTGATGAGACCCAGTAAAAATATGAGCGACACCGACACGATGGCGATGAGCAAATACAAGTTTAAATCGGAAAAGCTCTCCTCTTTGCTCGGCACTGGTCTGAACGGAGTCTGCATTTCACTCTTACTTTCCACAACCACAACGTCTATTGACACGGTCGCTGACAGTGAAGGTTCTCCGTTATCAGAAACCAGGATGAGCAGCGGGTGAGTTTTCAAGTCATTGTCACTCATTCGTCTCTTAGTCCGTATCTCCCCGTTGCTCGTTCCGATTCTGAACAGGTTGCTTCCCTTGGGCTCGGCGATGTGATAAGACAGTAGAGCATTATATCCAGAGTCGGCGTCTACAGCCCTGATCTTGGCCACAAAGTATCCCGCTTCGGCAGAGTAGGGAATGTTCTCGCTACTGACGGAGCCCTGGTCAGAATAGGGAGGCAGAATCCCAGGACTGTTGTCATTCTCATCCAGGATAAAAACGTTCACAGTCACGTTGCTGCTCAGTGGAGGAACTCCAGAGTCCGTGGCCTGAACTTGAAACTGGATGGTTTTTATTTCCTCATAATCAAAAGACCGCATGCTGTGTATTTCCCCGCTAGCAGAGTTCACGTTAATTAAAGTCGAAAAAGGCACATTGAGGGAACCGCTGTCCACCAAGGTATATGACACACGGGCGTTTTCGTTTTCGTCTGGATCAGTCGCAGACACAGTACATATAACGGTCCCTATTTGACTGTTCTCCTTCACATACACATTAATGACCGGTTCTGGGAATCGCGGCGCGTTGTCGTTCACATCAGAAACATGAACGGTTATGACGCTGGTGCTGGTCAGAGGAGGGGTTCCCTCATCAGTAGCTGTAATAGTGACGCTGTACTGAGAAGTGCTCTCTCTGTCCAGCGGCCCGCTAACCACTAATGAATAGTAGTTTTTATAGGACGGCTGCATTTTAAAAGGAATTTGGCTCGGAATGGCGCAGTTTACTTTTCCATTTTTTCCAGCATCATTATCGAAAACTGTAATCAAAGCAACAGCTGTGCCCACTGCAGAATCTTCCTTTACATTGTCAACTAAGGAAGTTATGGATATCTCCGGGACATTGTCATTCACATCCAAAACTTCAACCAACAATTTGCAATGTCCAGCTCGTGCATTGGGTCCCTTGTCCTTCGCCTGAATATGGATTTCATATCTACCGTTTGCTTCGAAGTCAATATTACCATTAACAGTGATTTCCCCAGTGAGGGGATCAATACTAAACATATCGATATTTTCTGCATCCTCTTGATAAATGAAAGAATAAACAATTTCACTATTCACACCTTCGTCCAGGTCAGTTGCGTTTAGCGTAACTAGGGATGTTCCACGTGAAACATTTTCGAAAACATGTATTTTATAAAGCGGTTTACTGAATGTCGGGCTGTTATCGTTCACATCTATAACATTAACAACAAGCTGCAAAGTTCCGGATCTGGAAGGTTTTCCTCCATCAACCGCAGTCAAAAGGAGTTCGATCACAGATTGTTTCTCTCGGTCTAACGCTTTCTGCAGCACCAACTCTGCTGATACACTCTGCTCTCCATCGCTGTGTACATCTAGGGAGAAATGTTCATTTGGGCTCAGTTTGTAGCTCTTTATAGAGTTACTGCCCACATCGGGATCATATGCCTTCGGTAAAGGGAATCTTTCTCCAACAAATGCCCACTCTGATATATTCAAATATCGTGATTTTAAATTAAAAGTAGGGGAATTATCATTAATATCCAAAACATTCACTTCAATTCTATACAAATTTAACGGATGACTGACAACAGCTTCTACATTTATTGAACACTTTAGCGTGTTCGGACACAGATCTTCTCGATCAATTCTTTCATTCACAAAGAGGACGCCAGTCTTTAAATCGACATCAAAATACTTCATATTTGATCCGGATAACATCTGAAACATACGGGATTCGAGTTCCTGAGCCTGAATACTGAGATCCTTCGCTATATTCCCGACAAACGTACCCTTGTTTACCTCCTCAGACACAGAATAAACGATTTGTCCTGAAGCCAGATCCAAAATGCCAAGCAGCAGCATGCCAAGGAGTAGAATCAAGTCCACGATTTCGGCCATTTTCTGGAGGTCTGGAGAAACATATTATTGAATGATTTTCATATCCCTAAAGGCTCTGCGATCAGCGAAAAGCGTCGGAATCCAGTCACTGAATTCAAGAACGAACAAAGCATCAGAAACGGGTGCCCAGTATCGTAACAAGGTGGAGCCCAACAGCAAATAAATATCACTTTCTTAGTGGACAGCGACGCTTTGTGGATATTTAATTTAAGCACACGGCTCATCTTATATGACGTTTATCTAAAGGGGAGAAGATTCAGTTACATATTAGCAATACTGTACTTCACATTAAACGCACTTCTGAAAAAAAATAATCAGAGTGTTATTTGGTTGGTATGAACGCATGGGAGGCAAGTAGAAAAAACCGTCATGGATGCAGTACAGTAACTTTATGCTCAACGTTAATAGCTATTCCAATGCATTTTTCTAAATTCAGGGGGCCAGCTTCACGGAACTCTTTAATAGAGTTTGTACCAGGTGCCTTACTAAGGAAACATTACAAAATAACTAAAAAATGTAAATATCAAGAGAAAAGGTCCCATTAAAAATAAAATCAGTTGATTTTAAAAAAAGATACCATATAGACAAAAATTGGAAAATGCAAATAATTCACGTTTTTTTCTGTCGAATAACAATGATATACATAATGAAAAAGACAAAAGATTTCGTGCTAAAAATTATAATGAAAAAGTTTCATACCTTATCACTTAAGGGGAGCGTGTGGTTCCGTTTTAAAGAATCAGCTCCATTAATACTGATCAGTTCCGCCTCCGCAGGTGGGAAAGGCGTCGGGAAAACCACCACATCACTCTTCAGCGTGTCTGAGCTAAAACACACGTCGTACTGCTGGGTGGACTTGGAGTAAGACCAGCTCCCGTCAGGGTGTGTGGTGATGACTGGAGCGCTGTACCGACTCAAACTGCCGTCTGTCCTGTGGCACTTTACTGCCACCAAAGTGATGAGACCCAGTAAAAATATGAGCGACACCGACACGATGGCGATGAGCAAATACAAGTTTAAATCGGAAAAACTCTCCTCTTTGGTCGGCACTGGTCTGAACGGAGTCTGCATTTCACCCTTACTTTCCACAACCACAACGTCTATTGACACGGTCGCTGACAGTGAAGGTTCTCCGTTATCAGAAACCAGGATGAGCAGCGGGTGAGTTTTCAAGTCATTGTCACTCATTCGTCTCTTAGTCCGTATCTCCCCGTTGCTCGTTCCGATTCTGAACAGGTTGCTTCCCTTGGGCTCGGCGATGTGATAAGACAGTAGAGCATTATATGCAGAGTCGGCGTCTACAGCCCTGATCTTGGCCACAAAGTATCCCGCTTCGGCAGAGTAGGGAATGTTCTCGCTACTGACGGAGCCCTGGTCAGAATAGGGCGGCAGAATCCCAGGACTGTTGTCATTCTCATCCAGGATAAAAACGTTCACAGTCACGTTGCTGCTCAGTGGAGGAACTCCAGAGTCCGTGGCCTGAACTTGAAACTGGAAGGTTTTTACTTCCTCGTAATTGTAAGACCGCATGCTGTGTATTTCCCCGCTAGCAGAGTTCACGTTAATTAAAGTCGAAAAAGGCACATTGAAGGAACCGCTGTCCACCAAGGTATATGACACACGGGCGTTTTCGTTTTCGTCTGGATCGGTCGCAGACACAGTACTTATAACGGTCCCTATTTGACTGTTCTCCTTCACATACACATTAATGACCGGTTCTGGGAAGCGCGGCGCGTTGTCGTTCACATCAGAAACATGAACAGTTATGACGCTGGTGCTGGTCAGAGGAGGGGTTCCCTCATCAGTAGCTGTAATAGTGACGTTGTACTGAGAAGTGCTCTCTCTGTCCAATGGCCCGTCAACTACTAAGGAGTAGTAGTTCTTATAGGACGACTGCAGTTTAAAAGGCACAATTTCAGATATTTTGCATTTTATAGCGCCATTATGCTTGCTGTCATTGTCAACAACAGAAATCAGAGCAATTACCGTTCCGCTTTCTGCGTCTTCTTTCACAGTATTCGCAATTGATGTTACAGTTACTTCGGGGGCGTTGTCGTTCACGTCAACGACTTCTACTAACACTTTAGAATGAGCTGCACGAGGGTTATGCCCCTTGTCTTTGGCCTGAACCCTGATTTCATAGGCGCTTGCTCGCTCAAAGTCAAGGGCGCCTTTCACCGTGATTCCACCGGAGTCTGGGTTAATGCCAAACAAATCAAGGACGTCTGAACTAGTGTGACTACTAAAAGAATAAGTTATTTCCCCGTTTACACCGTCATCTTGGTCAGTTGCATTTAGAGTTAAAATTACCGACCCAGCATTAATATTTTCCAATACTTTCACTTTATAGAGTGGTTTGCTAAATACTGGAATGTTATCATTTGTGTCGTTAACGTTGATGACAATTTGACATGTTCCGGATCTTGGAGGCTTTCCCCCATCAACCGCAATCAGTAAAAGCTGGATCACATGTTGTTTCTCTCGGTCTAATGCTTTCTCCAACACCATTTCCGCAGTGACACTCTGCTCTCCGTTGCTCTGCACATCCAGTGAGAAGTGTTCATTTGAGCTTAATTTGTAGTTCTTCACTGAGTTACTCCCCACATCGGGATCACTGGCCACAGGTAACGGAAATCTCTCCCCCGTGAAAGCAGATTCCATAATATTGAGAACATTAAATCTTTCAGGGAAAGACGGTGCATTATCATTTATATCTAAAATGTTCATTTCGATTCGATATAAATGCATGGGATTATAAAGAATGGCCTCCATATTTATGGAGCATTTTATAGAACTCGAACACAGTGTCTCTCTGTCAATTCTTTCGTTAACGTAAAGCATACCAGTCTTTCTGTTTACTTCAAAATATTTCTGATGAGCTCCAGACACAATCTGCAACTTTCGCGTCTCCATTTCTTGCACGTTGACATTTAGATCTTTAGCGAGATTTCCAACAAACGTACCTTTTTCCTCCTCCTCTGACACAGTATATACAATCTGTCCCGAAGACCAACCTGATACACAAAACAACACAATCCATTGTATCCACACCAGGTCCCTTTGGTCATACAGATCCATCGCAGTAGTGCTCTGATTGATCGGGTTTGTCCACTGGATTATGCGTGATTTATCAGTATATTCAGAAATCACGGTAATTCATAAAAAAGAAACACTATATCACACTCATTCTACGTGGTATCCCTTGAACAAAGACGTCAATGAAGTGTTTGCGCATGTTTCTTTCACTAAGAGGAGGAGCTGAACGAAAATGTAACGAGAACTTTTGCGGTCTACAGCGACATCGTGTGATTATACTGTCCAGAACAAATGTGTTACTTTGTATTCTTGTCTGCAAAGAAGTGTAATCATACGTGTTTTATTGAACTAATCAACTGAAACATAAGATTTTAAAAAGGAGACTCTTTTTTGGACACTTTTATAAATCTCCAAACTATCGAAAAGCTTTAAAACATTAAAGAAGTAAAATGTGTGGTGACTAAGCAAAATAAACACTCGAAAGATCCATAAAACTTTTAGGATGCTTCCACTGAACATAAGTTTAAGCAATTGACATGACACACATGTTTAGTATGGGTTTATTGAAAATGATTAAAATATAAAACATAAAATATACGTAAAATTTAAAAAATAGACAAAGACTGACGTATATTTGGTACTCAAACTACCTGGAAAAAATAAGGCTTGGTGACTCAGTTGCTACTCTGGCTTTAAAGTTTGTTTGACGCACATTTCCAGATAAACGTGCCTCTGCTCACTGGTAAGAGTTTGCTCCTTGTACTCGCCACTGTTTAATTTCCTTTTTGTTTATTTAAAGCATCTTACTAAATTACGATTATGCCGTTTGTAGGAAAAAAAAAAAAACATTGGGATCAATCGGAAGGATTACACAAAATAATGGAATAAACGTATGAGTGCCTCTCACATTTGTTCATTTAGCTGATGCTTTTCTCCAAAACGGCTAGAATGCTAAAGTACTCAGAATGATTATACACTTAAGCGTTTATTTTTACTGGAGCAATTAAGGGTAAGCACTTTGCTCAAAGGTTACCTGGATACAAAGATAGGAATTAGACAAATCGTATTTCTCTGAGATGTACGTCGCTTTGGAGAAAAGAGTATGCTAAATTAATAAATGTAAACTGAACCTGTAACCTGGATGCAAAGGCTGAAATATTAAACAGGAAGCTACCAGCTGTCCCGTGTGTTCTTTTTTTCTTCATTGCTGTGACTCCCACTGCAGTACACCAAGGAACTATTATGGACCTGATAAGGTTTTAAAGAAAGACATCTGCAACAGAAAATGTTAAAAAGGTTTTCTTTAAAATTTAAAATATGACTTGCCATGTGCGTAATTACGCAATATAGTAATGTAACGAATTAAAATAAGAAAACTGTTCCGGTAAGAGCAATACACACACACACACACACACACACACACACACACATACACACACATACACACACACACAGACACACACACACACACACACACACATTTTCAGAACCGCTTGTCCCATAGGGGGTCGCGGGGAACCAGAGCCTACCCGGCAGCACAGGACGTAAGGTAAGAACAATACATAAAATAAAATCTGCAGTGAGGTTATACTGAGTATTTTATCGCAGGAAAATACTCGAAGGCATAAAAAATCCATTTTATTATTTCTTCCAACTTTTTCAACTAAGAAGTGTTTGGTTCCTTTTAAAATCATTAGCTCCGCCTGTACTGATCAGTTCTCGGTCTGCAGGTGGAAATGTCACAGATGAGCCTATAACTTAGAAATTTTTACCCGTTAACTATAATTTTGCATTTCTAATGTACTCCACTCAGTGCTCAGTGTACGAAAATGTAGTTTTTTTAAATTAAAAAATACAGAGCAGTGAAGCAACCGGTGTAAAATGCGCACTCGAATTAATAGTTTTAATGCAGGTTTTAGAAACGCCCCAGCATATACTAAACTATATATACTCTGGCACTGAGTAAATATTTATGATATTCATTTGAATTATTCTAAGCCTTTATCCATACAACACACACACATTAGCTGAAGCCGCTTGCCCCGAACGTGGTCGTGGCGAGCCGGAGCCTAACCCGGCAACACAGGGTGTAAGGACGGAGGGGACACACCCAGGACTCGCAAGGCACTACAAGTGGGACTCGAACCCCAGACCCACTGGAGAGCAGGACCTGTGCCAACCTACTGCGCCACCGCGCCCTCCTAAAAACAAATAGATCCAACAAATTTAGATGAATGTGAAAAATATTATTTTGCTAAATTTAGTACCGAAGTGTTTTTTTTTCTAAAACTTGATTTTGTTCAACCATGTCATCTCTACGTTTGGGTAGAAATCCAACTGAAAAATACGTAAGTATAAATTGGACATTTTCTAGTCTTTCGTAGAATTTTTAGATAAAAGTAAACAATACATGCCATCAAACTTTTTAAAACACCTCATAATACACTGTACCATTTCGTCACGACCGCACTCGAGAGAGGATTCCAACGTGATTAAAACTTGGCACGTCAGAAAAGCTTACTACTCACAGTGTATCTGTGACTGACGCTTTTTTCTACAGCGACTTAACAATGCTATGCTATTTATGATAACGATTTATCCATTAACATGTATTTAGCATACGTTGCTCTCCAAAGCGACTTCCAGCGAGCTCTTTGTGTTATCAGCCAACACACCTTATATTCACCAAGGTGACTTATACTGCTAGACACACTACTTACAAGGCCCTCATCCATACATTAGTGGAACACAAATTTTCGCTTTTTGCTGTGCTGCACCTTAGACGAGTGGATAACTTTTCTTGTGCCGATGTGAAAAAGGTGCGTTGCTCTATCACATAACAGAAGAAAGCAGAATTCAAACCTGTGGTGACAAGTAACCACTACCCAACTGCTCAGACACATTTTACAAAGCTTTTACCAACAGCCAGGAGAAAATGTCCCCCACCCAGATTGTTAATATATAAATACAAAGCGATAAGTACTTAAAACTGAACCAAATCTTCATAAACAACAAACACCATAAGACGCAGAAAAACTTGAGCGGCAGTCCATGATGGGAAGGCAGTAGCTCACCATTAAAGTTAGAATACATCTTACCTTCTCACCATTGGGAAGCGTGTGGTTCCGTTTTAAAGAATCAGCTCCATTAATACTGATCAGTTCCGCCTCCGCAGGTGGGAAAGGCGTTGGGAAAACCACCACATCACTCTTCAGCGTGTCTGAGCTAAAACACACGTCGTACTGCTGGGTGGACTTGGAGTAAGACCAGCTCCCGTCAGGGTGTGTGGTGATGACTGGAGCGCTGTACCGACTCAAACTGCCGTCTGTCCTGTGGCACTTTACTGCCACCAAAGTGATGAGACCCAGTAAAAATATGAGCGACACCGACACGATGGCGATGAGCAAATACAAGTTTAAATCGGAAAAGCTCTCCTCTTTGCTCGGCACTGGTCTGAACGGAGTCTGCATTTCACTCTTACTTTCCACAACCACAACGTCTATTGACACGGTCGCTGACAGTGAAGGTTCTCCGTTATCAGAAACCAGGATGAGCAGCGGGTGACTTTTCAAGTCATTGTCACTCATTCGTCTCTTAGTCCGTATCTCCCCGTTGCTCGTTCCGATTCTGAACAGGTTGCTTCCCTTGGGCTCGGCGATGTGATAAGACAGTAGAGCATTATATCCAGAGTCGGCGTCTACAGCCCTGATCTTGGCCACAAAGTATCCCGCTTCGGCAGAGTAGGGAATGTTCTCGCTATTGACGGAGCCCTGGTCAGAATAGGGCGGCAGAATCCCAGGACTGTTGTCATTCTCATCCAGGATAAAAACGTTCACAGTCACGTTGCTGCTCAGTGGAGGAACTCCAGAGTCCGTGGCCTGAACTTGAAACTGGAAGGTTTTTATTTCCTCATAATCAAAAGACCGCATGCTGTGTATTTCCCCGCTAGCAGAGTTCACGTTAATTAAAGTCGAAAAAGGCACATTGAGGGAACCGCTGTCCACCAAGGTATATGACACACGGGCGTTTTCGTTTTCGTCTGGATCAGTCGCAGACACAGTACATATAACGGTCCCTATCTGACTGTTCTCCTTCACATACACATTAATGACCGGTTCTGGGAATCGCGGCGCGTTGTCGTTCACATCAGAAACATGAACGGTTATGACGCTGGTGCTGGACAGAGGAGGAGTTCCCTCATCAGTAGCTGTAATAGTGACGTTGTACTGAGATGAGCTCTCTCTGTCCAGTGGACCGTCAACTACTAAGGAGTAGTAGTTCTTGTAAGAAGACTTCAGTTTAAATGGCAAATATTGGTTACTGCGACAATTTACAACTCCATTTTTACCCACATCTTTGTCAGAGACCATAATCAGAGCAACCCCCGTTCCAGTTTTGGCATCTTCTCTCACCGAGTTTAATAAGGAAGTTACTGATATTTCCGGTACATTGTCGTTTTCATCAATAACTTCAATTAAAACTTTACAATGGGTGCTCTTTGGAGAATGGCCTTTGTCTTTTGCTTGGATTCGTAACTCAAATACAGAGTGTTCCTCGTAATCAATATTTCCCTTCACAGTAATTGTCCCAGTCTCCGAGTGTATAGCGAAAAATTCGGCTCCCAAATTGCCGTGTTCAATAAGAGAATATACTATTTCACTATTAATACCATCGTCTGCATCGGTAGCATTAAGCCTTATTATTTCAGCTCCGACTGGAGTATTCTCTGAGACGGTGATTTTGAACAGAGGTTTACTAAATATTGGACTGTTGTCATTAATATCTAGGACATTTACAATAATTTCTAAGGTCCCGGATCGGGGAGGTTTTCCCCCATCAACCGCAGTCAGTAGCAACTTGATCACAGGTTGTTTCTCGCGGTCTAAAGGTTTCTGCAGAACTAATTCAGCAGATACACTCTGCTCTCCACCGCTCTGTACATCCAGAGAGAAGTATTCATTCGAGCTCAGCTTGTAGTTCTTCACTGAGTTGCTGCCCACATCCGCGTCATAAGCTAATGGCAGCAAAAAGCGATCACCGCCGACTGCGTTTTCAGTAATATTCACTATATGCAGATCTACTGGGAAATAAGGTGCATTGTCATTTAAATCTAAAACATTTACTTCAACACGATAAAGATTTAAAGGATTATGAGCAACGGCTTCTAAATGCATCCTACATTTCGGAGTGTTAGGGCACAGTTCCTCCCGGTCTATTCTTTCATTCACATATAATATACCATCTTTTACATTTACCTCGAAATACTTCTTGCTGGTCCCAGACACGATTTGAAACATCCGTAGTTCTAGTTCCTGAATATTAAGACTCAGATCCTTTGCTATGTTTCCAACCACGGTTCCCTTGTCCACCTCCTCTGAGACAGAATAGACAATCTGCCCGTAAGACACATCCATGAAACAAAGAAGCATTAGAGAGGCTGTCCAGACCGATCCCACGTGAAAGAAGCATCCCATTGTTGTTTCCAGTACATGTAATGCTTTTCAGGAACGGTAGCATAAATAGCACCGAACAGAAGCCAATATATCCTTTCAGATATTACTGTAAAATGAGGCCCGAGTACAACTACAGGACATTTTCAAACAGGGTAGCATTTCGTCTCAACAGCTACTGTGATTCTTCAGATGCGTTTGAAGGAGGAGCCCAGAAAGCAGTATTTGAAGTCACGGACAACAGCGACATCGTGTGTTTTAAAAAGTGATTTATACATTAGCATGCAGTTGCAAAAAAAAATAAAATAAAATAAAATAAATTAAAACGCAGTATAATAATAACAGTGTAAGACCAGGTATTCGGCGGTGTGCAATACTTCTCATATAGATGGAGTGCTTCGTTAAATAAAAAAAAACTATACACTGACCCTTTCATTTGCACCTTCTCTTCTAAAAATTGAGATAATTTTATATTACATGTCACAACGTGTACCCATAGAGATTACTGTCTCTGTGAAATTTACATATAGTCCTTTACATGACGCTTTTCTCCAAAGCAACTTACTATGTTCAAATACTTACAATTATTTACCTATTTATACTGCTGAGTAATTTTACTGGAGCAATTAAGGGTAACTGGCTTCCTCAAGGATTCTAAAGCTGGAGATGAGGCTTGAACCCGCGAGCTTTGGAAAATAGCGGCTCTAACCACTGCGCTAGAAGTTGTTCCCACATAACATGTACATTTACTCCTTTAGCAGACGCTTTTCTCCGAAGTGACGTACATCTCAAACAAAATACTATTTGTGCATTACATTAACCAAAGTAATGTTTCTGTGCATTACATAACCAAAGCAATGAGCAATGTTTTTTACATCATTAACGTGTGAGATTGAGCAAGGTAAAATATTAGTTAAAAAAATTCTTACTAAGACCGGTATGTAGCAAAAGAAATCAAATCATAAATACTCAGCCCAACAACGTCCAAAGCGGATTTTCAACAAACGTTAAAATTGGAATTTACTGACATTAAAAGAGTGACTGAAGGAACACCACTTTCTAGGGGCAGTTTAAATACTCTACATGTAAGATTTGGCCCCTGCTGCCATTTCACCAGACAGTGGGTCAGAAAACAGTCCAGTCATGATCCACTTACTTTCACAGGACTCACTTATTGCGCTAAGAAAGCGATGTCCACAAATTGGCAGTGTACCACACATAACCTTGTGGAGGACATTGGAGCTGCAGCAATCCACGCTTTTCCACAGAAAGAATAACATTGCTACACTTAATCCAGCAACAATTTATATTATTAAACGTCATTTTCCAACAAATTAAATAAATATATTTTTTAACAAATAAGTATTAAATGGGGGCGCGGTGGAGCAGCGGGCTTGGCCGGGTTCTACTCTCTGGTAGGTCTAGGGTGCGAGTCCCGCTTGGGGTGCCTTGTGACAGACTAGCGTCCCGTCCTGGGTGTGTCCCCTCCCCCTCCAGCCTTACGCCCTGTGCTGACGAGTTAGGCTCCGGCTCGCCGCGACCCCGCTCGGGACACGCGGCTTCAGCCAATGTGTGTGCGTATATTTATTTTTTTAAAAATTTAAAATTATTGTGTAAAGCATATTCCAAACTTGCCAATGAAAAATCGTTACAGAAAAGTCTAACACAAACACAGTCCTGCAACGGGTATTTACAATTATTAATTTTCATCCAGATATTCGTTCCGAATTAATTTCTAGCATAGACATAATTATTTAAATTTACAATTTGATGAAAAGAGAAATACCAACCAACGCCTACAGCCGCTTGTCCCGAACGGGGTCGCGGCGAGCCGGAGCCTAACCCGGCAACACAGGGCACAAGGGACAAAGCCAGGACAGGGCTCAATCCGTCGAGGGCCACTCCAAGCAGGGATCGAACCCCAGACTCGACGCGATAATTCACAATTGTCTGTTTACACTGACCAATTTAAATTGCTAATACGACAAACCACATAGTTCTGCTTCGTGTCAGAAAACACCAAAATCATTTCAACAGGTTACTCTTATAGGTGGCGCCACGAATATAATATACAGAAGTGGAAGCAAACCAAGGAACATTCTTAAGAAAGCGCTGTGAAATCGCCTTCGGTGATGGAATTCACGTTTGTAATTACACATGTATAAAAGCAAAAAGAGGGAAATTTTTTATACAAAAAAAGGTGCTGATCACGGTTGTAAAGGTCTGGAGCCTATTCCGGAATCACCGAGGAAGGTACAGAAAACAGCCTAGAAAGGACGATAACAGAAGTTTTTCTGAAAATGTAGCCAGAATTTTGACTCTCGCTAAAAAACAGCAAAAGCGGCTGTCATGGAAGTAAGAATATATCTTACCTTGTCAGAGTTGGGAAGCGTTTGGTTTCGTTTTAAGGAATCACCTCCATTAATACTGATCAGTTCCGCCTCCGCAGGTGGGAAAGGCGTCGGGAAAACCACCACATCACTCTTCAGCGTGTCTGAGCTAAAACACACGTCGTACTGCTGGGTGGACTTGGAGTAAGACCAGCTCCCGTCAGGGTGTGTGGTGATGACTGGAGCGCTGTACCGACTCAAACTGCCGTCTGTCCTGTGGCACTTTACTGCCACCAAAGTGATGAGACCCAGTAAAAATATGAGCGACACCGACACGATGGCGATGAGCAAATACAAGTTTAAATCGGAAAAGCTCTCCTCTTTGCTCGGCACTGGTCTGAACGGAGTCTGCATTTCACCCTTACTTTCCACAACCACAACGTCTATTGACACGGTCGCTGACAGTGAAGGTTCTCCGTTATCAGAAACCAGGATGAGCAGCGGGTGAGTTTTCAAGTCATTGTCACTCATTCGTCTCTTAGTCCGTATCTCCCCGTTGCTCGTTCCGATTCTGAACAGGTTGCTTCCCTTGGGCTCGGCGATGTGATAAGACAGTAGAGCATTATATCCAGAGTCGGCGTCTACAGCCCTGATCTTGGCCACAAAGTATCCCGCTTCGGCAGAGTAGGGAATGTTCTCGCTATTAACGGAGCCCTGGTCAGAATAGGGCGGCAGAACCCCAGGACTGTTGTCATTCTCATCCAGGATAAAAACGTTCACAGTCACGTTGCTGCTCAGTGGAGGAACTCCAGAGTCCGTGGCCTGAACTTGAAACTGGAAGGTTTTTATTTCCTCGTAATTATAAGACCGCATGCTGTGTATTTCCCCGCTAGCAGAGTTCACGTTAATTAAAGTCGAAAAAGGCACATTGAGGGAACCGCTGTCCACCAAGGTATATGACACACGGGCGTTTTCGTTTTCGTCTGGATCAGTCGCAGACACAGTACTTATAACGGTCCCTATCTGACTGTTCTCCTTCACATACACATTAATGATCGGTTCTGGGAAGCGCGGCGCGTTGTCGTTCACATCAGAAACATGAACAGTTATGACGCTGGTGCTGGACAGAGGAGGGGTTCCCTCATCAATAGCTGTAATAGTGACATTGTATTGAGATGCACTCTCTCTGTCCAGTGGACCGTCAACCACTAATGAATAGTAATTTTTATATGATAACTGCAGTTTAAAAGGCAACGAGTGTGTTATATAGCAATGCAATATGCTATTTTTCCCGGCATCTTTGTCAGTAACTGTAATAAGAGCCACAGCTGTTCCAATTTTAGCATCTTCTCTTAACGTGCTCACTAGCGATGTTACTGATATTTCGGGAGCATTATCGTTTTCGTCAATAATTTCAATTAATATTTTACAATGTGTTGCTCGAGGGGTCGGTCCTCTGTCCTTGGCCTCAACGTGAAGTTCAAAAGCACTGCTATCTTCAAAATCAACATTACCGTTTACAGTGATTTCACCAGTTAAAGGATTTATAATGAATATATCCAGTGCTTTGTCAGACCCGTGACTTATTAATGAATAAATAATTTCCCCATTTACACCGGCATCTAAATCGGTTGCGTTCACTTTAATTACTGACGTCTGAAGTGGAACATTTTCATGCAACTGAACTTTAAACAGCGATGTGCTAAATATCGGAGTGTTATCGTTGACATCTATCACATTGACAATGACCTGTAAAGTCCCGGATCGCTGAGGTTTTCCACCATCAACCGCTGTCAGCAAGAGTTTGATCACGGGTTGTTTCTCTCTGTCTAAAGGTTTCTGTAGCACTAACTCAGCAGACACACTCTGCTCTCCACCGCTCTGTACTTCCACTGAAAAGTGTTCATTTGGACTCAGCTTGTAATTCTTCACTGAATTACTACCTATGTCCGGGTCGTATGCTTTTGGTAAAGGATATCGTTCTCCTGGAAAAGCATGTTCGGTTATATTTAAAACTTGCGTTGTAACGGGAAAAGAAGGCGCATTGTCGTTTACATCAAGCACATTAACTTCCACTCTGTACATATTCAAAGGATTGTGAGTGATGGCTTCTAGGTGGAGAGAACATTTCTGACTGTTCATGCAGAGATGTTCCCTGTCTATTCTCTCAGCAACAACAATAACACCAGTTTTTGTATTTACCTCAAAATACTTGTTTTTTTTCGTCACAATCTGAAACATCCGCGCTTCCAATTCCTGAATATTAAGGCTCAGGTCCTTCGCTATATTTCCAATCACGGTTCCCTTGTCCACCTCCTCTGAGACAGAATAAACAATCTGAGCAGAGGATGAATCCAAGAAACAATGAAGGGCCAGGAAACGAATCCAGAAAAATTCCGCAAGAAGGAATCGCTGCATGGTAACACTATAAGATCCGAATCTTTGTAATACAATTGAAATATTTGTAATGCAATCCTCAGGCATTAAGTCTTCCGTAACTGAGGCAAAGCGAGCATAGGAGAGAAACAAGTATCACGTAACTAGACGGTGGTTTGTCCAGACAAAGCATGTTCTCTTTTCTAAGAGACTGAAGGAGGGGCGCAGAGGTGTATAAAAAATAAAACTCGTGGTCAACAGCGACACCCTGTGATTTCATAAAGGAGAAGGACTCAACATTGACTGGGTTCGACACTGACGTACCGGAAAACATAGGGGTTTTGCTATGAAAAGGACTAACAGAATATTCGGTTGTGTTTTAAAAAACCAGTGGTTCTCAAACTATGTCTTTCCGAGCACGACTTTGCCAAAATCAAGACGCACTGGACCACCTTTGGCCTAAAGCCACTTTCTAGCCCAAATTCCGAGTTAAAGTGACCACATTTGTTTTGCTAAATAATATTGATGTAAAATACTACTATTTTACATAAAAAATTGACTTTTTTTGAAATAACTGCAAAGGCATGACGCGTAAGGTGGTTGACGATAAGATGTCTATGCTATGACAATCATGGTAAGCAAGGTTTTTATGTAAAGAAACAGTTGTAACATTTTCAGATGTAATAATTCAAAAAGTGTAAATCCATAACTGACTAAAGTAACTGAGTGATTTAAAGGTTACTTTGCTCAGATATTCTGACTGTTAGTTTGTGGACCACAGGTGGTCCGTGGACAACCATTTGTATGAAGCACACTTCAGATGATCACATTTTTCTAGAAGTAGGAATTCAACGTAAAATTTAGCATCAATGATTTCAGAATACAGTACATTATTGTTGCAATCATCGTCATTAGCATCATCATCAGCAGCAGCATGAGCATAATCATCAATTAATTCAGTTCACACAAGGAATGTGTACGAATGTCCATGCACCCAAAGTAAATAATCAAAGATTCATAAATAACATTTCTTCTGGACCCATTTCTCTCCTAATCCGTGAAAAGCTCCAGAGATTTAAATCATACCATCTGTTACAATCACCTTTGTATGTTCTATCAAGGTCAATTCTACAGGAAGCTACTCACGAAATGTGCACCGGCAAAAACGGTGATATCGGACAAACTTACTCTGCTTGGCCATTCATGTGTTTGTATCTATAGCTCTTCGCTTATTGTGAAATACACTTTTGTTTCCTGAACCCTACGTCACTTTTGAAATTTTCTCTGCAAAGTACACGTAAATGTAAATCAGTGCGCAGAGAATCTTGTTACAAAGCAATTAATCACATAAAACACTTACCACATACTAAACATTAAAACTGGTCCAAAATTAAAAGCTGTGCTTACCTTTTCTGTGTATATGTACTGAAAATTAAAACTGATCAGAAAACATTCAATTGGTGTTTAGGGTTGAAAATGCAAAGGAATAACTTCAACCGGTAAACAGAGGCAGCGCAGCATCTGCGCTGCAAAATAAACTGCGGTCTTTGATCGACATAAAAAACAACATTGTATCAAGTCAAAGCCAAGAACAGACGTAACTGACAAACGCTTGCATTTCAGCTTTTCTCGGTTAAGTGTCGTACTAAAGGTTTTGAAAAGGAGTTTCATTGGGAGTTGATTTTAGAGATGTTACTGAACTGAATAATGCAGTGACATAATTTTAATGAACTCATAAACTAACGGTATTTGAAATAGATGCTTAACTCCTCCCGTCCTGAGTGTGCCCCCTCCCCCTCCAGCCCTACGCCCTGTGTTGCCGGGTTAGGCTCTGGCTCACCGCAACCCGCTAGGGACAAGTGGTTTCACTCTGTGTGTGTGTGTGTGTGTGTGTGTGTGTGTGCTTAACCCCTACTCCTATAAATCATGATGAAACAAGAGGGAAACTGACAGTCTTGAGAAAGAGTTTGTGAACAATTTGGAGTTTTCTGTGTTCCAACATTAAATGTTGTTGAAATTTTATCAATTCTCAATTATCATCTAATTCATAATAATAACGGGACTACAGACGAACACAAAAACAATTTTATTGTTTTCCGTCTATAACAAAGACATTAGCCAAGAACATTCACTGTCTGTGCTGGGTAAACTACGTGAACCACTGTTTTTTTAACTTGTGGAACCTTCTGAAGCACTAATGACCGAAACAAAATGTTTCCGGTGCTACTAACAAATAGTTTGTACAATGTTAGTACAGTACTTCTGGAACAGTTGTTTGGGATTATCCAGGCCTATTCTTCTTTATATAAATTATTTCATTCATTGATATTTTGTGGGATTTCTTGCATACATTCTTTACCAGAGCATTTAAACTGTGTTAAGGTCACCATCGCAACGCCTAACGAGGAAAATCCGCCACTGTCCAATATCTGTACTTTTACTGTTTTCTCTACTAAATATTAAAACAACGTACAATTTAAATTCGCATATACTCGTAATCTCAGAATATGTAAAATTTTTGGGGTATTATTGTTTCACTTACACTGGGTTTATTTTTTCCTTCAGAAAACGATTGGGTCACATTTCATAACACTTATGCAGAAACACTGAAACCGGTTGAAAAACTCCATGAAATGCATGGAATCAGCAGACAAAGTCTTATAAAATAGTTGTCTGACAGTATCACAAACCACTAAGCAAAACGTGAAACTGATATCTTGGATCGAATAATTTGTCAATCAATTTTTGTACTAAAACAGGGCTAAAGATTTTAAATTCAAAAGACGACACATCACTTTTACTAAACTACAGAAAATTGTTCATTGTATTGTAATTAAGCAAAATATTTTTATCTGACTCATATTAAATGCAAGTTTTATTAATTTTGGAGGTGTAAAATAACTTACCTTCTCCATACTTGGAAGTGTTTGCAACCGTTTTAAGGAATCAGCTCCATTAATACTGATCAGTTCCGCCTCCGCAGGTGGGAAAGGCGTCGGGAAAACCACCACATCACTCTTCAGCGTGTCTGAGCTAAAACACACGTCGTACTGCTGGGTGGACTTGGAGTAAGACCAGCTCCCGTCAGGGTGTGTGGTGATGACTGGAGCGCTGTACCGACTCAAACTGCCGTCTGTCCTGTGGCACTTTACTGCCACCAAAGTGATGAGACCCAGTAAAAATATGAGCGACACCGACACGATGGCGATGAGCAAATACAAGTTTAAATCGGAAAAGCTCTCCTCTTTGCTCGGCACTGGTCTGAACGGAGTCTGCATTTCACTCTTACTTTCCACAACCACAACGTCTATTGACACGGTCGCTGACAGTGAAGGTTCTCCGTTATCAGAAACCAGGATGAGCAGCGGGTGAGTTTTCAAGTCATTGTCACTCATTCGTCTCTTAGTCCGTATCTCCCCGTTGCTCGTTCCGATTCTGAACAGGTTGCTTCCCTTGGGCTCGGCGATGTGATAAGACAGTAGAGCATTATATCCAGAGTCGGCGTCTACAGCCCTGATCTTGGCCACAAAGTATCCCGCTTCGGCAGAGTAGGGAATGTTCTCGCTATTGACGGAGCCCTGGTCAGAATAGGGCGGCAGAACCCCAGGACTGTTGTCATTCTCATCCAGGATAAAAACGTTCACAGTCACGTTGCTGCTCAGTGGAGGAACTCCAGAGTCCGTGGCCTGAACTTGAAACTGGAAGGTTTTTATTTCCTCGTAATTATAAGACCGCATGCTGTGTATTTCCCCGCTAGCAGAGTTCACGTTAATTAAAGTCGAAAAAGGCACATTGAGGGAACCGCTGTCCACCAAGGTATATGACACACGGGCGTTTTCGTTTTCGTCTGGATCGGTCGCAGACACAGTACATATAACGGTCCCTATCTGACTGTTCTCCTTCAAATACACATTAATAACCGGTTCTGGGAAGCGCGGCGCGTTGTCGTTCACATCAGAAACATGAACGGTTATGACGCTGGTGCTGGACAGAGGAGGAGTTCCCTCATCAATAGCTGTAATAGTGACATTGTATTGAGATGTGCTCTCTCTGTCCAGCGGCCCGTCAGTCACTAATGAATAATAATTTTTCAAGGATGACTGCAGTTTGAAAGGAGTTGTTACGTGACAGCGAACAATGCCATTTTTCCCCGAATCTTTGTCAGAAACTGCAATTACAGCAACTGCTGTTCCGATTGCTGAGTCTTCTTTTACAGTGTTTAATAGTGATGTAATTGAAATTTCAGGATTATTATCATTCAAGTCAATTACTTCGACAAGAACCTTACACTGAGTATTGCGAGGAGGGACACCTTGATCCCTAGCTTGTACTCGAAATTCAAACGCTGCATTTTTTTCGTAGTCTATATTTCCTTTTACGCTAATCTTTCCGGTTTGAGAATCAATAGTGAAGATGTCATTAATATTCGCAGTTCCGTGTTCAACCATGCTGTAGATTATCCGACTGTTCATATCTTCATCTGGATCCGTTGCATTTAGTGTTATTACCGGTGTGCCGTACGGAACATTCTCATTCAGTCGAACTTTGTATAGAGGCATGGAAAAAGCTGGAGTGTTATCGTTCACATCAATCACGTTCACTGTAATCTGTAAAGTCCTAGATCTGGGAGGTTTTCCTCCATCAACTGCAGTCAATAGGAGTTTGATCGAAGCTTGTTTCTCTCGGTCTAAACCTTTCTGCAACACTAACTCTGCAGATACACCATGTTCTCCGCCGCTGTGTACATCCAGAGCGAAATGTTCGTTTGGGCTCAGTTTGTAGTTTTTTACTGAATTCGATCCTACATCTGGATCGTCCGCCAAAAGCAGAGGGAATCTGTCTCCAAGAACAGCCACTTCCGTTATATTTAATACAAATGTCTTGACTGAAAATGATGGCGCGTTGTCATTTACGTCCAATACATTTACTTCAATGCGATAAAGAGTTAAAGGATTATGAGCAATTGCTTCTAAAAATACAGAACATTTCAGGGCGTTTATACACAAGTCCTCTCGGTCAATTCTCTCATTCACAATCAGCATTCCGCTTTTCAGATTTACCTCAAAATACTTCTTGTTGGATCCGGATACGATCTGAAACATCCGTGCCTCCAGTTCTTGAACAGTTAAACTCAGATCCTTTGCTATATTTCCAACCACAGTTCCGCTGTTCACCTCCTCTGAGACGGAATAGACAATCTGGCCGTAAGACGAATGTCTAAAACAAAGCAATACCAGAAACAACAGTCCGGCATATCTAACACTCACCGGGCTCCCCATCGCTCATCTCAGACCATATTATACTTTTAGTGGATCGTAACATTACAGAATACTGATAGATATAGTCCGTTTAACAGAAAACCAGCGCACACTACATGAATTCGCGGACGTTGGTTTCTAAAACATAAATGGACCGCGCGCGTTTCATCCCAACAAAGCACATTCTGTTTTCAGTGAGAGAGATGTGATGGAAGGAGGGGCTCAGAGAAGAAGGATAAAAATACAAACCCGCGGTCAACAGCGACACCCTGTGATTTCGCAAAGGAGAAGGATCGACCTGAACCATGTAGTCAGTAAATAAAAGGCTTTGCACAATTGAAATTAAAAGCCCAGAAACTAAACCAAGGATCAAAGAAGCTTTCTATAACACATGAAATTTATTAAAAAGCATCCAGGGTAGTATTTTACTATGTAATTTGAATAGTTTTTCCAAACATATAGATTATCCATGAAATATATTTACGTTAGTGGGGGTGTGGTGGCGCGGTGGCGCAGTGGCGCAGTGGGTTGAACCGAGTCCTGTTCTTTAGTGGGTCTGGGGTTCGAGTCCCGCTTCGGGTGCCTTGCGACGCACTGGTGTCCCGTCCTGGGTGTGTCCCCTCCCCCTCCGGCCCTGCGCTGCCGGGTAGGCTCCGGTTCCCCGCGCCCCCGTATGGGACAAGCGGTTCAGAAAGTGTGTGTATATTTACATTAACTTAACGCTTTGCTTCAAAGCTACTTACAGTGTTAATCTACATACAGTTATTTCCCCATTTCCACTGCTTGATAATTTTACTGGACCAATTTTAGGGTAAGTACCTTGGTCAAGGGTACTAGAGATGGAGGTGAAATTCCAGACTGCGACCGCTGGGTCCAAAGGCAATAAAAGGTCATTATTACAACTGAAAGCAATAATGTTTAAACTTATACATGAGTAACACGATCATCTCTTTACAAATTTTCACTTTTAAAACTGTTTCAGTAAATTATCTCATCAACTTCAGATTCTTAAATACTCGTAAATGTAAAAAAGATTTTCTGAAGCATTACAGACAGGAGCATCTGATGCCTTGCACAAGAAAGAAGTAGTGATAGATATGCCATCTACTTTATGCTGGCAACACCTTATTAAACTGGAACCTGAAATTAATATACTTCAATACCTCAGTATCTGTACGAATGAACCTAAATTGTTCAACTACTATTTCATATCATGGTTGAAAAGGCCTTCATTAAAATAACTGGACGAAACATTCAAAGGCAAATACAGGTGCTGAAAACCAAAACGTATCCCTAAATGAAATCTTAACAATACGATTAAATTAGAACTTGGACTGAAAATTTGAAAAAATAATTAAACCATTGTTATTCGTATACAGTTTGAGTTTTCTGATCGTCTTTTGCAGGTCATTGCATTTGTTTTCTGAACGTATCAGTGGGCACGATTCCAATAACCATCCCTTTGATTTTTTAATTCCCGCACATATCTCATTTAATGACTTCCAATGTAAAAATCGATTAAATAAAAATTTGCAAAAAAAAAACAATTAACTCATCTCCAGACATGATTCTACCAAATTGCAGTTCGTTATTTCCTTCTGCATAATCAGTAGAAACAGAACGAATTACCAGAAACCGAGTTATGACAAAGCTCAAATCCATCTTACCTTCTCGCTCTTGGGAAGCGTTCGGTTCCGTTTTAAGGAATCACCTCCATTAATACTGATCAGTTCCGCCTCTGCAGGTGGGAAAGGCGTCGGGAAAACCACCACATCACTCTTCAGCGTGTCTGAGCTAAAACACACGTCGTACTGCTGGGTGGACTTGGAGTAAGACCAGCTCCCGTCAGGGTGTGTGGTGATGACTGGAGCGCTGTACCGACTCAAACTGCCGTCTGTCCTGTGGCACTTTACTGCCACCAAAGTGATGAGACCCAGTAAAAATATGAGCGACACCGACACGATGGCGATGAGCAAATACAAGTTTAAATCGGAAAAGCTCTCCTCTTTGCTCGGCACTGGTCTGAACGGAGTCTGCATTTCACTCTTACTTTCCACAACCACAACGTCTATTGACACGGTCGCTGACAGTGAAGGTTCTCCGTTATCAGAAACCAGGATGAGCAGCGGGTGAGTTTTCAAGTCATTGTCACTCATTCGTCTCTTAGTCCGTATCTCCCCGTTGCTCGTTCCGATTCTGAACAGGTTGCTTCCCTTGGGCTCGGCGATGTGATAAGACAGTAGAGCATTATATGCAGAGTCGGCGTCTACAGCCCTGATCTTGGCCACAAAGTATCCCGCTTCGGCAGAGTAGGGAATGTTCTCGCTATTGACGGAGCCCTGGTCAGAATAGGGCGGCAGAATCCCAGGACTGTTGTCATTCTCATCCAGGATAAAAACGTTCACAGTCACGTTGCTGCTCAGTGGAGGAACTCCAGAGTCCGTGGCCTGAACTTGAAACTGGAAGGTTTTTATTTCCTCATAATCAAAAGACCGCATGCTGTGTATTTCCCCGCTAGCAGAGTTCACGTTAATTAAAGTCGAAAAAGGCACATTGAGGGAACCGCTGTCCACCAAGGTATATGACACACGGGCGTTTTCGTTTTCGTCTGGATCGGTCGCAGACACAGTACTTATAACGGTCCCTATCTGACTGTTCTCCTTCACATACACATTAATGACCGGTTCTGGGAAGCGCGGCGCGTTGTCGTTCACATCAGAAACATGAACGGTTATGACGCTGGTGCTGGACAGAGGAGGGGTTCCCTCATCAGTTGCTGTAATAGTGACATTGTACTGAGATGTGCTCTCTCTGTCCAGCGGCCCGTCAGTCACTAATGAATAATAATTTTTCAAGGATGACTGCAGTTTGAAAGGAGTTGTTACGTGACTGCGAACAATGCCGTTTTCCCCCGAATCTTTGTCAGAAACTGCAATTACAGCAACTGCTGTTCCGATTGCTGAGTCCTCTCTTATAATGTTTAATAGTGATGTCACTGTTATTTCAGGATTGTTATCATTCAGGTCAATTACTTCGATAAGAACCTTACACTGAGTATTGCGAGGATGAATTCCTTGATCCCTAGCTTGCACTCGAAATTCAAACACTGCATTTTTTTCGTAGTCTATATTTCCTTTTACACTAATCTTTCCGGTTTGAGAATCAATAGTGAAGATGTCATTAATATTCGCAGTTCCGTGTTCAACCATGCTGTAGATTATCCGACTGTTCATATCTTCATCTGGATCCGTTGCATTTAGTGTTATTACCGGTGTGCCGTACGGAACATTCTCATTCAGTCGAACTTTGTACAGAGGCATGGAAAAAGCTGGAGTGTTATCGTTCACATCCAGCACATTCACTGTAATCTGTAAAGTCCCAGATCTGGGAGGTTTTCCTCCATCAACTGCAGTCAATAGGAGTTTGATCGAAGCTTGTTTCTCTCGGTCTAAACCTTTCTGCAACACTAACTCTGCAGATACACCATGTTCTCCGCCGCTGTGTACATCCAGAGCGAAATGTTCGTTTGTGCTCAGTTTGTAGTTTTTTATTGAATTCGATCCAACATCAGGATCGTCCGCCAAAAGCAGAGGGAATCTGTCTCCAAGAACAGCCACTTCCGTTATATTTAATACAAATGTCTTGACTGGGAATGATGGTGCGTTGTCGTTTACGTCCAATACATTTACTTCAATGCGGTAAAGATTTAAAGGATTATGAGCAATTGCTTCTAAAAATACAGAACATTTCAGGGCGTTTATACACAAGTCCTCTCGGTCAATTCTCTCATTCACAATCAGCACTCCGCTTTTCAGATTTACCTCAAAATACTTCTTGTTGGATCCGGATACGATCTGAAACATCCGCGCCTCCAGTTCTTGAACAGTTAAACTCAGATCCTTTGCTATATTTCCAACCACGGTTCCTCTGTTCACCTCCTCTGAGACGGAATAGACAATCTGGCCGTACGATGAATGTCTAAAACAAAGCAATACCAGAAACAACAGTCCGGCATATCTAACACTCACCGGGCTCCCCATCGCTCATCTCAGACCATATTATACTTTTAGTGGATCGTAACATTACAGAATACTGATACATATAGTCCGTTTAACAGAAAACCAGCGCACACTGCATGAATTCGCGGACGTTGGTTTCTAAAACATAAATGGACCGCGCGCGTTTCATCCCAACAAAGCACATTCTGTTTTCAGTGAGAGAGATGTGATGGAAGGAGGGGCTCAGAGAAGAAGGATAAAAATACAAACCCGCGGTCAACAGCGACATCCTGTGATTTCACAAAGGAGAAGGACTGACCTACGCCACGCTGAACAAGTAAACCAGAAGCACTATAAAACTGAAAAGGAAACTCCTGAAATTACACCAAGGTATCAAAGACGGTTTTTATAATACATTATTTTTATGAAAAAAATCCAGGGTTGAATTTTTGGAATGCAAGCTTCAGAATTATCCAAAAGTATACATTATTTGTGAAATAGACTGTATCCTTGATTCACTGGACAGCCAGAATGTGCATGATTAAACATGTCCTATTACAAAGATTCACTTTTTAAAATTGATACAATAACTGGTCTCATCAACTTCACATTCTTAAATATTCACTTTTAAAAAACTTTCTGATCCACTTTTCGCAGGACCACCTGATGCCTTGCACAAGTAAGAAGTAGTGATAGATATACACCTTTTTATATTGGGAACACTTCATTAAACTTCAACCTGAAACTGAAATACTTCAACATCTCTGTATCTACACTATTCAGACTAAATTGTACAACTGTATTTCACATGACCGTTGAAACAGGTATTAAATAAACAGCAGCATGAACGAAGGTATGTTTAGGTGCTGAAAACCAAAACATGTTCCCACATGTAATCTTAACAGTACGATAAAATTAAAGCTTTTATCGAAAATGAACAAGATTAACTAGACCATTCTTATTCGTTTACATTTTGAGTTTTCTGATCGTCATTTGAAGTTCATTGCATTTGTTGTCCGAACATATGAGTGGGTGCGTAATCAATAACAATACCTTTGAATTTTCAATTCCGGCACATATGTCATTTAATTACTTCCAATGGAAAAATCGATCAAATAAATATTTGCAATGAAACACAATTAAAACATCTCCAGACATGATTCGACCGAAATGTAGTTCGTTATTTCCTTCTGCACAATTAGTAGAAACAGAACGAATTACCAGAAACCGAGTTATGACAAAGCTCAAATCCATCTTACCTTCTCGCTCTTGGGAAGCGTTCGGTTCCGTTTTAAGGAATCAGCTCCATTAATACTGATCAGTTCCGCCTCTGCAGGTGGGAAAGGCGTCGGGAAAACCACCACATCACTCTTCAGCGTGTCTGAGCTAAAACACACGTCGTACTGCTGGGTGGACTTGGAGTAAGACCAGCTCCCGTCAGGGTGTGTGGTGATGACTGGAGCGCTGTACCGACTCAAACTGCCGTCTGTCCTGTGGCACTTTACTGCCACCAAAGTGATGAGACCCAGTAAAAATATGAGCGACACCGACACGATGGCGATGAGCAAATACAAGTTTAAATCGGAAAAGCTCTCCTCTTTGCTCGGCACTGGTCTGAACGGAGTCTGCATTTCACTCTTACTTTCCACAACCACAACGTCTATTGACACGGTCGCTGACAGTGAAGGTTCTCCGTTATCAGAAACCAGGATGAGCAGCGGGTGAGTTTTCAAGTCATTGTCACTCATTCGTCTCTTAGTCCGTATCTCCCCGTTGCTCGTTCCGATTCTGAACAGGTTGCTTCCCTTGGGCTCGGCGATGTGATAAGACAGTAGAGCATTATATCCAGAGTCGGTGTCTACAGCCCTGATCTTGGCCACAAAGTATCCCGCTTCGGCAGAGTAGGGAATGTTCTCGCTATTAACGGAGCCCTGGTCAGAATAGGGCGGCAGAACCCCAGGACTGTTGTCATTCTCATCCAGGATAAAAACGTTCACAGTCACGTTGCTGCTCAGTGGAGGAACTCCAGAGTCCGTGGACTGAACTTGAAACTGGAAGGTTTTTATTTCCTCATAATCAAAAGACCGCATGCTGTGTATTTCCCCGCTAGCAGAGTTCACGTTAATTAAAGTCGAAAAAGGCACATTGAGGGAACCGCTGTCCACCAAGGTATATGACACACGGGCGTTTTCGTTTTCGTCTGGATCAGTCGCAGACACAGTACATATAACGGTCCCTATCTGACTGTTCTCCTTCAAATACACATTAATGACCGGTTCTGGGAAGCGCGGCGCGTTGTCGTTCACATCAGAAACATGAACGGTTATGACGCTGGTGCTGGACAGAGGAGGGCTTCCCTCATCAGTAGCTGTAATAGTGACGTTGTACTGAGATGTGCTCTCTCTGTCCAGCGGCCCGTCAGTCACTAAGGAATAATAATTTTTTAAAGATGACTGCAGTTTGAAAGGAGTTGCTACATGACAGCGAACAATGCCGTTTTTCTCCGAATCTTTGTCAGAAACTGCAATTACAGCAACTGCTGTTCCGATTGCTGAATCTTCTCTTATAGTGTTTAATAGTGATGTCACTGTTATTTCAGGATTATTATCATTCAAGTCAATTACTTCGATAAGTACCTTACAATGAGTATTGCGAGAAGGAATTCCTTGATCCCTAGCTTGCACTCGAAATTCAAATGCTGCATTTTTTTCATAGTCTATATTTCCTTTTACACTAATCTTTCCGGTGTGAGAATCAATAGTGAAGATGTCATTAATATTCGCAGTTCCGTGTTCAGCCATGCTGTAGATTATCCGACTGTTCATATCTTCATCTGGATCCGTTGCATTTAGTATTATTACCGGTGTGTCGTACGGAACATTCTCATTCAGTCGAACTTTGTACAGAGGCATGGAAAAAGCTGGAGTGTTATCGTTCACATCCAGCACATTCACTGTAATCTGTAAAGTCCCAGATCTGGGAGGTTTTCCTCCATCAACTGCAGTCAATAGGAGTTTTATCAAAGCTTGTTTCTCTCGGTCTAAACCTTTCTGCAACACTAACTCCGCAGAAACACTTTGTTCTCCGCCGCTGTGTACATCCAGAACAAAATGTTCATTAGGACTGAGTTTGTAGTTTTTTACCGAATACGATCCAACATCTGGATCGTCCGCCACGAGCAGAGGGAATCTGTCTCCCAGAGCAGCGCCTTCCGTTATGTTTAACACAAATGTCTTGACTGGGAATGATGGTGCGTTGTCGTTTACGTCCAATACATTTACTTCAATGCGGTAAAGATTTAAAGGATTATGAGCAATGGCTTCTAAAAATACAGAACATTTCAGGGCGTTTATACACAAGTCCTCTCGGTCAATTCTCTCATTCACAATCAGCACTCCGCTTTTCAGATTTACCTCAAAATACTTCTTGTTGGATCCGGATACGATCTGAAACATCCGCGCCTCCAGTTCTTGAACAGTTAAACTCAGATCCTTTGCTATATTTCCAACCACGGTTCCTCTGTTCACCTCCTCTGAGACGGAATAGACAATCTGGCCGTACGATGAATGTCTAAAACAAAGCAATACCAGAAACAACAGTCCGGCATATCTAACACTCACCGGGCTCCCCATCGCTCATCTCAGACCATTTTATACTTTTAGTGGATCGTAACATTACAGAATACTGATACATATAGTCCGTTTAACAGAAAACAAGCGCACACTACATGAATTCGCGGACGTTGGTTTCTAAAACATAAATGGACCGCGCGCGTTTCATCCCAACAAAGCACATTCTGTTTTCAGTGAGAGAGATGCGATGGAAGGAGGGGCTCAGAGAAGAAGGATAAAAATACAAACCCGCGGTCAACAGCGACATCCTGTGATTTCACAAAGGAGAAGGACTGACCTACGCCACGCTGAACAAGTAAACCAGAAGCACTATAAAACTGAAAAGGAAACTCCTGAAATTACACCACGGGATCAAAGACGGTTTTAATAATACATTATTTTTATGAAAAAAATCCAGGGTTGAATTTTTGGAATGCAAGCTTCAGAATTATCGAAAAGTATACATTATTTGTGAAATAGACTGTATCCTTGATTCACTGGACAGCCAGAATGTGCATGATTAAACATGAGTTACTTGATCATCCTATTACAAAGATTCACTTTTTAAAATTGATACAATAACTGGTCTCATCAACTTCACATTCTTAAATATTCACTTTTAAAAAACTTTCTGATCCACTTTTCGCAGGACCACCTGATGCCTTGCACAAGTAAGAAGTAGTGATAGATATAAACCTTTTTATATTGGGAACACTTCATTAAACTTCAACCTGAAACTGAAATGCTTCAAAATCTCTGTATCTACACTATTTAGACTAAATTGTACAACTATATTTCACATGACCGTTGAAACAGGCATGAAATAAACAGCAGCATGTTCGAAGGTATACGTGCTGAAAACCAAAACTTCTCCCCACATGTAGTCTTAAAAGTACGATAAAATTAAAGCTTTTATCGAAAATGAAGAATAATTAGAGCATTCTGATTCGTTTACATTTTGAGTTTTCTGATCGTCATTTGAAGTTCATTGCATTTCTTCTCCGAAAGTATCAGTGGCCGTGATATCAATAACAATCCCTTTGAATTTTCAATTCCGGCACATATGTCATTTAATTACTTCCAATGGAAAAATCGATCAAATAAATATTTGCAATGAAACACAATTAACACATCTCCAGATATGATTGTACCAAAATGTAGTTCGTTATTTCCTTCTGCATAATTTGCAGAAACAGAACGAATTACCAGTAACCGAGTAATAACAAATCTCAAATCCATCTTACCTTCTCGCTCTTGGGAAGCGTTCGGTTCCGTTTTAAGGAATCAGCTCCATTAATACTGATCAGTTCCGCCTCCGCAGGTGGGAAAGACGTCGGGAAAACCACCACATCACTCTTCAGCGTGTCTGAGCTAAAACACACGTCGTACTGCTGGGTGGATTTGGAGTAAGACCAGCTCCCGTCAGGGTGTGTGGTGATGACTGGAGCGCTGTACCGACTCAAACTGCCGTCTGTCCTGTGGCACTTTACTGCCACCAAAGTGATGAGACCCAGTAAAAATATGAGCGACACCGACACGATGGCGATGAGCAAATACAAGTTTAAATCGGAAAAGCTCTCCTCTTTGCTCGGCACTGGTCTGAACGGAGTCTGCATTTCACTCTTACTTTCCACAACCACAACGTCTATTGACACGGTCGCTGACAGCGAAGGTTCTCCATTATCAGAAACCAGGATGAGCAGCGGGTGAGTTTTCAAGTCATTGTCACTCATTCGTCTCTTAGTCCGTATCTCCCCGTTGCTCGTTCCGATTCTGAACAGGTTGCTTCCCTTGGGCTCGGCGATGTGATAAGACAGTAGAGCATTATATCCAGAGTCGGCGTCTACAGCCCTGATCTTGGCCACAAAGTATCCCGCTTCGGCAGAGTAGGGAATGTTCTCGCTACTGACGGAGCCCTGGTCAGAATAGGGCGGCAGAATCCCAGGACTGTTGTCATTCTCATCCAGGATAAAAACGTTCACAGTCACGTTGCTGCTCAGTGGAGGAACTCCAGAGTCCGTGGACTGAACTTGAAACTGGAAGGTTTTTATTTCCTCATAATCAAAAGACCGCATGCTGTGTATTTCCCCGCTAGCAGAGTTCACGTTAATTAAAGTCGAAAAAGGCACATTGAGGGAACCGCTGTCCACCAAGGTATATGACACACGGGAGTTTTCGTTTTCGTCTGGATCAGTCGCAGACACAGTACTTATAACGGTCCCTATCTGACTGTTCTCCTTCACATACACATTAATGACCGGTTCTGGGAATCGCGGCGCGTTGTCGTTCACATCAGAAACATGAACGGTTATGACGCTGGTGCTGGACAGAGGAGGGGTTCCCTCATCAGTAGCTGTAATAGTGACGTTGTACTGAGATGAGCTCTCTCTGTCCAGCGGCCCGTCAGTCACTAAGGAATAATAATTTTTCAAGGATGACTGCAGTTTGAAAGGAGTTGTTACGTGACAGCGAACAATGCCATTTTTCCCCGAATCTTTGTCAGAAACTGCAATTACAGCAACTGCTGTTCCGATTGCTGAGTCTTCCTTTACAGTGTTTAATAGTGATGTAATTGAAATTTCAGGATTATTATCATTCAAGTCAATTACTTCGATAAGAACCTTACACTGAGTATTGCGAGGAGGAATTCCTTGATCCCTAGCTTGTACTCGAAATTCAAATGCTGCATTTTCTTCAAAGTCAATGTTTCCTTTTACACTAATCTTTCCGGTTTGAGAATCAATAGCGAAAGTGTCAATAATATCCGCACTTCCATGTTCAGATATGCTGTAGATTATCCGACTATTCATATCTTCATCTGGATCCGTTGCATTTAGTGTTATTACCGGTGTGCCGTACGGAACATTCTCATTCAGTCGAACTTTGTACAGAGGCATGGAAAAAGCTGGAGTGTTATCGTTCACATCAATCACGTTCACTGTAATTTGTAAAGTCCCAGATCTGGGAGGTTTTCCTCCATCAACTGCAGTTAATAGGAGTTTTATCACAGGTTGTTTCTCTCGGTCTAACCCTTTCTGCAACACTAATTCTATAAATGCAGTCTGTTCACGACCGTCCTGCACATCCAGAGCAAAATGTTCATTTGGACTGAGTTTGTAGCTTTTTACTGAATTCGATCCAACATCAGGATCGTCCGCCAAAAGCAAAGGGAATCTGTCTCCCAGAGCAGCGCCTTCCGTTATATTTAATACAAATGTCTTGACTGGGAATGATGGTGCGTTGTCGTTTACGTCCAATACATTTACTTCAATGCGATAAAGATTTAAAGGATTATGAGCAATTGCTTCTAAAAATACAGAACATTTCAGTGCGTTTATACACAAGTCCTCTCGGTCAATTCTCTCATTCACAATCAGCACTCCGCTTTTCAGATTTACCTCAAAATACTTCTTGTTGGATCCGGATACGATCTGAAACATCCGTGCCTCCAGTTCTTGAACAGTTAAACTCAGATCCTTTGCTATATTTCCAACCACGGTTCCTCTGTTCACCTCCTCTGAGACGGAATAGACAATCTGGCCGTAAGACGAATGTCTAAAACAAAGCAATACCAGAAACAACAGTCCGGCATATCTAACACTCACCGGGCTCCCCATCGCTCATCTCAGACCATATTATACTTTTAGTGGATCGTAACATTACAGAATACTGATACATATAGTCCGTTTAACAGAAAACCGGAGCACACTACATGAATTAGCGGATGTTGCTTTCTACAAAAAAATGCACCGCGTTTCATCCCAACAAAGCACATTCTATTTTCAATGACAGTGATGAGACGGAAGGAGGGGCTCAGAGAAGATGAATAAAAATACAAACCCCTGGTCAACAGCGACACCCTGTGATTTCATAAAGGAGAAGGACTGATCTGCGCATCGCAGTACCAGTAAGCCACTGAGACTGTACAAAGGCTTTAACATTAAATCGTACGGTCAAAGACATTCTGTTTTCGTGTGGAAGTATCGGCCACTGGTATACCACGTCTGGACACCACTTGCGTGGCTAGACAGGGAAACCGAAAAAATGGCTTGCCAATGCCTTCTTGCATGCATGTCTGAAGGTGCCAACATGGGGAGAAATACAGTCCACACACCCTGAGGTGTATTATAATCCACACCCACCAAACAGCCTAGGAGCTGCGAGTCCCCGGCTTTACCCACTGTGTCAACATTTCCACTGGACATATTTTGTACTATCTGAGATATTTTAAAATGCATCCCGAATTTCGTTCCTAAACAGATGCACAGAATTAGCGTAACGTGTTAACGTCATGATACATTTGACACAAGGAATGTGCATGTATATACATGGGTAACACGGTTATATCCCTTTATAATATTTAGTTTTTGTTAATCCTCACATTAATTGGCCTCATCCACATTACATGACCATTGCAAATTTCACATTCCTTTGCTGATTCATTCTGGGCTGGGTTACCCGATACCTTCAGGTACGAAAAAATTAAAAGAAAAAAGTAATTTGTAAGTTGAAGTACACATGTTTTTGAAGTGTAAAAAGAAAGTAGTATAGATTTAAAACATAAAATGTTAGTCTCCTCTACAAGGCTTGTATACGCGGCTGTACTGTTTCAAGTGTTCCAGTGTTTTATTCCAATCTCTTTTAATTACACTCAAGTGCCATATTTGGATAATTCAGGCTTAAAGATTTGTTGTGAAAAAAAAGAGAAAAACATACATTTTCAAATGTCAAAATACGTGTAGCGTCCGGACGGGAGTCCGACACGGACGCGCGTTGCTATTACGTCCAAACACAGACGAAATATATAATGACTTCACGTGCAGTGTGAGGTTAGACGTGTACGGTGAGTATTGTAAGACACTCGGTGGGAGTGAAACAAGAAACACGAGACCAGGAAACACACACGGTGTTGGAACTACGGTGAACAGTGAAACGCTAATCTGTGAGTCTGACCGCAACCCTGAGACGTGACGAAATACCGGACAGGAACGATGGACCAGGACTGAAGAACAAGAGGCAGGAACTGACGGGACGGGCACTCGGGACTGGAACATGCACACCTAGAAAACAAACTGAGGGAACAAGAGACTACCAATCGCCAACGAAGCACAAGAGAACTGCTGATTAAGAATCCGCGACTAGTTCTGCTCCGCTGGCTCCTTTTATACCTCCATGTCCTACGAGACTGTGAGGTGATAGGTGAGCGTTAGCTAGCGGCACTGAGTGGCGCCGCCTCTGACCAGGAGGGGCAGTGACCCCGTGGGATGTGACAGTACCCCCCCCTCCAGGGGCGGCTCCAGCCGCAGAACGCCGGCGGGTAGGCGGTCGCCCCCGCCGTCGCGGAGCAGGCCGATCTGGATGACACTCATGGAAGTCCTCAATAAGAGCTGGGTCCAAGATGTCCCGTGCTGGTACCCAAGACTGCTCCTCCGGCCCATAGCCCTCCCAGTCGACCAGATAGTACAGCGTACCCCGTCTCCGTTTGGAGTCCAAGAGGGCCCTGACGGAGTAGGCAGGAGAACCATCCACATCCAACGGTGGAGGTGGAGCAACTGCTGGGCTCTGCAGGGCGGAAACACAATGGGGCTTGAGGCGCGAAACATGAAACGTGGGACAGATACGATAATGCGAGGGCAACTGAAGACGGTAAGAAACCGGGTTGATCCTCTTCAGGATCTTGAAGGGGCCGATGAAACGGGGGGCAAGCTTCCTCGAGGGCAAATGCAGTTTGAGATCCTGGGTGGACAACCATACTCTCTGCCCTGGCTGGTACAATACAGTCCTACGCCTTTTGTCGGCCTTCTCCTTTTGGTGGGATACCACCTCCTGGAGACGGACATGTGCGGATTCCCACACCGACTCACTCCTCTTGTACCAGTCGTCCACAGCTGGCAACCCACTGGTCTCCATCGTCCACGGGAACAGCGGAGGCTGGTAACCGAGCACACACTGGAAAGGAGTTAAGTTTGTGGACGAATGGACCAGGGAGTTCTGGGCGTACTCTGCCCAGGGGAGGTATCTGCTCCAATCCGCTTGATTCTGAGCACAGTAACTCCGCAGGTAACGTCCAACCTCCTGGTTGAGGCGTTCCACTTGCCCATTAGACTGTGGATGATAACCAGAGGAGAGGCTGACTGAGACTCCTAAGCGGGCAAAGAAGGCCGTCCAGACTCTTGAGGTGAACTGGGGTCCCCTGTCCGAGACGACATCCTCTGGCAGGCCATACAGCCGGAAGACATGTTGGAACAGCAGTTCCGCGGTCTCCAGGGCTGTAGGTAGACCTTTCAGAGGAATCAGTCGACAGGCCTTGGAAAAGCGATCTATGACGACCAATATGGTGGTGTTTCCATCAGAACACGGAAGATCAGTAAGGAAGTCCACCGCTATATGGGACCATGGACGGTTGGGAATCGGGAGTGGCTCTAAAAGCCCTGCTGGCAGCTGCCGTGGGACCTTGGCCTGGGCACATGTGGTGCAGGCAAGGACGAAGTCTCGTACGTCCTGTTTCATGGATGGCCACCAGAAGCGTTCAGCGAGAAGCTTCAAGGTTCGGTTGACCCCTGGGTGTCCTGTACTTGGACCATCATGGGCCCAGTGTAGGAGCTCGGACCGAACAGTGGACGGGACGTATTCTTTGTCTTGGGGCTGCTCGTTGGGACCGGGTTCTTGACGTTGGGCTGCTTGGATATCGTCCAATAAAGCCCAACGGATAGGAGCCACAAACTGCGTCGGGGACAAGATGGTGTCTGGTGGGGAGAGCTGAGGCGATACCTCGAACAAACGGGACAGGGCATCGGCCTTGCCGTTCTTGGAGCCAGGACGATAGGTCACCGTGAAACGGAACCTGGTGAAGAACATGGCCCACCGCGCCTGTCTGGAATTGAGCCTCTTTGCCTTCTGCAGATACTCCAGGTTCCGGTGATCAGTTAACACTAAGAATGGGTGCGTAGCCCCCTCTAACCAATGTCTCCACTCTTCTAAGGCCATCTTTATGGCTAAGAGCTCCCTGTTTCCTACATCATAATTCTGTTCAGTAGGCGACATCTTGTGTGAGAAATACGCACATGGATAGAGCTTCAGGGGACTTCCCTGGCGCTGTGAGAGCACTGCCCCTACCCCGGCCTCAGATGCATCAACCTCCACAATAAAGGGCAGTTTGGGATCAGGGTGCTTCAGGATTGGGGCAGAAGTAAAACGCTTCTTTAGGTCTTCAAAGGCCTGACTCGCCTCAGGAGTCCAGGTCAGGCGCCTAGGGGCTCCTTTTAACAGAGCAGTCAACGGGGCTGCAACGGAACTGAAGTTCCTTATGAAGCGCCTATAGAAATTCGCAAAACCTAGGAACCGTTGCAGGTCCTTTACTGTCTTTGGCTGGGGCCATGACAGAACTGCCGAGACCTTCTGTGGATCCATCGTGACCCCGTTGGGTGTTAGGATGTACCCCAGGAAATCCACAGAGTGCACATGGAACTGGCACTTCTCCCCTTTCACGTACAGCTTATGTGCTGCCAGCTTTTGCAACACCTCCCTGACATGTCCAATATGCTCCTCACGGGACCGAGAAAAGATCAGGATATCATCCAGATACACCAATACTGAGCGATTAATTAGTTCTCTGAGTACTTCATTAACAAAAGCCTGGAATACGGAAGGTGCATTCGCCAGGCCAAAAGGCATGACCAGGTACTCATAATGGCCGAGGGCGGTGCTAAAGGCGGTCTTCCACTCATCCCCTTCCCTAACGCGAATCAGGTTATATGCGCTCCTAAGGTCCAGTTTAGTAAAGATGGTAGCACCGGAAACCTGTTCGAGGGCCGACGTGATAAGAGGCAAGGGGTGCGGGTACTTCACAGTAATGGCATTTAGCCCCCGATAATCAATACAGGGGCGCAAACCCCCGTCCTTTTTCTCAACAAAGAAAAAGCCAGCGGAAGCTGGAGAGGTAGACGGCCGGATGAATCCGGCTTCTAGTGCCTCCGTTATATAAGCCTCCATTGCCTGATGTTCAGGTTGAGAAAGAGGGTATACCCGCCCCCTAGGGGGTGTAGTGCCCGAAAAAAGATCTATAGCACAATCCCAAGGTCTATGAGGAGGCAGTTCTGCAGCCTTGTGTTTGCTAAACACCGCCACTAGATCTGCATACTCCCTTGGAAGCTGCAGGGGCAGATCTGCATTAGGGCTCTCTATGGATGTGGAGTTACAAGATGTCTCCAGGTGTTCGGGACACTGCTGTCCCCAAGACAGCAGTTTCCCCTCCCTCCAAGAGATAATAGGGTCATGGGTGCATAACCATGGATATCCCAAAATAATGGGGTTATCAGGGGACTTAATCAGATAGAACCATATCTGTTCCTTATGGAGTGGCCCTACCTGCATAGTAACGGGCTCTGTGCGCTGCTCTACACGCCCCGACCCGATTGGAGCGCCATCAATAGCTTTAACAGCCAGGGGTTTGGGGCATCGGGCACAGGGCAAGCCCCAGGACGCGGCCATATCATGATCCATGAAATTCCCTGCAGCGCCACTGTCTACCATAGCTTCCGTCTGCTGCTGCTGGAAACCCCAGGATACTGTAACTGGTAATGTCAACAGGGAGGTATGGAGAGATACATCACTCACCAGTAAGTCGGTCCGTTGGGATCCACGGGGTGGCCGCACTGGACAGGAAACCTGCACGTGATCCGCAGCTCCACAGTAAAAGCACAAGCGTTGCAGAAAACGGCGCCTCCTTTCCTCCTCTGTCAAACGCCCGTTACTGAGTCGTATTATTCCCTGTCTGACGCACTGTTCTTCGAGCCCTGCACAGCTGACAAGGTTGCGTGCTTGAGCCGGCTCACTGTCCACAGGGCTGTAGGGCACCTGCTGCCCTGGCGGCGTCGGGGTCCGGCTGGACCCGGAGTTGCTCCGGTAATCCGGCGAGAACTCCTGAGAGAGTGGTCTTGACAATCGGGGGCTGGATGTCTTCTCCACTGGAGACCTGGAACGCACCTGAAAACTCTTGGTGCTGGGGAAGAACTGTCTCTCTGTCTTTCTGTCTGGGCTAGGGGGTGACTCTGGAGAGTAGGGCCCTGGGAACAGAGAGGCTGGACTGGAGATTGAGTATTCTGTGTAATTCTGGTTCTCACCTCTACTACCTTGCAAAGCCTCCGGGAAGGGAACGGACAGCTGCTCAGTAGCGCTGATCCCATTGGTCTGCACAGGGCTCGTGGGCTCTGCGCGAGGACCCGAGGAAGCATAAAGACGATCAAAAGACATGTCCGCCAATCATCATGCGTTTGCGAACTGGTCGGATCGGCGCCCCGCCCACCGTGACTGAGGAGTCGTGTCAACTGCTCCAACTGATCTGTGAGGCGGCTAGCGGCGTTTGCGCAAACCAGGAGCCGTTCTTGGTTCGCCTCTGTCAGATCCGCCAGCTCACGCCATTCCGCTGAAGTCATATTAGCAGGCGGATTCTTCTGTAGCGTCCGGACGGGAGTCCGACACGGACGCGCGTTGCTATTACGTCCAAACACAGACGAAATATATAATGACTTCACGTGCAGTGTGAGGTTAGACGTGTACGGTGAGTATTGTAAGACACTCGGTGGGAGTGAAACAAGAAACACGAGACCAGGAAACACACACGGTGTTGGAACTACGGTGAACAGTGAAACGCTAATCTGTGAGTCTGACCGCAACCCTGAGACGTGACGAAATACCGGACAGGAACGATGGACCAGGACTGAAGAACAAGAGGCAGGAACTGACGGGACGGGCACTCGGGACTGGAACATGCACACCTAGAAAACAAACTGAGGGAACAAGAGACTACCAATCGCCAACGAAGCACAAGAGAACTGCTGATTAAGAATCCGCGACTAGTTCTGCTCCGCTGGCTCCTTTTATACCTCCATGTCCTACGAGACTGTGAGGTGATAGGTGAGCGTTAGCTAGCGGCACTGAGTGGCGCCGCCTCTGACCAGGAGGGGCAGTGACCCCGTGGGATGTGACAATACGTTATTTCCTGACAAGGACAAAATCGGTTCCGAAATCTGATGAAATTAGTTTCTGTTTGCTTCTTGCAGTGAATTTCCCATATAATAAAAAGTGACTGCTTTTAAACTATGAAGGTACTGAAACCCAAGACATAACCTAACACGTAATCTTAAACGATTTCATGAAATTAGAGTATGTACAAAAATTTTCTTATTTTTTTTAATAGCAAAGGGAGCGGAAAAAAATTTGATGATTTTGGATATTACCTGCTGCAGACGTCGAGACTTAATTCAGCTGTGTTAGATGTTCATCATTACGCATGCTATATGAATTAAAATTAATACACTTACATGTTGATTCTAACAAATTATGCTTAATTATTTACCAAGTGGAGAGAAACCTAGCACATAGTAGATGTGAAGTTTAAACTACGAAACAAGTGTCGATTCCATCTTACCTTCTCACTCTTGGGTAACGTTTGGTTCCGTTTTAAGGAATCACCTCCATTAATACTGATCAGTTCCGCCTCTGCAGGTGGGAAAGGCGTTGGCAAAACCACCACATCACTCTTCAGCGTGTCTGAGCTAAAACACACGTCGTACTGCTGGGTGGACTTGGAGTAAGACCAGCTCCCGTCAGGGTGTGTGGTGATGACTGGAGCGCTGTACCGACTCAAACTGCCGTCTGTCCTGTGGCACTTTACTGCCACCAAAGTGATGAGACCCAGTAAAAATATGAGCGACACCGACACGATGGCGATGAGCAAATACAAGTTTAAATCGGAAAAGCTCTCCTCTTTGCTCGGCACTGGTCTGAACGGAGTCTGCATTTCACCCTTACTTTCCACAACCACAACGTCTATTGACACGGTCGCTGACAGTGAAGGTTCTCCGTTATCAGAAACCAGGATGAGCAGCGGGTGAGTTTTCAAGTCATTGTCACTCATTCGTCTCTTAGTCCGTATCTCCCCGTTGCTCGTTCCGATTCTGAACAGGTTGCTTCCCTTGGGCTCGGCGATGTGATAAGACAGTAGAGCATTATATCCAGAGTCGGCGTCTACAGCCCTGATCTTGGCCACGAAGTATCCCGCTTCGGCAGAGTAGGGAATGTTCTCGCTATTGACGGAGCCCTGGTCAGAATAGGGCGGCAGAACCCCAGGACTGTTGTCATTCTCATCCAGGATAAAAACGTTCACAGTCACGTTGCTGCTCAGTGGAGGAACTCCAGAGTCCGTGGCCTGAACTTGAAACTGGAAGGTTTTTACTTCCTCGTAATTGTAAGACCGCATGCTGTGTATTTCCCCGCTAGCAGAGTTCACGTTAATTAAAGTCGAAAAAGGCACATTGAGGGAACCGCTGTCCACCAACGTATATGACACACGGGCGTTTTCGTTTTCGTCTGGATCGGTCGCAGACACAGTACTTATAACGGTCCCTATCTGACTGTTCTCCTTCACATACACATTAATGACCGGTTCTGGGAATCGAGGAGCGTTGTCGTTCACATCAGAAACATGAACGGTTATGACGCTGGTGCTGGACAGAGGAGGGCTTCCCTCATCAGTAGCTGTAATAGTGACGTTGTACTGAGAAGTTTTCTCTCTATCTAGAGTTGATCCTAGTTTTAAAGAATAGTAGTTTCTGTATGACTTCTCCAATAAAAAAGGAGCGATTCCGGAAATATAACAATGTACGACTGCATTTCTTGCGTCATCCTTGTCTGAAACTGTAATCAGTGCAACGACAGTGCCAGGTGTTGCATCCTCTTTGACGGTCTCGTAAAGGGACGTCATTTTGATTTCCGGAGCATTATCATTTATGTCTATAATTTTCACCAATACTTTGCAGTGGGAAGCCAGGGGCGTATGGCCTTTGTCTCGCGCTTCAATTCTAATTTCATAGACGCTGCTTTCTTCATAATTCAAATTGTCAGTAACTGTTATCTCACCAGTATTTGGATTTATTGCAAATTTATTCAGAATGTCCTTTGCTCCTTCGCTACTAAATGAATATACAACTTGGCCATTAATGTCCTCATCAGGATCTGTTGCATTTAGCTTTATTATAGTTGCCCCTATCATGACGTTTTCGGCCACGCTTACCTTGTACACAGCATTCTCAAATGCCGGAGCGTTGTCATTGGCATCAAGCACATTGACAAAGATCTGTAACGTCCCTGACCTGGGAGGTTTCCCACCATCAACAGCCGTCAGTAGGAGATGAATTACAGGCTGTTTCTCTCGATCTAAAGCTTTATTTAGGACTAACTCGGCAGATACAAGAGCTCCATCAGTATTTACGTCGATCGAAAAATATTCGTTTGAACTGAGCTTGTAGTTTTTTACAGAGTTGCTCCCCACGTCCGGATCAACTGCATTAAGCAGAGGGAATTTTGTTCCTGTCATAGTAGATTCAGCGATCCTAATGTTTGCTGATTTCTCTGTAAAAGCTGGAGTATTGTCATTTATGTCTAATATATTTATTTCAAGTCTATACACGTTCAAAGGATAATGTAAAATTATTTCCAGTTCTACCGAGCATGAATGACTGTTTAAACATAGCGCCTCCCTGTCAATTCTTTCATTCACCAAGAGCATACCCGTTTTGGAATTTACATCAAAATACTTTTTAGAGGATCCCGAGATAATCTGAAGCATGCGCAGCTCCAGCTCGGGCACTTTAAGATTCAAATCCTTCGCTATATTTCCTACGATTGTGCCCTGGCTTACCTCTTCGAAAACTGAGTAGACAATTTGTTCAGACATCACATCCCGCAAACAAAGCAAAAGCAATAGCAGTCCCGTTGTCCGTATGTATATTCTTCTCTCCCGCAAAGTCATCGCTACCAGGTCGTTTTTAAACGGCGCTCAACTGTGCAGTGATGTTCAACTAGAGGCTCATATAACTGAAGACATAATCAACAACCTTGCTATTTTAAAAAAAAGCAAACATAGTCCCGACAACCAGCACCACATCTTCCTGCAATTTCATTTGCGAAGACCAGAGAGAACCCTGCGGTAATTCACAGGAGTCCGCGCCCGTCGATGTTTGCAGTCATACGGGTAGACAGTGACACCGTGTGGAAATAATGTATAACAGAGTCGTGTTTGTTTTTAGAATTTAAATTCAAAAAGCTATACCTGTCAACAACAATAACAACTGCATTACCAAATGGTATCCTAAAGTACAATACAGAAGTAATCGTAACATTTAAGTTTCTCTCCCAAACAGTACATGCTACAGTTCTGAGTCCTAATGCACCTCTTAGGATAAATTCAATAGTTTGAAACCATAGCAGCAGCTTGAGGCTGGGGCTAGGACTTGGACAACTTCTTATAGAAAACCTTAACATGATATATAATATTACTAACAGACCCGAACTGAAATATAAGAACAGTTGGAATTCCTGAAACAGAGTACTTCAGACGTGCTGTTATGTATTCATGTTGACCACGACATAATTTCATTACATTACCTTAAATAATCAGTGTCACGTTTTGACTAAATAGAACACAAGCAACAATAGAATGACGGCAAAGAGGGGGGCGGCTGTTCATCAACACAGTAGAGTAAACCGAAAACTATTCAGGACCATGGACAGCGTCAAAATGCTGGTCAGTGGACCCACGGTCCCCTCAGCATGCAGCTGTCAATAAGAACGCTTCAAGCCGTTTATACGTGTTTAAAACAGTGACGTAACAACTTGTCGGCTGTTGGGGGAACGAAAAATGAAAAATATCAGCAATAGAACGCAATGAAGTTATACACAGGTCTGCACGAACATGAGGATACGCCTACGATTTCACACGATCAAGTAATTTAGATGTGTAAGAACAGATTTTAAATGTAAACATTTTAAACGGGTTTAAATTATCATTTTAAAACTTTGTAAAGTTTTAAACATTAAGGTGAACGTGTTTATTAAGATAATTCGGAAAGTGGCAAAAACTCTGGTAATGTGTTGTGCACCGTGGGATGACGAATTGAGATGCACAAATTCAAACTATTTCGACCATCTCGACATTATTTTGTTTTTTTCTTGTTAAGTACCGATTTAAAATACATTATGATGTATTGTAACAAGTAATACAATCAAAAACTTTTGGTGATTAGACTTTTTCTGAGTGTATGTGTGTGCATAAATGCATAAATTGTACTTTAGCTGAGATGGACGTCGCTTTGGACAAAAGCGTCTGCTAAATGAATGAATGCAAATGTAAATGTGTGTGTGTGTGTGTGTGTGTGTGTGTGTGCGTTCGTGTCAGCAGAGTTGCACTGCAAAATTATTAAAAACGCATAACAGTGTTATTGCGGTTAAGAACTGGTAACTGAAACCAGAGCAATATTAGTTCAAAGTCGGTTCCCTGTGACTGTACAATGACCATCGAGCAAGGTATTGTGCTAATTTGCTTAATAATGTTGGATGCTTTAGATAAAACTGTTACAAAAACAACGACTTAACTGAGTGATATGCACAAATGGTCGTGCTTACCTCAGTCCTGGGTGATACTATAGGTTTCCTCTTTAAAGCGTCTTCTGTAGTTCCAGATAAGGCCACTTTTCTGTTTAAAGAATCAGCTCCATTAATACTGATCAGTTCCGCCTCCGCAGGTGGGAAAGGCGTTGGCAAAACCACCACATCACTCTTCAGCGTGTCTGAGCTAAAACACACGTCGTACTGCTGGGTGGATTTGGAGTAAGACCAGCTCCCGTCAGGGTGTGTGGTGATGACTGGAGCGCTGTACCGACTCAAACTGCCGTCTGTCCTGTGGCACTTTACTGCCACCAAAGTGATGAGACCCAGTAAAAATATGAGCGACACCGACACGATGGCGATGAGCAAATACAAGTTTAAATCGGAAAAGCTCTCCTCTTTGCTCGGCACTGGTCTGAACGGAGTCTGCATTTCACTCTTACTTTCCACAACCACAACGTCTATTGACACGGTCGCTGACAGTGAAGGTTCTCCGTTATCAGAAACCAGGATGAGCAGCGGGTGAGTTTTCAAGTCATTGTCACTCATTCGTCTCTTAGTCCGTATCTCCCCGTTGCTCGTTCCGATTCTGAACAGGTTGCTTCCCTTGGGCTCGGCGATGTGATAAGACAGTAGAGCATTATATCCAGAGTCGGCGTCTACAGCCCTGACCTTGGCCACAAAGTATCCCGCTTCGGCAGAGTAGGGAATGTTCTCGCTATTGACGGAGCCCTGGTCAGAATAGGGCGGCAGAATCCCAGGACTGTTGTCATTCTCATCCAGGATAAAAACGTTCACAGTCACGTTGCTGCTCAGTGGAGGAACTCCAGAGTCCGTGGCCTGAACTTGAAACTGGAAGGTTTTTACTTTCTCGTAATCAAAAGACTGCATGCTGTGTATTGCCCCGGTTAAGGAATTTACATTAAATAAAGACGTTAAAAGAGCACCGTTGACTGTTACTTGAGGTAAAGCATAATTCACCTGGGAGTTCTCATTCAAATCGGGGTCTGCAGCCGACACTGTGTATATATGACCGCCGACAGGGCTGTTCTCTTTTAGATACACATGCACTTCGGATTCTGGGAAACGGGGCGCATTATCGTTCACGTCCGACACCTGCACCATAATTACACGAGTGGTAGAGAGTGGAGGAGTTCCTTCATCTTCTACGAGAAGAGTAACATTGAAAAACGAATCTTTCTCTCGGTCTAGCGTGCCATCTAATATTAATGAATAATAGTTTTGGTAAGATGACTGTAGCTTGAATGGACTTCTACTCAACAGCTGGCAACGAACCGCTCCGTTCGTTCCTCGATCCTTGTCTGAAACGGTCATCAGTGCTACCACGGTGCCCTTACCGGCATCTTCCTTCACTGGGCTCAAGAGAGATGTTACTGTTATCTCCGGAGGATTGTCGTTCACGTCAAGAACCTCCACCAAGAGCTTGCAATGTCCGGTAGTAGGCATGCTTCCCCTGTCTGCTGCTTGGACACGAATCTCAAATATTCTATATTCTTCGTAATCAACTCTTCCTTTAACCATTACTTCACCCGTACGTGGATCAATTTCAAAAGTATCGAAGATATTTTGTGGGTTACGGTTGCTGAAAGAATATAAAACATCTCCATTTAAGCCTTCGTCCAAGTCGGTCGCATGGAGCTGAGTTATGACGGTGCCGAAAGGTACATTTTCGACAACAGACACTTTGTAAACCGATTGGTTAAAAACAGGAGCATTGTCATTCGCGTCCAAAACATTAATGATTATAGTTAATGTTCCCGACCTTGGCGGTGTACCCCCATCTATAGCCGTGAGTTCAAGCGCAATTGTGGCTTCTTTCTCTCGATCTAGAACCTTTTGTAGTACTAGTTCCGGCGATAATGTCTTATCGGTGTTCGTCTGTAATTCTATAGCAAAATACTCATTGTGGGAGAGTTTATATGTTCTTAGGGAATTTGATCCCACGTCGGCATCATATGCGCTTTCAACAGGAAATCGAGTTCCACCAGAAACAGTAACCTCGGTTATGTTGAGCGCCATATGAGAAACTGGAAATACTGGTGAATTATCATTAATATCCAGAACATTGATTTTCACCCTGTACAACTGCAGTGGTCTGTTCACCACTGCTTCTAAATGCACTGAGCAAGCGGCGGAGTCCGGGCAAAGCTCCTCTCTATCCACTCGTTCCTTCACGTACAAAAACCCGGTATCCGAATTAACGCCAAAGTAGTGCTTGTTTGGCCCAGAAACAATCTGAAAGCCACGGGCACCAAGTTCTTTGATAACAAGGTTGACATCTTTGGCTATGTTTCCCACAGGCGTCCCTAGTTTTACCTCCTCCGTCAGCGAGTAGACGATCTGTCCTGAAGCCTGATCACTGAGCCATGAGAACAGCACCAACAGAAAACCAACCTCCCTCGTTTTCTCCTTTGAAAAACCCAGCATTCCTCCGTTTGCAGGCAGAAATAATCCAAAATAATGACTTACATTCATAACGTTAATGTTTCCAGTGGACAATGCGAAATCGGACAAGGAGAAGACCCGAAACCACCCTTGTCGTTACAAAGAACATCCTGTATTTTCAGTAAAAAATATATGAAAAATTTGAATTCAACAATTCAACGAATGCACGTCTTGCCTGCAGCATATTTGTAAAAAGATGATTTACTTCTGAAACAAGTACGACCCCGCTCACTGGATTTTATATATTCAGCTAATGACCAATAATCAAACCTCACTCGAAGTAGCTCATAAAAATGCTGGCCCACAGCACAATAGCACGTCTTCTTCAGTTAGAGGCGGGGTGATTTCTGAAAATGATCTTGTGAACAACGAGCGACACTTAGTGGCTAACGGTGAGAAAATTCAAATGAATTCTGGTTTCTGGAGCGTTTTGAGCCATGCTATCCAGTGCTACACGGTCATACCTGAGAAACCTTTTTTTTTACTTTCTGCCCTTGTTTTAAATATATGGATGTATTTGGAATTTCTCTGTCCAGATGTCCAGGTGTTCCATCTTGACATTCAGACTGCAACCGTTTCATCACCAGTCGAGGTGATATCATCAGTGCTCAGCGTGTGTACTGCTGCAGTGGCCCAGTGACATTTATAAAAATAATTCTAAAACACAATAATAGCAGTTGAAATATACATGACACAACTGTATTGAGGCCCAACGGATATAATAGGCAGCCACCAGTAGTGGTATGATACACAGTGTCAAAATTCATTCAAAGTGATAGTAATTAATTAAATTCTTAATTCTTACGAAGTATTACAAATGTAGCAGTAATTACCTGCTTATAATATAATTAGACATAGAACTTTTAAATTAAAAAAAATTTCACAAATGATGCTGTAATATAATAAACTATCTAACTGGGATCTTTCCTTGAACAAACATTAAACTGGCTTACAAAAAGTGTACGATGTGATGAATTGATGTGGCCCACACTGGATTATGTCCTATAATTCCAGGAAAGGTTCCAGACAACTGTGACCTTGTACTGGACAAGCAGCTATTGAAAATGGATGAATGAATGGATGAATAAATTAATATATGATGTATTTTTTTACAGTACTTTAGCAAATAAGAGTCAAATTACCTTGACTCAAGTAATATACAGAAAAAGGTTACGTATTCATAAATTCTAACATCCTAATATATGGTTATTGGATGAAAATATATTTTTCCACTTGTTGGAATAATGATTTGTGTTACTTAATTTCAACCATCGTTAATAATGATCATTAATTATGATCATTGATCTGCCATCAAGATTTTCCAGCTGCATCAGAATGCCACAGCACAAGTGCTGTTTGACTTGTGAAAGCATTCAATGTATCTCCCCTGATCATCTCTCTCATGACACAATGACAGATAATGACATGATGGGCTTCCTTTAGCTGCCTCTATCAAATTCTGTTACAGCCTACTAGTTTAAGGATCAGCGACCCTGATAAGGATCTACAGGCCCTGATCATTCCCTACAGGCAACAACATTGCTTCAGTCCTCCTCTTCTGGCTCCTTGGTGGTCCCACATACAAGAGGTACAAAACTGAAAGTTTGTAATTTTGGCATTGATGTAGCGGAATGAGCTCCATCTCTTTCTGAAAACTGAGTCCTTTTCAATATTTATTGTGTCTCAAAATACCTTTCAGACCCACTTGTCTTAATCTCCTAACCACTCTGCACAATTACATAACATCATCTGTCATGATCACTTTTATACTTTCTTTGAAATTCATTTCTATAGGCAGCGACTAGCGTAATGTGTGCTGCCAAAAACAGCAGTATTGGACAAACTGACTGTGATTTGCCAGCTGTCTGTATCTAAAATTTGTGAAATACACTTGTGTTTATAATGAGTTCTGCACTGCTTTCGAGAAAATATTCAGCTAAATGAATAAATATGGGGGGTGCGGTGGCGCAGTGGATTGGACCACGGTCCTGCTTTCTGGTGGGTCTGGGGTTCGAGTCCCGCTTGGAGTGCCTTGCGACGGACTGGCGTCCTGTCCTGGGTGTGTCCCCTCCCCCTCCGGCCTTACGCCTTGTGTTACCGGGTAGGCTCCGGTTCCCCGCGACCCCGTATGGGACAAGCGGTTCAGAAAATGTGTGTGTGTGTATAAATATGTTATCAGAAATATGTTCTCAGTAACTTTGTCTAATCATGTTTTGGGAAGAGTGCTGCTTTGTCAGTGCAAAAATGTATATGACTATCAGCAAGAGCATGTTTCTAAATAGGTGTGTTAGGGATGTGTGCACTTGTCAAAGAGAGTTTCAGTGTAAGCATGTGAGAAACTGAATTGTGAGAGTCTCCACCCCACTTACAGACTGCTTTGTGTCCACCAGTGGATTTCCTCCTAGGATGTCAGTAAGGAGCTCAGGGAAGCTAAAGCAACTAATCTGTGGATTAGATTAAGGAGCGGCAACTTCATCCTGCTTTGACAGAATATAATCTTTAATAGCATTTACAATAACAATGTGTCTCTTTGCCATGATAATTTTTTTTAAGAGAAACAATTACAGTGTTTCAATATAGCTAGATTTTAAAGTCAGTAATAGTAGTGCTCCTGCTCCTTGCAGTCAACTTAATTTATAGAATGCAGTAACAAACAACTGGTCATTGAGTTGTACTGTAACTTTTCCTAATGGAATCAAAAACATAAAAATCTAAACTGCTTGTTAGGGACATCTGAGAACCTCTGACCCCTTCATGAGGACATTTAAGGAAGCCCCTTAAAAAAATGCTGTATAAACACAGTTGCTTGTACAATGTATAAGAGTCTTGGTCACAGACCAATCTGGCTGATGTGGGTGTAGAACACTTGGTAAAACTGAGCTCAAGTAATATTTTTAGCCAAGATTAACAATCAGAGTGTAAGTATCTGATTCCCAACATGAGCAGAATATTTCACAGAATAAGACCTTTAAATGAAAAGACTTTACTGCCCTATGCACTTAACAGTAGCTGATTCAATGTCATAGTGGTGTAGAAAAAGTATTTTTCCCCATTCGCAGTTCTTCATTTTTTTCAGCTTTTGTCATTAAATTTGACCAGTTTTTTGTCAGTTCAACAGGCATATGAATGGAGCTCCAGAAAGGAAAAAGTGAACCCCAGTATTCTTTTTCAGTTCCTTGATGTGGAAGATAATGACATGGGCAAAATGAATACGAAAAAGTAAAATTCCCCAGCAATCAATATTTGATGCACTAACCTGCAATTACTGCAGCTAAACACTTCCTATAGTTGATGACCAGGGTCTCAGTGGTGGAAAAATAGCAGCCCACTCCGTTATGGATAACAGCTTTAGCTAAGCAGGTTTTAGCATTTGCAGGTTTTCCAGTAGGAATAGTTGGTTTCAGGTCTTGACAACATCTTAATTGTATTCAGCTGAAGTCTTTAACTAGGCCATTACATAGCTTAATTTTCAGCCATGCTGATGTTGACTTGTTTGCACATTTTAAGATCATTGTCTTGCAGCATAATGGCCTCAATAGAAAGAGGATGATACAAAGAGGAATTTTGGGGACCTTCAATGACAGCAGGTCTTGTAACAGGAAAACATTTCCAGACCATTATACTGCCACCATCATGCTTAAGATTTGGAAGAAGATTTTATCCTAAACTACTATGTTTGGTTTTTGCCAGATATAATGATACCCATATTGTCCAAAAAGTTCTACTTTAGATTTATCAGTCATCAAAAGATTCTTCCAGACAGCTTAAGTGACAGTCAGGTGCTTTCTACATTTATTTATTTAGCAGATACTTTTCTCCAAAGCAACTTCCAATGAACTCCATGTAGTGTTATCAGCCCATACACCTTATTCACCAAGGTGACTTGCACTGCTAGATACACTACTCACAATGGGTCACTCATCCATACATTAGTGAAACACACACTCTCTCTGTCACACACACACTATGGGGGGGAACCTGAACAGCATGTCTTTGGACTGTGGGAGGAAATCAGAGCACCTGGTGGAAATCCACACAGACACAGGGAGAACATGCAAACTCCACACACACTGAGTGGGGATTGAACCCATGTACTCTCACACCACCCAAGCACTGAGAGACAGCAGCACTTATCACTGTGCCACCTATTTACATCATTACATTTATCATCTTTTTTAATGTGGACAAAGATTCAGCAGTTTTGAGCGAGGGGGGGAGGTCGTTCCACCACAATGGAGGCAGAACCGAAAACCTCCATGCTTTACCTTTCATGCGTAGGACCACCAAGTGGGTAGATGTGGAAGAGTGCAGCTGGTCTGGTTGAGGTGTAGTGAATGAGGATGAGCTTTCATGTTCCTTTTAGTAAAGAGTGGTTTGAGCCTTTTCAATTCCTGTAGTGTCTTCTTGGTTAATAATAAAGAGAAACTTGAGTTGAGCAGCGAGAAGGCTGTAATCCCCTGACTACTGTTGCCTGAATAATGCTTATGGAGCAATTTTTGCATTTATTAATTTAGCAGACAGTTTTCTCCAGTGAAAACTACATAATTAATTTTTTCACCCAAGGTGACTTACAGTGTGAGATATTAACTATAGTTAGTCACTTATCTACAGCAGTGACACAAACTCTCACACTCAAACTATGGGCAGTTTTACTGCCAACAAATTTACTTGAAACATATCCTTGGACTGTGAGAGGAAACTGCAGCACCTGCAGGAATTCCATGCAAATGCAGGCAGAACACATAAACACTCCAAAGACTGAGCAGGGAATCAAATCCACATCCTCTCATACCACCCAGGTACTATGAGACAACAGTGCTACTCGCTGCACCACCACCCAGTAGGGAAAGCCCTCCTAGGCAGAATCAGCACTGTTACAGACTTTCTCCATTTGATGAATATGACTCTCATCATGGTTTAATTGATGCTCAGAGCCTTAGAAATAGCTGTGTAATAATGCCCAGACTGACAGACTTCAGCAACTTTTTCCCAGAGGGCCACAGAAATTTCCTTTCACCATGGGATTATGTGTCCCTCTGTCTGTTTTGTCAACTTAACTTTTTGTGGCAATGGTTTAAGTAGTTTAAGATTATACTGAACAGGCCTGCCCAAAATCAGGCCTGATTCATTCAAATTAGGCACGTTAAAGAGGCAATTACTTTTTCACACCAATTATTTAATTTAACATTTAAGTATCTTCCACTCCAAGAAAATTGCATAAAACAGTCCTGGTATCACTTTTTCTGTCAGACTCCATTCCTGTACTACTAGAACTGAAAAAAAGATCTGATCAAATTTAATGGCAAAAATCTGCAAAGATAAAGAAAAATAGGATGGGAAAATACACTTTTTAATGCCTCAGTTATTTGACACTCTGAGCAGCATAATGTAGAAGAGTATACTGAGGAGTGGCAGCAAATTTTATTGGAAATATGTGACTGCAAGAATATAAATATGTGGTTGCAAGGTGAGCATCTATAGTAATGTAAACATGTGTCATTAGCAGAAAACAGAACATTCAGCTTGTATTATGAAAGTTTGTGACCTGAAATCTCCTAACAGCATCTCTGTCTGATCAGAATTTCATGATGTTACCCAGCCCTTTACATAATCACACATCCAGGCAAGCGCACACACTCTTCAGGCAGTGTGAAGTAACCATGGCGACAAGAAGGCACAGCCAGAATATTCAGCACTGGTTTTTCAGGTCTTTATTTTCTGTCATTGGTGACATTGATCCTTTTTATTAAGGTTCTTGAACAAGCAATATAGGATTACGTTGTTTTGGAGGTATGTCATGATATGTATTAGTGGTATATCCTAATAATTAATTTGTCCAGCTTCTGCAAAGAGAACAAGGCGTTCACACTTTATTCTTGTATAGGGAAATAAGCAGCATGTCTTCGAGATACATTCTTGTATATGAATATTCTGGGAACAGTAATAACTTGAGTCAGCTGAGAAATCTAAATATAGTAAGTGTTTCATTAACTGCTCTCAAAGAATTGAAAGCACTGTGAAAATATTTTTTTCAGCTTTAAAGGAAAGTGAAATAGTTTATTCTCGGTTCTTACTGAAGACAAAATGTATCACAGGTGAGAACATTAAAATCGGGATTTCAGCACTCCCCCTGCCTACTGTTACTGAAGGAATGAGTATTAGAGTATTCACACACAGGGTGGTGCAGCAGGTAGCACTGCTGCCTAACAGTACCTGGGGAGTTTGAGTGAAGTGTCCAAATCTGATTCATTCTGTGTGGGGTTTGGATGTGTTCCCTGTTTTCGTGAGGGTTTCCTCCATGTGCACAATTTCCTTCCACAGTCCTAAGACATGCATTTCAGGATGGCTGGTGACTCTGAATTACCCTTAGTCTGTAAATGAGTGTATGTCTGCAATCCTGTAATGGACTGGTGTCCTGTCCATGGTGTACCCTGAGTATCCTTCTTTCCTGTGTTTGTGGAATAGGTCCTGAACCACTGCGATCCTGACTTGGACAAGCAGTTAATGACAGTGAATGAGTTTATACATATACAAGTATGCATACATACATACATACATATATACATACAGTACATAGAAATGTTCACGCATAAAACTGTCCTTCAGGTTCTATAATTACTGCTGTCATAGAAGTAATCATGTTTGTGCCAAACATAAAGGCACACATGTCCTTCAATTTCTACAACTACAAAAGACACAGTACTGTTTTCATACCCTCTTTACACAAACACACACATCAACAGACATGTTAATCATAAGTTGTGTTTATTTCATTTGATATAATGATTAATTATTTACTGACACAGCATGCACCTTTGCCTGGGCAGAAATAGCTGGCCTTGAATCTTTCCACACTGCCATATGGCCTTGATGATGATCCCACTGCCGTATGGTCTCTTTTGAAGATCAAATCATTAGTCTCTCTACGTCGAGAGAATATAAAAGTAAAATTAATTTGGGAGCAGGTAAGAAACATGCATACTTGTTCTTTCTCAACCAGGAAAAGCCACAGCTCTTAATATAAGGAGCAGGGATCGCTAACAGCCAGATGGCAATGTGTGAGGCCAGTGCACAGCCATTGCAGGAGCACGAAGCAACACTATAGGAGCAAATACTGGGAAATGTACAAGTATTGCCCCTAAACATTACTACTGCAACATAACCAATACTACCCATCCTCTAAATTGAGTAAGGGAATATAGCACAGTTCACTACTACGTAACATCAATATTACGTTCAGGTACTTAACAAATTAGGTGCCCTTTCAATAAATTAATAAAAACATGCCAGTATCCAAGTTGGTGTGGTTACTAAAGGACACAGAATTCAGTGGACATTATAAACATCAATCTTATTTAGCAAAGCACCTTTAACAAGCAATGGTACAAAGCTTTTGCAAGGTAAACACAGGAAAAAAATACATTTAAAAGAAATTAGACATTATCTTTATAATACAGATATGTAAATGTACTTGAAATATAAAATCCAAAGTGTTAGTTTGATAAATTTATGCAAACTTCAATATAAACTTCCTGAATAACTAAAACGTTTTTTATTATTTTTACCAACCTAAAGAATAATTAAAACATCAGTTCTAATGTACTGCACTGTTACTTAAACATGTTGCATAGGAAAATGCCTTGTCTTATGCCAACAAAATATACAATGGCAAGCTAATTCACCTTGTGACAAAAAAGTTGTACATTCAAGTTAAAAAGGTGGCCATGCTTTTGCACTCTTGGGAAAGGTGCTTTTTCTAATTAACAAAAATGCAAAACATTATTTAGCTGGCAAACATTTGTTCAAAGTAACCTTAATGTACTACAGGTTCTACACCACGTGCAGTGGGGGTAGCTCTTTTCAAGATGTTGAAAAGCATCAATGCAGATTGTACAATATACTGACAAAATTACATCTTAATGGTCAACTTTTTTAAATATTTCCTTTACATGGTAACATTTGGATTTTATATTGCAACATAATTATTTTGGACTTCTGCTGATAACACCAAATATGAAAGCAGGATAATACAAACAACGTGACAGAACATACCAAATGTAGTGCAGGGAACATACAGCTTATGAGTACACTAAAGAACCCAGACACAGTGCGAAGCAGTGGGTCTCCAGTAGGGGCGATGGCAGCAACAGTGGCCCTTTGATGGATCTGGGACTATCATGCAAATTATATCATGTCTTTTTGCTGCAAACGGTGCAGAGAAAGATTCTGGAAAAAAAAAACAAAAAAACATATAATGTCATATCCAATGCTATTAAATTCTCGTTCACAGTAATACTGCTGAGCAGAAAACAATTTTGTGTTTACAATACAGGCATTAATATTTTTCTTTGTTTCTTTTGCTTAAGTGCAAATAGATGTATACAACTCAGCTTCTGATTACCAGACTCAACTGGCTCAACCAAATAAGCTCAGTATTTATTGTTGCCTTCAACTAATATATGGAGCTGGGCTCATTTGAGCGGATAGTTTAACTTATTTATACCATGTGCTGAATATCCTGTTGTACTCTAGTCTCATTACAAATCTGTTGTTTAGTCATTTTTGCTTAACGCTACTAATAATGCGTGTACTATTATGATCGTACAATGGCAGAATTACAAATGGCTCTTATACTTCAGAACAAAGACTTCAGTCTTGTTAAACAGAGCTCTGTTTTACCAGTTTTACCAGTCAGGCCTTCACTGCACCTATGAAGCCTCCATTTAACTAAAAAGGCTTTCAATGAGGTAATCAGGCCACAGTCCAGGAAATTAGGTCTCCATCCAGTTAAATAGACCAATAATTAAGTACCCGGCCTTCACTCCATAAACTACACTTCCAGTGTATACACTGGACCATAAGATAAGCAGACCTGCAACATCCACACAGTCTAGAGTTCTATAAAACCACTTTTGTGACAGAAACTGTTCAACGGCACATTGTTCTAACCACACAAACATACTGGACACAAATACAGTCATGTGAGAACACAAACACATAGACACTGGGAGACTCAGACACATTGGACCTGAGGAAACAGCAGTTGTTTACATAGTAGCTGACTACAGTAAAACAACATCATAGTTATTTACCATGTAACTGAAGTTCCAGTGAAGTACAAAAATGATAAACAGTATTAACAAGGCATCACCCTGTGGGGGCAGTCTGTCTCTACAGCTGGGACTGTGTTCTGTGAACACAAGCAATCCATCCCACACCACACCCACTGCAGTCCTTCCGCATGACCTACTGTCTCTGTCTGCACTGTGTATTAGAGCATGGCTGTGAGAATTTCAGAGCGTGCATTTTGGCGTATCACAGTGCGACAATGGCAATGTGTGTATATGTCTATGTACACGATATGTATGGCAACATGGTTATGAAAAGGTTATTGTGCATGTCTGTGTGTTGTAGGTGTACTCTACTTTCACACGCTTTCTCCCTCAAATGATGCTTGATGAGGGTCAGTAAAGCAACAAGGCTAGTCACGCTTTCAGTCACCCACATCCAGAGCCAAAAAAAACATCCTGAAAGGGTAAACACTGCAATGGCAATCACTGTACACAAAGCTCAATGCTATATGTGTTTTGAAATTATATATTTTAAAATATTTTTGAAGGTATAAGACAGTGCTGAATATTTTAATAAATTGCTTTAACACAGGCATGATGAGGTGGGTATGAGTGCATGTGTGCGTGTGTGCTTCAGTTCTGAATAGAAGCTGCGCCTTGATGCCATGGTTACAGATCTGCCTTCTGCTTCTGAAACAACGAGAGAGGGGGAGGGGGAGGGGGAACATATTAAATAGAGTAGTATTCATCCAAACAGAGGCCTGCACTTGCACAGTCCAAACAGATCAGCAACCCCCCCCTCCCCTAACATCTCTGGTTATCTAGGTTCTAGTCTGGGTACTACAGCCATGAAAGAAATCAACATCTTATAACAAAGACCAGAAAATTAGGCATGCTGTTTTGCCCACAGAATAAACTGCAGGTCAGAATCTCCTGAAATAATTCATTTTTACAAATATTTGGTTATACATGAAATTTCAACCTGCTTTGAGAAAGAAGAAATATTTCTCATAGATACAATTAAAAGTACACTGTTAGATTTACAGACAACCTAAAAAAAATTTTATTTGTTAGTTTACATACAGTAAACAATCACAATCATGATCCAGTTTAAAGGCATTTCTATGCATAAGGGATTAATATAGCATCTTAAAATAACTGAGGTACTTAAGAAAATATTCACTGTAATGCCCCAGATTACAGCTTCCTTCCCACAATGTTAGATACAACAGCCACAACATAAAACACACAGAACACTATCAGTCCATGGAGAAAGGATGAACAATAGCTTATTCTCATTATGTAGGCAGACCACTCCAGCACATGCTCAGTAGGGAGGTACCATCTTACATGATACTGGGCTACATGCAAACAGGAGGGGGACAATCTGAGATGAGCTGTTCCCTCCTCTCACTCAACCCCCCCCTTCTCTCACATCTGCTCCCTCCCACGTTCACATCAGAAATAGCCTCTCCAGTGCTTGTCATTTTTATTGGTTCACATGATCCCTTCCTCATCTCACTGAGCCTCAGACCCATCTGGTCCCGCTGGTGCTATATTCATCGATTCAGTTTATGCTTTTTAACAATGTGTATCTTCACACTGGCCACCAAGAGCTCTCTGTTCTGCCTGAATGCATGACACGATCACATTTTTCACTGCTTCAACCAGGTACCTGAATCTACAGTAGGAAACGGAATGGTAATTACATCAATGGCACTATTTAATGCACCAAATACAGAGGAATACTTAACAGAGGAGACCAAACTTCTACCATCATGCATTGTAAGACTCAGCTGTACTGAAATGAATGCCAGCATAGTTACCACAGGCTGCTGAAACAGCTTCAGTCTTATCAAGTTAAAACAAAAAACAAAACTGCAGCAGCATGAACTGTTTCTAAGCTTGTTTCTATGGCTCTTATGATGAGTACTTTATTGTCACACCATATTCCTCAGTGAAGGTAGTGTTGCAGAAAAGACAGAGTATTGGATATACTGATTTTTTAGATGGCAAAGCTGCACACACAGAAGTGTAGTGCCAGAGAAAGATTTTAATGTTCCTGTGCAAAGTGGAGGCAGTTTTTACAAGTTCAAACAGATACCATAACACATTGTACTTGCCTTCACCATGAAGGCCTCATCTCCCTATCCTCTCTCCATTGTACTCAGGGCCACCTTATATGCCATTCGACCCTTGTTGGACCGTACCATATTTAAAACGACATTACATATCATGGCTTACACACACACACACACACACACACACACACACCATCTGAACCGCTTGTTCCATACGGGGTCACGGGGAACCAGAGCCTAACCCGGCAACACAGGGCAAAAGGCTGGATGGGGAGGGGACACACCCAGGACGGGACGCCAGTCTGTCACAAGGCACCCCAAGTGGGACCTGAACCCCAGACCCACCAGAGAGCAGGACCCTGTCCAACCCACTGCACCACCACACCCCACTTCTACAAAACACTGAGTAACAAAAAATATACAATTAAAAACACAATACATGTACACATTCATTTGACACATATATCCAAAAACACATTTGAACACCCCTGCCTTACTAGTATACTCCCCAAGAAGGATGGGGCCCTCCCTTGCCATGATGCACTATAAAGCCAGTCCAAAGGGCTTTCTTCTGTTTGGCAGCAAAGAAACAGTACCTAGTAGGCCAAAGAGGTAGTTTGGCAAACTGCAGTAATAACCAAATAAAGGCAAGTGTAACAGTACTGCAAATGGAACTTTTCAGATGAAGTCTTATGCAGCTACTCATGTGATGTACATTGATTCATATGGTGGAAAGAAAATAACTGTACTTAAGAATCATGTGTCTGCATCTAAGTCTCTATTTCTGCTAATGTAACGTACACATTGTATTTCCTATGAGATGTACATCACTTTGGAGAAAAGCATCTGCTAAATGAATAAATGTAAATGTACAGGATAATTAAAGCAGCAATTAAACTTTTTTTACCTGAAACACTGAACAATTGAATCAGTAGTAACATGGCCTAAGATTGTGTTTGCACCCACACACAATGTTGTCATGTTGTTGCCCATGTGGTGACTATGGTTGTGTTTCTAGAAGGGTCTATAAGTGGTCATACTGGGCCAGTCACATTTACATATGGGCATGATTTAATTTTGCACTATGTACACCCAAAGCATTTTAGGTGTGACCATTGGATAACCTTTTAATTAAGTTTGTCAAATAACTGAAGTAAAAGCAACTGAAATCACCAAAAAACTGTATAAACCTGAATGGGACAGCAACATCGTGTGACAGGAATGTTTATATCCCGGCCTTTAAGCAGTTCATGTGCATGAACACACCAACAAGCACAGAGTACAACATTAATGTTCTGAGCAGTCATTTAAGCAAAAGCCAAGGGATTTCTATCAGTGTAAAGCTCTCAATAAAGATTTGAATAACTGAAACATACTGCCATACCTCAGGGGCAGATAGCCACATCTAGTGAAAGGTTTATTAAGGTGAAACAAACCACAGGGGCTTTATTCGCACAATGTTTTATGCTATTTGAGATTTTTGGTTTAAAATTGTTCTTTCTGTGATGCATTAGATCCTTTCCAATCATCCAACAGAGGTTTTTTTTCCTTCATGTTCTGTTCTCTTAATATTTGTGCTAACAGGCCATTTCCGCTTTTTATTTATATGATAATAATAGTGTTGATTTTTGTTAAATTCATCTTGGTTTTCACAGGCCTTAAAATAATTAAACCTGTAAGTACACACATTTTCTCACACCCGGTTCCTTCAGATCACACATACTTTGAGAATGTTGGCCATTTACAAATAAGAGAGGACAAGGTATCTACACCTAGACAAAGGGGCACCCATCCCTTACAATGAATGTCCTATGCTGACAGGCTGTACAAATCCGGTTTCTGTGCATTCAGCGTGACCGCACCACACAGAGAAGACATACAGTATGAAGGCTCTTGCACACCAGGGTGGCTGAACCCTCTGGGATACCTGCCAATAATTCATTGGTTTATGTGGCTGCCATGTCCCTACTCCGTGAGGCCTATGCCACACCGAGCACAGAAACATAAAATAAAGCAGACTGGTCAAAATATATTGTTTACTTATCAACAGTCAAAAGGACTGCGTAGAGTGACAGACTCTGCATCAGACTGATCTGCTATTAAGAACAATATCTCTTATGTATTATCTATTCTCTATTAAATCTTTTAATCACCTTCTTGAGCATACATTCATCCATTATGAATAACAGCTTGTACAACACAGGGTCTCAGTGGCCAAGGGCCCATCCCAGAGGCATAGGGTATGAGGCACAAAACACCATGAAAACAAAGCAAGCCTGTTTCAGCGCAGTCACACAAAATCACACATAACGGGCAGTTTACATTCTCCGATTTACTGGAAATACGCCTTAGAACTATGAGAGGAAAGCACAGTATCAGGTGAAAACCCACACGAATGCGGAGAACACGTGCAAACTGTGCACAAACTGATCTGGATTTAAACCCACAGTCCCGAAGGTAGGAGGCACTAGCACTACCCACTGTGCCACCATACTGGCCTCACATGAACATGTGCCTTATAAATGAGAGCAAGTGCTGTACTCTTTCTATTTCCATGGCAATAACCTCTGGGCAGATAAACACATTAAAGGAGAATGCACTTTACAACCACATGAATGCTTCAACCCAGAAATTAATTTCGACAGAAGTTATAAAGGAGTCCCGAGGAAAGCTTTGCAGTTTGCCTCACACAAACTCATTCACATTGTGACAATCAAAATCCAGGTCCCCCACATGACTCTGGCTATTATGCTATTCTGACACTGCAGTGCCTTTTCATCCCCCTCCCCCCGTCTCTCTCTGTGCTTGCTCCTCTGCTCAGACATGCAAGCACGAGCACACGGAGGGAATTACTATCACAGCACGCCGGAGAACCCCTATCTTCCCTCCCTGTGAACAAAGACTGACAATTTCGCCAGAATGGAAAAATACTTTTCCCAATTCTGAATATAAGCTTTCATTTTAATAAATGTGTTTCCTGGTTATTTTAGCTTTATTAAAACACAGCAAGGTCATTGCAAATAAAAATCATGTGAGAGAAGAAACACGGCTGTGCTTTTCAGACTAGCTGAGCACAGCACGTGCACTGTGAGGGTTTGTTTCTCTACCTCCATTTTGGTATGTTATAGCAGTCAGGAATGGATTCAGAGGATGTTGTGTGTCAATGCTTATGTGTATGTGCAAAATGGGGGGGGCGGATAGTGATTTAAGGGAGAACTGAGACTGACTTGGAATAAACAATATTACGGTTTTGTTTTGAACTGTAATAACCACCTCCATTTAGAGGATTTTTGTGGCCAAACCTAAGAGCCTCATCAGGCTAAGCTTGTTCTGTGAAATAATCACCCCTTTTCATATGTTCTTGTGAAGTATCACAAACACATTATGGTATGTTTGGCAAAGATAACTGACATTAAGATGTTTGTGAACTACAATAACCAGCTCTATAGGGAGTAACTGGGGACTTTGATGAAGACCCCATTAAATTGGAATTCCTGTAATAGAACAGGGAAATGCTTCAGTCTGACTTGCTTGTAGGTAGACAGCTGGTAGTAGGGATGTAAGTCAGTCTTATGACCTTTAAACCAAACCAGATGAGAAAATTGTTTTGTTACAGTAATAAGAAGCCCACGGTATTTTTGCTCACAATGCTAACATCATCTTAGACTCCTTAATGTCCTTCAAAATGACTAACGTTTTTAACTCCCTCCAGATTTTCAAGAAGAGCCTGTTACGATAATGAAAACTTGTCATGTTAAAGGAGGAGAAAACACACGTTAACTGAAACTGCTTGTCCTAAGCAGGGTCACAGCGAACCGGAGCCTAACCTGGCAACAAGACCAGAGGGGGAGGGAAAACACCCAAGACAAGATACCAGTCCCTCACAAGGGACCCCAAGCAGGACTTGAACACCAGACCCACCAGCAAGAAGGCACAGGTCAAACCCACTGCACCACCATGCCCCCCAAGAAGAAGAGGGAAGAAAACAGTGACATTATTGAGGTAAGAAGAACAAAAAATCAACTAATCTTTTCATTAATTTTATCTGACACTTTTCTCCAAAGCAATTTACAGAGTTAAGCTGCCTTTAATTATTTACCCATTTATACAGCTGGGGAATTTCAGCTGAGCAATTTAGACTAAGTATCTTGCTCAAGGGTACTACCACTAGAGGTGGGATTGAAGCATGCAATCTTTGGGTCCAAAGATAGCAGGTCTAACCACTATGATACCCATCTTAACATCTTGAGGAGGCCTCATGGAAGAATCACACATAATCCTCATCTGTAACTATGACAAGCACTTGAACAAATGTAATGGCACTGACAGACATTGTCTGGACATTACAGTTATTTCACATTTTTAACATGATTTTAATTGAGTTGCTGTAAAAAAAAAAAAAAAAACTATTCAAAACACTACATGATTCCAGATCTTTAAAATGTGGGTACATTAGCTTGTTTAAGGCTAAGTAACTGAAATTGCAACAGATCTCAATTACAGTTTTTCTCAATCAATTTGACACATTACTCCAAACTCTGGTCATTGCTCTCAAAACAATTAACACAGCCATCTGAACACTTCATTCATTGTCCTAAATAGACAAGAAATTACAATCTATCTCATACTACTTTCAAATTCTGAAGAAAAATAAAAAACCTATGTTTTGTTACAATTTGTTACAATTGTCTATAATCTATAGCAGGTATACAAAGTTTCCTTTGAGAGGAACTCTATCAGAGTGAAGGAGTTACGATTCCAGTTTGTTCAAGTACGTGTAAGCCACACAATTACTGCACTTTTATCGTAAGTACAAAGATATTGTTTTCCTGGATGTTATGTGTCTATATACTGTTCCGCTCTAAGTGGAAAAGTTCAGGCGTCTCTGGGTGTAGTGCTATGTTAAAGTGGGAACCCAGACTGTTTTGCAACAGTTACAGTATAAACTTTGCAATAAGTTTCTCTCAGTCATTTTAACACATTTCTCCAAATTAATGTAATTGCTCTCAAAACAATTAACACAGCCAACTAAACACACTCTTACTTGAGCAAACAGTTCAATTCCACTGCATAAAGAAGTACTGCCTTTTCTTCTACTAATGCATTTACTAAAATTAAATACTAACATCAAACGTCAGTTGTGTGGTCTATTGATTGTATTACATAGTTTGATGTACACACACAAATACATGAATGCAAATACACGTTTATTGTAAAGTTCTCTACTGAGGAGTTCTGTTGTATAACAGAAGCTACTGCCTCAACATCTCCGCAGGCCTCTTCTATTGCTTGAAGAAGACTGTAAGGGTTGCGATCATATACTTTCCATCCCCAACAGGAGAAGAACTCCTCAACTGGATTCAGGAAAGGAGAATATAGTGGAAGGAACATCATCCTGAAATGTGGGTAATGCTCAAACCACTCCCGCACCAGCGCCGAATGGTGGAATGGCACATTGTCCCAAACAACTACAAAATTTCACTCCATTTGCTTCTGGTCAACCTGCGGGAAGGTGATTTCATTGAGCGAGTTTAAAAAATTTTGCATCCTTTCAATATTGTATGGCCCCAAGACAGTATTGTGTGCCATAACACCAGTAGTTGAAATTGCGGCAGACATGGTGATGTTGCCTCCCTGCTGTCCAGGGACATTGGCCATCGTGCCATAGTCAATCACATTCCTCCCTCCTCTTTTTTTTTTTTTTAAGATTGAAGCCATACAGGTACATATACAGGTACTCGAAATGAGTAGCACTGCTATCCAACTCTAAAATTCTGTAGAGTAAGAACACACAGTACAATAAGTTAGTGTTTTTTAAAGTAATGGCATTGATTGCAAAGTTTATACTGTAACTGTTGCAGAACAGTCTGGGTTCCCACTTTGACACAGCACTATGCCCAGAGATGCTTGAATTTTTCCACTTAGAGTGGAATAGTATATACACATAATACAGACACATAACATCCAGGAAAACAATATCTTTGTACTTACGATAAAAGTGCAGTAATTATGTAGCTTACATGTACTTGAACAAACTGGAATCGTAACTCCTTCACTTTGATAGAGTTCCTCTCAAAGGGAACTTTGTATACCTGCTTCATCCGGATGGCATTTCTTCTTACAACACAATCAGTTGTGGCAAGACTGCATTGCTGAATATTCTGGAATACTTGGTTGTTCTGTATTATTCTTTGCTTGATTTCTTTGAGACGGATGGTGTCTTTGTAGACAACCATGTCAACAATGGCATGCTCTTGTTCAACTGAAAAGAGTCTTGTTCATCCACCTGAATGTTGTCAAACTTCCATTCTGACAAATGTTTGGATGAGTACGAACATTTATAGTATAGAAATAGAGAACTAGAGTCTAACGATAGCAGTACAATGGTATGGTTACTTACCGGTTTTCACTCTGAAATGTGCGGATAATTGAAGCCACTGTGGATCTGTTTATGTTGGGCTGAACTCTCTGCCCAGCTTCTCTGAAGGAGAGACCATGATTTATGACATGGTCAATTAGGGTGGCCCTCATTTCATTTGAAACCTGTCTGAACCCAATCCTTCTTCCTCTCCTGCCTCCTCTTCCACAACGCTATCCCTTTCCTCTCTGCTCATGTCTTGTTACATTTTCTTCTCTTGCTCTTTCTACTACACCATTGCCCTCCACTCTACCCATCTCTTCTCCCTCTACTCCTCCCCCTCTCCTTTTCCTACATCCTCACCTCTTCTTCCCTCATCGCTTTCTTCCTCTTCCACTCTTCATCTTCCTCTACCCTCTCCACCACCTCTCACTCTTACATGTCTTCCTTTCCCCCTTCTAATTCTTGTTCTTATTCTTTGACTTTTTTCTTTTCCCCTTTTATAATTATAGGGATTGTGATAATTGTGTAATCAGTTAAGAAATTTGCATTTCCTGTGTTGTGTGTATTACTAAATCAGCAGATATCAATTTGGGGCTCATTGAGAACATACCATGTGTAACTGAGCATTGAACAAATGACAGAGTTTTGTTTGTTGTGTTTAGCAAAATGGTATATAAATGTTTGTGATTTGTGTTAAACCAACGAAAGACATGCAATTGCTTTTTTCCTGATATATTACAGTTCTGGTTGGCTGTATGAACTGTTGTGCACACATTGCAGAATTTTGTGCACAGTGTTTTGGGAAAAGTATGCATGTCATTTGAAAGTAGTATGAGATTGTAATTTCTTGTCTATCTATTTAGGACAATGAATGAAATGTTCAGATGGCTGTTAATTGTTTTGAGAGCAGTGACTGGACTTTGGAGTAATGTGTCAAATCGATCGAGGAAAAATTGTAACAAAACATAGGTTTTTTTATTTTTCTTCAGAATTTGTCCCGAAAAAGTATTTTGGAATATAAAGTGCCTTCTCTTCCAACAAGTACTTAGACTCCAATATCTAATTAAAAGAACTTATGGTGGTTTTGGTATGGTGAATTTCCATCAGTGCCATAGTCAATTTGATTGTATTCGTAAGTAGTATTGCTCATTAGGCTACTGCAGCATTCAGATTTTTATTTTCAGCAACTTTCTTGGCTGATCATTAGCTTGGTTAGTCACACTGGATTGATATCTTTCAGATTAAATTACTACTATTACTGATTTCAATACCTTTGGCTAATCACAATTCAATGTGGTATGTAGGCTACACATTGTCATATGACAGGTGTCAGTTCTGGACACAATCTTCTTAATTTTTCTGTATTTACCACAATAAATCACAGAGAAATATGCTAAATTTTCCATCCTTCAGATTATTCTTCTTTCATAGTGATAAACACAGCGCAAAGCCAGAGTAAAACAGAAATCATTTCTGTAACTTGCCCCATTAAAATACTTTGCTACACAGATGCCAGCATAAGAATGATTCACTGGACACTGAAAATGACAAGGGCAAACACAACATTTCTTGATTACAAACACAAGATTGAGAAATTACGAATACTAACCTTAGTATTTGACTCCTGAACACAATGCAGACAGAATATTTTAAACTGCAATCCTGTTATCATGAAGGCTCTCACCTACTCAGCAACATCATAAACATAATAGACTAAAACATAGCATGTTGATGGCTTTATCATGAAACCTGAATGTGCAAAAACATAACTTCAGCATTTGGATACCACAACTCAGGTTGAACTTCACTAAGCCATTCCCTTAATAAACACATCTGTGATTGGTTTATGTGACTCTAGAAAGAGAATATCTCCGTATAAAATATAAGCTTTGTTAACACAAATCCCTAGTACTGGTTATTGGCAGACAAATTATTTATGGTAGTACATCCCAAGCATTTTAATATGGCAAAATAATACAAATAGGTTTGTATTTCAGAGAAATGTTATTTTTCAAAAGACATGTACATAACTTGTAGCTGGTAATATACGTAGCAGAGGCAGCGCAGTCCAGGACCATGCTCAGCACTCCAATAATGAGGTTTGTTTATTTTTCAACTGCTCAGTCCCACCATCTGGCTCTTCACAAGGAAACTTTCACCCACATATTCAGTCCACACTTCATCTATAGCGATTTTCAAGTCTTGCAAGAGTGGAGCAGAGAGCTGGTGTATTGTATAACTGATCCAGACATGAGCGTAGATATGGATTTCGCCTACCCTCTTTCCCTCTGACCCACAGGCATCACTAGCTTGAGCACTCTCCCTATCGGTGGACAAAATGACACAACTGCATGTATGAAATATAAAAAGACCATGGCGGGATCTGCTGAAGGCACATGCCACAGCTCATCCTGTTTCCGCTGCACTACAGTGGGTGGGTGGGGAGCTGGGTGACCTACTTCCACAACCATGGCTTAGAATACATTATTTAAAAGAAGGACTCAAGTGGCATTTCTGCATTCAGAGTCAGACTCCCTGTCATTTTACTTGTTTCCCAACTGCTCTGGTACAGAATCACAGACAGGAGTGTCATTATTATTGAAACCCATACAAAAGTCTGTGGAGTGGATAGAAAACATAGAAAAGGCGAAAGCTAATAATCAGTATCCCCTAATGTACATATATAGCAGATTCTGTCATCAAAACTACTTTTAAACAAGTCTGGGTGGCACAGCGAGTAGCGCTGCTGTCTCACAGTGCCTGGGTGGTGTGAGAGGACATGGGCTTGATACCCACTCAGAGTGTGTGGAGTTTGCATGTTCTCCCTGTGTCTGCATGGATTTCCTCAGGGTGCTCCGGTTTCCTCCCACCATCAAAAGACATGCTGTTCAGGTTCTCCCATATTGTGTGTGTGACAGAGAGAGTGTGGTTTCACTGATGTATGGATCCATTGTAAGTTGTGCATCTAGCAGTGTATGTCACCTTGGTGAATAAGGTGTGAGGACTGATAACACTACATTGAGTTCATTGAAAGTGGTGTTGGAGAAAAGCATCTGCTAAGTAAATAAATGTAAATGTTTCCCTGCATTTCTTCGTCGAGTGGCTAAAAAACATGTATATAAAAACTTACATTTGTGAACATGGGTGGGCACATGTTTGATTTTCTGCATGTACAGTGTAGAAAGAACCATACATGCACCTGCAACAAGAAAGGAAGCAGAAGTATATTTTCTTTTTTTAGCAGCCACTGTCACAAGAGGCCTGGCAGCAGAAGACCATGCTGAGAAATAGGGAAAAGCATGGACAAGTCCTGTGACCTTGCATCACCGCAGCAGAAATCATTTGTTGCCCAACTGAAGGAACTTTTAGCAAATGGACAGCTGCAATGAAATCTTTGACAGCTGTCTCCATACATTGCAGGCTTTTAATTTCTGAGCCTTCAAGTCTCTTTCCACCAGCACCTACTTTGCTTTTGGGTTCATTTCAGTTTGCGGTTTTAAGAAAATTCTCTACACTAATTATGTAAATGTTCGAAGGTTGGTCAAGATTTACAGATTGTTTGACAAAGCAATGGCCTGGCATCTCATAGCCAGTGATTTCAGAATAGTCTCCAGTGCACTACCATCCTGACCAGGACAAGCAGCTAACAAAAGAGAGTATTCCTAGGTATCATTCAGCAATTTTCTTGTTCAAAAGAAGTTGTTTTAAAACATCTACCTATTTTGACAAAAACAAATATGCACAGGAGCAGATTAAGAATGTAACATGTCCTCTGCTAAAACCAGAAACCTATGTTAGAACTTGATCAAAGACTTGGATGAGCTGAACCCCACTTTCAAATAAAATGCATGCATATTATATTAAATATTGGTACCATACATAACTGAAAGCCAGTAAAAAATATTAAACATAAAACAGACAAATGTGAGGCATTTCTGCTGCATATGAGCAGACTGACTCACTAGAGCAACAGTCAGTGCTAAATTTAGCTGTGTAGGTCCCTGGATGGAACACATTGAACAGCTCAACCTGTTCTCACAACATCATGGCAGAGAAAGAGCAAGATAGAGCTGTAATGCAGGTCCTATTTCAGCATCATCACATGGAAGTCATGCAGCACCTTGGTCTCTGTAAAAACTTCTTTCTAGTCAAGGTGTTTTTCTAACAATCATTTCCTATACTTATTTACATTGAAATACGTTTGTAAAAAATAAACTGACTTGAACCACACAAATTTACTGTAAACCCCATAAAGTGATTCCAGACAGCATAACAAAACTCTCTGGTTATAGGTTCTCTACAGTCATTCATAACAATTGCAACCAATTAAACATGGAATAAACATCCATGGACACATTTTATAAAATTAGAAAGCACAAAGTCATTCAACACTTGCAGCCACATGGGTGGGAAAGAAGAATGTGGCAGAAAGTTTTCACTAACAAAACTGGTTCTTTTCTTGAACAAAACTAAACCAAGATAGGGACAAGGCTCCCTTCAAAGGAGAATAAAATAGACAAACTGACACAGGTCCGAAAGCAACCAAGCAAAAGGAACAGAAAAATTACCTACACAAAACAAATGCCGACAAGTTCCATGGAGCCCTCCTGCTCCCTAAATTTTACTTCTGTCACATTGCAGAAAAGCATCACACACAAAAAATGTCTGAAACCACTTACCCGGAGTGGGGTTATGGCGAACTGGAGCCTAACCCAGCAACACAGGGCACAAAGCTGGAGGGGGAGGGGACACACCTTGGACAGGACGCCAGTCCACCGCCAGGCACTCCAGGTAGGACTTCAAACCCAGACCTGCCACACAGCTGAATCCAACCAAGCCTGCTGCCCCACCGCACCCCCCAGAAAAGCCTCAGACAAATTAATATTTGTAAGTGACAGAGAAACCCTGCCCCCCTACCAGGGCTGCACCATCCACCAGCTCACACTATACAGAAACTTAATTATGCTTAGTGCAAACAATGTCTGATAATATCAACTATCTCATCCATTCCCAACTATTCTCCATCTATTATTACATCTGAAAATAATTCATTATTATCATCATTAATTCATTTACAGTAGCAGATGCATTTCTCCAAAGCAACTGATTGTGAGCAACTTACAACTGGGCAATGTTTACTGTGTAAAGTATATAGAGTCATTAATTAAACAAATTTGAAATCCGTAACTACTACACACACACACACTTTCAGAACCGCTTGTCCCATACGGGGTCACGGGGAACCGGAGCCTACCCGGTAACACAGGGCGTAAGGCCGGAGGGGGAGGGGACACACCCAGAACGGGACGCCAGTCCGTCGCAAGGCACCCCAAGTGGGACTCGAACCCCAGACCCACCGGAGAGCAGGACTGTGGTCCAACCCACTGCACCACCACGCCCCCCCGTAACTACTAACTAACGCCATTACTTAAATCATTATGCTCTCTCTGGGAGCAGGGCTGAGGACTGAATCAAGCTGCATGTAAAATTTTTGGTTTTATTTGTGCTATTTACAAAAATGGTGACTGCTGATGAACAGAATTGCAGGACTGGACACGGTTAGGGTCTGTAAAGCAGGCTCTCTCTGACAGGAACACACTTTTTGGTTTCATTCTTGGGGTTGGGTACATCCACCCACCCTACTAAGAAAGGTTTAAAAAATGTTGATGAGCACGTGCCCTCATGCACAGACACCTAACACGAACACCTAATACTAGGGCAAATAAAGCCTTAATCTCATGATCACATGAACGTCATCTAGAGTCAAACATTTATTATTAACGTTCACAGGACCTCTAACAGCATCATGTCTGAATGCTTTTCAGAGTGACAATGACACTGATATTGAAAACTTCATTTCTTTGTAATGCATGTGAGCCCAATTATCAAAATGTCTCCATCCAGTGTGCCTTGTACTGTCTCATATCATGTTTTTGTAACGTAGACTGCGGACCACCAAGATCCTGCAATGGACAAGCAGTTCCTGATATGTAAATTAATGAATGAAAGTATAATCTTAGAAGCCAAGTTAGAAATCATTTTGTTACATATAGTACAAAATATGTGTTTTAAAAAAATTGTCATGCTTAAAAAACTTTGGTTTGTTTTTCTAATAATTTTAGGGGACACATTTTCCTATAGGAACCAATTTTTCAAAAGAAATAATGTGAATTTGACCCTCTCATAAGAGGGATTCACCTAACAGGGTGATTTCAAGGAACAAATTAACCCCCTTAAGCGAAGGGTAAGTGTGTCCTGGCTTTTGATGCACCCAAGTTATTTTCCATAAATGCTGACTGAATAAGTCTCACTCACACAGACAAACACACTGTCTGAAGCTTCTTGTCCCGTGCGGAGTTGCAGCAAGCCAGAGCCTAACTCAGCAGCACAGGGCGCAGGCCTGGAGGGAGAGGGGGCACACCCAGGACAGGATGCCAGTCACAGGAAACCCCAGGCAGGACTCGAACCCCTGACCCACTGGAAGGCAGGCCCTGGCCAAACCTGCCACACTACTGCACCCCCCCACTGAATAAGTTCCCCAGTTCAAATCCCTTTGAATCAACAAAGCAGGTAGAAGACTAGATATACCTTTTTCAGTTATACATTATCTAATTTATGTTTTTCAAGGAAAATCATTGCAGGCATATCAGTACAACACATAATTCAATCTGACTTGTCCAAAATCAGAACAGTGAAAATAACTACACTCCTCATATAACTGTATCCCATACAGCAAAAAAATGCTACAAGAGCTTCTAAAAATACACCAATTTTCATAAAACAGGCTGATTATTCAGTTCAATGCAATTTTTGCCTGATCCACATCATTCTATTTTCATTTCCTTTGTCCCATTCTGACATATGCAACAGACAGTACAACCGTACATGAATGTAATGAATCCCACACAGGTGATTCCTGTCAACTCCTATCTTTGGTTATTAGTTCAGATCAGTGATTTGCCATTAAATAAACAAGGAAAAACACTCATAGGAACATTAACAAAAATTAAAGAACACAAATTCAATAACTCATGTACAGAGGCCAGGAAACAAAGAGGAACTACAATATTTCGTATCACATTGAAAATCTAAGGAAATTATAACGACTGACCAATGTAAATCTATTACCACAACTGAAAAAGCAGATACTAGTACTGTTCATTCATTTAGGTGATGCTTTTCTGCAAAAGGATTTTAAATTATTCAACCATTTATACACCAGGGTAATTTTTACTGGAGCAATTCAGGGTAAGTTCTTTGCTCAAGGGTACAACAGCGTAGGGATTAAACATTTGTTGCATTTACATATTTAGCTGATAGTCCTCCAAAGAAGTAATGTTAAGCCACTTATTTTTTTATCCAGTTATACCGCTTTTACTGGAGCAAGCTAAGGGTAGTTCCTTAGAACAGTACTACAGCAGGAGGGGGGATTCAAAGATTGGTCATTTGAGTGCAAGGCAGGAAATATAACCACTACACTACCTGCTACTGCTACACAGCACCTCCAATGGCATAAAGTCTGAATGTTTTGCAAAGTAAAAGACATCAGTAGAGATATTGTAAACTTTTTCTTTGTATCATAGACATCTATCAGCCAAATTATCAAAATGCCCAGTACAGTGTTGTGAGACATCTTAAGGTTTTTCTAAGCCAAATATGTGGTCTTAAATACCTCTGACTCATCAATCATACAAATTGATCGGCGATCATACAACTAACTGCCAGAATTAAGGAAACACTGACATAAAGTATCTCAGTAGGACACTGTCTACAAGCTGCATTACAGAACAGCAAAAAGTGGCATATTAACTACAAAATAGCCAGCTCTACAGAAGCTGACGATATGAATGACAACTGTTTTTATTATTATTTTGATGGTATAATGACTGTCTTAATCACCAAAAGGTACTAATTTGTCGAGATCCGCTTTTGGACAATAGAGCCGGACAGAGTCTTTTGGACAGAGTTTTACAGTCTTACAAGATTAAACATTCAACATGTTATGTTCTTAACATTTCGGAAAGCATTTCTGAGTAGGGCTACTTCCTCGCATCACCTCTTCTGAAATGTCTTGCTCAGAAAATTACCATAATAATGTCACGTATAACATCAGGATCAAGATTTTTTATATAATTATATGGTACATATTTCAATACGTTACAAAAATACTTTGTAATTTCTTACCTCTCCTGTAATTGTCCTTCTTTGGTCTGGTACCACTAGAGTGTTCGCATTGCTGTATGGATCAACAGTGGAACCAATACTCATTCTGGGTCCCACTAACATGTACCGTTTCTCTCCGGACCTGTACTGGATGCTGTGGCAAAGCGTTCCGTTCCCGCTCGTATCCACGTAATTGGAATCCCGTGAGAACTTGGGAGATTCGTCTCGAGGTTTAGAACACTGCATCACTATCAAACCGATAATAGAGATGACAAAAAGCGCTGAAACAGACCCCAAAGAAATTATCAGATAAAAAGTGACGTTGTTCTCCTCTTCGTTTTTTACTGCGCTTTTAACATCTGATGCTACAAACGCCTCTTTGCTGGTCTCCACTACTCTGACGATCACAGTTGCTGTCGCTGAGAGTGAAACATTCCCATTGTCTTTAACCAGTACGACCAGTTTGTGCTCAGCTTTGTCTGATTCCATGAATGGCCGAAGTGTCCTGATCTGTCCTGTGTAGCGCTCCAAACCAAACAGAGTGGGGTCAGTAACTTGCAGCAAAGAGAACGATAACCAGCCGTTGTATCCTATGTCAGGGTCATAAGCTCTTACTTTAGTCACCAAATGTCCTGAGATCACATTGCGCGGAATCTCCTCCACAAATTCTGTCGAACCGTTAGTGTTGACCGAAGACAAGATGACTGGAGCGTTGTCGTTCTTGTCCAGAATGAACACCTTCACTGTTACGCTGCTGCTTAGTGACGGGGTCCCAGAGTCTGTTGCTACCACTTGGAACTGGAAGGTTTTCGCTGACTCAAAGTCAAAACTTTTCAGTGCGTAAATATTGCCATCGTCGGGGTTAATATTTAGATACGATGCAAGATGATTTTCGGAACTGCCATCTTTTCTGATGCCATACTTTACTATAGCGTTTTCGTTTTGATCCCGATCAAGAGCACTAACAGAAAATATAATAGAACCTGGGACGTTGTTCTCATAAACGTAGAATGAGTAAGGAATGCTAATGAACTCTGGTTTGTTGTCATTCACGTCTGATATGTGAACAATAATATTTTTTAGAGAAGAGAGCGATGGCTCTCCGCCATCATGGGCCAGTATTCTAACGTCATACTGTGACTGTTCCTCTCGATCCAAGAGTGCTTTAGTTACCAACGAATACACATTTTCCTGCAGAGTTGTGTCAAGTTTGAAAGGAACGTCATCGGGCAAAGAGCAGAAAACCTTTCCATTTAGGTCAGCGTCAATGTCACGCGTACTTATAAGAGCTATGACTGTGCCTGTACGTGAATCTTCAGAGATAGTGCTAGAAAATGACGTCACGTCAATTTCTGGGGCATTGTCATTTACGTCAATGATTGTTACAATTACACTGCTGTCTACCGTCAACGGAGTCGCCCCTTTATCAGATGCCTGTATATCGATTTCATATAAATTATACTCTTCGAAATCAATTTCACCTTTTACAGTTATTTCTCCAGTATTTTCATCTAAGTTAAATATTTGTCTTATTTTATCGTTTATATTATTCCCGAAAGAATAAAATACTTTTCCGTTAGACCCGTCATCCAAATCTGTGGCATTTACCTGTATCACTCTAGTGCCCAGTGGAGCATTTTCTTGCAGTGTAGCCGCGTAAAAATCTTTTGCAAAAACTGGCATGTTATCATTTACATCAAGTACCTCTATAGCGATATTAATAGTTCCTGAGTTCGGAGGTTTGCCCCCATCGCTGGCAGTAAGTACGAGATTATGTCTCTTTGAGGTCTCTCTGTCTAGCTGTTTCTGCAAAATCAAAAAAGGGATTTTATTATCTGTACCCCGATCCTTAACTTCCAAGCGGAAATGGACGTTTTGACTGAGTTTATATGCTTGAATAGAATTAACTCCAACATCTTGGTCTCGAGCAGCTTGTAGCTGAAAGCGAGCGCCCGGTAAAGCAGATTCTGCGATTTCCAGATGCATTTCACTGCTAGAAAAACGTGGAGAATGGTCGTTTATATCCAAAATCTCAACTGCGACATAATGCACTTCGAGTGGGTTCTCCATCACGGTTTTCAGGTTCACGATGCACGAATTTTCTCTGTCGCATATCTCCTCGCGGTCTATCTTTTGGTTCAAGTACAGTATGCCGTCATTGTCGTTAACCTGGAAAGGAGACTCTTTCGTCCCAGAAACCACACGAAACCGTCTGCCTCCTAGTGCTCCCACTTCAATGCCCAGGTCCTTGGCAATATTCCCCACAACAGATCCCTCTTTCACTTCTTCAGGAATTGAGTACTTTATCTGTGCCCGAGCCGCATTATATAAACACAGCACCGCCATGACATTAACGAGCATCCATCGGTGTTCCAGCTCTGATCTCCGCCTTGTTTTCTCCATTGTTATCATTCCATTCAAAGCTTTCTCTGAAATATCAGTTTATTCCAGAAGAAAAAAAGAAATTTATATCCGTGTTATTGCCCGACCGGACACAAAGTGCTTTAAGGCTGCGTGGTCCCACGACCATATCGGTCCATTTTAGAGTTGGGCGAGGAATTCTGGTTTCTGCGACGTTTATGGACCGTTATCCTTGTATAACGGTGACACCTCGCGTTCCGACCTTACACTACTAAAACTCTGCTATACGCCGCACAGTTGAAACGAATTGTCCAGAAACACTAATGCTGGTGGCAGCTGAGCTGCAATTACTATTGGTTCGTCTTTGGAAACAAGAAATTAAATATTTAAAATAAACGTTTTAAAACCTGTATTAATATATTGTAAATATAAATCAGTCTCATTTCAAAAAATTCATTTGAATCCGGAGCGTTTTTTTCAAACTGCGTTTTCATCTGATGTACCTCCTTCTGATATTTCAGCACTGTTGTGGACAGCAACTGGATAAGGCACTATGACTGGAGGTTCCACAAACTTTACACTGTTGTATCCAGAAGGGAAATGGAGATTGTGGTTACTTTAAGTCACCACTGCACAAATTTCAGTCATGTTAACTCTTACTAATATTTGTCTTTGCAAGTTCGGATAATAATATGCACTCACTCACTCACTCATACTTTCTGAACCACTTGTCCCATATGGGGTCACGGGGAACCGGAGCCTACCCGGCAACACAGGGCGCAAGGCCGGAGGGGACACACCCAGGACAGGACGCCAGTCCATCGCAAGGCACCCCAAGCGGGACTCGAACCCCAGACCCACTGGAGAGCAGGACCCAGTCCAACCCACTGCACCACCGTACCCCCCTAATAATATTCAAAACATTTTATTTGCATTAGTTGCAAAACTTGCACTGGTTCCACATCCATTTGTCATTAATCATTTGTCCTGGCCAGGGTAGTGGAGGTCGTGGACATATCTTGGAATCACTAGGGTCAAGGCTGACGAGGAGTACACCTTAGACGGGATGCCAGTCTATGACAAGGTAGCCACACTGGCACACATGCACGCCCATACAGACACTAAGGGCACTTATGCAACACCAATCCACCTGAAGTACATATCTTTGGACAGTGGGAAGAAAACCTAGCACCAAAATGAAACCCACGTGAACACAGTGAGAACATACAAACTCCACACAGACCAAGTGGGATTCAAACCTATACTCAAGTGATTTGAGATGGTAGCACTACTCATTGCATCACCATGCCATCCTTGTCATTTACTCATAACATAATTACTATCATGTCAAAATGGTTTTTAAAAAGTCACCGACAGTATAAATGGGTTAGTCGCATTCTAAATGTATTTGGTTCAAACGTCCAGGTAAATTGATTGTTTCCCACTTCCACTTGTGTTCCCCAGCAAAATAATTACTGACAGGTTGGAGATGTTGAATAATGAATATTGTTGTATATATATTTAAATATATAATATTAGCAAAATAAAATACTTTTCTAGTGAATTACTGTTTAAAAAGAAAATGCTGGTACGCCAAAGCAATGAATTGCAATACGGCAGATTGCTTTCTTTTTCTTTTCTCTACGTCACTTTCCTGCTTTGCAAAAAAATTAACTGTTTATGTCGAGAAAGATTTTGAGACCTAAAACCGTTAAGGCTTTTGCTTATCATTTTTCAGTGAAGAAGCATGTTATACTTGACAGCCAAAATTCTAATGGAAATATAAATACTTAATTTAGTTCTCTTTAAGCCCTCCATCATTACTTTACTATCAAGGCTAAAAATGTAATTTTGTGATTCCATTTCCGTTTTTGACTTTGAAATTTAATCTGAATTGCATCCTCATTCTCTTTGAAGTTACATGATGCTGTGGCACGAAGTTTATTTTTTCCTAACATGTGTCTGGACTAGAAAAAAAACTATTACTGGAATGTGAATATGTTGCTCATTCAGAAAAATGTAACAAACATTGAGCTCCGTAGTAGGGTACTAGTAAGATTTCTAAGAACCCCCCCAGTCCTGCAAAACAATCATGAATTGAACAACTTAAAATAAAACTGTACACAATTCACAAATAACCTGCACAACCTGTGCAACCAAGGAAAACACATTACTCACTTCAACCACCACACGAACCGACATTAAATACAATCGAGTACGCAAAAATCAATGTCTGACTCATATACTCACCTCAGTAGAAGACTTTCTATTGTCTAAAACAACCAGTGTATTTCCAGTGCTGTTCGGAATAATAGTAGAACCGATACTCATTCTGGGTCCTACTAACATGTACCGTTTCTCTCCGGACCTGTACTGGATGCTGTGGCACAGAGTTCCGTTGCCGCTCGTATCGACGTAATTTGAATCCCGCGAGTACTTGGGAGATTCGTCTTGAGGTTTAGAACACTGCATGGCTATCAAGCCAATAACACTGAAGACAAGAAGTGCTGACACGGACCCCAGAGAGATCATCAAATAAAAAGTGACTTTGTTTTCTTCTTCCTGTTTTACGGCGTTTTTATTAAAGTCAGTCGATTTAAACGCCTCTTTAGTCTCCACGATCTTTATAATAACAGTTGCTGTGGCTGAGAGTGAAACATTCCCATTGTCTTTAACCAGAATCACCAGTTTGTGCTCAGCTTTGTCCGATTCCATGAATGGCCGAAGTGTCCTGATCTGTCCTGTGTAGCGTTCCAAACCAAACAGAGTGGGGTCAGTAACTTGCAGCAAAGAGAATGATAACCATCCATTGTATCCTATGTCAGGATCATAAGCTCTTACTTTAGTCACCAAATGTCCTGCGATCACATTGCGGGGAATCTCCTCCACAAATTCTGTCGACCCGTTACTGTTGACCGGGGACAAGATGACTGGAGCGTTGTCGTTCTGGTCCAGAATGAACACGTTCACTGTGACGCTGCTGCTCAGTGGCGGGGTCCCAGAGTCTTTAGCTATGACTTGGAATTGGAAGGTTTTCTCTCTTTCGTAATCAAAACTTTTAAGTGCAAAGATCCAACCGTTATCGGGATTTATATTTAGAAAAGAAACTTCCTTGTTCTTCTGTCTTTCACCTATATGATATGATATAAGGGCATTTTCATTTAAGTCTTTGTCAGTCGCAGAAATTGAGAAGACGGACGTCCCTGGGTCATTATTTTCCAATATATAAAATTCGTAAGGATTTTTAAGAAATTCTGGGCTATTATCATTCACATCTGATATCTGAACGCTCACTGTTTTAAAGGTGGACAGCGGAGGTTGACCACTATCTGAAGCTTTTATTGTAATGTTATAATGATTAACCAGCTCCCTGTCCAACATCCCTTTGGTAACTAAAGAGTACAGATTATCTTGGAAAGACAACTTTAGATCAAACGGTGGATTATTGAGTAGAGTAGAAACAGTCTTACCGTTCATGCCGGAGTCAGGATCTGTGACGCTTATGAGAGCGATCACAGTCCCTGGTTTCGAGTCCTCAGGAACAAAGGTAAATAACGAGGTCACCTCAATTTCAGGTTTATTATCATTGACGTCCTGAACTTTAATAATGACACTACAGTCTACTGTCATAGGGGGCTGTCCTTTATCAGAAGCCTGTATGTCTAGCTGATAAACCTCGGTGTCTTCAAAATCCACCAGACCTTTTACACGAATTTCACCAGTGACATTATCCAGATGAAACATATCATAGACTTTGCGTTTCAAGTTGCTGCCAAATGAGTATTCGACGTGGCCGTTTGTACCCTCATCCGGATCTGTAGCTTTCACTTTTACAACAACGCTACCGGCTTCGGTGTTTTCTGGTAATGTTACTGAATATATGTCCTGCTCAAAGTACGGACGGTTATCGTTTATATCCAAAACTGCAACCGTGATGCTCAGTTCACCGGTCCTCGGCGGCTTGCCTCCGTCTACTGCTGTTAAGAGTAAATTGTGTGTATCCTTTTCTTCCCTGTCCAAATGTTTTTTGAGTACTAAAAATGGGATTTTTACGTCTTCTCCTCTGTCTCTAATTTCTAGTTCAAAGTGGTCGTTTTGGCTTAATTTATAAAAGCGCACGGAATTAGTACTACTGTCGGGATCACTGGCTGCCTGCAGCTGAAAACGGGCTCCCGGCAAGGTGGACTCTGCTATTTCCATTCGCTTTTCCGATTCTGGGAAGCTTGGGTAATGGTCATTAACATCGATTATTTCTACTCCCACGTGATGAATTTCCAGTGGATTTTCAGCAACGAGTTTGAGATTTATTAAGCACACCGCGTTGTTGTCACAGATCTCTTCTCTATCCATTTTGTTGCACACGTACAATGTTCCATTGTTCTGATAAAGCCCAAAATGAGATTCCTTGGAACCAGCAACAATCCGGAAACGCCGTTCTCCTAAAGTGGTGATATCAAGTCCCAAGTCTTTTGCAACGTTTCCCACAGGGGTTCCATCTTTTACCTCCTCTAAAATGGAATACCGTACCTGTGCAGAGGCTCTGTTAGCAAAGCTTATGGCCACAGACACAGCCAAGAAAAGCTTCCAGTACTCACATCTCCATCGTCCACGTTGTTCCATTGCTAACTGCGTGAAATCCAACAAAAATAAGGAAATATTTCATGAACCGAAAGTATACCGAGGTTTAAACTTGGTATGTGGCATTATTTTGTCGAAAAATACGGTGTATGGAAGCTATTCTTTATACTAGTGCACGTTGTCCATACTGCCTGCTGTTTCTTCGTGACTTAGAAAAAATAAACGTCATCACTCACTGGATGGAGTTATTCGCAGAGCCGTTTCTTTGTGTAATACTGACACCGCGTGTTTCACATTTTCAATGTCAGAAGGCAAACGAGTTGCACCATACTTACCAAAATACTTAATCTAGATTTTTTCAAACAACAACAATAGTAATATGTGTAATATGTTTAAGAAACTTAGTGTATCTTACTTACAAATTCTCAAGAAAGGCATATTTAAAATAGTGTGCTGGATCACAAACTAATTGAACCAATCGGAACTGTAATAATGGATTAAAAGCAGTATGCCTGAAGTTATATATGGATTGACAGAAACAATCAAGACAGATTATTGTAGTTATATGGGCAACACAACGATAGTTAAAGAGAGGGAATGTGAAAGACTCTCGCTGGTAATTCTTTTATAACACGTTGATACAATCGGACAACAGGAATCTTAGCCAAAAGACATCTACATACATTTAAACGCTGACCCTCTGTAGTATGCACGATACCTTGTTTCAGCCAAGAAAATGTGTGCACGGACATTTTTTATCTAGTTTCGTGCTTAACTTAAAAACTACACACCCACACACACACTGTCTGTCTGAAGCTGACTGTCCCAAGTGGGGTCGCGGCGAGCCGGAGCCTAGCCCGGCAGTGCAGGGCGCAGGGCTGGACGGGGAGACGACGCACCCAGGCAGGGACGCCAGTCCATCGCAGGGCACCCCAAGCAGGGCTCAGACCCCAGGCCCACCAAAAAGCAGGACCTGGCCAAGTCTGCTGTGTCACTGCGCCCCCCCACTTAAAAACTATACAAACTCAGTTATTACTACTTGCTTGACTGACGCATTGATGCCATACCAGGTTTACTCAACCAACCAACCAATGTCAACAACTGCTTGTCCCGAGCGGGATCGGCGAGCCGGAGCCTACCCGGCAACAAGGCACAAGAGACACACAGAGGACAGGATGCCAGTCCGCCGCAGACCACCCCAAACAGGGCTCTAACCCCAGATCCACCACACTGCTGGCACCGGCCAAACCCGCCGCTCCCCCACGCCCCCCACGCTTATTCAAAGAAATGCTTTTTTTTCCAGAAAACAACTAACTAAATGTGATATAAGCGGTTACAGGTGGCACTGTAATGCAGGGACTTTCACTGTGCCTTGGATGTTTGCGCGTAGATTCGAATCCAACTCTGCGTGGCGTTTGCATGTGTATGGGGGGGACTTCCTGTGTCCTGCCCACCAAACTAAATTTAAGAGAGAAAAAGCAGGAAAACTGAGTTTTTACTTCAGCTAATTGTACAATTTTTTTGGTCGGTTGAACACAAACTTAATTTGAACCGTTTCTTTAAGTGAATTGAAGCAACTCCGTTATACAGTAGGACCGTGTCGTGTGAAGAGAAGGTTCCCTTAACTAACCGTTAACGCCCCAGACTTTGTGTCCACATTCGACAACTGATTTGTCTGCAGTAGTTATTAAAGTAGTTTCGATTACTTCAGTTAAAATTTTATGTGGTTTTATTTAGTACTTTGTGTGTTTTACTTCAGTAAAGTCTGTTGCATTGATTTCAGGAACCTAGCATGGCAAGGTATAGGATTGCACAGCATGCCCAGCTCTATTTCTGCCACTTAGTTGACTGGATGCAAAATTAACAATTATTATTTCCATTTCTTGTAATTAAAAATTTTTGTCGACCTTCAGCTCTGTTTCTATAATCCAAATCTACCTTGGAATATGCATCAATTTCTAATACCGAAAAGATCTAGAGTCAGCAATCAGTGCTACTGCCAGAGCTCCTGAGAGCAGTAATATAGCCCTATCTGCACAAGACTGCACAGCAGTAGAGAGCAGTGCACAATGTTCCCAGTACACAACACTCCCAGTCACATTACAAAATGTTCCCTGTCCCAGTACACAACACTCCCAGTATACAATGCTCAGTTCCACTACACAACACTCCCAGTCCCAGTACATCATGCTTCAGTGCCAGGACTGAATGTTTCCAGTACACAATGCTCCCAGTGCCAGTACAAGCTCTGCAAATATTTCTTGTTTTTATCCTGATAATGGAGGCTTAGTTGCTAGAACCTCCACAGTTAATGTTTCACACACATCTCCACACACACACACTGACTGAAACTGCTTGTCCCAAGTGAAGTAGCGGCGAGTCGGAGCCTAACCCAGCATCACAGGGCACGAAGCTGGATGGGGGGAGACACACCCAGGAAGGGACGCCAGGCCATCACAAGGCACCCCAAGTAGAACTCTAACCGCAGACCCACCAGAGAGTAGGCACAGGCCAAACCTGTTGCGTCACCATGCTTCCCCACCCCTGCGCCCCCCACACATCTCCATCCTAACCCATTTTTAAAAACCCTATTCTAAATCAATGTTTGGGCAAACAGCTTTTCCTCCTTGAGGGGACAGCTTTAAGTTAAAATACCATTCTGACAGTAATGTTAATTTTAGTTTCTAGATGAGGTAGACTGTGTACAATCCACAAGCACAGTTGTGAACAACAAGAGACCATTTTACATGATGCGGATTACAATATTTTGAGGGGACACATCACTGTCACTGATCACCCATGGCAGCTGTCATGCAAATAGTTAATCAGTGCCTCTTCATATATCACACTGAGACTAGCTTGGGAAACACATCAATGTCACGACCCACACGGACAACATCGCTATGGGCCAAAGGAGAGGCCACTCAGTGCCACTAGCCCAGACCCATGCACCTCATAATCTGGTGGTTAGTGAGATATAAAAGGAGCAAGTGTCTGAGGATACATCGTGGATTTTTAATCATTGTTTTATTGCGTTCTCTTGGCGAACTTCAGTTATCCGTTTCCTAAATCTTGTCTCATAGGTGTTTATGTTCCAGTCCCGAGTGCCTGTCCTGTCTACTCTTACATTTTGTACTCCTATCCAGGTCCATTGTTCCAGTTCGTTATTTCGTCACACCTCCGTCCGTGTTAAAGAACTACTCTCAGATTCGTGTCTTACTTTTCTACTTTGTGAAAATGCACTGTGTCTCATTGTCCTGCGTTCATCGTTTCAATTCTGCACCGTACTTTACACTTTACATTGCGCACTTATAAAAACACTCTGACGTGAGGTCATTTTACTTCTCGTCCGTGTTCGGACGTCACAGCAACACGACCGCGTCGGACTCTCGTCCGGAAGCTACATTCAAAATGAACTGCAATACCTAAAATTACATTAAATGCTGGATGACCAACTAATGTTTTAAAATGATAATTCTGCCAATACATTCTAAAATTACCCTGGGGTGAATGGCAGTAAGTTCGTAACTTTTGGACTTAGACTCTAAGTTAGAGAGTGACTGAGTTTTGAAACATACTGATTATATATAGCAAAGTCATGGATAAAGAGCAATCAATGAATCAAAATGAAAATGTGACTATAGCAAAAAAGTTAATGTAAAGAAAATCTCCATCAAGGAAATACATTTTATGCTAATTTTTTGGCCAAACATCCTGAAACAGAACCATCCTTACCTCACCAGAAGCTCTCTTCCTGTGTTCAGAGATCATAAGAGTGTTCGCATTGCTATTGGGAACAATGGAAGAACCGATACTGGTTCGGGGTCCAACTAACATGTACCGTTTCTCTCCGGATCTGTACTGGATGCTGTGGCACAAAGTTCCGTTGCCGCTCGTATCCACATAATTTGAATCATGTGAGTACTTGGGGGTATAGTCTGGAGGTTTAGAACACTGCATCACTGTCAAGCAGATAATGCTAATGACAAAAAGCGCTGAAACGGACCCCAAAGAGATGATCAGATAAAATGTGAAGTTCTTCTCATTTTCAGTTTTTAGCGAGTTTTTAGTATCAGTCACTGCAAACACCTCTTTAGTCTCCACTGCCTTCACAATCAAGGTGGCTGTGGCTGAGAGTGAAACATTCCCATTGTCTTTAACCAGAACAATTAGTTTATGATCAGTTTTGTCTGATTCCATGAATGGCCGAAGTGTCCTGATCTGGCCTGTGTAGCGCTCCAAACCAAACAGAGTGGGGTCAGTAACTTGCAGCAAAGAGAACGATAACCAGCCATTGTATCCTATGTCAGGGTCATAAGCTCTTACTTTAGTCACCAAATGTCCTGCGATCACATTGCGAGGAATCTCCTCCACAAATTCTGTCGACCCATTACTGTTGACCGGAGACAAGATGACTGGAGCGTTGTCGTTCTGGTCCAGAATGAACACGTTCACTGTGACGTTGCTGCTTAGTGACGGGGTCCCAAAGTCTTTAGCTATGACCTGAAACTGGAAGGTTTTCTCTCTTTCGAAATCAAAACTTTTCAGTGCGTAAATGTTCCCGTTTTCGGAGTTAACATTTAAAAAAGATGCTAATTTAGTGTTATTTAAACCCTTTCCTATCATGTAAGAAACCTGCGCATTTTCGTTTTTATCATAGTCAACTGCAGTTACTGAATATATTGATACGCCAGGTACGTTATTTTCGGTCAAATACATCGTATATGGATTTTGAGAAAAGGTGGGCTTATTATCATTGACATCTGTTACCTGAACAGTAATGGACTCGTAAGTCAACAGTGCAGGGCTTCCCAAATCTCTGGCCAGTATTTTAATTACATACTCAGGCACAGTTTCTCTGTCCAAATACGCATTTGTTACGACCGAATAAATGTTTGACTGTGATGTAGGTTTAAGCACAAAATCAAGGTTTTCTTCAATGGCGCATGTAACCTGACCATTTACTCCCGAGTCTTTGTCGGTGACTTCAATTAGCGCCACGACGGTACCGAGTTTGGCATCTTCTGGAATGGAACTTAACAAAGAAGTAACCTCTATCTCGGGCTGGTTGTCGTTGACATCTTCTACACTTACAAAAACATCACAATGACCTGATAGAGGAACAGATCCCTTGTCTGTTGCCTGCACATTAATCTCATAAGAGCGTTTTTCTTCAAAGTTGATGAGTCCTTTAACCCGGATTTCCCCACTGTTTCTATCCAGCTCAAAGACTTCGTATCGTCTTCCTCTCATTGTTTCAACAAAGGAGTATTCCACTGCTCCGTTGTCACCAAAGTCCAAATCAGTAGCATTGACTTTTATTACAAATGTTCCAATGGGGACATTCTCTCGTAAACTAACCGAATATTTCTGCTGATCAAACACAGGGGCATTGTCATTAATGTCCAGCACCACAATAGTGATATTAACTACACCAGTTAAGGGTGGATTTCCACCGTCGATAGCAGTAAGGAGCAGCTCGTGCACAGCAATACGTTCTCTGTCCAGTGGCTTCAGTAAAACCAGCATAGGAATTTTATTGTTTTCGCTACGATCTTCGACCTTCAGCTCAAAGTATTCATTTCTGCTTATTTTGTAAGATCGCAAGGCATTTGTGCCCACGTCTGGATCGTGGGCTCCTTCTAAATGGAAACGAGTACCAGGTACGGTCGTTTCTGATATTTCCAGACGCCTTTGTTGGTCTGTAAAATTAGGCGAGTGGTCGTTGACATCAACAATCTCTATTGTAACTCGATGTATTTCAAGGGGATCCTCAATGACCGCTTTTAAATTGACATAACAATGAAGATTCTCCTGGCAAAGGTCTTCTCTGTCAATACGGCCACTCACCAGTAAAGCGCCGTCTTTTTCGTTTACTTGAAAAAGCTCTCTTTTGTCCGCAGAAACCGTTTTGAACCTTCGGTCTGCCAGTGTTCTCGGCTGAATTCCCAAATCCCCGGCAAGGTTTCCGACGAACGTGCCCAGTTTTACCTCCTCTTGTACAGAATAGCGAATTTCTCCGCAAGAAATTTTGATCAGAGAGAAAATCACCATAAAAGATAGAAACGCCCGTATATTTTCCAGCTTCTTTTGGCAAGCTTGGTATTCCATAACAAAATCGCAGTCGTACGCTATCAGCACAGAAAATCGAAATTCAAAATAAACTCTTTTTTCATGGGGTAGCTGCCATATCGACACTCACTTTTATGATAATATATGTACAATATTAGTCAACAATGCGCAGTCGTCCTAGGGATAGCGCATGTTTCTAAGGCTGATCTTATATATCCGTCTGTGCCGTTCCATGAAGGATGACGGGATGTGCGTGTGGTGCCTTTGAGACTATGGACTGTATCCTTCACAATACTGACACCTACCGTTTCTGGCCTGGACAGAAAAAGTTGAACATTTGCAAAATTTTTATTCCTTTCTCCATTAGAAAGCAGTTCTTTACATAGATGTTGTATAGTCATATGTCATATGACATATGCCATGCAACGAGATGGCACTGCAAAAGACCTTGGACAGGGCTAGAGTCCTATTTACACAATCAAGAGTGGATGTTGTCATATATCTATTCAAAGTGAACCAAATGTTGGATGCCACCTGCTTCAGGGTGACCAGTGAGGAGGAAAAGCACAGATTCTCTCACTGTTGCCCAAACCCATGGAAAGCTACCCCATGTGCCCATTGATAGTTTAGTTCTCAGTTATTTTTAACTTGTGCTCTGAGTTGTTGTAGTTTATTTTTGCTGTCATTTGCTATACAGATAACTCCTGTCTACTAAGCTCATGTAGATCAAAAATACTAAAAGTAATGTGAAACAGAAAACACATAGTCTTTCAGTTCTATGGTTTTACATATCAGGACATATCTAAATTATCATGTCCTCACCAATGCTTAATAGTTGATAAATCCAGCCAGTTTTGACAAATAACACATAACAGATTTTACTCCATCATTGTTTATTCAACCACATAAGTCAACATGTGGAATCCATGCCTGAAAAAGTACTGTTACTGCTTCCATAACAACACCATTAGAATGTGCTATGACCTACCTATAAAGGCTGAAATTATGGCAGATTGGTCTGGAGCATAGAAGTTTGTCTTAACAAAGCATGCCAAGGACAATATTTGTGATAATCTGTGAGACGTGAATGTTCATGTTCAGCTGCTTGGGAAGGGTTGTAAAGCCATTTCCAAATAATAATTATTCAACAGTAAGAAAGATTGTTGACAAGAATACACTCAAGACAGTTGCCAATCTACTCAGAATTTAGCACCTCAAGCAAATTCACTCCAAGATCAGACCATATAATGCTCAGAGGAAATGGAAAGTGTCAAAAAGCTACATTTAGGGATCGACACACCTCTGTAAACACAGTAAATATTAGATTGCATGACTGCATCCTTTACAAAAACACAGAAAAGTTATGTCTGTCAGGAAAGTGCAGATAGGACAGAACTTCTTCTCTGAAAAAAATAACAAGACAACATAGCTTAGGTTTGCTGCTAAATGAACCGCAAAACTTTTGGAACACTGATCTTTGACCAGACAAAACCAGTATAGACACTGCATATCACCACAAGAATCTTATACCACCTGTAAAACATGGTGGTGTAGGGGTGATTGTTTCAGGCTGTTTCCCAACCACAGGGTACAGGATTCTTGTAATCACTGATTTACATAAATTTCTTTCTATAACTGTATATTCTAGAAGTTGAAGTGAAAACACCAGTCTTACAGATTAAAGTAACATTGAAAGTCTCACACAACAGGACAATGATACCAAGCACACCTACACTGGTAGACTAAACAACTGAAAAAGAAAAGAAACAAGGTTTTGAAATGGCCAAGTGAAAGTCTGCACCTCAGCAACTTTGAAATGTTGAATCAGGGGCTTAAAGTCACTCACTCTCTCAGTGTTGTAAATCATTTGTACTAAGTCAGAGGGCCTTAAAAGTGAATAAACAAATGCTGACAAAAATCAATAAGTCTAAAGTTCTACCAGGAAAACTGGACAAGATTTTATAAAATGCAATGTAAGAAACTAATAAATTCATATAAAATTATTGTGTTTAATTTGGAGTTAAAAGGCATCCTTTTGTAGGTCTAGTTAAGTGTCTATGAGCAAAATATGGTCACAAAGAGTTTTTTCCCCCAAAACAGCTTATAGGTTGCCATTTTCACTCATTCACTTTCAATGCTTGTCCTGGTCAGGGTCACAGTGGTCTGATGCCCATCCCAGAACCACTGGGGACACTCCGGTGGTGGGCACACTCTAGACAGCACACCAGTCCACCTCAAGGTAGCCTATATATTTTCAGTCAAGTCTAGTTACTGTATCCTTAGGATATCATAGTACCTCTTCCAAGACAGAGTCTATAAGTTGCATACGTATAACAATTTGAGTGCAATATAATGAAGCAAAAATAACGAAAAGGAGGAAGTCATCGTCTCCAGTATTAAATTTGAGTTTCCGTTATGTTTTTTACTTTTACTGTGTTATATAATGGAGATTCATTTATGACAAAGTTAAATGTAATATATTCCAAAATTCCGAATAAATCCAACAATCAGAAAAAAAACTGAATGGATGGGATACGAACATTAAGGTCTGCACAATACTATAATTTAAAAAATTCTCTTTCAGTACATTGTTAAAGCACACTACACATTAACGTGCTACTCTCCTTAAACCTCCAAGATGTATACAACAAAATTCTATAACACTAAAAAATTCTGTTATTATGTCAGCTTTATCATTTGTCAATTCAAGCGATTACTTTTTACGTCATTATTAGTAATAACACTACTATAAAATATAACACTTCATTATTAATAAACACTATGTACAAAAACAATTAAAGACGAGAGAATCCACCTACTGCTTACCTCTCCAGACACTCTCCTCCTGTGTTCAGACACCACAAGAGTGTTCACATTGCTGTTGGGGACTATGGTAGAACCAATACTCATTCTGGGTCCCACTAACATATATTCTTTGTTTCCAGACCTGTACTGGATGCTGTGGCACAGAGTTCCGTTCCCGCTCGTATCCACGAAATTGGAATCGTGTGAGTACTTGGAGGTATAGTCTTGAGGTTTTGAACACTGCATTGCTATCAAGCCAATAATACTCATGATAAAAAGTGCTGATACAGACCCCAGTGAAATCATCAAATAAAATGTGATGTTATTCTGATCTTCGTTTTTTAGTGAGTTTTTGATATCAGTTGCTGCAGACGCTTCCTTGGTCTCCACGACCTTGACAATTACGGTTGCTGTGGCTGACAGTGAAACGTTCCCATTGTCTTTAACCAGAACAATTAGTTTATGATCAGTTTTGTCTGATTCCATGAATGGCCGAAGTGTCCTGATCTGGCCTGTGTAGCGCTCCAAACCAAACAGAGTGGGGTCAGTAACTTGCAGCAAAGAGAACGATAACCAGCCATTGTATCCTATGTCAGGGTCAAAAGCTCTTACTTTAGTCACCAAATGTCCTGCGATCACATTGCGGGGAATCTCCTCCACAAATTCTGTCGACCCATTACTGTTGACCGGGGACAAGATGACTGGAGCGTTGTCGTTCTGGTCCAGAATGAACACGTTCACTGTGACGTTGCTGCTTAGTGACGGGGTCCCGGAGTCTTTAGCTATGACTTGGAACTGGAAGGTTTTCTCTCTTTCGAAATCAAAACTTTTCAGTGCGTAAATGTTCCCGTTTTCGGAGTTAACATTTAAAAAAGATGCTAATTTAATGTTATTTAAACCCTTTCCAATCATGTAAGAAACCTGCGCATTTTCGTTTTTATCATAGTCAACTGCAGTTACTGAATATATTGATACGCCAGGTACGTTATTTTCGGTCAAATACATCGTATATGGATTTTGAGAAAAGGTGGGCTTATTATCATTGACATCTGTTACCTGAACAGTAATGGACTCGTAAGTCAACAGTGCTGGGCTTCCCAAATCTCTGGCCATTATTTTAATTACATACTCAGGCACAGTTTCTCTGTCCAAATATGCATTTGTTATGACCGAATAAATGTTTGACTGTGATGTAGGTTTAAGTACAAAAGCAAGGTTTTCTTCAATGGCGCATGTAACCTGACCATTTAGTCCCGAGTCTTTGTCGGTGACTCCGATTAGAGCCACGACAGTGCCGAGTTTGGCATTTTCTGGAATGGAGTTTAACAAGAAAGTGACTTCTATCGCGGGCTGGTTGTCGTTGACATCTTCTACTCTTACAAAAACATCGCAATGACTTGATAGTGGGAAATGCCCCTTGTCTGTAGCTTGCACATTAATGTCATATGTCCGTTTCTCTTCAAAGTCGATAAGTCCTTTAACCCTGATTTCCCCACTGTTCCTATCCAGCTCAAAGAGTTCGGACCCTCTCCCTCTAACTGTTTCCCCAAAGGAGTATTCCACTACTCCGTTGTCACCAAAGTCCAAATCAGTAGCATTGACTTTTATTATGACTGTTCCAATGGGGAGATTCTCTTGCAAGCTAACTGAGTATTTCTGCTGATCAAACACAGGTACATTGTCATTAATGTCCAGCACCACAACAGTAATATTAATAATACCAGTTAAGGGTGGATTTCCACCGTCGAGAGCAGTAAGGAGAAGCTCGTGCACAGCAGTACGTTCTCTGTCCAGCGGTTTCAGTAAAACAAGCACAGGAATTTTATTGTTTTCGCTACGATCTTCGACCTTCAACTCGAAGTGTTCATTTCGGCTTATTTTGTAAGATCGCAAGGCATTTATACCCACGTCTGGATCGTGGGCTCCTGCTAACTGGAAGCGAGTACCAGGTACGGTCGATTCTGGTATTTCCAGACGCCTTTGTCGGTCTGCGAAATTTGGCGAGTGGTCGTTGACATCAACAATTTCTATAGCAACGTGGTGTATTTCAAGAGGATCTTCAATGACCGCTTTTAAATTTATGTAGCAATCAGGATTCTCTTGACACAGCTCTTCTCTGTCAATGCGACCACTAACCAGTAAAGCGCCGTCTTTTTCGTTTACCTGAAACAGCTCGCTTTTGTCCGCAGAAACCATTCTGAATCTCCGATCCAACAATGTCTTCGGCTGAATTCCCAAATCCCCGGCTATGTTACCAACAAACGTACCAGGTTTTATCTCTTCTTGAATGGAATATCGAATCGCACCATAACTCATTTTGAAGAGAAAGACAAAAACCATTGCACGGAGAAATGTCCGAATATTCCCCACTGTTCCTCTGTAATCAAGGCATTCCATATTAAAACCGTTGCTGAAAGATAAACTTTAAAATTAAATCCCGAGAAAAATATCTAATGTCCCAGATTGCATGTCCACAATCGCTCATATGGTTGAGTATGTGCCAAAACTGCTAGCAAAGCGCAATCGTGCTAAATTCAGGATGTGTATTTCTATCTAGGGCTCCTCTAAATTCCTGCCCGTGAGTCACAAAGGATGACGGGGAATGGCGTCTATGGCCCTCTGACTACCTTGTACATAACAATACTGACATCTGTCGTTACTAACAGCGCCCAAAAATTGGAAACAATTCACTCTCAACATTGCATTCCGCTTTGGCATGCACTTCTTTGGCTGGACATTCCGTATGTTACTCGAGCTAAAATCAACTTCTGTAATACGGAGGAGATGCTACTAATAGACACCGACACTCAAGTGACTCAGAAAATGTTCAAAAAAAGGTAAAGTGCTGTAACCTCATGTTTCTTAGTCTTACGTGTAATTAACTCTGGTTTATTATATTGAACATTTCTGATGAACAGTGATTGTTAACCGGCACCGTCCTACAGAACTTGAGTTATTCTAAGAAAAAAACAATCGTGTTGGAAAGTTTTTCGTGTGTAATAATTTTGCACTGAAATGCAACATACAAACACGAGGGAAGTTCCGCAAGTCATCACTTTCAGCATCAAAACATTCATTACACTTCGACATTTTGAACTTTTAAAATGTGGTAATGATAACATGTATAGTACAAATTAAATTAAAATTCGCCGCTGCACTGTTTTCCCGATCACCAAAAATGACATTAAACCCTAAGGTATGGGACACTTTATATGTCAGTACAACATCAGAACATGACTGAACAATATAAAACAACCTGTTCGGCGCGTCATGTTTACAAAAGAAAACAGTGCAAAATATCACATGACCTTAACGTGGAATTTTCTGACGGAATCCAAACAAGAAAAAGAAATTAATGTATCGACATCGTGTGAAGGACTGCTGGTTTTAGCCCATACATCATTGTTACCTAATACTCTGAATAAAAATACTTAAGGAATAGGGGGAAAGAGCACATTTTGTATTGTGCTTACCGCTCCACAAGTTCTCCCACTGTGTTCAGATACGACAAGAGTGTTTCCATTGCTGTTTGGGACAATGGTTGAACCGATACTCATTCGTGGTCCAACTAACATGTACCGTTTCTCTCCGGACCTGTACTGGATGCTGTGGCACAAAGTCCCGTTGCCGCTCGTATCCACGTAATTAGAATCCCGTGAGTACTTGGAGGAGTAATCTCGTGGTTTAGAACACTGCATCACTGTCAAGATGATAATACTGATGAAGAAGAGCACGGACACAGACCCCAAAGAGATGATCAAATAAAAAGTGACACTGTTCTCCTTTTCGTTTTTTACTGCGCTTTTCACGTCTGATACCGCAAAAGCTTCTTTGGACTCCGTTGCTCTGATAATAACAGTTGCTGTCGCTGAGAGTGAAACGTTCCCATTGTCTTTAACCAGTACGACCAGTTTGTGCTCAGCTTTGTCTGATTCCATGAATGGCCGAAGTGTCCTGATCTGTCCTGTGTAGCGCTCCAAACCAAACAGAGTGGGGTCAGTAACTTGCAGCAAAGAGAACGATAACCAGCCATTGTATCCTATGTCAGGGTCAAAAGCTCTTACTTTAGTCACCAAATGTCCTGCGATCACATTGCGCGGAAACTCCTCCACAAATTCTGTCGACCCGTTACTGTTGACCGGAGACAAGATGACTGGAGCGTTGTCGTTCTGGTCCAGAATGAACATGTTCACTGTGACGTTGCTGCTTAGAGACGGGGTCCCAGAGTCTTTGGCAACCACCTGAAACTGGAAGGTTTTCTCTCTTTCGAAATCAAAACTTTTCAGTGCGTAAATGTTCCCATTTTCAGGGTTAACGTTTAGAAAAGATGCCAGTTTTGTGTTATTCAAACCCTTTCCGATCACATAAGAAACCTGCGCATTTTCATTTTCATCAGAGTCAACTGCAGATACTGAAAATATGGATACTCCAGGCACGTTATTTTCGGCCAGATACATCGTATATGGATTTTCAGAGAAGGTGGGTCTGTTATCATTGACATCTGTCACCAGGATAGTAACCGACTCAGAAGTCAAAAGTGCAGGGCTTCCCAAATCTCTGGCCATTATTTTTATTACATACTCAGGCACAGTTTCTCTGTCCAAATATGCATTTGTTACTACCGAATAAAAGTTCGATTGTGACGAGGGTTTAAGCTCAAAAGGAAAGTCTTCCTCGAGGGTGCATGTAACCTGACCATTTAGTCCTGAGTCTTTGTCGGTGACTCCGATTAGAGCCACGACAGTGCCTAGTTTGGCATCTTCTGGAATGGAGTTTAACAAGAAAGTGACTTCTATCTCTGGCTGGTTGTCGTTGACATCTTCTACTCTTACAAAAATATCACAATGACCGGATAGTGGAACCGGCCCGTTGTCTGTAGCTTGCACATGAATTTCATAAGATCGTTTTTCTTCAAAATCTATAAGTCCTTTAACCCTGATTTCCCCACTGTTCCTATCTAGCTCAAAGAGTTCAGACCCTCTCCCTCTAACTGTTTCCCCAAAGGAGTATTCCACTACTCCGTTGTCACCAAAGTCCAAATCAGTAGCATTGACTTTTATTATGACTGTTCCAATGGGGAGATTCTCTTGCAAGCTAACTGAGTATTTCTGCTGATCAAACACAGGTACATTGTCATTAATGTCCAGCACCACAATACTGATATTAACTAAACCAGATAACGGTGGATTTCCACCGTCGAGAGCAGTAAGGAGAAGCTCGTGCACAGCAGTACGTTCTCTGTCCAGCGGTTTCAGTAAAACAAGCACAGGAATTTTATTGTTTTCGCTACGATCTTCGACCTTCAACTCGAAGTGTTCATTTCGGCTTATTTTGTAAGATCGCAAGGCATTTATACCCACGTCTGGATCGTGGGCTCCTGCTAACTGGAAGCGAGTACCAGGTACGGTCGATTCTGGTATTTCCAGACGCCTTTGTCGGTCTGCGAAATTAGGCGAGTGGTCGTTGACATCAACAATTTCTATAGCAACGTGGTGTATTTCAAGAGGATCTTCAATGACCGCTTTTAAATTTATGTAGCAATCAGGATTCTCTTGACACAGCTCTTCTCTGTCAATGCGACCACTAACCAGTAAAGCGCCGTCTTTTTCGTTTACCTGAAACAGCTCGCTTTTGTCCGCAGAAACCATTCTGAATCTCCGATCCAACAATGTCTTCGGCTGAATTCCCAAATCCCCGGCTATGTTACCAACAAACGTACCAGGTTTTATCTCTTCTTGAATGGAATATCGAATCGCACCATAACTCATTTTGAAGAGAAAGACAAAAACCATTGCACGGAGAAATGTCCGAATATTCCCCAATGTTCCTCTGTATTCAAGGCATTCCATAATAAAACCGTTGCTGAAAAATAGAAACTGAAAAAAATTAAATCCCGAGAAAAATATCTAATGTCCCAGATTGCATGTCCACAATCGCTCATATGGTTGAGTATGTGCCAAAACTGCTAGCAAAGCGCAATCGTGCTAAATTCAGGATGTGTATTTCTATCTAGGGCTCCTCTAAATTCCTGCCCGTGAGTCACAAAGGATGACGGGGAATGGCGTCTATGGCCCTCTGACTACCTTGTACATAACAATACTGACATCTGCCGTTTCTAACAGTGCCCGGAAATTTGAAAAAAAAACTCTGTCTCAACATTGCATTCCGCTTTGGCATATAGTTCTTTGGCTGGATATTCCGTATGTTACTCGATCTAAAACCAACTGTAATATTGAGACGATGCTACTAATTATCGAATGATACGAAGATACGGAGATGCTTCGAATAATGATGCAGTTATGCAAGGTACCATGATCATCGCCTCAAATTTGTTCACAGTCAGAAACAGGTGCTGTCTTCATCTTGCACATTTTCCATTGATCGAATCATTAAAGAAACTAATATTAGTTGAGTGATGAGGATGCCGACAGTCAAGCCACTCAGAAAATGTTCTAAGAAAGGTAAAATGCTGTAATGGCATATTTCTTAGGCTTATGTGTAATTAACTCTGGTTTATTATATTGAACATTTCTGATGAACAGTGATTGTTAACCGGCACGATCCTACAGCACTGGAGTTATTCTAAGGAAAAAAAAAAATCAGTGTTGGAAAGCTTTTCGTGTGTAATAATTTTGAACTGAAGTGCAACATACAAACACGAGGTAAGTTCCGCAAGTCATCACTTTCAGCATCAAAACATTGATTTCACTTAGGCATTTTGAACTTTTAAAATGTGGTAATGATGACATGTATCATACAAATTAAGTCAAAATTCACCGCTGCACTATTTTCCCGATCACCATAAATGACGTTAAACCCTAAGGTATGGGACACTTCAGAACATACGCCAGTACAATTTCAGAACATGACTGAACAATATGAAACAACTTGTTCAGTACGTCATGATGTTTACAAAAGGAAATAGTGCAAATATCACATGACGTTAATGTAGCATTTTCTGACGGAATCCAAACAAGAAAGACAAATGAATGTATCGACATCATGTGAAGGACTGCTGATTTTAGCCCTTACATCATAGCTACCAAATACAATGAATAAAAATACTTAAGAAATAGGGGGAAAGAGCACATTTTGTATTGTGCTTACCTCTCCACAAGTTCTCCCACTGTGTTCAGACACGACAAGAGTGTTTCCATTGCTGTTTGGGACAATGGTTGAACCGATACTCATTCGTGGTCCAACTAACATGTACCGTTTCTCTCCGGACCTGTACTGGATGCTGTGGCACAAAGTCCCGTTGCCGCTCGTATCCACGTAATTAGAATCCCGTGAGTACTTGGAGGAGTAATCTCGTGGTTTAGAACACTGCATCACTGTCAAGATGATAATACTGATGAAGAAGAGCACGGACACAGACCCCAAAGAGATGATCAAATAAAAAGTGACACTGTTCTCCTTTTCGTTTTTTACTGCGCTTTTCACGTCTGATACCGCAAAAGCTTCTTTGGACTCCGTTGCTCTGATAATAACAGTTGCTGTCGCTGAGAGTGAAACGTTCCCATTGTCTTTAACAAGTATCAACAGTTTGTGCTCAGCTTTGTCTGATTCCATGAATGGTCGAAGTGTCCTGATCTGTCCTGTGTAGCGCTCCAAACCAAACAGAGTGGGGTCAGTTACTTGCAGCAAAGAGAACGATAACCATCCATTGTATCCTATGTCAGGATCATAAGCTCTTACTTTAGTCGCCAAATGTCCTGCGATCACATTGCGGGGAATCTCCTCCACAAATTCTGTCGACCCGTTAGTGTTGACCGGAGACAAGATGACTGGAGCGTTGTCGTTCTGGTCCAGAATGAACACGTTCACTGTGACGTTGCTGCTTAGTGATGGGGTCCCAGAGTCTTTGGCAACCACTTGGAACTGAAACGTTTTCTCTCTTTCGAAATCAAAGCTTTTCAGTGCGTAAATGTTCCCATTTTCGGAGTTTACGTTTAGAAAAGATGCCAATTTTGTGTTATTCAAACCCTTTCCGATCATGTAAGAAACCTGCGCATTTTCATTTTCATCAGAGTCAACTGCAGATACTGAAAATATTGATACGCCAGGCACGTTATTTTCGGTCAAAAACATCGTATATGGATTTTGAGAAAAGGTGGGCTTATTATCATTGACATCTGTTACCTGAACAGTAATTGACTCAGAAGTCAACAGTGCAGGGCTTCCCAAATCTCTGGCCATTATTTTTATTACGTACTCAGGCACAGTTTCTCTGTCCAAATATGCATTTGTTACTACCGAATAAAAGTTCGATTGTGACGAGGGTTTAAGCTCAAAAGGAAGGTTTTCCTCAAGGGCGCATGTAACCTGACTATTGAGTCCTGAGTCTTTGTCGGTGACTCCAATTAGCGCCACGACGGTGCCGAGTTTGGCATCTTCCGGAATGGAGCTTAACAAGAAAGTAACTTCTATCTCGGGCAGGTTGTCGTTGACATCTTCTACACTCACAAGAACATCACAATGACCGGATAGTGGGAAATGCCCCTTGTCTGTAGCTTGCACATTAATTTCATAAGAGCGTTTTTCTTCAAAATCTATAAGTCCTTTTACCTTTATTTCCCCACTGTTCCGATCCAGCTCAAAGAGTTCGGCCTCTCTTCCTATTACTGTTTCCCCAAAGGAGTATTCCACAGCTCCGTTGTCACCAAAGTCCAAATCAGTAGCATTGACTTTCACTATAAATGTCCCAATGGGGACATTCTCTCGTAAACTAACCGAGTATTTCTCCTGATTAAACACAGGGGCATTATCATTAATGTCCAGCACGACAACACTGATATTAACTACACCAGTTAAGGGTGGATTTCCACCGTCGAGAGCAGTAAGGAGAAGCTCGTGCACAGCAGTACGTTCTCTGTCCAGCGGTTTCAGTAAAACAAGCACAGGAATTTTATTGTTTTCGCTACGATCTTCGACCTTCAACTCGAAGTGTTCATTTCGGCTTATTTTATAAGATCGCAAGGCATTTATACCCACGTCTGGATCGTGGGCTCCTGCTAACTGGAAGCGAGTACCAGGTACGGTCGATTCTGGTATTTCCAGACGCCTTTGTCGGTCTGCGAAATTTGGCGAGTGGTCGTTGACATCAACAATTTCTACAGTAACGTGGTGTATTTCAAAAGGATCTTCAATGACCGCTTTTAAATTTATGTAGCAATCGGGATTCTTCTGACACAGCTCTTCTCTGTCAATGCGACCACTAACCAGTAAAGCGCCGTCTTTTTCGTTTACCTGAAACAGCTCGCTTTTGTCCGCAGAAACCATTCTGAATCTCCGATCCAACAATGTCTTCGGTTGAATTCCCAAATCCCCGGCTATGTTACCAACAAACGTACCAGGTTTTATCTCTTCTTGAATGGAATATCGAATCGCACCATAACACATTTTGAGCAGAAAGACAAAAACCATTGCATGGAGAAATGTCCGAATATTCCCCAATGTTCCTCTGTATTCAAGGCATTCCATAATAAAACCGTTGCTGAAAGATAAACTGAAAAATTAAATCCCGAGAAAAATATCTAATGTCCCAGATTGCATGTCCACAATCGTTCATATGGTTGAGTATGTGCCAAAACCGCTAGCAAAGCGCAATCGTGCTATATTCAGGATGATGTGTATTTCTATCTAGGGCTCCTCTAATTCCTGCCCGTGAGTCACAAAGGACGACGGGGAATGGCGTCTATGGCCCTCTGACTACCTTGTACATAACAATACTGACATCTGCCGTTGCTAACAGCGCCCGGAAATTCGAAAAACTCTGCCTCAACATTGCATTCCGCTTTGGCATATACTTCTTTGGCTGGACATTCTGTATGTTACTCGATCTAAAACCAACTGTAATACGGAGAAGATGCTACTAATAATCGAATGATACGAAGATACGGAGATGCTTCGAATAATGATGCAGTTATACAAGGTACCATGATCAGTTCCTCAAATTTGTTCACAGTCAGAAACAGGTGCTGCCTTCATCTTGCACATTTGCCATTGATCGAATCATTAAAGAAACGAATATTAGTTGAGTGATGAGGATGCCGACAGTCAAGCCACTCAGAAAATGTTCTAAAAAAAGTAAAATGCTGTAATCTCATGTTTCTTAGGCTTATGTGTAACTAACTCTGGTTTATTATATTGAACATTTCTGATGAACAGTGATTGTTAACCGGCACCGTCCTACAGAACTTGAGTTATTCTAAGAAAAAAACAATCGTGTTGGAAAGTTTTTCGTGTGTAATAATTTTGAACTGAAATGCAACATACAAACACGAGGGAAGTTCCGCAAGTCATCACTTCCAGCATCAAAACATTCATTACACTTCGACATTTTGAACTTTTAAAATGTGGTAATGGTGACATGTATAGTACAAATTAAATTAAAATTCGCCGCTGCACTATTTTCCCGATCACCATAAATGACATTTAACCCTAAAGAATGGGACACTTCATATGTCAGTACAACTTCAAAACATGATTGAACAATATAAAACAACTTGTTCGGCGCGTCATGTTTACAAAAGAAAATAGTGCAAAATATCACATGACTTTAACGTGGAATTTTTTGACAGCATCCAAACAAGAAAAAGAAATTCATGTATCGACATCGTGTGAAGGACTGCTGGTTTTAACCCTTACATCATTGTTACCTAATACTGTGAATAAAAATACTTAAGAAATAGGGGGAAAGAGCACATTTTGTATTGTGCTTACCTCTCCACAAGTTCTCCCACTGTGTTCAGACACGACAAGAGTGTTTCCATTGCTGTTTGGGACAATGGTTGAACCGATACTCATTCGTGGTCCAACTAACATGTATCGTTTCTCTCCGGACCTGTACTGGATGCTGTGGCACAAAGTCCCGTTGCCGCTCGTATCCACGTAATTAGAATCCCGTGAGTACTTGGAGGAGTAATCTCGTGGTTTAGAACACTGCATCACTGTCAAGATGATAATACTGATGAAGAAGAGCACGGACACAGACCCCAAAGAGATGATCAAATAAAAAGTGACACTGTTCTCCTTTTCGTTTTTTACTGCGCTTTTCACGTCTGATACCGCAAAAGCTTCTTTGGACTCCGTTGCTCTGATAATAACGGTTGCTGTCGCTGAGAGTGAAACGTTCCCATTGTCTTTAACCAGTACGACCAGTTTGTGCTCAGCTTTGTCTGATTCCATGAATGGCCGAAGTGTTCTGATCTGTCCTGTGTAGCGCTCCAAACCAAACAGAGTGGGGTCAGTAACTTGCAGCAAAGAGAATGATAACCAGCCGTTGTATCCTATGTCAGGGTCATAAGCTCTTACTTTAGTCACCAAATGTCCTGCGATCACATTGCGGGGAATCTCCTCCACAAATTCTGTCGACCCGTTACTGTTGACCGGGGACAGGATGACTGGAGCGTTGTCGTTCTGGTCCAGAATGAACACGTTCACTGTGACGTTGCTGCTTAGTGACGGGGTCCCGGAGTCTTTAGCTATGACTTGGAACTGAAACGTTTTCTCTCTTTCGAAATCAAAGCTTTTCAGTGCGTAAATGTTCCCATTTTCGGAGTTAACGTTTAAAAAAGATGCTAATTTAGTGTTATTCAAACCCTTTCCGATTACATATGAAACCTGCGCATTTTCATTTTCATCAGAGTCAACTGCAGATACTGAAAATATTGACACGCCAGGCACGTTATTTTCGGTCAAATACATCGTATATGGATTTTGAGAAAAGGTGGGCTTATTATCATTGACATCTGTTACCTGAACAGTAATTGACTCGTAAGTCAACAGTGTAGGGCTTCCCAAATCTCTGGCCATTATTTTTATTACGTACTCAGGCACAGTTTCTCTGTCCAAATATGCATTTGTTACTACCGAATAAAAGTTCGATTGTGATGAAGGTTTAAGCTCAAAAGGAAGATTTTCCTCAAGGGCGCATGTAACCTGACCATTTAGTCCCGAGTCTTTGTCAGAGACACCAATTAGCGCCACGACGGTGCCGAGTTTGGCATCTTCCGGAATGGAGCTTAACAAGAAGGTTACTTCTATCTCCGGTTTGTTATCGTTAATATCTTCTACCCTTACAAAAATATTACACTGTCCCGACAATGGAACTTGTCCCTTGTCTGTCGCTCGAACGTTAATTTCATACGACCGTTTTTCTTCAAAGTCTATAGATCCTTTAACCCGAATTTCACCGCTGTTCTTTTCCAGCTCAAAAATATCGGACTCCCGGCCTCTGACTGTTGCTCCAAAAGAGTATTCCACAGCCCCATTGTCGCCGAAGTCCAAATCAGTTGCATTAACTTTTATTACAAATGTTCCAATTGCGACATTCTCTTGCAAGATAACTGAATATTTCTGCTGATCAAACACAGGGGCATTGTCATTAATGTCCAATACGACAACACTGATATTAATGACACCAGTTAAGGGTGGGTTTCCACCGTCGATAGCAGTAAGGAGCAGCTCGTGCACAGCAGTACGTTCTCTGTCCAGCGGCTTCAGCAAAATAAGCAGAGGGATTTTATTGATTTCGCTAAGATTTTCCATCTTCAACTCAAAATGCTCATTTCTGTTGAGTCCATAAGATCGCAAGGCATTCATGCCCACGTCTGGATCGTGCGCTCCATCTAACTGGAAGCGAGTACCAGGTACGGTGGATTCTGGCATTTCTAGACGTTTTTGCTGGTCTGTAAAATTTGGTGAGTGGTCGTTGACATCAACAATTTCTACAGTAATGTGGTGTATTTCCAGCGGCTCTTCTATAACCGCTTTTAAATTTATGTAGCAATGAGAATTATCTTGACACAGCTCTTCTCTATCAATGCGACCACTAACCAGTAAAGCTCCATCTTTTTCGTTTACCTGAAACAGCTCGCTTTTGTCCGCAGAAACCATTCTGAACCTGCGATCCGACAGTGTCCTCGGCTGAATTCCCAAATCTTCCGCTACGTTGCCCACAAACGTCCCAGGTTTTACTTCCTCTTTCATGGAATATCGAATCTCACAGCAAGAAATTTTCATCAAAGAAAAAAACACCATAACACAGAGAAGCGTCCGCATGTTTTCCCGTGTCTCTTTGTATGCGTAATCTTCCATATAAAATAGCCGATGGATGCGATATACACAGATAAAATTTCAATTTACATCGAAGATGACATGAACATTGATATCAATAACCGTATATACAATCAAAACACAGTCTACCTAAATTTGGAATGTGTCCCTGTCTAAAGCTCATCTTAATAAACTGGTACACAAAGGATGACGGGAAGGGCTTCTAGTAGCTCAGTTTGGACCTGTGTCTTTGATGATGCTGACCCCTGCTGGTCATCACCACGAGAAAACGCCCCAGAACAATGCGTCCTCTTAATTGATATAGTTCAGCATCGTGCAACCATATAGTGTAACACAAGCGGGATGACGCTGCAAATGAGGTCGTTCCTGAACACATAGATACCTTGTGTAGCAACCGAGGTTTTTACACAAAAAGGATTGTGTGCTCTCTTGGCTGTTAACAGCAGTTCTATAGCGAGGGAAGTGGTGGAAAAAGCAGGCAGACCAGATAAAAAGTCAAACCAAAACATTCTACAATGAGGTTTACTGATGGCATCCGAGGGCCAATTGTTGGAGGATGAGAAGTACAGATTTCCTCAAAGGTAATCTGGCCTTCCCAGTGCTTAACTGAGGCCTGATCATTTCATATTGTGAATCCCCTCATTGTCTGGGAAGAGAGGTAAAAATATTGTAATGTGAAGATAGGCATGTGTTTGTCATGTGAAATAATTTTATTTAGCTTTAGACACTCTGGGTAAGTGGTGAGGTTGCTGTAACTGGGCCTTGTGTACAGCCATTGATATAAGCACATAAAATGCAACATCTTATCCTGTATATACTGAATTTTATATTATATTATAATATACCTTTGACTGAGTTAAGGCCTAGTCAAAATGTTTCTGCCTTACCTGTTGGTCACAGACCATGGAAAGTTTTTTTTTTTTTTCATTCTCACTGAGATGTTTCCCTAGTAATAATATTTGAAGTTTACATTTTCATAGTGCTGCTGCACTGTACATTAAACTTTGAATTAATGTCTAATTATTAACCAGGACAGGACTACATTTACATTTAGCTAACCCTTTTCTCCAAAGCAACTTATACAGTTAAGTATTTGCACTGATATATCCATTTACAGATTTGAAAAATTTTAAGGAGCACTTTCAGATAAACACTATGCTCATTTTACAAGCAGGAGGGAGAATGGAGCCCCTATAATCACGATTCTCCTTCCGAGGCGGTTTTTATGAACGACAGAATACAATTACAATTTAGTAGCACAATCTCGGGATTACAATCTAGTTTTTTGCATATGTAATTTGTATTTCTTTTTTCAACATACAGAAAGCATAATATCAGGAAGGCAAGGCAAGAAGTCTCCTTAACTGAAGAATCGAAATATTTCAGTTTAACTTCTGCGCTGTCCTCTTTTTACTGGCAACCGGCATTCGTCAATTTAAATTAAAGATATGTTTTTAAAAATGAAGAAATGGGACACTGGAATACATGGTAGGCTCTTTGAATTGTTCCTTTAGTGAGACGAAAATCTAACTATCGAAATACTGTTGATACGCTGCTAGGTTAGCGCTTTAAATTTAAATTAAGTCTTCATGGAAAATTCCCCATAATAGCCCAGAAACATTACATTCTTGCAAGCAAACAGCAATACACAACAAGAAAAGATAATATTGTTAAAACGTGTGAATGGCTGCAAAGTTCTAAGTCCAAATCACTTAATGGCAAACACCTTGATTAACAAAGTCAAGGTATACCAATAACGAAAGTAAGAAATCTTGACAGCACGTTCTATCATCGGCTTACCTCTCCAGAGATTCCCCTGTCTTCTCGAATCACAAGAGTGTTCCCATTGCTGCTGGGGACGACAGCAGAACCGATACTCATTCTGGGTCCCACTAACATGTACCGTTTCTCTCCGGACCTGTACTGGATACTGTGGCAAAGCGTTCCGTTCCCGCTCGTATCCACGTAATTAGAGTCACGTGAGTACTTGGGAGATTCGTCTTGAGGTTTAGAACACTGCATGGCTATCAAGCCAATAATACTGATGACAAAAAGCGCTGATACAGATCCTAGTGATATTATCAGGTAAAAACTGACGCTGGTTTCATTTTCGTGGTTAACTGTGCTTTTGATATCCGATGCTGAAAAAGCCTCTTTGGTCTCCACTACTTTGATAATCACAGTTGCAGTAGCTGAAAGTGAAACATTCCCATTGTCTTTAACCAGAACAATTAGTTTATGATCAGCTTTGTCTGATTCCATGAATGGCCGAAGTGTCCTGATCTGTCCCGTGTAGCGCTCCAAACCAAACAGAGTGGGGTCAGTAACTTGCAGCAAAGAGAACGATAACCAGCCATTGTATCCTATGTCAGGGTCATAAGCTCTTACTTTAGTCACCAAATGTCCTGCGATCACATTGCGGGGAATCTCCTCCACAAATTCTGCCGACCCGTTAGTGTTGACTGGGGACAAGATGACTGGAGCGTTGTCGTTCTGGTCCAGAATGAACACGTTCACTGTGACGTTGCTGCTTAGTGGCGGGGTCCCAGAGTCTTTAGCTATGACTTGGAATTGAAAGGTTTTCATTGACTCAAAATCAAAACTTTTCATTGCGTAAATATTACCATTGTCCTGATTAATATTTAAGAAAGAAGTTACACTTTGGCCGGTATTTACGTTCCCAAGAGAATAAGAAACAAGAGCATTTTCATTCTCATCTGCGTCAGAGGCACTGATGGCAAATATAGACGCCCCAATATCGTTATTCTCTTCCAAGTAGAAAGTGTATGGATTCTGCGAAAACACCGGATTGTTGTCGTTTACATCTGACAATTTCACTCGCACTGTTTTAATGGAGGACATCGAGGGATTTCCTAGATCCTTCGCTTTTATTGCTATATCATATTCTGGAATTGACTCTCTATCTAAGCGGTCGTTTGTAACTAATGAATAAAAGTTACCTTCAGACGAAGGTTTCAAATCAAACGGCAAATCCTTAGGTATGGTACAAACTATCTGTCCATTAACTCCGGAATCCAGGTCTGTTATCCCCATTAGGGCCACCACGGTACCAAGAGGCGCGTTCTCAGGGATCTGACTGGAAAGAGAGGTGATGTCTATCTCGGGTTTGTTGTCATTCACATCCTCAACTTTCAGGAGCACGTTGCATTGGGTTTTTAGAGGCAATACACCTTTATCAGAAACATCTATGTTTATTTCATAAATGTCATTTTCCTCAAAGTCAATCAATCCTTTTACATACAATTCACCGGTTTCTCTGTTCAAATCTAGAATGTCACTTGCTTTGCTTCTGAATTTTGTTCGAATTGAATATTCAACTTCACCGTTAACACCATCGTCTGAATCGTGAGCATTGACTTTCAGCAAAGACGTCCCCACTGGAACATTTTCTTTTACTGTCGCAATATATTGCTGCTGATCACACACTGGCGCGTTGTCGTTAGCGTCCAAAACAATCACATCGATATTTAAGGCACCAGATTTCTGGGGACTGCCGCCATCCACGGCGGTCAAAGTCATATTGAAATGTGCGACAGTTTCCCTGTCCAGTTGTTTCCGGAGCAGCAAGAATGGAATTTTGGTACCTTTTCTTATATCCTTTGTTTCCATCTGAAAATATTCATTCTGACTTAGTTTGTAAGACTGCAAAGTATTAACACCAATATCTGGATCTTGAGCCTCTTCCAGCTGGAATCTCGCTCCCGCCACTGTTAGCTCTGGAATTTCTAAGCGATATTCTTTATCTGGAAAACGTGGAGAATGATCATTGATATCTGAAATCTCTACGTTAATGTGATGCATTTCTAGTGGGTTCTCCACTACGGCTTTGAGATTAACATAACAAGGAGTTGTTTTGCCGCACATCTCCTCTCTGTCTATCCTCTGGTTAACAAACAAAGCGCCGTCTTTCTGGTTTACCTGGAAAAGCTCTTGTTTCGTTCCCGTAATAACACGGAGTTTCCGATCCACTAGCCCGCTTGATTCGAACCCCAGGTCTCTGGCAACATTCCCAACTATGGTGCCAATCTGTAATTCCTCATGGATGGAATACCGAACTTGACCAGCGGCCTTCAGGAGCAGGAACAATAGTACCGCAAAATGATGAAAAAAGCACCGATATTTCGGTCTCTTCAGACAACACTCCGCATCCATCCTATGAATAGCCGCCTGTAATTTGTATTAATATGAAAAATGAAACAATAAAATATTTCATATGTGATTTGATCCTTTTATTATTTTCTATATTATCCTGAGATCGCGTGCGTTTTTTTCCTCTTCTTCTCTCGCGACTGCCATTCTGTAAATGGCTCCAACTCGCCTGGTGTGTGGTAGGTTACGATTGTTATCCTGCTGCTAAGAATTTCTTTGGCAACACTGCCGCTATGCGTTACGGGTGAAAAGATGTAATAAAAGAGTTGCGAAACATCGACGAATGTAAAACAGGCCTTTATTCCGACTGTACTTACAAACAGGCTGGATATCATTTATTATAGAAATGATCATACAGTCGGAGTAATTTGTATAAAAAGCTCATACAACAATAGGTTCCAAGTAATGTGATCTTTTTTCCTTAAAAAATATTAGTGAGTTTAAACCAACGTTTTATTTTATTTTACTATAATCTCCATGTGCTGAATAAATATCACCGTGATATTATCTCATATAAACGTCATGTACATAAACGACGGATGCTTTCTGATTTGACGGCGCAGCAGGTAGCGCTGCCTTCTCACGTCACCTGAGCCGTGCGGATTTAGGCTCGAATTCAGTTCAGTCTGTGTGGAGTTTGCATGCTCTCCCTATGTCTGTATGGGTTTAGTTCCACAGTCTAAAGACACGTAGTTCGGATGTATTGGAGACCCTAAATTATCTGGTGTGTGGTTATCCTGCGATGGACTGGCATCCCTTCCTTGGTGTATCCCCAAGTTTTGCTCTCCGGGGTCCAGACCACCACGAAACTCACCAGGACAAGCGGTTAATGAAATTGAATGGTTTCTATGTTTTCTGATTTTGTCAAGCTTTTATTCCTTAACTCTATGTGTTGAAGATAATTCAAAGGACAACGTGACTTTTTACACTTTTACATAAAGTCCTTGCTACACACCCACCATCTGAACCGCTTTTCCCATACGGGGTCACGGGGAGCCGAACCCAGCAACACAGGGCGTAGGGCTGGAGGGGGAGGGGACACACCCAGGACGGGACGCCAGTCCGTCACAAGGCACCCCAAGCAGGCCTCGAATCCCAGACCCACCGGAAAGGAGGACAAGGCCCAACCCACTGCACCACCGCACCCCCCAAGTCCTTGCTTCTCAAAACATTATTTATATTAATGTAGAAAGTTTGAATAAACAGGTAAACGTGACTTTTTTTGACTGTCATCGGGTCACAGGTGCAACACCTCATTTTGATCTATAGCAAATGCCCATTGGCTGTCAGTCACTGGATCCTCACTCTATCCTTGTCATCTGCAACTAAAACTTTGACACCTGCAACTAAACAGCGTCAAAACAGCTCTCCTGACTTACGAACCAAAAATTACTTTGAACCTAGTTCTTTCCACTTCACCATCAATCAACCTCTGCAACCTGCCAAACATCTCTATTTCGAGACGGAAAGGGCTTGACCAAGATAACCACAAGAAGTTATGCTTCCAGAGGTTACACATTTTCTAGAATTCACTGGCTGAATGAACTGAATGTGAACAATTGATGAAAGAGACATAAAATACTCGCTAACTAAAACATATCGAAGTTGAATGGCATCATCCGTTAATTAGATTTTTATTATATATTTGGCAGAAATATGACCATAATATATTATAATTTATCCCTTACCTCACCAGAAACTCCCCTTCTGTGTTCTGGCATCACGAGAGTGTTCGCATTACTGTTCGTGACAATAGCAGAAGCAACGCTCGTCCTCGGTCCAACTAACATGTACCGTTTCTCTCCGGACCTGTACTGGATGCTGTGGCACAGAGTCCCGCTTCCGCTCGTATCCACGTAATTGGAGTCCCGTGAGTTCTTGGAGGCGATATCTTGAGGATTATGACACTGCATGATAATTAAGCTGATAATGCTAATGGCAAAAAGTGCAGAAACACAGCCCAGCGAAATGATCAAATAAAAAGTGACGTTGCTCTCATCTTTGTGATTTGCAGTGCTTTTGATATCTGACGCTGCAAACGCCTCTTTAGTCTCAACTACCTTAATAATCACAGTTGCTGTGGCTGAGAGTGAAACATTCCCATTGTCTTTAACCAGTACGACCAGTTTGTGCTCAGCTTTGTCTGATTCCATGAATGGCCGAAGTGTCCTGATCTGTCCTGTGTAGCGCTCCAAACCAAACAGAGTGGGGTCAGTAACTTGCAGCAAAGAGAATGATAACCATCCATTGTATCCTATGTCAGGGTCAAAAGCTCTTACTTTAGTCACCAAATGTCCTGCGATCACATTGCGCAGAATCTCCTCCACAAATTCTGTCGACCCGTTAGTGTTGACCGGGGACAGGATGACTGGAGCATTGTCGTTCTGGTCCAGAATGAACACCTTCACTGTGACGTTGCTGCTTAGTGACGGGGTCCCAGAGTCTTTAGCTATGACTTGGAATTGAAAGGTTTTCATTGACTCAAAATCAAAACTTTTCATTGCGTAAATATTACCATTGTCGTGATTAATATTTAAGAAAGAAGTTACACTTCGCCCGGTATTTACGTTCGCAAAAGAGTAAGAAACAAGAGCATTTTCATTCTCATCTGCGTCAGACGCGCTGATGGTGAATATAGACGCACCGGGTTCGTTATTCTCCAGCAAGTAGAAAGTGTATGGACTCCGTGTGAAGACTGGACTGTTGTCATTAATGTCTGATAATTCAACTCGGACTGTTTTGACAGTAGATAATGAAGGAATTCCCATATCCTTTGCGGTAATAGTAATATCATATTGCGGTACTGACTCCCTGTCTAAGAGGCTCTTCGTCACTAAGGAGTAGAAGTTGCCCTCGGAGGAAGGTTTCAAATCAAACGGCAACTCCTCGGGTAACGTGCAAACCACTTGACCATTGACGGTTGAGTCCAGGTCTGTGACACCCATCAGTGCTACCACGGTACCAAGTGGTGCGTTTTCAGGAATCTGGTTGGACAGAGAGGTGATTTCTATTTCTGGAGTGTTATCGTTTACGTCCTCTATTTTAAGAAATACATTACAATAAGCAACCATGGGCGATAATCCCTTATCAGTTACTTGTACATTTATCTCATAAATCTGTTCAGTTTCGAAATCGATCACACCATTAACTTTTATTTCTCCCGTTTTAGAGTCTAACATCAAAAGATCATTTGCCTTGCTTCTGAACATATTTCCAAATGAGTACTCGATTTCACCATTAATGCCTTCATCTGCATCGGATGCATTTACTTTCAACAAAAACGTTCCAACGGGTGCATTTTCCTGTACTGTGACAGTGTACGGCTGCTGATCACATACTGGCGCGTTGTCGTTAGCATCCAGAACAATTACAGTGATATTGAGAATTCCAGATTTTGGAGGGCTGCCGCCATCTATGGCAGTCAGTGTAACATTATACTGTGCCACAGTTTCCCTGTCCAAGGACTTTTGCAATACCAAAAACGGAATTTTAATATCTGTCTTCAAATATTTTGTTTCCAGCTTGAAATGTTCGTTTTGGCTTAATTTATAAGAATGCAAAGTATTTATGCCTATATCGGGGTCGTGAGCCCCTTCCAGTTGAAACCTCGCTCCGCTTACTGTCAGTTCTGGAATTTCTAAGCGATATTCTTTTTCTAAAAAGCTGGGGGAATGGTCATTGACGTCCAAAATCTCTACAATTATGTGATGCATCTCTAGCGGATTCTCTATGACAGCTTTAAGATTGATGTAGCAGGGAATCGTTTTACTGCACAGCTCCTCTCTGTCTATCCTCTGGTTCACAAACAAAGCGCCGTCCCTCTGGTTTATCTGAAAAAGCTCTTTCTTTGCTCCGCTCACAATGCGCAGGTTTCGATCCGCCAACCCACTCGTATCAAAGCCCATATCTTTAGCCACATTCCCAACTATTGTGCCGAGCTGTAGTTCTTCCCGAATGGAATAACGGACTTGAGCAGATGACCGTTCACAAAACGACAGCAGTAACACAAAAGGGAGCACTGCCCATCCACACTCCTGTCTCCAGCGATTCACCATCCCCATGGTAAAGATGATTCCGTTATTCCATTTGTAACGAATAATCCATATTGCGATGTAATGTTCTTACAATCAAAAATATTCCATTCCAGTTTTATGCTCTCATTGTTCCGTCCATTCTTCAGTCCCTGTGTGACATTTATCCTCTTGCGTTCGTGCGACTCAAGCCTTATTCCTGAGATCCCTACAACCGAGCGCGTTATGATTTCAGTTGCTATTGTACCAATCTCTTTGGCAACACTACCACCAGGCGTCAAGGCATAAGACGTGTAAGACCACACTTCAAAGCATTTAAAACGTGCATACAGTATATATTCAGAAAAGTATCGAAAATGAGCTTTACAAAATGTACTGTATGTGTGGTATAGGAAGTACTTTCAGATGTAACATTTACCTTATATAAAGAGCATGTATTTGCTTACAATATATTATTTCTTGTGGTATGTTTCTAAGTATGCAACACAAACGCCTTTGCCTCACGTATGCCTCGTGTATTTCTTATGAACGAATACAACTCCGTTCTGACTATATTTCCTTTATGTCCCACCAGACTTTTCCAGCTTACATATACACAGGTCCACATTTTTATTAGCCACTAAAACCATACACAGTACCTTTATTTTGATTTCTCCATAGACTCCTACTCACAGAGTCAAATACAACATCTACAATCTGACTGATTAACAGGAATAATCTTTCAAACTGTGCATCACTAACCTTATACCTGTTACATCTTGTGAAATATAGCCTGCTCTCACTGTCCCCAGCCTCAAGAGTCTGGGAGTTACCACCAGTTGACACCAATATTTGTTCTTTCCAGTACATCACAGGTATTACCCTGTCTTTTACATACACTACATAGCACTCACTATTCACATTCTCATCTCTTCCCTGTTAATTTCTCTTCACCACCTTCCAGTTGATGGAAGTGCATCTTTCAGATTCAGAGCTGCAGCCTACAAGATGCTTAAAGGACCAAAGTCACATTGTCTTGAAGAACTAATCTGAGCCAACATTCCAAGACTGCTCCTGTACCATAGGTCATTTGAATGTTCATTGCACAAGGGGTTTAACATTATACTGTGTTTGAGCAATGAACATCCCTCTCTCGCAGGTCATCAGAAAACAGTTCTGATATAGGTCTAAAACCAAACCATTTGTAAACACCTCAACCATAACCTTTGGTTGTCACCATTAAGTTACTTTGGTGTGCTGGCTTATGTGTGTATGTTCGTATGTACATATGTATGTATGTATGTATGCATTTATTTACGTACTTATTTATTTATTTTTTTGAACTAATTTATGAAAAAAAACATGAGAATGATCCTGTGCAAGTAATTAACCTGAGTTTTGACAAGTATTGTCTGTATTTGAAGCTGTGTGTTTTTGTTAAATTCCCTACAGTAGCCTGTAAGTTCTCTGAATAAATCTGAATTTTTATAATAGAAAAAAACTAAATTCAACTGTTAAAATGCCATTATAATATTTATTATATGTCACACAATACACAGATTTCTAAGACAACAAATACATTTGTAGTTCACCTGATGAATTACAGTTTTCATAAATGTGCTGCTTTATGCTATTCATCTTAAATCAGCCTGAATTTAGGTGTATGCCAAGTGGAAAAACAAGAAATGTAAAATACAAAAAAAGAGTGGGAATTAATGAAAATGACTGTTTCCCTACATGTATCTGAAACCTTTTGTCATAAACAGAAGATGTTGCTTGCTCTCAAAGAAGATAATGCAGATTTGAATAAAATTCAGAACTATCAAGACTACCACATGAAAGACATTTATTGGCTTCTTACCTCTCCAGAAATTCTATGATCTTGAACCACCAGAGTGTTCGCATTGCTGTTTGGATCAATAGCAGAGCCGACACTCATTCTGGGTCCTACTAACATATACCGTTTCTCTCCCGATCTGTACTGGATGCTGTGGCACAGAGTTCCGTTCCCACTTGTATCCACATAATTTGGATCATGTGAGTACTTGGAGGCATAGTCTTGAGGTTTAGAGCACTGCATCACTATCAAGCTGATAATACTGATGGAAAAAAGTGCAGACACACAAACCACTGAAATGATCAGATAAAAAGTGACGTTGTTCTCATCTTTGTGATTTGCAGTGCTTTTGCTATCTGATGCTGCAAACGCCTCTTTGGTCTCCACTACTCTGACGATCACAGTTGCTGTAGCTGAGAGTGAAACATTTCCATTGTCTTTAACCAAGACAACCAGTTTGTGTTCAGCTTTGTCTGTTTCCATGAATGGCCGAAGTGTCCTGATCTGTCCCGTATAGCGCTCCAAACCAAAGAGTGTGGGGTCAGAAACTTGCTGCAGTGAGAATGATAGCCAACCATTGTATCCTATATCAGGGTCGTAAGCTCTTACTTTAGTTGCCAGGTAGCCTGCATTCACATTGCGTGGAATCTCCACCACAGCTTCACTGGAACCATTAGTGCTGACTGGAGACAAGATGACTGGAGCGTTGTCGTTCTGGTCCAGAATGAACGCTTTCACTGTGACGTTGCTGCTTAGTGACGGGGTTCCAGAGTCTTTAGCTACCACTTGGAACTGAAAGGTTTTCACTGTCTCAAAATCAAAACTTTTCAGTGCGTAAATGTTACCATTATCAGGATTAATATTTAAGTAAGAAGTTACACTCTGGCTGGTAATGAAATTCACAGTAGAATAGGAAATCTGAGCATTTTCACCATCATCTGCATCATAGGCACTGACGGTGAATATAGATGCACCAGGCTGATTATTCTCTTTTAAGTATAAGGTGTATGGATTCTGTGAGAAGACTGGACTGTTGTCATTAATATCTGATAATTGAACTCGGACTGTTTTTACAGATGATAAAGAAGGAATTCCTAGATCTTTAGCCGTTATTATTATATCATACTGTACTACTGATTCTCTGTCTAAACGACTCTTTGTCACTAAAGAATAGAAGCCACCCTCAGATGAAGGCTTCAGCTCAAAAGGCAAATCTTCAGGTAATGTACAAACAACTTGTCCATTGATTCCTGAATCGAGATCTGTTACTCCCATTAGTGCCACAATGGTACCCAGAGGCACATTCTCTGGAATGTGGTTAGACAAAGAAGTGATCTCTATCTCAGGTACGTTGTCATTCACATCCTCTATTTTCACAAAAACATTACAGTGTGTGGACAATGGGACTGGCCCAGTGTCAGAGACTTGTATGTTTAGCTCATAAAACTGTTGATCTTCATAATCAATTGGAGCTTTTAATTTGATTTCTCCAGTATTTTTATTTATTTCAAATAACTCAGAGTCCTTACTTCCAATTTTGCTTCGAAATGAATATTCAACAACCCCATTTATACCCTCATCGTCATCAGAAGCATTAACGTCTAATAAGAAAGTGCCGACTGCAACATTTTCAGGTAATATAACGTTGTATTTCTGCTGACTACATATGGGTGCATTGTCATTTATATCTAAAATAACGATCGTGATATTTTGGATTCCGGTTTTTGGGGGGTTTCCACCATCCACAGCTGTCAATACTAGATTATATAGTGGTATATGTTCTCTGTCTAGAGGTTTCTGCAGAATCAAAAATGGAATTTTATTATCTTTGCTCAGTTCAGAGTCTTCTGTTTCCAACTGAAACTTGTCGTGTTGGCTTAATTTATAAAACCGTAAAGCATTTAAACCCACGTCTGGATCTCGTGCACCTTCCAACTGAAAACGTGCGCCGGTCATTGCCGATTCCGATATTTCTAAACGATATTGTTTATCTGGAAAGCTGGGGTAATGGTCATTAACATCTACAATTTCTACCGTTATATGGTGCATTTCTAATGGGTTCTCTATTACAGCTTTGAGATTAATGTAACAAGGAGTGGTTTTACCGCAGAGTTCCTCTCTGTCTATCCTCTGGTTCACAAACAAAGCGCCGTCTCTCTGGTTAATTTGAAAAAGCTCTTGCTTCGTTCCCGTAACAATACGTAGGTTCCGGTCCACTAGCTTGCTTCCATCGAATCCCAGGTCCTTAGCCACATTTCCAACTATTGTGCCAGGTTGTAATTCCTCTTGAATGGTGTAGCGGATTTGAGCAAATGTCCCTTCACACAACGACAAAAGAACAACGAAACTGAGGAGCGCCCACTGACAATCTTTCTTGTTGTAATACTTAGGTCCCATGGTTGTCCATAAATTTTCCTGGCCAAGATCTCAAGCTAAGATATACATGGAATGTATAGAATTAATTTAATGCCACTGAGACTATTGAAGATTCAGTTTTCCTCTATCCGTTCCGATGTAGTGCCTTCTTGCCGCTACTGTGAGCTATGGCCGCACCACTGAACACCGTTTACCATTTATGTCGACAATTTCTTTGGCAACACTGCCGCCGCGTGACCTGGAGTAGGGTATATGACGTAATAGATGTGGATAAACTGCTCGCGAGTGAAAAAGCAAGTTCATGATGCCCGTGTACCCGGTTTATCAGTTTGTCGTTATAGTTAATTTAAGAATAAAGCTGAATCGTAAGCTGATAGCAAATTATCTAAACATCGTCAAAATTTGGAATCAAAACTTTATAGCGATCTTCAGTACATCGTCATTAAAAAACAATCTATGTCAAAGTTCTAATGTTTTTTTTCACGTAAAAGAGGTGACGTCTGTCTCCGGTACGTTGCCATTCACATGATCCTTTACACACACACATTTTCAGAACCGCTTGTCGCGGACGGGGTCACGGAGCCTACCCGGCAACACAGGGCGTAAGGCCTGAGGGGGAAGGGGACACACCCAGGACGGGACGCCAGTCCGTCGCAAGGTACCCCAAGCGGGACTCGAACCCCAGACCCACCGGACAGCAGGACTGCGGTCCAACCCACTGCGCCACCGCACCCCACCATGATCCTTTACTTTCACAAAAAACATTGCAGTGTGTGTGGTGTTTCAACAGTTTCAGTTATGAAAGCCGTACGTAGTTAAAAAATTCAGCTGTGGTATCAGAAACTGTTAACCGAAATAAGTACATAAATGAAAAATTTCATAATTTCCCTATTAGGATCTAACTGTAACTGGTAATTCTACCGAAAATTTAAACACTAAAATTTAACCAAACGTTTGTCAGGAGAGATGTTTCCATTTTTTAAATTTGGTTCACATATCACTCTTCCATTTCCCAGTGTACGGTATAATAGTATTATCACTACGAGCATACTTAAATCAAGGCAAAAAGAATGGTGTACAAAAAAACGCAATAAAACACAAGCATGTTGTAACGTTTTCATGAAAATTCCAAAGGAAAATTTGCAATCTCTCACAATAAAATATTGTCAGTTGTTGATGCTTAAATAAATAAGTAAATTTAAAATAGAAAAACAAAAGGCACGATCTGTCTGCTGCTTACCTCTCCTGAAGTTCTCTTCCTGTGCTCAGATACGACAAGAGTGTTTCCAGTACTGCTGGGAACAACAGCAGAACCGATACTCATTCTGGGCCCAACTAACATGTACCGTTTCTCTCCGGACCTGTACTGGATGCTGTGGCACAGAGTTCCATTGCCGCTCGTATCCACGTAATTGGAATCCTGTGAGTACTTGGAGGGATAGTCTTGAGGTTTGGAACACTGCATGGCTATCAAGCCAATAACACTGATGAGAAAAAGCGCTGATACGGAACCCAGTGAAATCATCAGATAAAATGTTACGTTATTCTCATCTTCGGTTTTCAGTGAGTTTTTAATGTCAGTTGCTGCAAACGCCTCTTTAGTCTCAACTGCCTTGATAATAACAGTTGCTGTAGCCGAGAGTGAAACATTCCCATTGTCTTTAACCAGTACTACCAGTTTGTGCTCAGCTTTGTCTGATTCCATTAATGGCCGAAGTGTCCTGATCTGTCCTGTGTAGCGCTCCAAACCAAACAGAGTGGGGTCAGTAACTTGCAGCAAAGAGAACGATAACCAGCCATTGTATCCTATGTCAGGGTCATAAGCTCTTACTTTAGTCACCAAATGTCCTGCGATCACATTGCGCGGAATCTCCTCCACAAATTCTGTCGAACCGTTACTGTTGACCGGAGACAAGATGACTGGAGCGTTGTCGTTCTGGTCCAGAATGAACACGTTCACTGTGACGTTGCTGCTTAGTGACGGTGTCCCAGAGTCTTTAGCTATGACTTGGAATTGAAAGGTTTTCATTGTTTCAAAATCAAAACTTTTCATTGCGTAAATATTACCATTGTCCTGATTAATATTTAAGAAAGAAGTTACACTTCGCCCGTTATTTACGTTCGCAAGAGAGTAAGAAACAAGAGCATTTTCATTCTCATCTGCGTCAGACGCGCTGATGGTGAATATAGACGCACCGGGTTCGTTATTCTCCAGCAAGTAGAAAGTGTATGGACTCCGTGTGAAGACTGGACTGTTGTCATTAATGTCTGATAATTCAACTCGGACTGTTTTGACAGTAGATAATGAAGGAATCCCCATATCCTTTGCGGTAATAGTAATATCATATTGTGGTACTGACTCCCTGTCTAAGAGGCTCTTCGTCACTAACGAGTAGAAGTTGCCCTCGGAGGAAGGTTTCAAATCAAACGGCAAGTCCTCGGGTAACGTGCAAACCACTTGACCATTGACGGTTGAGTCCAGGTCTGTTATTCTCACAAGCGCTACCACAGTACCATGTGGCGCGTTCTCAGGGATCTGACTGGAGAGAGAGGTGATGTCTATCTCGGGTTTGTTATCATTCACATCCAATACCTTGAGAATCACGTTGCATTGTGTCTTTAAGGGTAATACGCCTTTATCGGAAACATCAATATAAATTTTATAATTATCGTCTTCCTCGAAATCAATCAATCCTTGTACAGTTATTTCCCCCGTTTTACTGTCTAAGCGTAGAAGATCATTTGCTTTACTTCTGAAATTATTTCTGAATGAGTACTCGATTTCACCATTAATGCCTTCATCTGCATCGGATGCATTTACTTTCAACAAAAACGTTCCCACCTGTACATTTTCTTTTATTGTTACAGTGTATGGTTGTTGATCACACACGGGTGTGTTATCATTAGCATCCAAAACAATCACAGTGATATTGAGAATTCCAGATTTGGGAGGGCTGCCGCCATCCACTGCAGTTAGTGCAATATTATACTGTGCCACGGTTTCCCTGTCCAAGGGTTTTTGTAATACCAGAAATGGGATTTGGCTATCTTTGTCCAAAACCTTTGTTTCCAACAGGAAATTTTCGTTTTGACTGAGTTTATAAAGACGCAGAGCATTTAAATCTAAATCTGGGTCGTGCGCTGCCTCTAACTGAAATCTAGCTCCGGTCGATGTCATTTCAGGAATTTCTAAGTAATATTCTTTGTCTGGAAAACTGGGCGAATGATCGTTAACATCTAGAATTTGTATAGTAACGTGGTGTATTTCTAGCGGGTTCTCTGTTACTGCTTTGACATTGATATAACAAGGGGAAGTTTTACCGCAGAGCTCCTCTCTGTCTATCCTCTGGTTCACAAACAAAGCACCGTCTCTCTCGTTTACCTTGAAAAGCTCCTGCTTCGTTCCTGTGACAATACGTAGGTTCCGATTCATCAGCCCGTTCGCATCAAACCCCAAGTCTTTGGCAATATTTCCAACTATAGTTCCGAGCTGCGCCTCCTCTTGAATGGAGTAGCGGACTTGACTAGAGGCCCATTCACACAACAAGAAGAAAATCGCATGACGGAGAACAAGCCACCGGTGCTGAAACCCTTTGTTATAGTCGATCTCCATTATTATCCTCTGGGTGTGGCATTAACAGAAATCAAAGGAACATATCGGAAAAAAAAAAAATAGCTGTATTTCATACAGTAGGTTAGAGCTCACTCGTTCATTGAACTGTTTTGCGTCTGAGCATCTTTCAACCTCCTCTTTCCTCCACAACCCGGTCCACTGGGTTGAGCTACCCCGACAGCCTTATCATTTGCGTTTTACTGAACTATTTCCAGGAAAACACTGCCTCCATGCGCCTGATCTTCAAAACAATTTGCAGTGACCCTGTACTGAATTTACAAAGCAATCCAGTAACATATTTTCTCATTTCTGTAACTGCTGATAAGGTTACAAATTGCACCGTTTGTTATATTTTAAATTCAGAGTCTTGCTATGAAACAATTTAAATCAACGTACAGTTCAATCTGCTTTAAGTAGATTAATCTCTATTGTTCCTAAAATTTCTTACAGTGAAATGTGCACTTGTAGGAATTATACCACCGTACTTCTGACTTAGAGCAGTACATTGATATATTTTACTTTTGGAAAACGTTATTGAAAGGACTGTGACAAAAACCGAACTGGCACTTCTAAAAAATAAATGGCTGCAAAAAATTCTATAACGGAAATAACAATTCTGATTTCATGAATATATTACAAAACTCTGGCACTGATTTATAAAAAAAGTGCCTTTGCATTTGCAAGATGCACCTATTTTCTTCAAACAATAAAAGCAAGCAGAACTGAATCTTTTGAGTCACATCGAATTATTTATGCTGCTTTGTTTTTAAGGAAATATTATTTCAATATTCTTTCAAGAGTCGAGAATTCCTAATTACGATAAAGGTGCCAAGAAATGAACAAACGTGTTTTTATATTGGAAAATTAGAAACACTACATAAAACGTGTAGGGAGCGTGTAAGTTCATCACTGCATCGTAGAAAGAGAAACTTCAGCTCTCTGGAAAACTTTAGAATGTTTTCTGGGACCAGTGAAAACAATCGATGTTATGTCCTTTATAACAGTGACGGATTTAGCGCTTTTTTTTTTTTTTTTGCTTGTTGCCACTTTTTTCAGCAGAATCTGGATGAAAGTGTGTGAAAGTTAAAAGTAGAAGCAAATGACACAGTCTTAAGGAAAAGTTTCTCACACGTAGCTGAAACTTCTTCTCACATCACAAGAAACGGGTCCTTTCAACACGCGTACATACAAAAAAACCCAACATCATAAACAAAACGTATTCAAGAATCGATATGAAGACTAAGAGTGACAAGAATAATATTCATAATTCGCTTCTTACCTCTCCGGAAATTAGACTCCTATGATCTCGGACCACCAGAGTGTTCGCGTTGCTGTTTGGATCAAACGTAGAACCGATACTCATTCTGGGCCCAACTAACATGTACCGTTTCTCTCCGGACCTGTACTGGATGCTGTGGCAAAGCGTTCCGTTCCCGCTCGTATCCACGTAATTGGAGTCCCGTGAGTACTTTGGAGATTCGTCTTGTGGTTTAGAACACTGCATGGCTATCAATCCAATAATACTGATGACAAAAAGTGCTGATACGGACCCAAGAGAGATCATCAAATAAAAAGTGACGTTGTTCTCGTTCTCCTTTTGTACTACTTTTTCAAAATCTGACGCTGCGAAGGCTTCTTTCGTCTCCACTACTTTGACAATCACAGTTGCTGTGGCTGAGAGTGAAACATTCCCATTGTCTTTAACCAGTACGACCAGTTTGTGCTCAGCTTTGTCTGATTCCATGAATGGCCGAAGTGTCCTGATCTGTCCTGTGTAGCGCTCCAAACCAAACAGAGTGGGGTCAGTAACTTGCAGCAAAGAGAACGATAACCAGCCGTTGTATCCTATGTCAGGGTCATAAGCTCTTACTTTAGTCACCAAATGTCCTGCGATCACATTGCGCAGAATCTCCTCCACAAATTCTGTCGACCCATTACTGTTGACTGGGGACAAGATGACTGGAGCGTTGTCGTTCTGGTCCAGAATGAACACCTTCACTGTGACGTTGCTGCTTAGTGGCGGGGTCCCAGAGTCTTTAGCTATGACTTGGAATTGAAAGGTTTTCATTGACTCAAAATCAAAACTTTTCATTGCGTAAATATTACCATTGTCCTGATTAATATTTAAGAAAGAAGTTACACTTCGCCCGGTATTTACGTTCGCAAGAGAGTAAGAAACAAGAGCATTTTCATTCTCATCTGCGTCAGACGCGCTGATGGTGAATATAGACGCACCGGGTTCGTTATTCTCCAGCAAGTAGAAAGTGTATGGACTCCGTGTGAAGACTGGACTGTTGTCATTAATGTCTGATAACTCAACTCGGACTGTTTTGACAGTAGATAATGAAGGAATTCCCATATCCTTTGCGGTAATAGTAATATCATATTGCGGTACTGACTCCCTGTCTAAGAGGCTCTTCGTCACTAACGAGTAGAAGTTGCCCTCGGAGGAAGGTTTCAAATCAAACGGCAACTCCTCGGGTAACGTGCAAACCACTTGACCATTGACGGTTGAGTCCAGGTCTGTTATTCTCACAAGTGCTACCACGGTACCATGAGGCGCGTTCTCAGGGATCTGACTGGAGAGAGAGGTGATGTCTATCTCGGGTTTGTTGTCATTCACATCCTGGACCTTGAGAATCACGTTGCATTGTGTCTTTAAAGGTAATACGCCTTTATCGGAAACATCAATATAAATTTTATAATTATCGTCTTCCTCGAAATCAATCAATCCTTGTACAGTTATTTCCCCCGTTTTACTGTCTAAGCGTAGAAGATCATTTGCTTTACTTCTGAAATTATTTCTGAATGAGTACTCGATTTCACCATTAATGCCTTCATCTGCATCGGATGCATTTACTTTCAACAAAAACGTTCCCACCGGTACATTTTCTTTTATTGTTACAGTGTATGGTTGTTGATCACACACGGGTGTGTTATCATTAGCATCCAAAACAATCACAGTGATATTCAGAATTCCAGATTTGGGGGGGCTGCCGCCATCTATTGCAGTTAGTGCAATATTATACTGTGCCACGGTTTCCCTGTCCAAGGGTTTTTGTAATACCAGAAATGGGATTTGGCTATCTTTGTCCAAAACCTTTGTTTCCAACAGGAAATGTTCGTTTTGACTGAGTTTATAAAGACGCAGAGCATTTAAATCTAAATCTGGGTCGTGCGCTGCCTCTAACTGAAATCTAGCTCCGGTCGATGTCATTTCAGGAATTTCTAAGTAATATTCTTTGTCTGGAAAACTGGGCGAATGATCGTTAACATCTAGAATTTGTATAGTAACGTGGTGTATTTCTAGCGGGTTCTCTGTTACTGCTTTGACATTGATATAACAAGGGGAAGTTTTACCGCAGAGCTCCTCTCTGTCTATCCTCTGGTTCACAAACAAAGCACCGTCTCTCTCGTTTACCTTGAAAAGCTCCTGCTTCGTTCCTGTGACAATACGTAGGTTCCGATTCATCAGCCCGTTCGCATCAAACCCCAAGTCTTTGGCAATATTTCCAACTATAGTTCCGAGCTGCGCCTCCTCTTGAATGGAGTAGCGGACTTGACTAGAGGCCCATTCACACAACAAGAAGAAAATCGCATGACGGAGAACAAGCCACCGGTGCTGAAACCCTTTGTTATAGTCGATCTCCATTATTATCCTCTGGGTGTGGCATTAACAGAAATCAAAGGAACATATCGGAAAAAAAAAAAATAGCTGTATTTCATACAGTAGGTTAGAGCTCACTCGTTCATTGAACTGTTTTGCGTCTGAGCATCTTTCAACCTCCTCTTTCCTCGACAGCCCGGTCCACTGGGTTGAGCTACCCCGACAGCCTTATCGTTTGCGTTTTACTGAACTATTTCCAGGAAAACACTGCCTCCATGCGCCTGATCTTCAAAACAATTTGCAGTGACCCTGTACTGAATTTACAAAGCAATCCAGTAACATATTTTCTCATTTCTGTAACTGCTGATAAGGTTACAAATTGCACCGTTTGTTATATTTTAAATTCAGAGTCTTGCTATGATACAATTTAAATCAACGTACAGTTCAATCTGCTTTAAGTAGATTAATCTCTATTGTTCCTAAAATTTCTTACAGTGAAATGTGCACTTGTAGGAATTATACCACCGTACTTCTGACTTAGAGCAGTACATTGATATATTTTACTTTTGGAAAACGTTATTGAAAGGACTGTGACAAAAACCGAACTGGCACTTCTAAAAAATAAATGGCTGCGAAAAATTCTATAACGGAAATAACAATTCTGATTTCATGAATATATTACAAAACTCTGGCACTGATTTATAAAAAAAGTGCCTTTGCATTTGCAAGATGCACCTATTTTCTTCAAACAATAAAAGCAAGCAGAACTGAATCTTTTGAGTCACATCGAATTATTTATGCTGCTTTGTTTTTAAGGAAATATTCTTTCAATATTCTTTCAAGAGTCGAGAATTCCTAATTACGACAAAGGTGCCAAGAAATGAACAAACGTGTTTTTATATTGGAAAATTAGAAACACTACATAAAACGCGTAGGGAGCGTGTAAATTCATCACTGCATCGTAGAAAGAGAAACTTCAGCTCTCTGGAAAACTTCAGAATGTTTTCTGGGACCGGTGAAAACAATCGATGTTATGTCCTTTATAACAGTGACGGATTTAGCGCTTTTTTTTTTTGCTTGTTTCCACTTTTTCAGCCGAATCTGGACGAAAGTGTGTGAATTAACGGAAATAAAAGTTAAAAGTAGAAGCAAATGACACAATCTTCAAGAAAAGTTTACTCACACGTAGCTGAAACTTCTTCTCACATCACAAGAAACGGGTCCTTTCAACACGCGTACATACAAAAAAACCCAACACCATAAACAAAACGTATTCAAGAATCGATATGAGGACTAAGAGTGACAAGAATAATATTCATAATTCGCTTCTTACCTCTCCGGAAATTAGACTCCTATGATCTCGGACCACCAGAGTGTTCGCGTTGCTGTTTGGATCAAACGTAGAACCGATACTCATTCTGGGCCCAACTAACATGTACCGTTTCTCTCCGGACCTGTACTGGATGCTGTGGCAAAGCGTTCCGTTCCCGCTCGTATCCACGTAATTGGAATCCCGTGTGTACTTTGGAGATTCATCTTGAGGTTTAGAACACTGCATGGCTATCAAGCCAATAATACTGATGACAAAAAGTGCTGATACGGTCCCAAGAGAGATCATCAAATAAAAAGTGACGTTGTTCTCGTTCTCCTTTTGTACTACTTTTTCAAAATCTGACGCTGCGAAGGCTTCTTTCGTCTCCACTACTTTGACAATCACAGTTGCTGTGGCTGAAAGTGAAACATTCCCATTGTCTTTAACCAGAACAATTAGTTTATGATCAGCTTTGTCTGATTCCATGAATGGCCGAAGTGTCCTGATCTGTCCTGTGTAGCGCTCCAAACCAAACAGAGTGGGGTCAGTAACTTGCAGCAAAGAGAATGATAACCAGCCATTGTATCCTATATCAGGGTCATAAGCTCTTACTTTAGTCACCAAATGTCCTGCGATCACATTGCGCGGAATCTCCTCCACAAATTCTGTCGACCCGTTAGTGTTGACCGGGGACAAGATGACTGGAGCGTTGTCGTTCTGGTCCAGAATGAACACGTTCACTGTGACGTTGCTGCTTAGTGACGGGGTCCCAGAGTCTTTGGCAAGCACTTGAAATTGGAAAGTTTTTAGTATTTCGAAATCAAAACTTTTCAGCGCGTAAATGTTACCATTATCGGGATTAATATTTAAGAAGGATGCTACACTTCGGCTGTGAAAGACATTCCCAAGAGAATAGGTTATCACGGCATTTTCATTTTCATCTGCGTCATGAGCGCTAATGGTAAATATAGACGCACCAATATCATTATTCTCCAGCAAGTACAAAGCGTATGGACTCTCTGAGAAGACTGGGCTGTTGTCATTAATGTCTGATAATTCAACCGTAACTGTTTTAAAGGAGGATAATGCGGGAGTTCCCAGATCTCTCGCTGTAATAGTAATATCATACTGCGGTACCGACTCTCTGTCTAATTGGCTTTTCGTCACTAACGAGTAGAATCTGCTCTCGGAAGAAGGTTTTAAATCAAACGGCAGTTCTTTCGGTATTGTACAAACAATCTGCCCATTCACACCTGAGTCCAGATCTGTTACTCTCACAAGCGCCACAACCGTACCGAGAGGTGCATTCTCGGGAATCTGGCTGGACAAAGAGGTGATGTCTATCTCGGGCTTGTTGTCGTTTACATCCTCCACTTTCACATAAACATTACAAAAGGCAGTCATTGGTAAGGTTCCTTTATCAGATACTTGGACATTTAGCTCATAAACATGCTTTTCTTCGAAATCAATCTGGTCTTTGACTGCAATATCACCTGTTTTTTCGTCTAAACTGAAATATTCCGATGCTTTACTCCTGATTGTACTACGGAATGAGTATTCAATTTCACCGTTAACTCCTTCGTCTGCATCCGATGCATTAATTTTTATTAAAACTGTACCCAGTGCAACATTTTCTGGTACTGTGACTGTGTATTTTTGATGTTCACACTGGGGCGCGTTATCGTTAGCGTCCAAGACAATAACTGTAATATTCAGGGAACCAGTCTTATTCGGGCTGCCACCGTCCATTGCTGTTAGTTTCATGTTGTACTGTGAAATAAGTTCCCTATCCAGGGCCTTTTTCAGTACTATAAAGGGAATTTTATTATTAGGCAAGTCCTCTATTTCTAAGAAAAAATAGTCATTTGGGCTCATTTTATAGGAACGCAAAGCATTGAGGCCTATATCTTGGTCTAGTGCCCCTTCAACCTGAAATCGTGCACCCGGCATTGTTAATTCTGGAATTTCTAATCGATATTCCTTATCTGGAAAACTGGGTGAGTGGTCGTTCACATCCAAAATCTCTACGGTAATATGATGTATTTCTAGTGGGTCTTCGACTACAGCTCTCAGATTTATAAAACAAGGATACATTTTACCGCAGAGCTCCTCTCTATCCACTCTTTGGTTCACAAACAAAGATCCGTCTCTCTGGTTTACCTGGAAAAGATCTTGCTTTGTTCCTGTAACAATGCGTAGGTTCCGATTCACCAGCCCGGTTTTATCAAAGCCAAGGTCTTTAGCTATATTCCCGACCATGCTCCCGATCTGTAGCTCCTCTTGGATGGAATAGCGGACTTGTGCGTTTGCTTTTTCACACAAGAGCAAGACAGCGACACTAAGAAACACCCAGCGATATTCCAGTCTCTTCAGGTCAAATTTGGTTCCCATGATCACAATGGATGAGTTAATCCATCTCCATACAATGTTTATTTCGAGAAGATGTATAGCCCAGTAGTCAGTCCAGTTTAGGTTTTTCATGTGTTCGTTTTTGCTTTCCTCCTCTCCTCGAGCGAGACTAGTGTAGATACAACGAAGCTCTAAAGCGGAGCGCAGACGTGCTTCCATTAATTTGTTAGGCAACACCGCCGCCAGGCGTAGTAGTTCATGCGTACGTGTGAAAATACGAAATATTGAAAAATCACATAACGCTATTCGAAACATCATTTGGAAATACGCGGTACAAAATATCATATCGTGCCACTCACAAGAGAAAAAAATTTAAAAAAATGTGACCCTCACATTGTACGTTACAGCCCCCTAACGTACACAAACATAAACCTACATACACAGTACTGTGCAAAAGTTTTAGGCACTTGGGGGAAAAAAGCTGTAAAGTCAGAATGATTCCAAAAATAATGCTCTTGTCATGCTAGAACAATGGAAGCCGGGGCGAATATGAGTAGGACCCAATCGCAGGTTCTGTTTAGCAACAAACAAAACCAAGGAAGGAGCACGACGAAGAGCCACAGTCGGGGACAGGCGAGGGTCGGGCGATGAGCGTTCAGGGTTTCTCGGAGTAGACAAGGGACGTAGACGACGAGACGAAGCGAAGGTTGGTAGTCAGCTCAGGAGCTCAGGAGCTCAGGAGCTTGAAACGGAAAGGAGCGGAATCGTTGGCCGCACGAGAGTAGCTGTTGCACAAGTGAGGTGCCGCAAGCAGGCATGGGACCTTGCCCTTTTATCCCGTGACGTCTTGATGAGAGGCCAGTGCGGGCGAGATGCGCGTGACAGCTCTTAATTAATAAACTTCCTACAAAGCTTAGTTTCCATCCATCGTTAACTACCGCTTGGCGCGGCGGGTTTGGCCGGGTCCCGCTCTCTGGCGGGTCTGGGGTTTGAGTCCCGGTTTGGGTGTCTTCATTGGCTTGCGATGGACTGGCGCCCCGTTCTGGGTGTGTCCCCTCCCCCTCCAGCCTTGTGCCCTGTGTTGCTGCTTTAGGCTCTGGTTCGCCACGACCCCGCCTGGGACAAGTGGTTTCAGACGGTGTGTGTACTTTCTTTCTTTGACAGCATACAAAACCTTAACGTAATACTGTAACTTTTTGCAAAAGGAATGCTTGGAAATCTAAAATATGCACTTTCCCATTGACACTAATGCAAAAGACATTAAACAACCATCTAAAACAAATATTTTAGTGAAACATCTAAGTGCTTAATACTTTTGCACAGTACTGTAGTACTGTATATAGAGCAATATATTGTTGTACTAGTGTAATTTTTATAACTTTAATTTGAAAAACTGAAATGGATTAAAGACATTGTTACTGTATGTAATTCACTATTTACGCATTCAATTACACGAGGAAAGTGAAGAAATTATTCATTTATATTCAATAAGGTATTTTATATGGAAATTATGCATAATAGGTTAAACAAGTGACAGTTATCAATTATAAAGGAATCTGGCATCTGGTCTTTACGCGTTTAACACGGATGCATGATGTTGCGAGTCCCAAACACGATCACATTCCAGACCCGTCTGACTCACCATGAACAAAATTTCATACTTCAGTGTTGTACGGGACTCCACGAATCCCTAGACCCCTGGGAAATACTTCTCTTAGATTATGGGGCTCCAAAACCGCTTTATGTTTTCTTACAAGAGTGGTTCAAAAACTTAAACCAGTATGAATAAAATCTGCACTTCCATCTACCCAACATGCAAACCTCGGTTGTATGCAGAACGTTCAGTATTGAAAATTAGCTTTTGACTTTCACTGCGTACCTCTTGAAGTTTGTACATCTAATTGCCTCAGGTAACATTTTGCTCGGTCTCAGACCATACTGACATTTCTGATTTTTTTTCCCGTTCTGAAGCAGAAAATACCCAAATACATGCAATCGATACAGCTTTACGTATGCCATTTGTTGCTGAACTGAATGTGTTTAGCTCTGCAGGTGTAGTTGAATGTGTATATGCCACGAGTTTGCGGGAAAAGACATTTCATTGCCAGCAACCACTGCTGTACGCTGTATTACATTTACTAACATTTATTCATTTAGCAGACGCTTTTCTCCAAAGCGACGTACATCTCGGAGAAAATACAATTTGTGCATTACATTGAGAGAAAGAACATAGTTGCAGACGTGTGATTAAGTAAACTTAGTTTCTTTCCACTTTATGCACCGATGTTCATCGCTCGAGTGGGTGCATAAAACTCAGAATAGAAGATTCCTGATCACCTCCCTACATTTTTTTTAAAGGGACACAGAAATTTATGTATTGTTGTGCATTTGACATATAAACATTTGATTGACTGATTTTGATTAATTGATATGCAACACAGAGGAACAGAGCAACAATTAAAATGCTTTTAGAGTTTAAATATGAAACTAAAACACCATCAAGAAACTGAACTAGCTCAACCAACTCAGAATTAAACACTTAAAATTATCTAAGTATCTTTCCTACCTCTGATGCGTTTTGGCTTCTTACCTCTCTTGAAAGTGTACTTCTGTGTTCCGGAACGACCAGAGTGTTCCCATTAGTGGTCGAAGCCATTGCTGAACCGATACTCATTCTGGGCCCAACTAACATGTACCGTTTCTCTCCGGACCTGTACTGGATGCTGTGGCACAGAGTTCCGTTCCTGCTCGTATCCACGTAATTGGAATCATGTGAGTACTTGGAGGAATAGTCTTGAGGTTTAGAACACTGCATGGCTATCAAGCCAATAATACTGATGACAAAAAGCGCTGACACCGACCCCAGTGAAATCATCAGATAAAACGTTATATTATTCTCATCTTCATTTTTAAATGAGTTTTTCATATCAGTTGCTGCAAAAGCCTCTTTGGTCTCAACTGCTCTGATAATGACAGCTGCTGTAGCTGAGAGTGAAACATTCCCATTGTCTTTAACCAGTATCACCAGTTTGTGCTCAGCTTTGTCTGATTCCATGAATGGCCGAAGTGTCCTGATCTGTCCTGTGTAGCGCTCCAAACCAAACAGAGTGGGGTCAGTAACTTGCAGCAAAGAGAATGATAACCATCCATTGTATCCTATGTCAGGGTCAAAAGCTCTTACTTTAGTCACCAAATGTCCTGCGATCACATTGCGCGGAATCTCCTCCACAAATTCTGTCGAACCGTTACTGTTGACTGGGGACAAGATGACTGGAGCGTTGTCGTTCTTGTCCAGAATGAACACCTTCACTGTGACGTTGCTGCTTAGTGACGGGTTCCCAGAATCTTTAGCTACCACTTGGAACTCGAAGGTTTTCACTGACTCAAAATCAAAACTTTTCAGCGCGTAAATGTTACCGTTATCGGGATTAATATTTAAGAAGGATGCTACACTTTGACTGTTAATTACGTTACCAAGAGAATAAGATACGAAGGCATTTTCATTTTCATCTGCATCAGATGCGCTGATTGTGAATATGGACACACCGGGCTCGTTATTCTCCTCCAAGTACAATATATATGGACTCTGTGAAAACACCGGATTATTGTCATTAATATCAGATAATTCCACTCGAATTGTTTTGACAGACGACAATGAGGGAATCCCCAGATCTCTCGCTGTTATAGTTATATCATATTGCGATACTGATTCTCTGTCTAGGCGACTCTTTGTCAATACCGAGTAGAAGTTTCCTTCGGACGAAAGTTTCAGATCAAAAGGCAAATCTTCAGATATCGCACAAACTGTCTGTCCGTTCAGGCCCGAGTCAAGATCTGTTACACTCATTAACGCCACCACCGTTCCAATAGGCGCGTTCTCGGGAATCTGGTTCGACAGAGAGGTGATGTCTATCTCGGGCATGTTGTCGTTCACATCTTCTACTTTCACAAACACGTTGCAATGTGTGGTCAAGGCAGCAGTACCGGCATCCGAAGCTTCTACATTTATTTCATGGAGTTGCTCAGTTTCGAAATCAATTTTGCCTTTAATTTTAATCTCTCCAGTTTTCCTGTCCAAATCAAACAACTGAGACGCCAGACTACTAAATTTGTTTCCAAACGAATACGTTACTTCTCCATTGGCCCCGTCATCGGAATCAGATGCGTTTATCTGTATGACGAACGTGCCTATAGGAGCATTTTCCTGAATGGACACGGTATCATCCTGTTTATTACAAACCGGTGCATTGTCATTTACATCCAGGACTCTAACTGTGATATTAAGGATCCCCGATCGATGTGGATTGCCACCGTCGGAAGCCGTAAGCCATAGACTGTACGTTGGAATGATCTCTCTGTCAATAGCTTTCTGTAAAATCAAAAATGGAATTTTAATGTTTTCCCTTCGATCATGTATTTCTAGTTTGAAATATTCGTTCTGGCTCAGTTTATAAGACCGTAAACCATTGAAACCAACGTCTGGGTCTCGAGCACCTTCTAACTGAAAACGAGTTCCCGGTGTAGCAGATTCTGAAATTTCAAGCCGACTTTCATTACTCGGAAAACTGGGAGAATGGTCGTTAATGTCTACAATTTCTACAGTAACGTGGTGCATTTCCAGAGGATTCTCTATTACAGCTTTGAGATTAATGTAACAAGGAGTGGTTTTACCGCAGAGCTCTTCTCTGTCTATCCTCTGGTTCACAAACAAAGCGCCGTCTCTCTGGTTTACTTGGAAAAGCTCCTGCTTCGTTCCTGTGACAATACGCAGGTTCCGATCCACCAGTGAGTTTTTGTCGAAGCCCAAGTCTTTAGCTATATTCCCCACTAGAGTCCCGCGCTGTAGTTCCTCTTGTATGGAGTAGCGGACTTGAGAAGATACAAATTCACACAAAGACAAAAAGACCACAAAATGGAGAATGGCCCACCGATACCGCTGTCTACTTGTATAATTATACTCGTTCCCCATAATTAGACTTAACGCTTCTGACAACGACGTCATCCAAAGTCAGTCCAAATGTATTTTACATTAAGCCATCAAAACACTTTTGATCCGTTATTTTTCCTGCTCGTTTTTCCTTCTTTATTATTTCCAGCTCTTGTTATGTCGTCCACTCTCGGCACTGTGCTCAGCTAGAAAGCGCTCACAAAGCTAATAGCGATTCCCGTTTTACTCAGTTCCCAGGGCAACACTGCCGCCACGCGCCTTACCCAGGATATTTTAACCCAGTTCAATTTGTTATACAGACGGAGTCGCAACTTACACTCAGACTGGAGGATTGGCACAGTGCATAAAGGCAAAAATCACATATAAGCATAGTTACATTCATTCACTTAGCGGACGCTTTTCTCCAAAGCGACTTACAATGGATACTATGTTTTGTAACTAGCCCACATGCCTTACTCACCAAGGTGACTTATACTGCTAGATACACTACAATGGGTCACTCATCCATACATCAGTGAAACACACTCTCTTTGCGTTACTCACACTAGGGTTGAACCTGGACAGCACGTCTTCAGACTGTGGGAGGAAACCGGAACATCCGGAGGAAACCCACGCAGACACGGCGAGAACATGCAAACTCCACACAGACTGAGTAGGGATCGAACCACTCAGGCGCTGTGAGACAGCAGAGCTACTCGCTATGCCACCGTGCTGCCCGTATATAGGTATTAACATATACATATTGATATGTTACCACAAGCTTTCTCCAACATTAAAATAATAGTACATATAATAATAAACATGCTGTGAAGAACACACTGTAACTGATGGGATGGTATCTCGTCCACGGTGTACTTTGACTGCCTCTGGGATAGGCTCTGGACAACCGCAACCCTGACGTGGAAGAATGGTTAACGATAGTGAATGAATGAGATGAATGAGAGTAAGTGAGTGAGTGAATGAGTGAGCGACATTGTAATTTCTCAGAAAAAAAAAAAGTAGTAATATAAGTATCCACGTTTAATTATATAACTTCCAAGAAAAAAAAATTCTGGCAGTTTACATTGAAATGTAAATACAGCTAAAAACGTAAGAGGTTGTCTTTCCAACGATATCGAATAGATAGATAGATAGATAGATAGATAGATAGATAGATAGATAGATAGATAGATAGACTTAATTTCAGGTTTATACCACAGGTCTGATGCTCATCACTGGAAGTACCAGGGTACAAATTATATCCTTAAACCACAGGAAAATTGGCCTAATTCTGCGATTTTATATTTTTAATGCCATTTCAAATTTCTGACTGATGATTTTGTATCGTAAAACCATCCACAATCATGAAAATTGACCTATTTAAATAAAACTTCTTATATACTTCTTGTACTCTGCCTGCAGTAACTAAACAATGGCAAGTTGCCAAATTTGATGTATTTTTTTAATTAAAAAAGACTTTACTCAATTTGTCCTTTTAAAACTGCACAATTGACGGTGTTCGTTTAGCAAAACGGTCAAATCTTATTATAAAAAAGAAAATACAAAACAAAAATGCTGAAAGGCGTAAAAGCACTTTGTTAACTATTTTTTACCCATTCCCATATAATTATTATTACTGTAGCAGTCACTCCAGATATTTAAATAAAGAAAAAGAACCAATAAGTAAAATTAAATATTACACACCACACATTAATTTCTTACAGAACATTAAAATATATTGGTCTCTTACCTCTCCTGAAAGCGTCCGTCTTTGTTCAGAGACCGTAAGAGTGTTGCCATTGCTGCTGGGAACAGGAGTAGAACCGATACTCATTCTGGGCCCAACTAACATGTACCGTTTCTCTCCGGACCTGTACTGGATGCTGTGGCACAGAGTTCCGTTCCCGCTCGTATCCACGTAATTGGAGTCCCGTGTGTACTTTGGAGATTCATCTTGAGGTTTAGAACACTGCATGGCTATCAAGCCAATAATACTGATGACAAAAAGTGCTGATACAGATCCTAATGATATTATAAGATAAAAACTGACACTGGTCTCTTTTTCGTGATTGACTGTGCTTTTGACGTCCGATGCTGCAAACGCCTCTTTGAACTCCACTGCTTTCATAAGCACAGTTGCCGTGGCTGAAAGTGAAACGTTCCCATTGTCTTTAACCAGAACAATTAGTTTATGATCAGCTTTGTCTGATTCCATGAATGGCCGAAGTGTCCTGATCTGTCCTGTGTAGCGCTCCAAACCAAACAGAGTGGGGTCAGTAACTTGCAGCAAAGAGAACGATAACCAGCCATTGTATCCTATATCAGGGTCATAAGCTCTTACTTTAGTCGCCAAATGTCCTGCGATCACATTGCGCGGAATCTCCTCCACAAATTCTGTCGACCCGTTACTGTTGACCGGAGACAAGATGACTGGAGCGTTGTCGTTCTGGTCCAGAATGAACACGTTCACTGTGACGTTGCTGCTTAGTGATGGGTTTCCAGAATCTTTAGCTACCACTTGGAACTGGAAAGTTTTTAGTATTTCGAAATCAAAACTTTTCAGCGCGTAAATGTTACCATTATCGGGATTAATATTTAAGAAGGATGCTACACTTTGGCCGTGAAAGATATTCCCGAGGGAATAGGATATCCTGGCATTTTCATTTTCATCTGCGTCATGAGCGCTGATGGTGAATATAGACGCACCAATATCGTTATTCTCCAGCAAGTACAAAGTGTATGGACTCTGCAAGAAGACCGGGCTGTTGTCATTAATGTCCGATAATTTCACTTCAACTGTTTTCATAGACGATAATGAGGGAGTTCCTTGATCTTTAGCTTTAATTACTATGTCATACTTTGCTACTAACTCTCTGTCTAAACTGTTCTTAGTCACTAAGGAATAGTAGCTGCCCTCGGATGATGGTTTCAGGTCAAACGGCAAGTTCTCAGGTAACGTACATACGACTTGTCCGTTAACACCTGAATCAAGGTCTCTTACTCCCATCAACGCCACAGTAGTACCAATGGGCGCACTCTCAGGAATCTGGCTGGACAGGGAAGTAATATCTATCTCGGGCACGTTGTCGTTTACATCCTCTACTTTCACAAATACATTGCAGTAAGCGACCATAGGCGAAAGTCCTCTGTCAGATACCTGAACGTTTATCTCATATTCCTTTTGTTTTTCGAAATCAATCGTGTCTTTCACAGTTATTTCTCCGGTTGTGGGATTCAGCGTGAAAAGCTCAGACGCTTTGTTTCTAAATTTACTTCTAAATGAATATTCCACTTGACCATTAATTCCCTCGTCTGCATCCGATGCATTAACTTGCATTAAAACTGTTCCCAGTGGCACATTTTCTGGAATGGTGACAGTGTATTTTTGTTGTCCACATATAGGCGCATTGTCGTTAGCATCCAGAACAACTACTGTGATGTTAAGAGTTCCAGATTTTTTCGGACTGCCCCCGTCTATTGCCGTCAGCTGCATATTATACTGTGGAATAAGTTCCCTGTCCAATGACTTTTTAAGTGTGATAAACGGAATCTTACTATCCTCAGAAAGTTCGGTTATTTCCAGCTGAAAATAATCATTCTGAGTAAGTTTATAAAGCCGCAAAGCATTTAATCCTATGTCTGAATCCTGAGCACCTTCAACCTGAAATTTCGCTCCGATCATTGTCAGTTCTGGGATTTCTAACCGATATTCTTTATCGGGAAAACTGGGAGCATGGTCATTAACATCCACAATCTCTACAGTAATGTGATGCATTTCTAGCGGGTTTTCGATCACAGCTTTAAGATTAATGTAACAAGGAATAGTGTTACCACAGAGCTCCTCTCTGTCTATCCTCTGGTTCACAAACAATGCGCCGTCTCCCTGGTTCACCTGGAAAAGCTCTTGCTTTGTTCCCGTCACAACACGGAGGTTCCGATCTGCCAGCTCGCTTGCTTCGAAGCCCAGATCTTTAGCTACGTTCCCAACTGTGGTGCCAGTTTGTAATTCCTCCTGGATGGAATAGCGGACGTGACCGGTCGTCTTTACATACAACGAAAATTGTACCACAAGATGTAAAAATGCCCACAGATGCTGCCTCCTATGATTAGCGAGTGCCATGTTCAAATGTTTTCAAAACGGTATATATCTTCTCAGCGGTTAAAAAACAAAAATCGACTCAGTTGAAAAATATAGACGTGATGGTGCGTGGGCAGATTTTCCCAGCATCTTATAGCAGTTTTTTTTTTCCCCAGCACACTGCCTTTTGTGGTTTTGTGCTTTTGCTGTTTGGGGCGAATCCCACCTTCAGTGACGTGGGTGGGCTTTAAATCACGTGTTTTCCTCTTCTGCAGTACTTCATCGTGTCGAGAAAGACACGATATTTACAATATTTAATAAAACACTTAATTTAATTTTAAATAGTTAATAAACTTAATTAATTTGAATTGTTTCATCAACTCAGTATAATATCAAATGCCAGATTAGATGGTATTATTTCATACGTTGCAATTTGGTTTTAAGGTTGTAGTAGAACAGGAAATATATTCTCTGTAGGTAGCCGATTTCCAAATGCAGTTAAACTGCTTATTAGGTAACATTACCGGCAACCATTTCCTGAACATCCTTCTGAGAACGTGTAACCGTCAGGTACTTTAAGCACTGTGCAATAAATTTTCGATTAAATATATGTTCTCTTACATTATCACTTTTAGCTTTAGTTTCTTCATTGCGTAGCTATACGGTAAGAAGATACATGAAGACCGCAACTATTATATTTCTTTTTGTTGCTTAAATACAGTGTTTTCGGTTGATTTTTGACTGGCCATGTTGTTTTATCTTGTTTGTGGCCTTTTTATAGCAACATACAGAAACACTGAATTCTCATCCCAGTCACTTGGCCATACTTCCATACGTAAATAGATGCTTAAACGATGAATTTCACCATCTGCCCTCATTGTTATATACAGTATATAGTACCAGCTAATTCAGCAGAGCCGACTGAAGGTTAAATTCACAGCAAGTGCATTGAGCCTAAACGTTGGTAAACACTGACGCCTTGTGGCCATAGAATAAGCAGAACTGTTTGGATGCGCTTTCTGTTTCTCTGCGTGTCTTTCGGCAATGTTATGCCTTGGAAACAAAAGGTAGATATGACGGATGTTAATTATGCTGTCGATTAAACCCCAGGATCTATAACATTAAAATAATTTCAACAGTATTTAGATAAATTTATTGAAACGGTTTCTGCGCGTGATCCATGGTCGTCTATGTATCGGTTTTGACGCTTCCTCAAAATTTCCTGCCTTTTCCACAGCAGGAATCACAAACCCGCGACGAAGATCTTAAAAAGATGTACAAAACTGTTAGAGTGCAAATGCAAAGGAACCGATATCGCGTAGAAGCATGATATCACGTCGATGTGCTCATTTATTATACGGCAATGTCTTTGTTGCTTAATAGCGTGAGGATCACGAAAGAAGCCTAATAATTAACCTAGAGGCTTGATTCCGACAAGCGGAACTTCCGTAAATTCATAAGTGCTGTAAATTTTCGCTTTCAGTTTATATGGTCGTATAAGACCTTGTTTTGTCCGCTACACAGCTTACTCAGACTGCAAGCCGCATCCCTGGGCTATGACGTGTGCAGTACAGGACCGGCCTGCTGCTTGTTTCCTTGGCAACGGAGCAGCACTACAGTGGTTGCTGTCCGTGGTGCTGAATTATTCAAGTTTATTTTCAACGACGTAAACGCAGCTGGGAAGGAATAAAAGAACGAAAGAAAACACAAAACTTAGACTTGTAGCTATTTTTTAACTGAACTATTTCTTGATATTCCTGCTGAAAATTATTATGTAGTTTCAAACTTAAAAATACAATGAACTGACTTGTGTAAAGCAGTATTATTTTTTTTCAGTTTTCAGTACCAGCGAAGCTGCACAGCTCTTTTTCACATCCTAAGTTTCCTTTTTGTTACTTGAGCTGCCTTCTTTTCAGAGTGTGCAAATGTTCATGAAACACTGATAATCTAAAAGAAATATAATCTGAACAAAATGTACTGTAGGTTTATGTGGTTAAATTTTAAGTACAAAACCTGAAAGCATGTCCTGTATTCACAAATCTCTAAAGTGACACACTGAAATATTTATATGTCTTCAAACAGCAGCTGAGATGGTGACATTTTCCAGTAGAACAGCCACTTACATTTACCTGAGACTTTTCCTCCCAAGTGACTTACACTGTTAAGATAGTTACCCATTCATATACTGTAGCTCAGTAATTTTTTTTACTGGAGCAATTTAGGATAAGTACCTTACTCAAGGATACTATAGTTCAAGGTGAGTCCCAAACCTACAACATTTGGGTCCAAAGGGAGCAGCTCTAACCACTATGCTACCAGCTGCCTACTTCCCAATAAAGCTTTACTTCAGTCATATCCAAAAGAAATTGGGATCTGCTATCCCTTATGACACTGAAAACTAGGTCAATAGTTTTTTATGTTAAAACAACCCACCTTCAATCACTCAGTAGCTGGTCAACAGGATATTGGGCATAAACATACCAGTATTATGTGCCATACGACCTTTTATTGCGCACAGTATAAATCCACCCCTTCATATGATAATATTTGTGTGACAAAGTAGGGATTATCAGCATAATTCCCTCATTCAGGTATTCCAGTGAAAGGGTGCCCCATCAGTCCCCTCTTGAAAGGTTCTTCTGTTATCTGTTATTATGTATTGTCTACAATCTGTCATTATGCAATTGTTTTGGTTATATTTCTTTACATTTCTAAGGTTACATATGCTACAAGGTTTCACTTATACGTCTACCCTTTAACTCACCAAAACACTTTATTGTGAGGCTTGTAAGTGTACCAGAGGCTGTCTTGCAGTAGCATCCATATCCTTTAACAGATGGTGGGAGATAAAATGGGTCAGCATCAGTTGAAGACATCTGAAAAACAACCTCTACCCATTTCTCTCACACATCCACAACCATTCTCTATTCTCCCCGATTACTGAGAAGTAAGTGCAAATTTTGAATCATTTAAAAATATTGTCCTATTTACAAGACAGCTCTGGTCAAAAAGAACAAAAATTTTACTCAGCAAAAAAAAAAAGGGGGGGGGGGTGGAGCTAATAATTTTTGGCCTTTTCTCTCAGCTTACGTCTGTTAGGCTACACTGACATGCTGTTGTTGAGAGCAGAAGGAGTGATGACAGGATAGTGCCAGTCAAGGACGAGAAGACAGGAGATCCATTCATAGGGTATTCTTAATGAAAGAGATCAGAATGACGGTCTTTGCTGTGGTACTCCAGTCTGTTCAGTTATACTGATATTCTGTGATATTTTGTGATATTCCCTCTGTTTCTGTAAAGCACCTTAAAGAGTCAGTATGATCCTTTATCACCTCTACTGTATTTCTACACTGTTTCATCAATGCTCTCACTCAATAATCCATCCCAACAGAGTGTGCACAACTGATACTGGTGATACATACAGCAGCCTTGACGATGTATACAGATATTTTGATTGGATAGCTCTTCCCATATCACGCAAGGTTACAACTCAAAGGACAACATACCAACATAATCTTGCTCCATGTACACCTATTACAGACAAGGAATACTGGACTACATATGAAGTCTAAATAGGAGTCATTCATTCTGGGAGAATAAATATGTGCTAGAGAAAATGATAGTACCCTCAGATAATATACTGGGTAATATATTTACTGAAACTGAAATATGACATTGCAATAAATCATGTGAATTATATTTGCCCACATTTTGTTCTACCAAACATTCCCAGTTTTGTTAACTGTCACTCTTGGTTTCCCTATCTTCAAGAATACACATCTCCAGAATCTCAGACACGTAGAGGTATAGAACTCTTATTCTCCCTTCCTTTGCCACATTTTGTTGCTGGATTTGTGTACAAGGACCTTACTGCAAGAAATGATAAATGTAAAATAATACACATCTGGCTCCAACTGGTTACACATTAAACTGTAGGACACCACAAATGTACTATTGTAATACAGGAATACAGTACAAGCAAGTCATTTCATTCTAAAAAATTAATTGCTTTGAGGTGTATCATTACTGTAATACAATACACAAACCATTTAGATAATATGAAGAGCTGCATTAATAATTGTAAATGTTTCTTTCAAATCAAATACATTACCAATATTATTTTCACAATAGCAAAATGTACAGACCCAATAAAGTCATCAACCTCATTGTCAGATTTTAGAATTTGAAACTGTGTATTATGTCAAGTTATTTTTCTGTTTTCATTTATTCTATTAAGAAACACAGTGTGTCTTACAAAGCATTTTTGTCTCACTTAGAAATGAAAGCTGACTTGTAAAATTAATGAGAAAATAAGTTGAGATGTTAACCAGAGTTGTTGCTAATCAAACATGCAAAATTTATTTCTCTAATGCCTCAAATTCATAATCATCTGAAATATCTTTTAAGACATTTTAGATGTTCTGGTTTTAAATGAGAGAGAGAATGCTAACACCAAACTGCTCAGCACTGGTATTAATCTAACACCTGCATGCTGAATAAGCCTAAGTAAGTGTGCACTGACATAGTAAATATTTAAATCACAGGGACTGCAGAGCATTTAATTCACATACTGGATGGAGTTTTCAGGCTGGTTCGTCCAGAGCTGCACATTCGTGAGGCTTGTTAGACAACTGTTTCACTTGACCTGCTGTGCCCACCCTATTTCCCGTGAATTCACAGTAATAGATCTTTCATAATACAATTCTGTTTTTGCCCTTAGCTTCTCTTTTTGGTAACCAAAAGTGTTGAAATCATACAAATGAAAGAGCCTGACGGGCACAGTCCATACGTTTTCAGCACAAGCAGATCACTATGATTGAAAGGATAAAAGATATTATAAAGGTAATTTTCCCTTTTTCCTGGTTTTAACGCAGTCATCTTGGATTTGCTTATAGATTAGACAGTTTTATCCCTTCGTATCAGTCAAAACTGACAAAATCCCAGGGAAGCTTCCTGAATTTTTTTTCTTTTCAGAGAAATAAGAAAAGATAATTCTGATACTATAGACATGCAGATTAATCAATTTGGATCTATTGGATGTTAGAGTAATTGCACATTACTAAGTAATTAGCCCTGTCACTTTGACAAACTATTTTATATTGACAAGTATACGTAACACTGCAAGTGGGACAGCTGGTAGTGTAGTGGCTAGAGCTGGTACCTTGGGACCCAAAGGTTTGCAGATTTGAATCTCACCTCTGGCTGTAGTACCCTTGAGCAAGGTACTTACCGTAAATTGCTTAAGTGCTTATATGTTTGGTTAAAAACATAAACACCTAACACATAAGAATATCAGCACACCCAAATGAATAGACCTTTTTTTAAAACTTACATCTTGGGAGAATATCAAGCAGTTGGCCAGTAAGTAAAAGTGAAAGGAGTTACATGGAAATACCAGATAGAATAAGGTCCTTAGGAGTCACAGGAATGGCTTCACTGATTTAGCAGCACAACAGCAAAGAAAACACAGACAGAACCATGCAGTCAGAGAAGATTAATTGGAAAACAACCCTCATACAGACCCTTCCTGTAATAATAATAATAATACAAACAAGAGACAGTAATAATATACAAGGAAGAAGGTGAGATCTCAGGTGTAGACTGCAAGAACTGTTTTATACCTGCTAGGCATTAATTGTAACATTTTATTACAGGGATATACAGTATGTAAAAAAATATTAAATACACAACATATTTAGAAACACTATTACTGTTGTTTCATTCTTTCATCCATTAATTCAATTCAGCTGATAATGCTGGAGCAGGAATGGGCTAGTTCAAAGCCAACCTTCCACAGAGTATGCATCAAATAAAAATCAGTCAGCAGTCTTCTAAACAGTAAAAATACCTTAAACATGTATTCGAAAAAAATATTACATTTACTTACCTGTAAAACATAGTGAAAATATTTATTTACCTGCAACATGGAGGCTGCTGACTCACTAGTCTTGGTGAGGCCTGTGCATCTGGATATACTGGAAACAATATATTGGGAACCCTTCGGTACTGACTGTCTGATTACCAGCTTCCATTTTTGGTTTCTGCCAGAAACAAACTGTACTGTAGAGTTCCTCTGGCTAATGATGTTATTCCTACAAGGAGGAGTCGCTTTGGTGGGTTTCTGTTTCTGACATTTCAGTACAATGATCACCAGTATAGTGATCAATAATAGAAATGACACTGAACCCACACCAATCACCAGATACAACTTTATGTTGAAAAACAAGTCATATTCCAAAGGCACGTCTTCAGTCGCTTCAGGAAACGGTTTGATCACCTGTTCCACAGTTGATACCTTGATAGTGACAGTAGCAGAAAGCACAGGGTTGGCATTGTCTTTGGAGACAACAACAAGCCACTGGCGACAAGGATCCCTGTAGTGGGACATTCTCATTGTCTAGATCTCCCCATTGTATTGGTCCAGATTGAACAGTGTGGAGTCAGAGATATGTAAGAAATGGTATGTGATCCAACAGTTCTGCAATAAACCTGCATCAACAGCAATAACTTCATTGATTAGTTATCCTTCATCAGTGGACCTTGGGATCACTTTGTCAACCTCTGACTCTTGTGCCATCCATGGAGATACTACAACTGGTGTATGGTCATTTTGATCCACAGTAATGATATGAAAAGTTACGTTAGTGCTAACTGGAGTAACACGAGAGTCCCTGGCTTCGATGTGAAACAGAAACTCCTTCTCTCTTTCATAGTCAAATGCTTTTAGTGGAAGATTGCCATTCTCTGGATTGACTGAAAACAACATTGACCCTGAAGTGTTCACAATTTCCTTCTCGACAATAAAGTAGATCAGGTACTTGTTCTCTTGATAGTCTGGATCGACAGCAGAAACCGAGTTTAACAATGATCCAGAGGCGTTGTTCTCCATTACTGGAATAGTGTAGAAGGACTACGGGAACTGCGGCGCATTGTCATTCACAGTGATTCCAAAGCGATCGTGTCATTGTCTGACAAAGCAGGGGAACCTCTGTCTGTGATGGTGAGAGTTCTCATAACCAGAGACTTTTTCAGGATGCAAAGGTTTTGCTACAACTAATGTGAAATAGTTTCCCAAATACCTATTCACTGTGAACGATAACGACGGGAAAGATCAACTTCACCGTTGTCATCTGAGTCTTTGTCGCTCATATTGAGTAAGGCTATAACAGTTCCTATGGCAACATTTTCTTTTACAGTGTTTTAAACAACTTAGTAGTTATTTCTGTATAGTAGTCATTCACATCAGTAACAAACACTTTTACTCTACACTGAGAGGGCCGGATCCCTTGTCTTCAGCTTGAATGTGCATTTCAAAATTTTTAATTTCTTCATAATTGATCAGCCTATTCTTCTTGATCCAAAGCCTTTTTCAAAATCAGGTCAACATATTTAGCCCCATCTTTTCCTGTCTGAATCCGTATCAAGAAATGCTTGATTTTACTCAGGTTATATGTTTTAACAGTGTTTGTTTGAACATCTGGGCCCACGACATTCGTTAGGGAGAATGTTTCTCCAGGTGAGGCCGACTCCGAAACATCTAGTTTCATGAGGCGGATTATCATTGATATTGGTTATTTCTACTTCGATGTTAAAGATCCACAGAGGGATTTAAGTTCTTACATCTAATTTAAGGAGACAAGGAACATAAAACTCTCATGTCTGAACTAGGCACAAATATTCCCCGTCTATCCTCTCAATGATGTAAAGCTCCCCAGTGTTTCTGTTAATATCTAGATATTTGTTGCTATATATTATGTCTAGTTTTATATCACATTGTGCCAAACTGTTGACATCAAATCCTAAATCAGAAGCTAAATTTGTCACCACCGAGCCTTCCTCCATTTCATGAGGAATCGAGTAGCACGTTGCTGCTAAAGACAAACTCCATATATTCCATAATATAAAGAGAATCAAGACGTACCTTTTACCGCTAATCAGTACGATGTTACAGAATGCCATTGTTTCAAAACCGAATGTATCCAAAAGATGGAATGATGTCCTCCACGTTTCAGTAGAAAGATATTTCAGTGCAATGGAATAAGCTTACTGAGCCAGCCATAAGCATTCCAGGGACTGTGACATCCTCTTTGCTTTGTCTGAAAATCCCTCTTCTCTTCTATACAAAGTGTATAAGAGCAATTTATTATGGAACTGCAACCCAGTGTGTATGCAACCAAATGTCTACCAACAAGCAATAAAATATTTTTTTTCCTGTTTATATTTATTTTTGCCTTTTAAGATCACCATGAATCCATGTCCATTTTCATAAATCTGCCGTTGCCATTTCAGCCTTATAAAATATATTCCAATACCAGTTCTGATACAGGGAGCAGTATAAACAGAACCAAGCCAGTGTAGATCAGAAGGGACCACACTCTAACTGCACATCCTGTTCTCGGGCTATAAAACCTTTGACTTCATCAGTACATTGAGCAGCAGGTAGCATAGAGGTGACAGCCGTCGAGGTCCAGTTTAAAGACATGGCTTTGAATTCGCTTTCACTGCCTCACTCTTGAGCAAGTGTAAATGCAATGCAGATTTATTAATAAATGTAGATACCTTAGTGCACAAATCTGACATTGTGGGTTATTTTGTAGAACAGCGTCAGCTATGTAAATAAAATCCTGACGCAGTCTGACCCTCCAGGTGAACCAAATTGTATCTAATTACCCTGGAAAATTTTCACAGTATTTGGAGGTCAAAATGTATCCATTTAACATTTGATCATTTTAGCAGTACATTTGAACATGTTAGCAATGTCTTATAAATTGACATTATATTATCCGTGATTATAATAATGGTCTGGAAATTTTTTAAAACATTATGCTGTGAAATTACGGCCATAAAATGTTAGGCACTTTATTTAGTTTTGTCCTTTCATTAGACATTCCTTGTTGAGGAAGGACCTGAAGGCATCAGTTTGAACATCATAATGTAAAATTTAATTCACATAAAGCAACTGGAGAGTTGAACCAGAGAAAATAAAGGGGAATTAAGCTCTTTCAGAAAAGCAGTAAACATTAATTCAAGAACAAATAAGCTGTTAAGCTTAAAGCTTAAAATGCAGATATTAATTCTAAATGTAAAAACAATCAAATTACACAACAAACCACAATAATAAATTTTAAAAATTTAATGTAAAAGTGATCCATTGAAATAACAATTAAATACAAATACATTGACAGTTCAACAGTAAACGCATATTAAAGCCGTAACAAAAATCTAAATAAAGGCTCAAACTATTTCAGCTACCATATAGAAATACTGGATGGGAGGTTATGGACAGTTATACATAATCCAGTGTCCACAGAATTTCAAAAAAACCCATTTTCATACCAAATTTAAAAAGATAAACCCCACGTTTAATGAGTACAATAGTAAAATTAAGGACTAGTACAGAAGGTATGAAATTTAAACACTTCAGTAATCCAAATATTTACAGAGGGGATTTCATAATATATTTCCTTGCCAAGTATGTAAAAGTTATTACCCTACATGCCATAACATTATCAGAAAAACAAATTTGGACTAGGATTTAACAAGAAAATAGATCTATAAATTAAACTTTTTGTGAAAAGTTTTTAAATGATTGTGTGAACCCCATTCCAGGAAACGTGTGTCTTATCTCATTCTCAGAGTAAATATACCAAAGTGCCTGGAGGAACTTTGCATTTTTAAAACACAGATGAGATGTCCTCGAGAATATCTTACTCAAGTTATTTTCCGCAGAAACACGTACTTTTGCTATGTCTGTCGGCCTCACCATTTTCTTACCTTTGAATTTTTCACATTTAATGTTTTAACTCTTTTCCCATCATTCCATCCATTTTCAAAAACCGCTTGTCCTAATCAGGTATCTGGTGCAACTCTTTTGTATAAAAATAATACAGATAGTCTGTCATAATTGATGCCAGCCATGCACCACATTCCATCTTCACACTTCTTCCATCTGGCAAATGCTATTGGAGCACCAGCACCTTCAGATTTAAAAACAGTTTCTTCCCACAGAACATATCCATTCTTTCTCCCTGTACTGTAAATTGAACTTTTGTATTACCTACTATATTGGTGTAGCACGTCGAGGCGGCCCGGGAAGGGGGCAGAGACGGGGGCAAAGCCGCCTCAGCTGGGGCTAATTACCTTCCCTATTTCTTCCCTGGTGTCTGGCAGACGGGGGAGGAGAGCGAATCCCAGCAGATGAACCCGAACCTGAACCCGAACCCAGAGACGACGCCGGCATCCAGACCGACCCGAGGCTCCCAGCCCCCCTGACCTGCACAAAGCCCCACCCTAGGCTACCTGTTCCCTATCCCCCCTTTTCCATCCCTTTCCTTCTCCCTGTACTGAGACCAAATAAAACCCCTCATCGACACAGGCACCGCATCTGCTGTCTACTGCTTCTTCGTCTCTTACAATTCTATTGTCTAGTTATCTTTTCATGTTATCTTTCTTTATTACCTTTATTTATATTATTTATATTACATTTCATTAAATTTGTTGAATATGCATGACAATAAAAATTTGAAACTGGAGAAAGGCATTTTCAAAGTTCAAATGCTCCAAATCAGAGTATCATCAAATTATGGCTGTGCGGCACGCAGCGCCATGAGTTTGGATAGGGCGAAGAAGGACGCAGAGGCAGTGTTCACTACAAATGATTTATTAGAACACCGGCGGCACCAGGGAAATAATGCTCTCGGTCCGAGGACCCCGTTTCCTCTAGGACCATCATTTCCCCCGGGCCAGTGGTTACACACTATTTACAAGTTACCCACAACGCAACCAACTATTTACACAAAACATCTTCCCACCTAATTACCAGTAACGCGGGTCGTTACAGTTGTTTTAAACCTTATATAATGACTTTCAACACCACTGAAATATGCAGCGAAATTACATACCACGTGAAACGGACGCAAAAACCCACGGTGCGAAGCGGCAGAGTATGTTTAGGAGAGAAGGCGACAGCCGAGCAGAGACAGCGACCCCTAGCGGTCATTCTAGTGAATTGTCTGCTTAAATAACCACAGGATTTCCAAGTCGTTCCTACTGTGTGTGACGCTGGGGTCGTGACACTGTTCACTATTGGTTCACACGACGTCATTAAAGAAACTGCGTACAAGGCTTTTATTGAGCTGTACTAAAAATAAATTGTAAAAATAAGCGAAACGATAGAGGGTAGTTAAGATTCGTTTTGGGTGTCTTCTAAGTATTTATTTATCGCTTTTGCTTCTTAAAAGTTTAAAGAAGCAAATGATCAGTGATCGAAAGGACCACGGAAAGCGCAATCCTGCTATGAGTGTCACTGTACACATGAGCTGGACAATAATATGCCGCCATGGCGTCAAGTGACACAACTCTTATTAGAGAAAATATAAAATATTCACAAAACTTCATGAAATATGCTGATTGCAAAGTCAGCTTTCACCGAGTTCTTTTGATAGCTCAGTTGGTAAAGCGGAGGACAGTAATGATTTTGCGTAGTAGACATCCTTAGGTCGCTGCTTCGAATCCGGCTTGAAGGAGACTTTTGAAGTTGTGGGGCTTAAACACGTTGTACTTATTCTCGCTCCGGCGGCAGTTCTCTTTATGAACGTATTAACCGTGACGGTGAATTGCTTGTAGTGAGTCCGTATTAAAAACGAGTATAGATTACAAATATTTTACGTCGCTCTAGAGCAAGGTTTAAAATAAAAAAAGCAATGCCAAAATAAAACCGATTCCTGAAAATTAAGTCAAATTTAAAACGCTGGACAGCGCCCCTGGTTCGATCCCCACAGCCCCAGGAGCTGTGACAAAGGCCAACAACACAGGAAGGAAGTAACCACTGAGCTAAACCAGCGCACAGAAACACTTGCGAGATACGCCTTTACAGTTGAACTTTTACTGCGTCACTATCACGTGTGCATTTCCTATTCTGCGCGAGAGATTTGACAGGATTTGGTAATATTTACCTAGAGCGATTATCAGATAAGACTGTGCAAGAATCTACACCCTAATTTAACCACAAAGTCCAGGTTATGCACACTGGTCGTAATAAAATATCGAAAAGAAAAGATTTAAGTGTAAGGAAGAGATTAAAAAAAAGTTGCAACGCGCTAATGCAGCCAACAGGGGGAGACAAAGACCAGAGGTGCAGGGAACCACTGTCTGTTTTTAAATCACAAAAAAAAGGTCTCTTTTAACGACCGCACTGTCGCACATGTCCCAGAGCTCGTCCGTGGATTAGTCCCTTCATGTTGTATGCTGTCCGTGCATTTATGTTTTTTTAATAACAGGTGCGTCATTAATTACAACTGCATGTTTTCGCATTGAGCAGTTGCATTTTAGAAATTTGTGCTGAGCGTTTATGTTTCTCTGTGTTACACATGATGTCATGTGTTCTGTTCAGACAGTTCTGTTTCGCTGTGTGTATCTTGAGCAATGGTGCCTGATGGTGTTTTACACATCTGTGTTGGGCAATGCTGGGTCGTTGTATGCAAGCCCCCTTTGTTAGGTTGCAGCGACAGGGCAGGGTCCCACGCAGAAGGAATGTAGGAATGCCAGGGGAATGTGGACTCACTCTCTCTCCCTCTCCTACACTCACCAGACTGACTCTGCAAAGACAGACCTGGACACAAAGAGAGAATAGGTTGTTATGACCTTTTGACATCTGTAGTTCCAGAAAAAGAGAGAAAAATCTTAAAACAAATAAAGTTCTGGTCTGCTGAAAAGCAGGTACCGTAAAAGTCAGAGAAAAACACAGTCTTTTTTTTTCTTTTTGGAAAAATCCGACATTAAAACTTCTTTGCTTGTTTTGCCGAGTTAAAGCTAAGAGAATCGTGTCCAAGTTACTGTTCCTCTCAATAGCCCCAGCTACAGACTAATATGGAAACTGTGGGCCATAGGTCAATAGAAGGCCATATGTAGGACAGAGGGAACAGGGAAAGGGGAGGGACAGACAGTGGAGCTGGGAGACAAAATAATGAAATAAGAGAGCAAAAGGTGAAGGAGAGGTAGGCATCTCAGTAAGGCGGAGGATGGGCCAAAAGGAGGGTGGGAGGGAACAAGGGCCACATGCATCTCAGCTGTGTAAACTAGCAGAACTGCTGAAGAAGAAAGGCAGAGCCAGGCTGTGTGAGACTCCCCATCACTTCTTCAGCCTTGTTTTTATGACTGCAGATACTGGAAAATGGGCACTGTCAAGAACCCTAGAAGGGCAAGGCCCTGGTGTGTTAGGAATAGAGACAGAAGATATGGGGAAAGCAAGAGAGAGAGACTTTGTGACAGTTTCTGTTTTACATGGGGGAAAAAAAAAAAACATCTACACATTCTTTTACATCATGGAGGTTAATCTGCCAATACATGTCATTTTGACTCTGAGGATCATTACTAGGCCTCAGCAGATGTTGCTTGGAAGGTTAACAGGTGTAGGAGAAAGATCTGTCTCCCAGCAGCTGGGACGAATACATATAAACCAGAGGCCTTCTGTAATTATGACTGGGGCCAGTGAGTTCAGACAGACTGAAAAGTATTCCTTAAACGTGAGGTTGTTACTCCCTGTTTTGTCCGACTGCCTGAAATTCAGCGTAAGTCTGTGCAGCCCTCCTACAAGAGATTCCATGTTATACTGATTGTTGTCTTCTGTTCAGCGTGCTTGGTTGGAATACATTAATTGATCTAGCTTTATGTCTCCCCTCCAAGTTCTATCTGAATCTCTTTCACTTTGTTCCCCTCATTGTCCCCCTCTGTTTTCTATTCTTTCAGTGCCAAAAGGCCCTACCTGACAGATTGGCCCTGGGCCCAATGAGTCACACGTCTGCTAAAGCCATCAGCAGTGAGAGTGAAGTTATGGATTGTGTGTGCGTGCATGTATGTGTAAGTTTACGTGAAAATGTGTATATCAATTTTAATTTTGTGTGAGTGGGTGTACACGTCAGTGAGTGCATTTCTGTGTTTCTGTGTGTGTATATGTCGATGCAAATGTTTGGACATGCTTGACAATGCTTGGTCTTTTCTGGCTTCCCTGTTGGTCCACTGTTCCTGGTAGGTATGTGTTTTTCTTTCATGGGACAAAAAGCGTTTTTTTTCCTGCCAGTAAAATCATGAATTTACATTGTACATGTACCTTTGAAAAGCTATATGTGACTCACTGTTGACTGGAGTGGGGGGATGGGAGTGCACATAGGAGCTGAGCGGGTTGTTTATTTGTAAGTCTCAGGAAGAGGGGTTTGCTTTTCCAAGGGTCTGATCACAATTGGTTTTGTCACAAAAGAAGAGGAATTGTGGATTGTTTCAGACACTCTCCGTTGAGTGTCTGAAACAATCCAAAATTGTATTCACTGTCAGTGCACGTAAGGGTGTCACGTTTGTATTGTCTTTGTATTTGTAACACTATGAGAGCTTGTAAAATTTACTTTCCTGTGATAGCTGAAAGAACGTAATGTAAATTACAGTGAAATTTGCAAGAATAAATTTTGTACTGCAGTGGCAAGTCAGAGTTTATAAAGTTTAGGTCTCAGTAATTGTAAGAGTAAAATTACGTTATTATAAGTAAAGTGTTAAAACAGTGTGTCTGCTTTCAGTTCCATTTGGAGACTCGTGAAAGTTAAATGAAATAGTGATATGTAAATATGTACATGTTGCTAAGGCAATCAGCTTCCCAAAGCGAAGTGGCTGACTATTGCTCACATATTACAGTAGTGATTTCTTAGCTCCAGTCTTCATGTGCACATGCAAGGTTTTTGTGCACATATAAAACTGTAGCTATAAAGTGAATTAAGTGGAGACAGAGTGATCAATTTTTTTTTCAATAGGGTTGTAATAAATTATTAGTTCTTCCCAGTCTAGATCTGTGATCACAAAATATAAGCAACCTCAGAATATGATAATCTGAGAACCACCAGTAGAGACAGCAGGAGACAATGGAGACTCACAGACTCTTTCCATAAGCTCTGCACCTGGTTTCTGCCCTCAGTCAGACAGCGTTGGTCCAATGTGACCTGAAGGAGAAGGATGTCCACTACCAGGGATATTTCACTCACATGTTGGGATAGCTGGAGGTAGATGGGCATAACTGGAGGGACAGGTTCTATGTAACATTTTATTAGGTGTCTGTGGGGGGAATTGGGGCAAAGGACTGAGTTTCACCTGGAAACAAGCCAAGGAATTGGAAATTAGAGCTTAAAAATGTCACCATCTGTGCTAGCATAGGGCCAGGTAATTATCATGGCCATATTACCCTCACACTCAAAAGTCCAGCATGCTTTTGTGTGCCTATTGTATTTGTGAAAGGGGTAGCATTCACAGTAGAACACATTGTAACACTAACCAAAAAACAGAAGTTGAAAAACATTGTTCTATACTTTAACCATAAGCCTGTACCACAAAACAACATACTTATTATAGTGTGAAAGCAATCTAGTTCTAGCAGAATCACATCTGTATATTCCACAACACACTGTAAGGTCTCTTTTTCTGATATACAACGTACATTTGCTCCTCCTTTCACCAACACACACAGATACACAAGACAGATACACTTCCAGAAACAGGCTGCAGTTTTTATTTGTGCTATTCTGACCTACAGTGTTTCATAATCATTATGTGTCAGGAGACCTCATGAATGGAGGGTATTAAATTATTTTAATGAATTGCACAAGTGGTTGCAGAAACTGTAGGAAGCTGTGTGTTAGCCCACATTTCCACATCACTTTCAGCTTTGGTTTTAAATGAGAGGCCAGGGAAACACTCCATTATACCAACTAGGTTGTCTCACCCTTTCCCTAAGTTGTAAGACCTCAACCGCATCCCCAACCCCATGCCCCTTCCCTAGTCTTTTTTAAAGCCTCTGGTTCTTTCTTTTTCTTTCTTTCTTTCTTTCTTTCTTTCTTTCTTTCTTTAAAGCCTCTGATTCTTTCTGCAGACAGCAGATTAGTGACATTCACACTTTCACACATTCACACTTTCACTGACTTTTTTCCTTTGAGAGACAGCAGTCTGTCTGTGTTAGGATATTATAGAGATTACCGGTCACTCTGCAAGTGTCACAGTTTGTGGGATATGCAGGTGAAGAAATGGATTTAAAAGGAATATGCAACACTAAAGAAGAGACTGCCTCTGTTAAAAACAAGAAATAGAATCTAAACACAAAGTCTCTTGTTCTCATAGTGGGTAAATGACTGGTTTGAAGAGAATTCATACACACACCTGAACTGCTGGTCCCATACAGGGTCACAGAGCCTAACCCTGCAACACAGGGCAAGAGGCTGGTGGGGACACACCCAGGACAGGATGCCAGTCTGTCACAAGGCACCCTAAGCAGGACTTGAACCCCAGACCCACTGGAGAACAGGACCTGCCCCAACCCACTGTGCCATCACACCCCCCTGAGGAGCATTCACACAGCACTATTTCATCTTCCTTGTTTTCCTCTTTATTCTTCAGACTAGCTCACCTTTTCATTTAGTAAAGTCTGATTTGTCCAAAGTTAGCGGAGTAATAACAGCAGCATCAGGAGACAGGCTCTCTGGTCATTTTGTTTTTGCTCACATGCAACTATGTGTGACAAATTTCTCTTGGCCTTCACACTATAAATATAAGTGGGTATCATCATGTAATAAAAGTAAACTACTCATGTTGTCATGGTGATGGAGCCTGGCTACTCTGGAATGCACTGGTGTTCCATCACTGGTGTACCCTGTGCCCTAGCCTAGGACCCTGTGCTTCTGAAATTGGCTCTGGACCACTTTGACCCTGACTTTGACCAGAAATTAACAAAAGTGAACGTTAATTTTGTCCTTGTCTCTCATTTCATGAATATTTAGCTGATCAGCAAGAGAGAAAAACCCAGAGATGAAAGCATGGACAAGTGCAAAAAGTCAGCCAGAGAAACAGTGAGAGCAGCCAGAGAGACAAGTGCAAACAAAGAGACCAGCCAGAGAGACAAGTGCAAACAGTAAGAACAGCCAGAGTGAGAAACCGCTCCAGCTGCCTATACTCTTGCCTCTGAATTACACAAGACAGTCCCAATTAGAGTGTGGGCAACCAAAGCATTCCTTGGTTTCTGCAGCTCACTCAGCTCCGTGCAGAAGCATGAGGTGCTTGCTGTGGTACACACGTCATTAGAGATTTGTTTTTCAGAAAGTCATCGCTGGTCTCCAGTGGACCAAAGTACTTGCTCTTTTAGAGCTATATTCAAATGGTATTACACAAACATGATGAAGCTTTCACATTTGTACAGAAATAAGTGTGGAAAGTTATGCGGGAGATATGAATTGGTGTTGTAATTGGGTCAGCAGTACACTGCCATGCTCCTCATTTTGTCAGTATCTCGGTGTCTGGATGGATCTTTTTTCAGAACCACTTGTCCCATAGAGGGTCACGGACAACCGGAGCCTAACCCGGCAACACAGGGCGTAAGGCCAGAAGGAGACGGGACACACCCAGGACGGGACGCCAGTCCATCGCAAGGCACCCCAAGCGGGACTTGAACCCCAGACCCACCAGAGAGCAGGACCCTGGTCCAACCCACCACACCCCCTGTTAATTATTCATAGCTTGCCAAACTGGATTTTGGGGCAGCAGGCAGTTTAGTGATCAGTGTTGGCACTCGAAGGACAGAGGTTGGAATCCCAGCTCCCCTCATAATGTATATATAGTGTAAGTATTTATTTATTAATATATGCAAAATTAAATTAAATTTAAATGAATATATGTGGCTTACATCATAAGTTGCTTTGGAGAAAACTGCTAAATATGAATTTACTCCAACAGAATAATAGTTTATATTGATAGTTACATTATATAAATGGGAGCTTTTAACTGTCTTCAGAATGTTGTTCAGTGAAGAAGTGTGTAGTTGCCCCATCTGCTCTTGCTCTGTACTGCTTCCCAGCCAGCCTCTAATAACTGCAATGAGACTGTGGTTTACAGTTTCACACACATTCTACACTGTTTTTCTTCTCCTCAAGAAACAGGCTAAAAAATGTCCATTTATTTACTTTGAATTCCATGACTGTGGTAACCAGCTCTTGCCAACCAAGAGAGGGATATGTGAGGGAGAAAGCCTGTGGTTTTAATTAGGGGGAGACATGGACTGGTAAAGACAGGGAGAAAAGAAAAGCAGATGCAAGACTGTTACTGTTACAGGTTGCAGTGTGGTGCCACATGAGAACACCAGGCAAGTGAAGGGACTGACAGTGGGTTCTTAATTGGCTGGGGGGCTCTGAGCAATTTATTCAGTCATTTGGTGACTAAGTTGCAGTTTCAACATGTATATGGCTGTGTGTGTTCTCCTTCAAGGAGAGCATAAAACAATAACTAAAACAGGGACAAAATAATCCAGAAAATGGCAGACATATCACTGATCAGGGCCCATCTCTAGGAGCCCTTCTTCTCCCAAACTCCCCCAAAGAGATCACTAGGCTCTTGACCAGCTTCATTAAATGTTCTGTCTGTTTGTCTCCCACGTAGAGGCAGCTGGACATCATTAATCCTTTGAGGTGGGAGCAGTGGGGAGCTGTCCATTGGTTCAAGCACTACCCCATGCCATGACTCTACCACCCACCAGCTCACAGTCCATTCAAACTGAAAGTTTAAAAACCTTTATTTGCATAATTTGCTTAGTGTTACAAAAGTGATGTGTTTACATGCATAGATGAAAATAATATACAAATAAAAGTACAGCAGAGGGTAGGAGTGGGACAGTTGGTAGTGTAGAGGTTAAAGCTGCTGCCTTTGGATCTAACAGTTGTAGGTTTGATTCTCCACCTGAAACTGTAGTACCCCAGAGCTCGGTGCTTATGCTAGAACTGCTCCAGTAAAATTACCCACCTCTGCAAATAACTGTAAGTAGCTTAACATTGTGAATTACTTTGGGAAAAAGCATCAGCTAAATGAATAAATATAACTAAACTAATTAACATTTAACAAAGTACAAGAAAGGCTGCTGGGAGTTATTGTTCATTCACCATTGCTCACTATCGTTATCTAATGCAGAATCACGGTGATCTCAAGCCTATTCAAGAATAGGGCATGAGGCACAATATAGCCTAGGTATGGCATCAGCCACTGAAGGGCAATCTCATACAAAAAGGCGACTAAGAGTTGTCATTCCACTTAAAACACGTTTCCAAAGTGCGAGAGTAAACCCATTCAAATACAGAGTGAATATTCAAATGCTATACAGAGTAAGCAATATTCAGATATATACCCAGACACAATTCAGGCACTGAGAAGTACCGGTGCTACCTACTGCACCACCGCGCCACCTATTGACTGTATTAGTATAATAATTATTACTCTTCTTTTACTATTATTAACCAAAAAGAAGTTTATGAAAGACTTTCTTTTTTATGCGATGATAATTATGAATGAATTGAACTCCATTGAAGCCACAACTTTCTGTAGAATGCCTTTTTTCCTCTGGTGGCATAATCCAGTACTAGATGTGGAAAACAGTGTTTCTTGTAGAGATGTATTTGTGGCTGATGAAGAGGAAATTTTCCACATTCTTGACTTGCAAAAAAATTACAAAGCCTGACCTCTTCATTTTCCATCTCTTTTATGGCTGTCTTTTCCAAACAAAGACCTTATATTCCTGTTTAGTCGGTGTAATTCTTACTTTTGGATATTTTACCCTTTTCAGGTAACTCAGAAAATGCTCCAAGTTTATTTCCTGGTAATGTTCTTGTGTATTGTTTATTTTTGCTTCTTTGTGTATATATCTATAGCGTTTAAGAAGAGGAAGGGAAAGAGATGCTCCAGGAACTGATTAAAGGGCTAAAAAAAAGACATATCCTCTCTTTTACTGTCTCACTCAGCTTTGCAGCTAGCCCAAATTAATTTCATTCTATACACCTTGGTCATGGTGCCTTTTTCTTTCCTTTACTCACTCCTGTGGTCTTTCATCTTTTTCTCCTGGGCCAAGGTTTCCACAGTTACCTGCTCCATCTCTCTCACTCTCTCGTTCCACAAGACTCTTGGCCCCCCTCCCCTGGTTTGCAGAGGCTAATCTATTCCAGAGACTGTGAACCTATGGAAAACACATAACAAGTGCACATATTTTTGCCCAAGCCAAGACCCCAAAAAGCACTGAACAGGAATGCGACAGAGAGACAGAGGCAAAAAAGGAAAGAAATTGTTTATTCAAACTTAAAGCTGAGCTTTTTGTTGTGGTGTAGACCTGTCTTTTATTAGAAGTCTGAGCTGGCTTCAAAGCCTGGAAAGACTGAGGACATTCCAAGCCCCAGAGAAGAGGGAAAAAGAGGAAGAATGATTGACAGAGACGTAGCCAATACAGGGAGTTGGGTGGGAGACAAGCGGCTGAAAAAAAAAAAAAAATCCAAGCATGTCTAAGCGACTGGCTTGGAACTGTGTCCTGTTCAAAGCATATTTCACAGTCATTAGGAACCCAGGTGAGGGTGCCAGGGAGATGTCAGAAAAGTAGGAGACCAAAAGGTTTTCCAGAGGAGAGCACAGTAAAGGTAAAAGGAAGGAGAGAGACCTGTCCCTTCAGCTTTTGTGTCCGCCACAGAGAGGCTCAAACATCTGCAGCGAAGTACTCACTGACACTGTTGCATCCTGCTGACAGAGTACTGGGGTTTCAACAAGTGCGTCTGTAAGAGAAGGTGCAAAGCAGGAGTCAGTCCGGCAGTCCGGCAATCACGGTGAAATAATCCCAATGCTTGCACTATTGCAAAAAATGTATGTTTGAGTGCCTAAGTGTACAAATGAGACATCTGTGCAGCTGTGTGCCATCAGCAGGAATTTACGCTCTGTGCGTTAGCCAAGAAAGGGATAGCAAAGCACTCTTGGCAATGAGGCTAAATCATAATCATCACTATAGCAACTCTTGGGGGTCTTGCAGAATAAATGTACGCCTGTGCGTGTCTGCCTGTGTGTATGCATACTAATGTGTATTCAGCTGGGACTACTAAACATAGAGAATGACTGAACACACTGAACAACTAAATATACACTGTGGATGTCTGGACATAGCTATTTAAAATAATTAACTAATCCTGCGTTGACATCACTGAAACCTGAGTTTGATCACTGAGACCTGTGACTAAATCACACTGTAGAAATTATAGATAACTCCCAAATGTAATGCAATATAACCTGTGATTATAAACCACTTTCCATGCTCTCACCTTCCTTCAGGGAATCATTTTTATGATTTATTTAAACAGTTACTGGCAGCTTGGGGTTTTTTGGTTAGATTTTGATCTGAAAACACTTCTACCTGGTCTTTGACAATTTTCTTATTATGAATGTGCTGTATGAAAATAGATTAATTGACTGACTGATTAGTCATCACACTGTCCTAAGCAGCTACTTTGTTGAGAAATTAAACAGACTGAGTGGCTCAATATACCAAAGTATTAACGCACTAAGCATATGTCAAACCTTTCAATACATACTACTGAGTAAATACTACTTACACTGCCACCGACATGCTTAGATATTGACGATGGTCACCTACTCGCAGTTTGTACCATTGATACACTGAAACATTAATCAAAGTGTACAACTATCATTTTAAGATATTTACACCCTAAGAAAGTGATATGTGAGATATTGACATTCAGAGCCTATTGTAATGTTTTGTTACTGCCAAAAATGGTCCACTTGTAGATTTTACAGTACACCCTTAAAGAAAGAAAACCATTCGAAATAAGTTGTATGGTTAACAGGCTGTAGGATAAACTCCATAGAAAAGAGGCCTTAGGATAATAAAATGGAAAATGTGCTGCTCTGCTGAGACCTAACTCTGAACTGATTTATGGAAGAGTCTGAATGCATTGGAGCCCTGTGAGTGTGATTCTCCATTCACTAGTATGTTAACCGCCTTCTCATTTCAGACATTCCCAGCTCCTTTCCTCTCTTTTTTGTCAGTTTTTGGAAAGAAAAGAAACAAAGGCAGGGTCCTGTTTATATAAGGCCATGGTCCTGATCTAAAAGAAGTCCACACTGTTTCTTTAACAAGCTTCATGTAGAAATAATAGCAGTAAGGTTTTGAGGCCTCTGCAAGGAGGAGTGGGTGCCTGTCTCCGGGGGTCACTCTACCACAAAGGTCAGGTGGTCTGTGCGAACCACAAATGGAAGAGGACAGAAAGGGGGCCTTGAGCACTGTGCATGGCGGTCTTCACTCTGCAAGTTCCACAGGTCGCAGCAGTACTCCTACACCCCCCTTGTCATCCCTGCAGGCCATCCCTTCCATATGGAACATGTTAGGACTGCAAATGTTCTTAATAAAAAGCAGGCTGACGTCACAGCTGACATTGCTCTTTGTTGCACTGCATAATTTGATACTGTATTTGTCAAATGGTGGCCTTACAGGGCAAGCACAGCTGTACCTCCCCCAGGTTGTGAAAGAAGTGTGATGGAAGAAGGCTACAGGTATATAATGTGAGAGGGGAGTAAGCAGCTTGCTGTCAGTCTGGTCGGGGAGGGGGGCTGTGCTGGTTCTCAGCATGGGCATAGAAGAGACTCCTCCCTTCAATCCAAAAAGGACCATTTTTTGGCTCCTACCTTATTCCATCCTGTCCTTGTGAAGGGGAGACATTGCTAGAATATGCCTCTTTGGATGAAATTGACAAAATTCCTTTGAGTTTTCCAAGAAACAACGTCTATAATTAACATCCATCTGCCAAGGGGAAGAAGGCATGAAGGATCAAGGGAATGAAGCGAGAAGAGAGAGAGGACTAAAAGAAAAGGAAAGCTTAACAGAACACTGAAGTGAGAAGAAGAGAGAAAATACAAATGGAAGCAGTACATAAAGATGATGAGCAAAGGAAAATGGAAGGGGGAGGAATAGCTAGGCAGACCACCTATTTACTAGATATGAGCCATACTGGCTGCCACAAACAGTGTAACGCACAGTTATTCTGCAGGGTGAAAGGCATCCCCATTAAACAAATATTACTTTACTAGCACAAATTGCACACAAGCAAACAACCTCCTGATAATCTATTCCTAGTTCATGCAGTAACAAAGTCAATGAACTGATTCTAGTGACCATACTGGATTAAATGACAGAAAGATAAAGTGGAGTTTATGCTATGAAAATCCAGACACTGATACAGGTAGGAAAGGTACAGACATTGTTGCTGAAAACTGTAATTACTAAGGGCACAAGAAATAAATGGTTTAATTTCAACGTAAAAAATGGCAATGCATTAAACAAAACTAAATCCATCGTTTTTCATTGTCCATGCTTTACAATGTATTCTTTTATCCAAGACTGATGAATCTGAGATGAATGAATGAAATTTGTTAAAACTTAAACAACCAGTTAAACATGTAAAGGATACATCATTCATCTATTGCATTTCTTGTCGTGTCTGGAGGTTGAGACATTTATGCCTTATTTGAACTTTGACCAACAGGACAGTGCTCAAGAAAATTTCCTGGAATGACCGCACCTAGTGGACTAGATACAAGCACAGGACATCTCATTCACAGTTCTTTCTGTTATCGGAAGACACAGAGATCCTCAGTCCCCTTCTCCGCACATAGATCCAGCACTGAAAGGCATGTATCACCACACCCAACCTGTTCACGAGGGGGACAGTCCCATACTCATTTTTCACCAGGCCATGACCACCCTTTGACCGTAGTACTGTGAAAATTCCAATTATCAGCATGTGAAATTGAACCAATCGGCCAGGCCAGTGGTGCCTGGTAGCAGAGGAACCCAATATCTAAAACTTGCTGACAGGAAGAATCATATTCCGTCCACCCCCAGTTCACTACTTTAACACATTGACACTCAACACACACCAGCTACACACATTTACTTACATACTTACTTGCAAGTCTAGTCACACTCTTGCGCTCACAAATGACAAAGACAATCTCAGTCACAGATGCGCATTCTCTCTCTCGCTGTCTCTCTCTCACACACACACACACACACACACACACACACACACACACACACACACACACACACACACAGAGTCACAGACCCCGTACCGGAGAGAGGCAGAGACGGATGGAGGCAGAGTGATGCTGGCTCGCCGCTCGGGTGTCTGCGGTTCGGTGGTGGTGAGGGGGTGTGGACCAGGCGGTTCTGCTGAATTCCCTGGGAAATGTTCATTTTGGATCCTTCTGTTTGCTTACATACCTCACTCACGCCCTTCTCCTCCCGCTTTCATTCTCTAATTCCTATTCATATTCTTTTTTTTTTTTAATTTTTCCCCTGAATTCTTGAGCGGATCAAAATTCAGGCGGCTAAAAAAAAGCGCCGGTGGTGCTGCAGTGAAGAGTGATTCTTGTTACCCTCGAGTGTGTCTGTCTGTCTCCGTGTACCGGTTGCTGTGGGCAACGTGACAAGCGCTAACTTTTTCTGTGTGGGCTCGTGCACCGTCTCACAGATGGAACTGAACTGATGAGGTGACAGTGAGTGAGCAGTGACACCCCCCGGTAGTTGCATCTCCTTTCTCTCGGGTGTCAAAGTGAACCCTCTGGACTTGGACGACCTCGCGAGGAGGGTTCAGCGGGGACACTGACAGCACGTGCCTCCGCCGCGCGCCTCTTCGTCCTCCGTTAAATCCTACACCCGTAACAATGGTCACTAACCATTCACCCTGACACGTGCATGCGTTGCCTGAGAAAGAGAACAGGCAGGAGAACTGAACTGCTAATGTGTTCAGTGGTGTCCTGGTATCCATCTGCGGCCTTAATACCTTTGATTTAATTTACATGCAGGAAAAACTGAGTCCACAGAAACATCCATCGAACAGGTTCCGAAGTCGTTCTGTAAATGCTGTTAAGACAGCGTCTGCGTTTCTCATGCAGTGACTCGTTTTATGCTTTTCAAAATAATCAAAAAAGCATAGACACACGGTCGCTTCGACCTGGAGCAAAAAAAAAAAAAAAAAAAAAAAAAAAAGAAAAAAATCGCGTGCACCTTCCCGACGTCCTGACTCAGTTTAAAAAAAGTAGATCGGGTTGCATTTTTTTTTTTCAGAAATTAAGGGTGATGTCATCTGCCTGTGCTCGCGCTGGTCTCTTGTAAGTGAGCTCCGTGCAAAGCTGCCGTCGGGAAGTGAGCGACTGCAAGGACCAGGTGCGGCGTGCAGGACTTAGGTGCGGTGCGCAGTCGCCCTTCTTTCGCAAAATCCGTAGATGTCATCGCTGTCGCTCAGTCTCCTCAAGAGCTGGACCGCTCCGCATGATTGGCATCCTCTTTCTCTTCTGGCTCTCCAAGCTCTTGCTTCGTAACTCACACAGCCTAGGACAGGTTCTTGTCTCCCGAGCTCCGGATTTCGCGACTTCTCCGGGCGGATTAGCCATGACAGAAGCCGGCGGGCGGCAGCACTCGGCGCCCACAGAGCTCTTGTCACCTCGCCGCGCTCCATTCCGCCCTGTCCAGGTGCTCTGCCTCCCGCGGGAACTGACCACACATCTGTGGGACTAGAGCAGTGAGTGGATCGACTCCTTCCTTACCTCATTCCCTCGATCCCTCCTTCCCACTACTCGGTTCTTCAGCTCCGTCAATTCCTCTGGCGCTTATCATGACAAAGTTAACCTGACTGCTAAGTGAGACACAAAGAGAAATAATCATAATGTAATTCTTTTTAAACGACTTTGACAAAACTAACTCTGATACGAGCGGTGGGGTGGCTGGCAGCTGCGCACCGCCTTCATGGTCTCACACGTCGTCGCGCCGCAAGTAACTGGAGAAATGTGCTGCTCACCCTCGAAGGTGACATGAGGACTTCCACCCGTTGAATCTGCGGGCAATAACTGGGGAAAGTTCGCGCAAAGCCAAGCTTTTCGGAGAAGAGAAATCGCACGCGTACACGTCTGAAGTGGCAGCACTTTTCCACTCGCCACAACTTCTGGTGTGAAATATTTAAAATACAGACTGACTCAGTCCCGTGCCGGAGCCTCAGAATCCTGCGATTTGGGTCCGCAGGAGGGGGCTACAGGGAGGGTCCCAGAACTCAACCTGCCTCCCGGTGAACGGGGGGCCCGGCATCTGCCGCTCATGCTCGTGGATCCCAGTTTGTATATGAAACCCCCGCTCCACTGAACGGATTATAAACGGACGTCAAAACCACGGATTCACGACCGGGACCCGCGGATTGAGGGTTCCGATCGTGGGAACTAGTGGAGCGGCTCGGTTCTGACTGCAGGGGAGCGATGCGGTCCTTCCTTTTCTCTGTGGCTCTCTTGTGAGTAAACGATACCAATGGACCTGCTGGCTGTGCGTGTCCGGGGGGGGGGACCGCAGTCCAGGGACCCACGGGCATTTTGTGCTGTTCCAGACCATAAGGAACACTATAAAGCAGACACGGCCAACAGAGCTGTTTATCTGATACTTTTCAGGAGCTGTTACTGCTTACACTTCAATAGAAAGAGCAGCAGGTGTTTATGTTTAGAATCTACATTCACATGTGATTCTTGGTGCTGGCCCAATTTTTTTACTTTACTTTTTGAGCAGGTAGTGAGTTACAAATAGTAGTTACAACTAGTTGTTGCTAGTTACTTACTTGACTGCATGATAACCAGGGGATCAGCACTAGGTAAAAAGTAAATGCTCTTAGTGCTGAAGGTAGGGCTAGACTGGCACAAGTGAGCCTTTTAGGGACACAGGGGGAGAGATTGGGTTAAAGAGGACACACCTGTGACTAAAACTTGCACACTAAAAACCACACTGTATAAATAGGAAAAGCCCAGATCTGTAGGCAAAGTCAAATGAAATATCTGACAAACAGCCAAAAAACAGCCAAATGAGATAAAAGATGTGTGCACTGTGTGGCCCAAAGGAGTGTAAACCTGCATCTTCCCAATCCTCCCTGCACATCTGTAACTCCCCTTTCCTTTTGCCTTCTCCTCCAGTCCCTCTCCTCCACATCTGCTTCTGAGCTCCAAATCTCACTATCACTGCTATGCACAGTGACAGGTGGCAGTAATGAGGAGCAGAAGAGGGGAGGTTTACTCTTTCTATTGAGCAGAAAGCCACCAGGTTGCTCTACCCTTGCTATCTGGGGGAGGCCTGGCATCACTCTGGGTAAAACAGAGGCATAATATAGGGAAGAGCTGGGGATTGCTGTTTTGTTCCTTATCTGATAGTTTTTTCCAGATTGAAAGACAGCATAATTGTGTAAAAAAGCAGTACAGGTGACCCAGCCTGTACTCCACTAGCTGACATGGTCATTCCTGTTGTCTTTAGTGTCTTGTCATTATCTTTGCCAGCCCTCTTAATTAATATTATTGGTGTAATGATATCTTAAATTTCTCTTTCTCTTTCCCTTCTGCTGTACCTTCTGTTTCTCAGATGTGTCCAGACACTGTTTGCTGCGTGCAGCCCTATGCAGGTAAGACACTGTGTGTGTGTGTGTGTGTGTTTGTCAAAAATGTAGTCTCTTCACATTTCATCCCGGTGGTAACATGATGACAAGTATAGACAATGATTACAGAGAGAAAATTACATGCAAGATTAATGACTGACACTGACTGAAATATACTAAGGAGGAGTGTTAGGTGTGTGTTTACGATGGTGTCAATGTCTGGGTGTCAGTAAGTGTATATGATGGTGTTAGCATCCACCTGTACGGATGAATGAGTCAGCGTCTGCTTAGCGCTGCAAACATCTACGTGTCGGACCAAGCAGGTGTTTGGCACGGATGGTGTGAACTTCAGTGTGCATGTGGAGAACCAGACACGGGTTCGTGATGCCATGAGCAGGAGGCAGCACCGGGTCTACCAGTTGTACAGCCGAACCAGTGGGAAGCATGTGCAAGTCCTGGGGAGGAAGATCAGTGCCAAGGGAGATGATGGAGACAAGTATGGTAGGTAAATGCAGACTGACACATATAAACACAAACACTAGTACACTCATATGTATGCATGCAAAAATAAGAAATGCACATTTTCGCCTTTAAGGCTGCCTTGTTCAGAGTAAATATACCCTTTTTTCTCCTCTCTCACTCATATTTTTGACTTTTACCTAAATAAAGGTGCTGAATGTATTGAATCATTGTCACAGTTTGCCAAGCCATACCAAGCCTTTTATAGGTAATTTCAAGGAATTGCAGGGTATACCAATCAAAGGGAATACCGAAACCTTTGGGTACCCTATCAGACCGTGTCAGAGTATGAAAAAGCTGAAAGAACTGGCAGTGGTCAGGTAAAAGCAGAAAAGCTGAAGGGAGAGACACTTTAATTACAAATATGTAATAAAAGGAGCCGCAGAAAGAAAAGCAGAGAAAAGGAAAAGGTTATAGATTTTATCAGACCTCCCGGCATTTAAGGTCACGGGAACCTTCTTATTTTTTTTACAAGGCAGAATCATCAGCCATGTTGAAATAGACGAAAGTAGTGCATAAGAAAAAGGAAAGGGAATTTATGAAGTGGGAGGTAGAAAGGTAGGCAACATCGTAGAGTGCACTGAATTAAGATAAAATAGGCAGAGGTACACGTTGTGTAATAAAATGAAACAAACTTAAGGGAATTCAAATTCCCCAAAGAATGTGAATTGACAAGACTGGAGGGTGAACATTAAACAGCCCTGCAGCAATCACAAAATAAAACAGTGCAGCGCTTGGGAGGATGGTTTGGATTCCAGAGCTGTTTTAGCCTTTCTTTGTCCCACTCTTGGAAATCACAACTCTTAATGGGGAGCAACACCCTCTCTAATAACTCACCTGTCTATCTGTCCCACTGCCTCTCTCTTCACAAGCCCAGCTCATAGTGGAGGCTGACACCTTTGGTAGCCAGGTGAGAATACGTGGGAAGGAGACTAACTACTACCTGTGCATGAACCGCCGTGGCAAGCTGGTTGGGAAGGTGAGTGCAGGAGCAGTCCAAAAACTCGGGGATCCGATGCTGGAACAGTGTGATGGCTCCGTGTTCTCACATCAGATCTAACCAGGCTGGTGTGTTTTCTAGAAGCCCAGCAGTCGCAGTGCAGACTGTGTCTTTGTGGAGATGGTGCTGGAAAACAACTACACGGCGCTGATGTCTGCACGCTATGCAGGGTGGTATGTGGGATTCACTAAGAGGGGGCGACCTCGGCGCGGCCCTCACACCCTCCCTAACCAGCAGGATGTGCACTTCATGAAGCGTTTCCCCCCGGGTGAGCAGCCAGAGCTCCACGCCTTCCGCTTCACCACCATCAGTAAGAGGAGCAAGAGGATGCAAGCAACAAACAGTCGCTAGCAGATCCAGCTAACACACACCCTGCCGACACATACGCTGCTAGCACACTCTGTTAAGATGCCCCCCATGATGAACAGACCCTGCTGATACACATCATGCAGGCAAACGCACTGTTAACGGACAGCAACCATGCACACCCTGCTGACACCGATCTTGCTAATATGTGCTGCATAAAGACTACAGGCAGCTGTCACACAACCTTCTGAATGTGCTAACAGAGCCCTGTGATACATCTCCCCGTATGTTGTCATGTACCACTATCCAGAATAGACCTGCATATGGCCCCCAGGGCTACAGACTGTTTCTTAACAAGCACTGGCGAGCTGACGCTGGCCTCTCAGCTTGATCATCTGTTGGACAGCAACTGTAATTGTATCACTGGCCGGGATGGACCGAGCGGTATAGTCCCAGAAAGCAGATTGACCTGAAGCACGGAGGCCCTTTTGCAGGACAAGAAACAACGTACGCAGTCAGTCCAGACAGAGCATCAGACCCAAATCAGACCATGAGCCCGACCAGAGATCACAGGAGAAAACTGACAATGAAAGGGAAGGGCTCTCTTTCCTTGCTGCTAAACCTGCTAAACGTGAGACTGTGTGCATGAGCGTACTTACATGTGACCGATCGAAGTGTGAGAACCCAAAAAAGCTGACATCAGCTGTCCTGTGTGACGCTGTGAGGATCAGGGGTTGGAGAAAACTGTGGATGTATTGTCCTCACATCTCCAAACAGCCCATCAGGCCTGCCATGCCAAAAAAGCCAAGCTACCAAAGACCCTCTCCGTGCTTTACTGAAGACGACACAGGGAGCTCCTGCTCACCGGTGACATGAAAGCTGCTACCAGGATGGTCGACTGATCATCAAAGCCTCATATATGTGTACTAAAGGGATCAACTAGGAACAAAAAATTCATTCAAATGTAAACAAAATAAGCAAATTATTATTATTGTTATTATTATTATTATTTAGAAAAAACTATTTATTTAAGTTCTGTATATGGCACTCAAGTAAAGACGGTTTTGACTGCCTCATTAAAGAGTTTATGTTGTAGTATATCATTGTGGTTCTGCTGTTGTCTCAAATTGTCCTCAACTACTATAAAAATGGAATAGATGGGAGTTTACTGTCGATGAGCTACAGAAGCCCATCTACACACTCACTGTCACACAGACATGCTTACTATCACCATCTACAAAACTTGGCACCCTGATAAACTCACACACAAGGAGACATCCTGAGAGGTCTAATCCAATGTTATAAATTGTTTATTTGCAAAATTTCTTTGTCATGTGTTTTTACAAATCCTTTACAAAATTATAGGTAACACCAGGTAGGAAATCGAGTCTACAGCTATAAGGCGAGGAGGAGTGATTTGTCACCATCTGGTGGTCGTATTAGGTAATTACATTGACTGCGTTACGTCACCGTGTCTTGAGAACAATTGGAGAAGAGAGAAAGGAAAAAAAAACACTCTTTGAAGTGTCTTTATTGTTGCTGACTGTGAAACCTGGGTGTGAACCCACTTTGGCAGTCATAACTAGATCAATCCACATGGGCTCTCATTCTCAAAGCTTCCAGCAAGTGAAGGGCAAGGCTTAGAACATAACCACATTCCTCAGGGAGGGGGAGAGGTGTGTACTTGACCACAGTAATCTGCCTGGAGCAAGTCTCTCGACTCCATTCAATGCCAGCAGGAGGCACAGTAGTTAGAGGAACAGGTCGTGAAATCAGAACATGGCGAGTTCAGTTGCTGTCTGGGCATTTCTCCTGTGTCTGGAAATGCTTTTGCTTAACTTGCTACACCTCAAATTCTTTGAGAAAAAGATACAGCTGTAAAAATGTAAATTATTAAAATTGTGAGCTTCGCACGGTTGCTCAGCTCATAAGCTCTGCCAAGCAAATAAACAGTTCCTGGCAGGAATGCGACTTTTCTCCGCAGCCAAATTATAACCTGTGGGCAACAGGTTTAGTTTGAGGCAGCTAGCTGGAGATCTAGGCCTGACTTACCAACATGTTATGAAGGATGTATTAACAGCAAAGACAACAGCAATACGTGAATCTGGAAAAGGAGATCTCCATTTGACTGCCCACCTGCGGCAGGCTGCACAGGCAGTGCTCAAGGTGGCAGCCTTTAATAAATACAAGCATATTCATCATAATAAATATAATAAATAATAAAGTGATCCTAAGTGTGGGGCCAAAACTGCTTGCCTTTAAAGTAATCTTCACTTGAACCCTGATTTAATTTGTTCTCATCACTGACTCAGGGATGCTGACTTCCACACAAGGAGTTTCATGGGCATAAGACACCTACCTGAGCATCTTCACACTCCTTCACACCACACTTTCTCAAGCTCTGTAGCAGTCATGTCCTGCGCAGTATTTCATGGTAATATTTGACTGAATAAAGACTGCCTTTGTGAAATTAATTTTTAACAAGTTTATTTACTAAATTAGGGTAGCGTGGAAGGTAGGGCTGCACCTGGGCTGTTTGGCCGTAGGTTCAAATCTGACTCTGTGTGGAGTTTGCATGTTCTCTGCGTGTCCGTATGTGTTTTCTCCCGAAGTACAGAGGCATGCAGTTCGGGAGAACTTGTGATACTCAGTTGCCTGTAGTGTGAATTGGTGATGGCACGCAGGAATGGACTGGCATCCTTCCTGGGGTGTGCCGCCCCTGTCAGCCTTGCTTCCTAAGACAGGCTCTGGGCAGCTGAGACCCTGACCAGCTCAAATGGATAAGTGAGTAACTTAGGAAGTCTTGTTTTTCACCATTACATTGTCTATCCATGCACCATCAATAAGAACTTGTCCAGTACAGGGTCACAGTGGTTTGGAGCCCATCCCGAAAGCATAGGACTGGATTCAAAGCCACATTTGAACAAAACATCCATTGTTTGTGTTGCGCTGAAACCATTCTTGTCTGAAACAAAACTTTTTTTTTTTTTTTAAACATCAGATCTGCTTGACAAGTTCACTTGCTTCTGTAAGGATATCCTACAAGAAGAATACCCAGAGTCTTGGCAGGACAAATTATAGAATAACCTAATCTGCATCCTAGTAACAGTGTGGTGCAAAAAAGTTGGTGCTGACTATTTTAAAATGTGCACAATTTTGCCTCTCCCCTCACCAAACTCAGCCCTTTATCTGCTGGAAAGTTTATGGAAGAAAACAGCAAAATGAAGCAGCAAACAGCAACAAAAGGGACTCTAGACTTGGGGTCACTCATTTTCTCAAACAGTCCAGCTAATAGATAAGAACAGAATCCACAGCTGTAGAGTCACATTTAAGGTGTGACAAGTGTTACTCTGGTGCATTTAAAGGAGCGCTGAGACCCTCTCAACTCCAACAAGGGGTCAGCTGCAGGGGACTGGACCACCGCTCGATGTTGAATCAACATTGCAGAGAGCACTGCAGGAAAAAGACCCAGTGGATGATTTTTGAACTAATGTACATTAACCCTCCTTCTCCAGGCCTCTAGCCAGCACATCAATAAATTAGCAAACCCCACTTTGGAGGAATGCATTTTGGGCTACACTTGAAAGAGCCCCAGGCGTTCCAGAGTCAATGGAGCCGGCCGGCCGGGTGGAGCGGTTGTCTGAGGCCCACGGCATCCCACCCAAGGCCTCCATCCACATCCCCTCCTGGCGGCAGCTCGGCCAGCCCGGCGACCACAGCCCACATTCCGAGACTGCATGCACCTCCACTTGACAGAAACATCAGGAAGCTGCAGACTACCTCCCCAATATTAATGTCTTGCTAGTGTGAGCTCACAGATACAAGTGCAGAGAATACGCAAGCATACCACACCTAAATAAGGCACGCACATACGTGTGTAAATACACCTTCACAGTCAAATACTTTATTCTTTTATAATGTCTGCTTTTGTCATTTAAAAAAATCATTTTAATATACAACACAATTTTGACAAGACACTTCTGTTTACAGCTAAACTTAGTTCGATGTTATAGGTTTTTAAGAACCTAGGCAGGCAGACAGCAAAGAGGGGTGCAGGTAAGGACGATGAAACTATAATGGTTAGTACAGTATTCCCCCCCAAAAAAAAACACTTCACCTCAGAAATAAAAAATAAAAAAGACAAAAATAGTTCAGAGGACACCACAACTGGAGACCTTTCCATCAATCATGCACTTCAGGCTCCAGGTCAAGTTAAACAGTTACAGTTCATCTTTCCACAACTTCCTCTTTTTTGTGCCACAAAATAGTGAAATGAGATCCTTGAGCCTGGTGGAGGCTTGTCCCACAGTCTGCTGAGTGCGTGGGGGCCAGATTCCACACATCCTCCCCTCCCATTCGTGCCGCGCCCGTTGGCTGAGATTAGAGTCCTGTCTCTCCTCATGTCGGTCCGTCTCTAGGGCGGTAGGCTGGCGGGATGGCACAGTGGCGCTAGAGGAGCACCCGCTAGCACAGAACATCCAAGAGCAGCAATTCAGGGTACAGAGCAGTGGGTGACATGGCGAGGAGATGACGGCCGAGGGAGCAGTCCTCCGGGCTGCTTATGTGGGTTGCCCCATCCACCCTAAACCAGACACCAAGACACAGGACACACACACACGCACACACACGCGCGCACACACACACACACACACACACACACACACACACACACACACACACACACACACAGAGTTGTCACCACTGGACCTGTAACAAGAGAGGACACAGGCTAAATTTAAAAAAAAAAGAAAAAAAATGTAGCTTTGGACTATGTCCTTGAGAGAACCTGTGTGTGTGAGAGAAAGCATACATACATACCTGCTATCTGGAAATGTAGGTGTAAGTGCGGGAAGGGGATCGCCCCTCTGTCTGCCCAATAGACGATACGTTCAGGAAGTCCCAGATGAGAATAGTGTCGTCATGAGAACTACTAATGATCTGGAACTCATCAAACTGCAGCCGGAAAACACGGCCAGAGTGTTCCTGGAAAACAACATTGTCAAGGTAAATATTAGGACTGAAACAGGATTGCCCCACTTCCAGAGCAGTGCTCTTGGAACAGTCCCGTAGTTATAAAGCCTGGTTGGTCAGAACTAATGATTTAAATCCCTCCACACATTCTCAAAGAAAAGATCAATCATGGAAGCAGACACAAAGTAAGATAGACAGGCAATGGCACAAAGTCACATGGATGGGTGGCAAGGCAGAAAGGACAGTTACCTGACCAGTTAAACCAAGAGGAGTGGAACAGAGGAAATTGCTCACCACCAGCATCAGATAAAGAGACAGTGACACAGAATCAAGGAAAGGGATGGTGGCAAAGAGACACAAAGATGAGAGATATAGGCTAGAGACACAGAGGAAGGGGGAAAGCTTCACACACAGTAACCTAGATGCTCACCACCAGTGTTCGTAGACAGAGGGTGCTAGCTGGTGCTCGAGGATCTAAAGCAGCTTGGAGATCCCACACTTTAATTTTACTGCAAAGTGAGAAAGAGTCCATTGGGGATTAGAGATCTCATACAACAACTGCATAAACACAAAGTGTGTGTATGTTCCTGTCCCAGACAACCAGCTGTAACATGTGCGTTTCTCCTACCCATCATAGGCTCCACTGACAATCCTCTTGTTGTCAAAGCGAATGCAACGCACCAGTTCCTCATGTCCTTCTAAAACGCGCAGGCATGCACCACACTCAATGTCCCACAGCCTGTGGGCAGTAAAATACAGTAACATATATAGAAAAGGGTGGAAATCCCCACACACACACACACACACACACACACACACACACACACACACACACGTGCGCGCACACATACACACTAACCGGATAGTGTTGTCAGATGAACCGCTGACCACGAGCCTATCTCTGTATTGCAGGCAGGCGATGCCCCGCTTGTGTCCATTCAGGGTTCGGACAAATTCACATGTGCTTGTGCTCCACACCTGGAGAATAAGAGTGGGCAAATGGGTGTTACTTGCTTATATTCAAACTACAGCTGGATCCCTGGCAACACCAAAGTAAAATTTGACATGTGATAAAAACTGCAGCTTAATATCCCAGGCAAAAGTTTGCCACTGTACCTTCCACTAAGATACGTGACTTGAATGAGTAAATATACATGAAATTTAAACTTAACAGCTATTGAAGAACTCAAGTGGTAACAGGTAACATAGTGGTTAAAGCTCCTGTATCTGAAAGACCCAGGTTCAAATGCTCTAGTACTCTTGAGCAAGGTATTTACTCTAAGTTGCTCAGGTTTAAAAACAAAGAGAGACTTGTTTAAAGAGTTGGATGATTGTACATAGTTTAACTTTGTTGGGGGAAAGCATCAGCTAAATAGCATACAGTACATTGTAAATCACCTTGGTGAATACAGTGCTTGGACTAACTACCAGCGAACTCTATGTTGTGTTGCTTTGGAGAAAAGAGTCTGCTAAATAAATAAATGTAAATACATACATGTAATCCCACATCACAGAGCAGAAAGAACACCGATGAGCTGTGTGCCCCTCTTCGACCTTTAATCCCATTGCTAGGGCTAATGCTAACCTCCAGCTGCCCACAGGATTCCCCTGCCCTTGCTCTATAGAGCCAAGAATTCCAGAAACACTAATGGGGTGGATATCTCCCACTCCACACATCCTGTCATGGGCCCTCCCCAATTATTTCTTCTGTATGAGAATATTTTTTAAGTATACGACATTTTTGGCAGGAAACCATCTTATGGTATTATTTGGTCATGCCCCCATTTTTCCTTATATTCTGCTGCCCGAAAAGCCCCACATTGCAGGGGAAGGTGAGGTGTTTGTGTAACTGGGCCCTCACTATAGGGGGGTGCATGTGCCTTGTCTGCACTGACCTGCACAGACTATACATGGCCAGGGGGTTACTGCAGCAATCCATGGGATGAGAATGTAAAAAGGACCTGAGGCTCAGCGCTAGCCAAGGCTGAAAGAACATACAGTGTAAAAGCAGAATGCACTTGCAATACAACATCGCCATCCACTGGAAGAGCAGTGGAATTAAACTGTGAGCACATGTGTATGGAATAAAGGATACAGTGAAGGGCTTTGTACTTAAAAGCTACAAAATAACATTGCTGTTTTTGAAAAACCTTAACAGCATCAACCGGTATTCACTTGCATGTTACCTGAAAATTACCATCAAAGGTATATGAACAAAAAATGCGCCGTTATCAAAGCCCCAGCACTTTCAACAATTTTAAAAGTCCATGACAGCTTCAAACTTATAAAAGGAGTCTCAAACATGAGGAGATGAAAACCTGAAGAAAATATAATAAATATAGAACAGTTTGTAATAACTGAACAGAGCTAAAAAGCTAAAGCTTCTGGGACTCTGAGGACTTTTTTGTGGACTGAGGTCCAAGTCCAAACTCACCTTGATGGTGCGGTCCCCCGAAGCAGACACAATGTACTTGTCATCAAAGTCAACAACGTTGACAGCGGCACGGTGGCCCACCAGCACGCGCCGCAAGCTGATGTCAGTGGGCGACGCCATGTCCCACACAGCAATGGAGCGGTCCTTGGAACACGTCACCATTAGGCCGTTGCAGAAGCGCAGATGCAGAACAGCCTCGTTGTGGTGAATCAGGGTGTTGAGCACCTCTCCTGAATTCACATCCCAGACCCTGAGGAGTGATCCAGGATGTCACATGTTTCAAACGGCCCTTGGCCCTCAAACATATCCCAAGCCCCATGCAACGCTGTCACCCTCCAAGTTTACCTGACGGTGGAATCGGAGGAACCTGTGACAATGACCCTGTCGTCATACTGCAGGCATAGCACTGAGCCCGTGTGGCCGGTCAGGACCCTCAGGCACTCCAGAGTCTGTTTGTCCCACACCTACAGCACACACAGCTAGCCTGTGTCATGGCAAGTCTGGTAAACACACAAAGCGAAGCACGCGCAAAGTGATGCATACACAACGACCGAAAAAACACAAGCACAGCGACACACCTTAATGGAGTTGTCCCTGAGGCCACTGATGATCTTTTCATCGTCGTACTGCAGGCAGTAAACCCCCTTGCTGTTTTCCGAGCGACACTGAATTCTTTGCAGGTTGTGTCTTCCGCAGCGCCAGTTTGCCTCGATCGTCTGAGAGGCGAGAGAGAAAGGGGAGTGTTACGCAAGTAGAGAAAGTAAAAGGAGAAAAAACAACCTTCATTTGTTCCAAACAGACCTACCTCAATATCCTGGATGATTTTAGGGTACAGGGAGTGGTAGTAGCTGTTTGGAGGAACCTCTGCTGTACGATTCTTGAACAGGTACTTTTCCCTGGTGAAAGACAACTGCGCTAAGTGAGATGACACAATTCAAAAGGAGAAGCACACAACCGTACCATCCTGATGCCGGGGACAGACAAGAAAGATCACAGCAGTCATCACATGAATAGGCTCCTCTAGAAGCTCATATCCTCCAACTGCCATGAACTCACCACTGGTGCCTTTCAGACAGGCCCTTCCACAGGGGGTCAGTGCGGACCATGCGTTCGATGAGCTTCTTCCAGAGCATGCCCTCAGAGATGACACGCTGCCACTCCTTACACACCAGCTCAGCTGCACACAGTGAGCGCGCATCCAGAAAGGACAAGATGTTCTCTGCTATGTGGTCCAGGCCCTGGGCTGAAGAAACACAACTCATGAGAAAGACAGTTTTGGGCATTTGGGTGCTTCCTGAATGAATTCTAATGTACATATTTGTATTAAGTGTTGCCTGTACCCAAATATTTGCGTGAAGTCTATAAGTGACAAAACATGTTCATATGAGCTATGCTGGCACGATGTGAATGGGCATGCATCAGCTGGCACCCTGAAGAGCTTTTGCAGCATAGCTTTGAGATACAGGCTGACGTGTCCCAGTGTTTGTGGGTGTATGTGTTAGTAAGTCTGGCACAGGGGTTGATGCAGAAACATGTGTGCGAATTTATATGTTTATACCTGGTAGTGCCGTAATAAAATCCCTTTGCAGCATTGGTTTGAGGTAGGAGTTAATGTGGCCGTGTTGGTAATGGCACATGCGCGAGATGAGGTGCTCCACAAACTCCACTTGGTCAGCTTCAGACCACTGGTCAAACAGCTGTATGCACCTGTCCTTCTCTTTCTCATAGTTGCCCTCTGATGGCCTCTTCCTGGAGCCTGTCACCGGCCCATTAATAATCTGAGTAGAAGAAAAGTGGTAAGGACCATTAGCCGGAACACACAAACCATCTTCTCAACTTGTGATGAGGTTGTCCCAGCAAACTGCAACTGACCAAAACCTGACTTCCCAACTGACGGGCCATAAACTGTCAGCTAGGTTTCCTTCAGATGCATGAGCTCAGACTGTTAGCTAAAATGGGGTGTCTTCCAACTGACTCAATCTGGACTGTCTACTAGAGGGAGCTGCCCAGCACTCAGATTTACCCACCTTAAACACCGTGGTCTTCTTTGGGGAAAGTTCATCATTTTGGGACTCCATTACAGAGGTGTTCTGGAAAAGAGTGAGGGATTCTGAGTGTAATGGAGGTGGGTTAAAAGCTTCACACACAGGCTTCAGAGGAAGAACAATGTGAATGTCAAACAAAGGCAATCCTTTCAAGCCAGGTGAAAGACATCTTTTTGTTTCCATTATACACGTAGTCCCATTAGCTACCAATAGCTCTGCGAAACGGATGAGGTCCACAGAGAGCTCTTTGAATTAGTCTGAGCTCTTTGCTCCACATTCCAATCAATGGGGCCTGTGTTAGGCCACAGATCAGTGCCAACCTGCATGGGGGTAACCCACTATAGTGCGAGTTGATTCATCAGATGTAAGGAAGGCCACACACAAAAGCAGAACATCTCTGGCTGTTTGTGCCAAGAACTGATTTCAGCAACTCTACAATGCATTCATGCAAAGGACTTTCTCTCCCAACTATTTGGATTCTGACAGGTTCTTTTACATTCTTGGTTGCATTGTGGGTTAGGCATGTTTGTATCGGAGGGTAGTTCTGTTCAGACATGGGTTTCAATGGGTTTGAATCTGACTCAGCTTGTGTAGAGTTAGAATGTTCTACCCATGTTTGTGTGAATTTTCTTTGGGTGCTCTGGTTTCCTCCCACAGTCTAAAGATATGTTAGAGGAAACCAGGTGGAGGGGTGACTCTAAACTGCTCTTATTTTGTGTGAGTATGTTATAGTCTTCCCCATGATTTACAAAAGTAATTAATTCCTTAAAAAAAAAAAAAAAAAAAAACACTTCATAAGGTGAATTCTCAGAAAGTGAAGACATCATTACTATTAGTTTAATGGCAAGCAGTGTGTGTTCCTGAGCTCAAAATTGGACATCCATTTATGTTAAAATTTCACAAAATCCCATTAAAATGGACAAGTACCTCAACAGTTAATGATATGAGACGGTTACTGTACCAGCCCTCACTGAGCTCTCTTGTAGCAATCACATACCCTTAACTAATGTCCACAAACAAGACACATACGATACTCAGCGTGTGTATGTGCATCCTACAAAGACAAAAAAAAAAAAAAAAAGGAAGACAAATCGATGAAAGCAATGACACAGACATTGTTCGGAGAGTCCAAAGAAGCCATGATTACCAAGATCATAAAACTAGCAAACAAGGGGTTACTGTAGTGACAAACCAAACTAACTGCAAAAAGACCACAAGGTGACTCTGAACTCGCACCGCTTGACCACCCGGAGACTGGTGAAAGCCAAACGTAGTAATCATAAACACAAAGAAATACCTTGCAAGTTAAAGTAGCAGTATTAAATGACACTCCTTGTACAACTGAAATCTTTTCACCTGAATTACGTCTACCTTGGCGGAGCGACTGTACACTTGTTTGCTGTATAAATGCAGGAGTGCTTGCAGATGGTTTGATTCTGTACACAGAATTGCAAGTTACCTTAGATGAAAACTAGTTTATAACTGCAACCATAGTAAATGTCCCATCTGGCATGAATGAGGAAGGCACACCCTCACTCTTCGTCTTTCCCTAACCACCCCACACAAGCTCACTTCATTACCTCCATCTACCTCATGTGCCTTCTTCACTGCTCATTAACCTAGATCACATCAACAAATTCTTCATTCTGAGCAGATGCCTTGTGGATTCATTCAATAACTTTCTTCTCATCTATTCTCCAGCCACATAGTCAACAAAATGTGGGCCAACAAGACACAGGCTGACATCCACACTACAGGACCACAGTAACACAGCTGGGGAGGGATAAGCACACCACTAGCCCAGGGCTGTAAAAAAGAAAATCCTCTTCATTGCACATGAAGGGCTCTCCCACAGAGCATTACTAGTATATGTCCAGACTTGCAAAACGAATGCCGCTGAAAACGGCTGATTCAAAGCACTGTAAAGTGCTTCTTGGTAAGTCACACCTGTATTTACTGAGCTCTGGGCTCTTTTACAAAGGTGCCAGGCTCAGATACTGGGCAGACTTGATGGGACACATCAATCTACAAACATCAGAAGATGCGCCCTGACACACAGTGGCAAACCCAGACAAACCTGAGACACATTCTACAGCAGAAATCAAAACCCCAGTCAAAATCTAGTCATTTGACCTAATATCACAGTAAGCTCACACACAAGCCAACCTACATGCACACACCGCCACATGCGATACTTTTACAATAATGCATCATTCACTCCCTCATGCATCCTGGACCAGGAATGGGGGAGATGCAGGACAAATGGTAGAAAGGGGTCCGCACAGTTGATACACAGGGAAAGGGTCCAAAAGGAAGGGGATGAAGTGTCAGGAGGGAGGCTGAAGGAATGCGCAATGTGGATGACACAGCACAGGGGCAGAAATGAAGAGAGGCACCTGATTGTGGCCCAGGACACTGGGCATGCTCTGTAGACACCTCAGGGCACACAAGCTCCCTGCCACCGAGGAACAGCCCAGCCTGAGAGAGCGAGGCACAGAGCACTGCGGACAGAGAGAGGGAAGACGGAGGGAAGATGGAGGGAGGACAGAGGGAAGAGGGGGAGAAACAACTATTAGAGTGAGTCTTACACACCCATGCGCACGCACACACACAGACACACCAGAAAGGAGGAGTGGGGGCATGTACACCAGAACCAGAGGGAAACTTGAAAAGGCTCCAGTGATTTGGAACAAACTGCATTTCAGTGAAAACATAAGAAGTGACATCAACTTACACTCCATCCCCTCCCAGCTACAACTCATCTCACCAGCAGCTCAAAAATACCATTACATTCACAGGTATTCATTTAGCAGATATTTAGACCCTTTTCTCCAAAGCGACATACAGCCCAGAGTAAAACCCTCACACAGAGGGAGGTTCTCAAGACTTGAGCTGAGAAATCCTGGCTTTTATATCCTGTTGCAAATTATTGAAGTCTCCTCCTCATCCACTGCTTCTATTTGCCATGTTTAATGTACTTCAAACTAAAAGCAGCAGTGGACAGCATCAGGCTCCTCTCATTCCCCCTCACAGAGAGAGATGATGGAATTTCAGACTGGCTTGAATGGCCCAGTTGTTTCCAGCCCTGCAGGTCCACTAGAGTCAGCAACATGGGGTCCTGCCTGCTGTGCTCCACCAAGCTCAGCCCTTCCTTCACCAGCCACAAACACCAGCAAGGAGTCCTCTAGCAATATTAGTTCTTGCTCTTTCCTTACTCTCTCCCTCACAAACACACACACAAAACCAGCTGCAAGTCTGACCAAAACACTCCTGGTGTGTGGTGTAGTCCAGGCTATTTGCAAAGTCCTTCTACAGAGCGAAAAGCACTTCTGATCAATTTCCCTGTCATTAATTTAAACATATAAAATTTCAGCATCACGCTCTCCAGATCCAGCACTATTATCTAATGGGCTATATTTCTACTCCACTTCCACAACAAGTGGGGCTGTAAATAAATCCATTTTGTAGGAAAACATTTACTCACACTCACTTTCGTCAACAGCTTGTCCTTGTCAGGGTCGCGGTAGAGAGGAGCCTATCCCGAAAACACTGGGCGCAAGGCTGAGGAGGGTACACCCTGGACGGGATGCCAGTCCATCACAGAGTAGCCAGATATGGAAACACGCACTCCACACTCACCCATTTACACAGTACAGACAATTTAGCATCGCTAATTCACCAGAACTGCATGTCTTAGAACTGGCAGGAAACCCACACTGGCACGGGAATAACATGCAAACCCAGCACAGACTGAGCCGGATTTGAACCTACCCCTGAACAGCTCAGACACTGTGAGGTGGTAATGCTAGGAAAACAGTTAATGCTTCTAAATTAGCGCCAACATAAAGGATGGCCCAGTAATAAAAGTAAGTTATGGAATAAGAAAAAGAACTGAGGACACACTTCTGATCCACCCGTTTTCACTGCTTATTTTGAATCCTGCGTATCTGTTTCCTTCATGAAAAATACGATCTCTTAAATCCTGTAATCTCTCGCAAATGGCCAGAGGTTGTCATATGGTTCACGCTAAATTACCCATACTGCGTGAATGGGTGAATGAGTTTGTGGATGTGTGGCTATCCTGCAACAGACTGGGATCCCATCCAGGGTCCCTAGCCTTGTGCCCATTGACTCCAGGATATGTTCCCGGACCCCTGCAACCCTGACCAGGACAAGCGGTTAATGAGATGGATGGATGTTATATGGTAAAGGGAAAATGTTCTCTCAGGAAAAGGCCATTCCTGTGCTGAAGAACTGTGGACTAACCACATGCTGCAAGACCCTCGTGTCCAGATGAGCTCAGACCATCTGCTCGACTGTCCTAACGCACTCAAGATCTGGAAATCAACAATTAAAAAAAAAAGAGCTTCACATGTCACTCAGCACAGATACCACAAAAGCCTCCAAGAGAAAAATGCTGATTGCCAAAGTCCCAAGTATCCACCGGGAGATGTGGCATAAATCCCAGACTTGTGAGAACGAATGCACGAATACGGAGCCCAGCATGGAAAAGCATGAGCAGCAGCGTGTATGAGACGCTTGATGAAGAGAGAAACTGCATCTGACCAACAGGACCCTTACAAAGCACAGGTGAAGTCCTGATGATGATGGGCTCATAGTGGCAGGTATTGTACAGGTTTAGGGAAATGTGCTGCAAACTGGACCACAGCTGCTGTCGTACCAGTATGCACAGAGTCCAGTCTAGAATTTCTGAAGTATCCAGGAATATTTTGAAGCATTTCTTAGAATTTTGGCAAGCACTAACCCGTGGTTTAAAGATGAATTCTGTTTCAGACTCAGAGAGCAGGGTTTGTCCATAAACATTTTTATCTTTCATTTTACAATTTATAAAAATACACAGATAGGTAAACCGACTGAGAAAAACTAAACTGAGATACGTAAAATAAGACAAAATTTTTATTATACAAAAATAGCTAAACTGCTTGGCAGACATAACTGAGCAATTCGAGGTTTTCGTTTACAAAACAGAACGTGAGTGTTGCTAGTAATACTTAACATCTGCACAGCAGATTCAGAGCCAGCGGTTAGAAGATGGGCAACTACACACCTGCACAATTTATCAGGAAAAGAGCAAATTCCTCTACCTGTCGTTAATCACCTGTACTGGACGCGACGGGCTTCTCTATGCGCCTTTTTTCTTGTTTTACAGATACTTCCCAGCGCAGCGATGGTGTCACACACAGCGCTCACTTCCTCTGCGCAGAGCAGCAGTGATGAGATCAGACCGGTAACGACGGCGCGAGACCTCAGCTTCCGAGCCGAAGGGACCGGAAACGGACACCTTTTTTTTTCCTCTACCGCCGTCCGTGCCGCCAGCGCTATTATACCGGTGTTACCATACCGCGCTGACAGCGATGTACGGGTGTTGCCGCGCAGCGGACAATGAACTACCCTTCACACCCCGCCGTGAGCGTGTTACCTGTGTTACCGTGCCGATGACAGCGCTGTTAACCGTCTAACCGGGGCAGCTGACAAATCGTGTTACCCGCGTGTCACAGCTGCTGGGTCCCTGGGACTGGAGCCGTGGAGCTCCGCTACCCCTGTACCGCTGACACCACGGTAACTGGTGTTAGCGCACCACTGCTGAGAGCTCACCCAGGCTAGCGCTGTCGCCCGTGTGTTACCGGTGCTGGTGGATCGTCCACGCCACGGTCGGTGCTGCTAGTCCGGCGGCCCGTCACCGTGTGGCGCAGCGCCGCCGCAGCGGACACTAACCCACTTTCGGTCACACACCAGTTTTGTCTTTGTCTTCGCTTTACTCCTCCACCCGCATCGACAGCTCACAATATTCCGTGAGCATAGAGAAACGTTCGCGTACAGGCTCTCGAGCAGCCGAGCGGACAGACCGGCTGACACCTCAGCGAAAAAACCCGACGCGGGGCCCTCCCTCTGCCCTCCTCCCTCCTCCCCTCGTTCCTCGAGCCGGCCGCGACTCAGCGCTCCTCATCGCGGTTGATTTTCCTTTCGTTCTACTCACTCCCTCCTGAAGAACTAAGCCGTTTGATTTGAGCGAAACTCACCATCAGTTCGAGCGTTTTGTCCTCCATCTCCGGATCCATCTTGTCGTTACCCGAAGCCCGTAGCGAAAATGGAAACCCTGCCCAGCTCCGGCGGCCCACGGCTGGAGTGACGTCACAGAACACGGCAGAAGCCACCGCCTGGAAAACCACGCCCCTGATTGGTTGTTAACTGACAACGAGGGTGTTGTTAGCAGGACGTTAAGTTACGTGATTGGCTGTCCTGCTGCTAAGGCAAGGATGGAGGTAACCCCCAGCGACTAATTGTTCAAGTGAGAAGGGAAAACCGAAACACATTCTGAAGAACCACTTATAAGAACTGCTTAGTTCGGTCCTGGGGGGGGGGAAATTATTTTGTGGTCCATCGACATTTTATAATTTAAAAAAAAAAAAAAAAAAAAAAAAAAAACATTTTTTTGAAATATCACACGCGACGTTACTACGATTAACTGACGCTTTGGTCCAAAGCGGCTTAGTGTTCCGGATACTGCATATAGCAGGATATTTTTTACTGGATTTTTACAGTTCAAGCTAAATTCCATCCTTCCAAACTGGGATTCAGACAAAGCAACAGCACCAAAACTTGTCTAAACTCGTTAATACATATTTAACCTTTTAAGTACCACAGAAGACAATGCACTGCAGTCCTGCAGCTACCTAAATTATTGTGGTTACTAAAAACTGCTTCCTACCGTGTCTCAATATTTTTTCCCCATATTGGCACTTAGAATGTGTTAAAACCCTGCACTATGCCTTTGTATTTGAGTCTAAACCTACAAATAACTTTAGGATGTATACTTGCTCAGATTCACTGGCTTACCTTGTTTGTTAAACACATTTGATTCTTTAAATTGAACTCCTTAACCCACTGTAGTAAGTATATAGCAAACAAGGGGATTGGGGGGGGAGGATCACAAGAACTTGCACACCCATTTTGCAAACAATGAGAACATTTAATAACTGTGGCCAGTTATAACCAATTCATACAAAATAGTTACAACAAAAAAGCAACAGTGCTTGGGGGGACGCAAATGTAGAAAAGAGGGAAGTTGTTCCAGCTGTTTGTGTGACACTGATCATTCTATCGGTCTAGGTTATCAGAGCAACCAAATGACAAAGGACAGAGGCCAGGCCATCCCAAATAGCGTCTCTAACAGACTGAGGAGGCTCATTTGCACACAATCCCTACAACCTCAATGAGCCCTCATGACAAAGTCTCCAAGAAGGTGGCAAGAAGTTACCAAAACACTCAAATGCTTTAAAGAGGCTGTGCTTCTGTTGTCATGGCAGAGAAATCTATTCCCTGAATGACTGACAAAGTAAAGCATGGTTTATAACAGCAAGGGTAGCTCACCCAAATGGAGCTACACCTAGACACACAGGGAGGACAGCTGACACATGAGGAGACCACAGGGACTTGCCACATTGGTGGGCTACTATTGAAACAGCATCCTTCATTTCCCAGGCCTCATATTTCCACACCTCCCCAAGTAACACAAGTAAAGCATAACTTACTAATGTGATTCACTTATCTTTCAGCCCACCAATCAAATTAAACAAGACACGGTAAACAAGGCAAATAAATATTCATCCTCGGTGGACACGGCAACAGACATGGTTTAAATAGATGTACTGTATCTGGAGTGACTCCAAATTGTGTAGAGCTGAACACTTAAAAATCGGTGTACATCTCAACACACAAGTACACTTTGCCCTCTTCCACAGATGGAGTAAACAGCCCAAGTTGTATGCCCAATAGACACCTGCTTCAAGCGCACTGCCTTTTCCTACCCCATTTCACCTGCCCCTAAGCTTCAGAACTAATGTCATGGGACAACCAGACCAGGCCATGGTCAAAACAACAAGTGTTGCTATGGTGGCTAAACATTTGTCAATAATAGAGACCCCCAAATTTCCCAGTCCAGTTTATCTGCTCTTCCATTCAATTCCTGTATTTTTTTTTTCCTATCCATAGATATAAATGTGTATAAATTCAATTCATACAATGTACCTTCTACTGGTAAGGACCAGTGCAGGGCCAACTCATTTATTTGCTTTTGTCTCTCAATGGGGTGAAAATGGGTGTTTATCTGGTAAAGGCTGAGACAGCTTGGCTGAACATCCAGTAGATGCCCTGAGAGACAGACTTACCAAAGTCCTCACAGCCACAGTAGTCTCAGTTTCTCTCTCTCTCTCTCTCTCTCTCTCACACGCACGCACACATTATATATATATATATATATTAATTAGGCTCATTTAAAAACACCTCCCTGCCCAGACCACAGCACATAATGCAAGGACAGCTGCACACACACAAAAAAAAAAAAATTCTGGAGATGTAGCTGAGTACTCACTAATATGCCGAGATAAAGATATGGTGACCAATGCCATTCACACACTGTAGAAAACATGAAGGGGCCAGCCTATGGGCCAGCTCTGTAAGGCCTGCCCCCCCCTCCCCCCTTGTAGGACTAAAAAAAGCTAGACAAAGGCAGTGCAGGCCACAGCAGAATATGAGAATTAAAGACCCAGAGTGGACGAAATGTGAGGCTGGACCAGACTATGGAGGGGTTGTATTCAGCAGTTCAAATTTAATACATTTTTTGCCCGCTTTCTACAGAAACTCAGGTTAAAAAAAATAAAAATAAAAAAAAAAAAAGACTAGAAACTTGAATAAAATACAACAGTAGCTGATGTCAATAAAAAAAGGGTAAGGGAAGCAAGGAAAATGGAGAAAAAAAGAAACAAAAGTGAGTCCAAAAGTAGTGCGGGCAGGGCAGAGGAGGCTATGGCATTGCTATCGGATCAATGCATTAATTTATGAAGGAAAAAAAATCTAAACAGGTATATCCACCCAGGAGATGGAACCACTCTGTTCTAAGGCAGGGATACATTTATGTATGTTTTTGTGATATTTTCCCTTCCTCACTCCCTCTTGTCATTTTCCTCCCTCATACTTTCTTGAGGGGGGGTTGAAGAAAGGGAAAGGAAGTAGCCATTCATTATTTCTTTTTCTCCTCACATCAGTCTGGACTACCTAGTAGTCATCCAAATCAAAGAACTCGTCATCATCCCCCTGGTATTCCATGCCCTGGAAATCCACCCGGTAGCGTAGGATCCCTGCCAAGGAAGCAGAAAGGGAGAGAGAAGTTTATCACCAAGAAGGACTACGGCTGGCTATGAAATATACAGATGAAAGACATCAGCTTGATAAGAAAGAGATCCTGGATAAAATAAAACACCACCTCCAATAGAAACTCACCTCCAATACCACCAAAGCCCTTTACAAACTGCGACCCCTCCTGGCTCTTGTCTGTGACGATCTCCAATGTAGCACCAAATTTCTTGTAGTTATTGGCAAACCACTCCAGCAGTGGCATGCTCTCTATCAGTTCATGCTCCTGGCCTGTCTACACAGATCAGAAAGACACAGAATTTTATCACTACACCCTTTATTACCACTGCACACACCATATGCCCTTGAGAAATTTTCCAATGAACATTGCAGCACAATAGCCTGGACATAGCTATGAATATAACACAATCAGAATGTGGACAAAAAGCTCAGTCAGCTGTTTCACAATCTGACGTGCTATTCTGCTATTGAAGACAGACCACTTTTCTGAACTATCTGTCCCTAAAATCTGGTTAAATGGATTTCCTGCAGTGAAGATATTCTCACCTCTTTGTCTGTGAAGTGAGATTTGTCTTTCTCTTGCTCCGGCGTTAAGTACAGTATCTTTTCATCTGAGGCATATAAAGATGAAGGAAAGAGAGCCACATTCAAACATCTACATCACATAAATTCTTTTATTAATCACTCATCCATTACCAGTGACTGCTTATCCGATTTAGAGTCAAGGTAGTCACTGGGAGCCTATTCTAGGGCCTAAAGCAGGGTACATCTTAGATGGGACACATGCCTTTTGTAGTGTATTCAAAGATGCTGCTTGTAACACATACCCATACTAAAGGCAAAGTAAATTCTCTAAATCACCTGAAAAGTGTGTTGGAAATATGGGAGGAAACCAATACAAACATGCGTTTCAAAGCCACTTACAAACCCAGGTCCAAGCCCATAGCCAAGGAAGAGTGAAGAACCAGAGCTACTCATTATACCACAACTTTTAACTTGGTGCAAAGATATATCTGTTACATAGCTGACAGTTTACCAAAGAAATTTAAAATGTTACTCATTTTCATAGCATCTCAGTTCAAGGTCACTACAGCATAAGAGTAGAAACTGAACTAAACCTTAAGGGCAAAAGTCCATATTAATTGCACCACACTGCACAAATTTAATAAAGTAATTTTCAATCGATACACAAAACCCCATTACAAGATTAATTTGTGTAACTTTTTACCCCCATTACTGTATTCCCATATATGTAGCCATGTTTTAACTATCAAGCACAAACAGTATGAAAGGCATGCAACTTACCGTTCTCAGACATATTGCCCTCGGCACCATGGCAGCGCAGGACATAGCGCATGGTATCCAGGTTTTCATAGACTATGAGGATCTCCACAGCACCCATCTCCAAGGCCTTCAGAGTGTCCTCCACACCAAAGCAGTATTTTCCCGTGTCCTGGCTGATCTCATCAAAGTAACGTCCTGAGGGATGGGGCAAGAATTTGAAGGGCATTTGTCACCCAGTGATGAAACCTAACAGTCAGTTCTTAACCAGCTTAGAGCATTCGTAGCCATGACTCCAGATTGTTTACTATTTAACGCGTATGAACACAACCTGCAGTAACATTTATGAGGCAATAAAAAAAACCTGAACAAAAGGTTGCCTGAGAGGAAATACGATACCTATCAGCTTCTTCTCCTGGATGAACTTGACGTTGGACAGCACCTCTGCGGACAGCTCAATGGCCTGGTTAAATCCATTTTCTCCTCCATACGAAATGTCCACCAGCTTCAATACTTTGGCTTGCAGCCTCTGAACAGACAATACCAGCCAACACATCAACAGCAATACATCCATCAAGCAGTACCACATTCAGAAATGATCTATATCACCATCGTGAAACCTCCAAACTGATGCAGAGTCAATGAAGCAGCTACAGTTTTTCTCCATAGCACTGACCGGGTCAAACATGTCCGACTGGCTGAGTTCAGTTTTGAAGTCTGCTGACCCAGCCAGAACCATGCCAGCCACGTTGACCTTGTCGTTGGATACAAAGAGTTGCACAGCTGTCTCAGCCACCTTGCGCACATAGTTGTGTCTCTTCTCCATCCTTAACCGAGCGAAACGCAGCGCAGACTGACCTCCTCGTCCTAAGAGAAAGAAACTCATCTTCACCTTGACTATCCGAATATCCACTGTCACATGGGGGTAAGCGTGTGTTTGAGGGTGTGTAGCTGAGAAGGGGTGGGATTACCATGCTTTTTGGGCAGGTCCACAGTAAATTTGTGTAGCACCTCCCTGGTGTTGCCCTGCAATGTGCCAAACAGGGCACCACTCCCGTCAATCACTATGAAACCAAACTTGCTGTCATCTGAGAGCAAAGCTGTAAGGGCCTGTGAAAACAGTGGGGGCAAGGGAGTGGAGGACAGAAATAAGGACAGAGGGATGTAAGTGTGGGAAAACAGTTACAGCAGCAGTGCAACTAAAACAGGAACATAGCTCATTGTACAGATGTATGATGAGCAAAAAGGACCTGTTATAGTCTTCTAATAGGAGTTTTTGGAAGGATTTTCAAGCTATTAAATCAACTTATGATTTACACCTGTAAGCAATGACACATTCCTAAGAAGCCTAAGTACAGCTTATCTTTACCTCAGTGTGAAACTTGTTGTCACAGAGATACAAGGAGGTGTTGATGGGTTTAAAAGGCTCAAAGTCAATATTGACTTTCTTCTCCTTGCCCTCCTCAGTCACAATGGTCCCACAGTATACCACCAGGCCATTTGGGGGAACTGTAACATACAGTCAATCAAAAAGGCTTGGAACACCACAAACCCAACCCAGAGATACAGCTACACATTAACAGTTGTGAAGGGGGGGGGGGGATGTACAGTAGAATATCTTCAGGACCAAAACTACCACTTTGTTCTTTGGCTGACACTGGATCAAAACTTAGTTTACATATAGAAGTGCAGAATATATCAATGTCACAATCTAGGGTTAACCATTTTGTTGAAAGGGACTACAACAAGGCCTTGACAGGAACTAAACACACACATGTCTACAATGCTTGTCATCAGCGGGGTCGCAGCGAACCGGAGCCTGACCCGGCAACACAGGGTGCAAGGCTGAATGGGGAGGGGACACACTTTTGTATATAAACCTGAAACATGGGTTCAGTCAATGTCAGACTGGAAGACCATAATGGTTATACAGCAGTCCAGCCATGAAGACAATAAGAGTACTCTGTGCTACTGCTTGGCACGCACACCCACCTTTATTATAAAGCTTAAGTCTTTGTTGTACAGAAGTGATAGCGCCCAGCACAGATAGCCGATTGACCCGACTCTTGATGTTGGAGGCTGTGCCAAACTCATCAGCCAACATCTTTGCCACACGAGAGATCTGATCTTTGGGAGGGATTATCAGGGAGATCATGCTGGTGCCATTTCTAGAGGAAAGCAAGAGATTATGGGTTATATCAAAAACTCACACCAACAAAAAAACACAGAAGTCAGTTTTTTTTTTTTTGTTTAAATATTCCACACACACACAGCAGCAGACACACTTAAAGAACCACAGGCAGTTATGCTTAAGTCACTCACTGAACCAGCCACTCACCAGTCACAAGACTGTACATCTACATTTACTCAATTAACTGCCAGTTTTGTTCAAGGTGACTTAACGTTACGTTTACATACAACGTTACTCAGATTTGTTTATCCATTTATACAGTTGAATCATTTATACTGGCACAATTCAGAGTTAGAACTTTGCTCAGGAGTGGAAGTAGGATTCAAATCCTGGTTCTTCCAACTGCAAGACGATGGTTCTAGCCACTATGCCATATGCTACCTGCTGCCCATGCCACTATGTGACTGTGTAAGGATTAGACAGGTGGGAGTGGATGGGGGCTTAAGCGTTTACAGTAAAACTAAGCCAAGCGTGAGGGGAAGAACAATTCCAGTGCGCAGTTCTGTACAAAGAAATCCAGCCTGAAACAACCTAAACATCTTGAGCAGTATAAAAATGTCAGACTACAAATCTGGAAACTGCTGGGACTGAAAAGCAGTTGACAGCAAACAACAGGTCTCCCCCATCCCAGTCAATACAGGATGACTCACGTGGCCAGTCAGTGTTGGCTAAACACTAAAGTGAACCAGTAACAGGTGGAAAATCTGCGCGTTTTTAACCACACAAAGGCGGAGCCGCATGACGGCTGTCCTTGAGGGAAGGACTGAAGATGAAGCTCTGAAGGGCTCACCGTATCCATAACGGAGCGACAGTCCTGAAAAACACACAGCCGGAGGCACACGACCAGACCGCAAACACTGACTGACGCTGCGAAACAGACACACACACGACATACGTGGCTCTATATTCAAGCAAGAAAGTGCTCGTTTCTCTCAGGGCGCGGTAGAAATAAGCCGGGAGCACAGCAAAGGAAACGTAACAACACTGTCAGCGGCTAAACTCGTTTTATATCTCAACAGAACTTCAGAGGAGACTGACTCAGTTATAATATCTGCTTATTTACCGTGACTGTATGTGTAACGACATGATCATGATGATGTACACAACCATCGAGCTGCAGTCCGAACAGAACAGAAGCTTCATCATGTGCTGGATCGGGCAAGACAAGAGGTTCACAACTGACACTTGTCTTGACCCTTTCTAAAGGCCACTGTGGTCTTAAAATTTTTATTCAACATATTATTAACAGTAAAAAAATAAGCACTCCGGCCTGGTCCCGGACTCCAGTCCGGCTCCCCCTCCGAACACTGACTGACTCGGCCTCCTCAGAATACCACCGACTCGGGCGGCCCCAATCAATCGTGGCCTCGCGCGCTGCCTCGTCAATTCCCGCTTTTTTCTTTTCTTACCCCCGAGCAGCTTCAAGACTTTTGATCAGTTTCTTAATCTTCCATATCTCCACATTTCTGTCCGCCGCACTCGGGTCGTCCGCCATCTTTCTTCTAATCGGTTCAGCACCTGAAAAGTATTTTAAACGAAGTTTTTATTTTCTGTCATAGCAACTTGTCGTTAACGAAACAAACATGTGCTACACACAGACACTCATTATTAACCAACGACAAGCAGCACAAAGGCCGAGCGCGGCCCACCTCATACACACGAGACAGGAAGCCTCTTCCCCGGCTCCGTCTGTGCTCAGTAAGTACGCGGCGGATAAAGCCTCCAACGCCCACCAGGCCCTAGAGCCCGCCGAGTTCTCTCAACTTAGTAGCAGTACTCAGCTTTCCCACCAGGCAATTTAACTATATTCAATACAACCGAAGACGTATCCATCACCTTTCTACAAACTCCTTCCAGTTAAAAGTCGCTACAGCCATTCTCACCTTCAGCTTCGCTCGGCCTTACGCCTGTCCTGCTACTCCAGCTATGTCTTTCGGCTGCTCTGTGACGTTATGCCAGCCCTGCCGGTTAGTCTCATGCGCGTGGTTCGATACGGTTCACGTGGGGTACGGTCGAAATTCCGGTAAACATCATTTCCTGGAAACCGCTCATGGAGGGCTATTCGGAATATGCTGATTGGTGAACTGGGTCCAAAGACACGGGAACGGACGGAAGTAGTTTCTTTTTCTCTGTCTTATGGGACATGTAGTGAAAAACTTCTTTCTTCAAACTTCGTTCTACTGGCTGAATGGCAAGGAAGGACTCCTGAAGGAGATTTCAGAGAAATCCAAAACATTTAACCTGTCGGTACGTCGGAAGTGCAAGACCTCTTCCGATTTTTCTAAGCAGCAGTTAACAGTCGGGTCTCCATTACCAGTGCAGAAAATTAGTGCAGGTTGAGGTTACCACCATGCCATCATCATCATCATCATGGATCTTTTTTTTTGCAAAAAGTGGTTCAATTTGATATTATTTGACATTCAACATATACCTTTTAAACGTAATTGATTTCAATGGAAATGTAGACGTGTAGAATTTACCTAGCAAGTACGTTGTTATTCATATCTTTACTTGTATAAATCTAAGTTTCATATTATTTCTTAAGTTATGGAGACTCGGTGAAAGCCAGAATATAGGCCAGGATGGTCGACTACTGTAAACATGGTAATACAGGGAGCTGCACAAATTGACCGAATTCTTTGTGTTTATACGGTAATAAGTTAATTATTGGGGCAGTGAAGTAAAATTGGTTCTTTTTGTTGGATACTCAGCAAATTTATATTTGGGCAAAAGACCAGTACGGTAGTAAAGTACAGAATTCCAGCTTTTATAACAGACAGGGTAATGGTTTTATACAGGTTAAACCATGTTGGAACAATGTTATTTTTGTGTTTAGTCCCCACAGTTTCAGCTGAGCACAAACTGGAACGAATACATTACACACCACCTCCATAGAACAGCTGAAGCAAGTCTGCGACCCATCGATATCGTCAGATTCTTGACATTTTTATTAACATTTACATTACATTTATTCACTTAGCAGACACTTTTCTCCAAAGCAACTTCCAATGGATACTATGTAGTGTTATTAGCCCACACACCTTATTCAGAATCAGAATCAGAACGAGCTTTATTGCCAAGTATGTTCACACATACAAGGAATTTGTTCTGGTGACAAAACTTCCACAGGACAGACAGAATGACAGTGACAAGACACAGATAATAAAAAAATAGAATAAGTGAATAAAAGATAAAAATATATAAACTATAAAGTACACCATATACAAAATAGACACTAGACATTATATATATGTACAGGTATGTTATATACAAATGCAAGGGAATGTGAGTAAGAGATATGATGTGATAAATAGATAAAATTATAAATATAAATAGCTTGTGTATTGCACTGGTTTACTCCCTAGGGGGCATTTTGCCATTCATGAGGTAAATGGCCTGAGGAAAGAAACTTTTCTTGTGCCTGGCTGTCCTGGTGCTCAGTGCTCTGTAGCGCCAGCCAGATGGCAAGGGTTCGAAGAGGAAGTGGCCTGGATGTGAGGGGTCTAGAATGATTTTGCCAACACTTTTACGCTCTCTGGACGAGTACAGTTCTTGGAGAGTGGGGGGTGGGGGGGTGCGCCGATGATTCTTCCAGCAGTCCAGACTATCCGCTGTAATCTTCTGAGGTCTGATTTTGTAGCTGAGCCGAACCAGACAGTTTTAGAAGTGCAGAGGACAGACTCGATGACTGCAGAGTAGAACTGCATCAGCAGCTCCTGTGGCAGGTTGAACTTCCTCAACTGGCGAAGAAAGTATAACCTCTGCTGGGCCTTCTTCACGATGGAGTCTATGTGGAACTCCCACCTCAGGTCCTGTGAGATGGTGGTGCCCAGGAACCTGAATGACTCCACTGTTGCCATAGTGCTGTTCATGATGGTGAGTGGGGATAATGCTGGGGTGTTTTTCCTTAAGTCTACAATCATTTCCACCGTTTTGAGCGTGTTCAGCTCCAGGTTGTTGTGACTGCACCAGACAGCCAGCTCTTTAACCTTCTGTCTGTAAGCAGACTCGTCACCATCCCGGATGAGGCCGATGAGTGTGGTGTTGTCTGCAAACTTCAGGAGCTTGACAGAGGGGTCTTTTGCAGTGCAGTCATTGGTGTACAGGGAGAAGAACAGTGGGGAGAGCACACATCCCTGGGGGGCGCCAGTACTGATCGTGTAGGTGTTGGATGAGAATTTTCCCAGCCTCACTAGCTGTTGCCTGTCTGTCAGGAAGTTGGTGATCCACTGACAGATGGAGGTGGTCACAGAGAGCTGGGTTAATTTGCACAGGAGGAGGTTTGGGATGATGGTGTTGAAGGCCGAGCTGAAGTCCACAAACAGGATCCTCACATAAGTCCCTGGTTTGTCCACATGTTGCAGGATGTAGTGCAGTCCCATATTGACTGCATCATCCACAGACCTGTTTGCTCGATAAACAAACTGCAGGGGGTCCAGCAAGGGTCCAGTAATGTCCTTCAGGTAGGCCAACACCAGTCTTTCAACTGACTTCATGACCACAGATGTTAAGGCAACAGGTCTGTAGTCATTCAGTCCTGTGATTTTGGGTTTCTTTGGAATGGGTATGATGGTGGAGCATTTGAAGCAGGAAGGGACTTCGCACAGCTCCAATGATCTGTTGAAGATCTTTGTGAAGATAGGGGCCAGCTGGTCAGCACAGGTTTTTAGACAGGCTGATGAAACACCGTCTGGGCCTGGTGCTGTCCTTGTCTTCTGTTTCCGGAAGACCCGACGCACATCCTCTTCACAGACCCAAAGTGCAGGAGGGGGAAAGAGTAGGGTTGCTGGAGGTGTTGATGGATGCATGGAGAGAAGGTCAGAATGGGTGTGGGATGTGAGACATGGTTTTTCAAACCTGCAATAAAACTCATTCAAATCGTCGGCCAGTTGTTGATTCGACACAGTGCTGGAGGACGGTGTCTTGTAGTTGGTGATGTCTTTCAGGCCTTTCCACACTGATGCAGGGTCGTTGGCTGAAAACTGTTTTTTTAGCTTTTCAGAGTAGTTTCTCTTAGCCATTCTGATAACCTTTGTCAGTGTGTTTTTGGCCTGTTTATACAAGACTCTGTCCCCATTCCTGTAGGCGTCTTCTTTGGCCTGACGAAGCTGTCCGAGTTTTGCAGTGAACCACGGTTTGTCGTTGTATGTTAAATGAGTCCTGGTAGGGATGCACATATCCTCACAGAAACTGATATATGATGTTACAGAGTCTGTGAGCTCATCCAGATCGGTAGCAGCAGCCTCAAAAACAATCCAGTCAGTGCACTCAAAACAGTCTTGTAAGTCCCGCTCTGCTTCGTTAGTCCATCTTTTAACAGTCCTTATTACCGGTTTAGCTAATTTCAGTTTCTACCTGTAGGTCGGTATAAGATGAACCAGACAGTGATCAGAGAGCCCCAAAGCTGCCCGTGGGACAGAGTGATATGCATCCTTTATTGTAGTGTAACAGTGGTCCAGTATATTACTGTCTCTGGTAGGGCATGTAACCTGCTGTCTGAATTTTGGCAGTTCACGGGAGAGATTTGCTTTATTAAAGTCCCCGAGAATGATTATAACAGAGTCCGGGTGTTGTTGCTCTGTGTCTGTGATCTGATCGGCCAGCTGTTGCAGCGCTACGTTCATACACGCTTGCGGTGGAATGTAAACACTTACGAGAATAAACGAGGAAAACTCCCACGGCAAGTAGAAAGGCTTACAGTTGATGAAGAGCGCCTCTAGATTGGAACAGAACATCTTTTTCAAAGCGATGTACATCGCAGCAAAAATACAAATATTCTCATATACTCATATTCCTATGAGATGATTCCTATGAGATGCTCTGCCAACTCATAACTCCAGCCTCATTTGCTCGTTTTGTTTTTGTGTGTGTGTTTTTTTTATTTATTTATTTTTATTATTTATTTATTTTTTAAATTCAGCTTCGTCTTCAACAAGTGAAATGCAGGCTCAACTGGATTTAAGTTAGGAGATTGACTTGGCAAGTTTAAAACTTCACACTTTGTACAGGTTTGCTAATACCATGGCCCATTTTTACAAAATGTGATTAATCTTGGGTTAATATACTTTCCAGTTCCATTTATGTTGATACAATGACATAATGCAGCTACTTGTGTTATGTGCACCCGTTTTATGCAGCTACTCATGTGATGTACAGTACATTGATTCATATGGTGGAAAGAAACAAACTGTATTTAAGAATCACACATCTGCATCTATATATCTCTTTTTGCCAATGTAATGCACACATTGGATTTCCCATGAGATGTACGTTGCTTTGGAGAAAAGCGTCTGCTAAATGAATAAATTTAAATGTAAATAATGAAGTATACTAGAGTAAACAGCGGAAAACTATATTGTAAATGACCTATTCACTTCTCTAAATGTCCTGAGAATAGACAGCTGAGAACGGCTGAAGTTTAGCTCAACAATTTGTTGGACCATTTGTCTTGCTCGTCTCACTGTTGAGCCATGGACAAGAGCATGGTTGACTACTGTAGTGATGTCTCAACCAAAATTAGTGTTCTTGCTCTTTTTCTTCCTTGGTCACCTTCTCGCCTGAACTCTCTGCTTGGTTGTTGGTTTCCATTTTTTCCGACAAAAACAAAGTACAATTGATCTGTGGCCCTTTACACAAGTTCGTCAATCTGCATGATTATTGGATTGTTCATATTTATAGAACTGTGTGTGCTAATCTAATTGTACCTGCTTGTAGGGACTGGAGTTTTGCATTTTGAATGGCAGTATTTTCAGTATTAAATCGTGAAATTAACTTTGCTTTGTGATGACACCAACATTCAAAGTTTTACAGAAGAGTTTGAGAAATCTCCAGTTTGTATGTAATCAAATGAATAACGTCAAATGTTTTGGCAAAAGTGTTTTTTCAGATAATTCATGTTCATATTTTGAAAGTTCTGTTCTGAGAATCAGTTGTAGTGTGTTAGCAATTCAGAAAAACTTTTGACAAACCAATTTTAGTCATTCACTGTTAGTAACCACTTGTCAAATTCAGCAGCTTCAAATAAGTAATTTGTTTTAAAATTTAAGCATAGTGTTTCCAGCAGGGGAAGCTGTTTGTCTAATCCAAAGAAATGTTTGTTATAATTTTACTATCATTAACGTTAATGGATGGCTGTGTGAATTTTAGAAAATATAAGGTAATTTTTTGGAAACAGTGATTCACCCATTTACATAGCAGGTTATTCTTACTATATCAATTCAGTCTGTACCTTGTCAAGCATAGTCAGTAGGAGTGGGGATATCAACCAGGGACCCTTCACTAACTGTTGCCCTTAGCTTATTTTTATATCATTTTGAGTTATGCTGATTGTGGTTTGTACTATGTACTGTGTTACTATCAAATACACCTTACAAACCCATGTGTAAGTACTACTCTGTGTCATTGTAGAACAGCTGAATGTCATGTGCTGAATTAACGGCAGATTAGAATACAGACACTTGGGACATCAGTAAAGTACCAACAGCAATCACAGAACACTGAAGAAAAACTCTTTAATGGAAAAGTATTTGTGTTAATGAACAGGAAATCCTCTGCTGGCATATTCTACAAATCACACGAGACAGTAATCAGATAGAAATATTAATTGGCAGAACCTTTTCAGTGTGTTACAAAATAATAAATCAGCCCAATCCAGTCTGTAATCACACACACACACACACACACACACATTTTCAGAACCGCTTGTCCCATACGGGGGTCGCGGGGAACTGGAGCCTACCCGGTAACACAGGGCGTTATTATGTTTTAGGGTAATTATTACCCCAAACTAAGGGCATTACCTTAAGTGGGCCTGACAGACTTGTACAGAAATTCCCTACTATCTCACACACACACACACACACACACACACACACACACACACACACACACACACACACACACACAGAGTCTGAAACCGCTTGTCCCAAGCGGGGTCACGGCGAAACGGAGCCTAACCCGGCAACACACGGTGTTAGGCTGGAGGGGGGAGGGGACACACCCAGGATAGGACACCAGTCTGTTGCAAGGCACCCCAAGCAGGACTTGAACCCCAGACCCACCGGAGAGCAGGCACAGGCCAAACCTGCTGCGCCACCACACCCCCTCATTCTCCACTATGCAGAATTTTTTTTTTTTTTTTTATAACATTCTTCCCTTGTAGCAATGTAAGGTTAGTTTAAAGGAGAGCAAAACAGTTATAGCAATAAAATAGTTTCATTTGAGTGTTTCCATTTTCACTGTCAATTTGCTATGCCCCAAGTGTAATGAAATTTATAACATACATTAAATATTGCTTGTATTTGAGCATGAAGCATGACATAAGTTATTAACATTTTGGAAGTGGTCTAGTGCAACTGTCTTTTAGTGTCATCTAGTGAAGATAAACCAATTTTAGAACTAAAAACTAGTTGCAGTATATGGTAAATCTGTAAAGACAATTCTAGTAACCTTTTACTTTGGAGATCTGCAAACAAAATTCTCAACTCAGATTTTGGGACAAAAAGACATTTTTAAAATAAATAAAATAATGTAAAAACCACATCCATTAAACCATCTAAGAATAAACTCCATGAAGATCAACTAGACCTAGTGTACTGATTTTAAAAGATAAGACTTAGGAGAAAGTAATGAGATATTCTGGATAAGCCTGCACATCACTAAATATGACAAATACCAGTGGATTGTTTATGTTGTCCACAACACTGTCATATAAATCTGCAGTATTTCCTGTACCCTTGTTGGGAGGGACAATGAGCCCCGCCTTCCCCAGAGTGTACTCCCCCACCAGGACTCTGGCCAGGTACATGTTCTTTTGGCCATTGGCATCAGGCTTGGAGTAGGTATTTTGTGCAGAGTATGAGGGGTCCACTGCAAAGTAAGTCCCATTCCCAATGGCAGCAGCTGAAAGATTAAGGAAATCTGTCATCATATGAATAAAGTTACACACTGTTGAAAATAGAAAAAAAAAAAATCTACAACAAGATGCTTTCAACATATTTCATTAATACTTAAATCAGGAACTGTGTCCATCCATCCATCCATCCATCCATCCATCCACTGCTTGTCCTGGTCAAAGTCACGGAGGCCTGGAGTCTATCCTGGAATCACTGAATGCAATTCATACTAGGTAAAAAATTACATGTAAAAATTAATTTACACACCGTTTTTACCCGCGTAGCTACGATTGAAACCATGGGTGTTGATGTGATCGACCGAAGTTGTGCAGGTTCCATGGAAGAGCTGTCTTTCAGTGTTAATGAGGTTGCTCTTTTCCTCTATGACTTTCTTCTTGATCTGGTAGCTTTTCCAGAGCATGATATTCTGAATCCTTTCAATCTAAAGTCAAAGACAATAAGCTCATACTAAGGATGAACTGCAAACGCAGTATGTAATAATTACAACAAGCAATAACTCTAGTATTAAGAGAATTTCCATTGTTCATGTGCTGGTGACCTCAAGTCAAGGCTAAAACAAAAGCAGTGCTGTCAATATGACCAGTTTTCCTTAACACTGTCATTTCAGAATGACTTGTATGTACCTTAACAATATTGTTCTTAAGACCAGTCTTCCTGAACTCTCTCTCCACATTTTGGTATTCCTGACAGGTTTGTGGCAGTAAGACAATGAGGGGGTTAGTCCCTTTCTTGTCATCCCAGTGGTTTGGAAGAGCATCTGTAGCACAAAGAGAAAAAAGTACATTAGTTATACAAGATACAATAGATTTTATAATAATTTTGCATATATAGTGTGGAGTCACTGTTCCAGCAGCAGAGGATTGATATGACTTTAGATAAATTGGATTAAAAAAATAAAACATCTTCAGGCAAAGTGACATGTAATTTCTTATGATTCAAACTTAGAGTTTACCTCGTAGGTCAATTCTTTTCAGCTGAATGGTATTTTTGCTGTTGAAAGCTGTTTTGCTAATTAAATTTGCTTGATATTCTTCGTTGTTGATACTGATTTTCACATGAGACTGACGATTGTCAAAAGCCTGTTCTAGTGTCAGATTGGTGAGCACGTCAACAGGAAGGAAGGAGGCTCCAGCTTCATACTGCCACTCCACTAAGTCACTCAACAGGATTGCCTCACGTTTTTGTCTTTCTAGCCTCTCCACCTCTCTGATCATCTCCCTGATATTTCCATCAGCTGTCAACACGTCTCGGGTGAGACCCTCCAATTTCACCATGGAGTCAGAGCCACGGATATCCAGTCGAATGCGAACAGTCAGCTTTTCCTGAAGCTTGTGCAATTTTGCACGGTCCTCCTGGGTGAAATATTGGATCCAGGTGTCTTTGATGGTCTTCTCTGTCTGCTCTTTCACAATTATGTCCTGGATCAAGTTTTTAGCTTTGGATAGATCTTGAAGACTCTCTCCACAAACATGGAATATAGTTGGAGCAAACTCCTCACCCACCATAGTAAAATCTTCATTAATTTTTGTGTTATCACCAGCACTCCCAAAAAAGTTGGTTACTGAGTCTGTTGGTTACACAAAGAAGAATAAAAATCTGTGATATACTGCAAGAAGTAACAGTACATATTGTACTTCTAAACAACATTAAATGAAAACTCCCTGATAACACACTACACTAGTATTTTTTCACACCAATGATAGCATGTTTTATAGTGAAAATGACTTTATTATGAAAAAAATGATGGGAGAGCACATAAGCTTATCCAAATTAGTTTTTAACTTGCACAACATGGATGTGCTTCAGCAGAATGCCTTGATTTTTTTAATTTCAAATGGTTTAATTTTCTGTATACCAGTGGGATTCAAGCACCCAAGCTGGATGTTTGATCCTGGTATTAAATTGAACACATTTTATAATAGTCTCTCATTTTGTCACTTAGCCATTAAGTTCTAAATATGTGCGGTTAACAAAAATAGTTTTAATGGTTAGGCCCCACATCAGAACGGTTACCTCGTCTACCTTTTATTTTAGAAAATACGCTCTTCTCCTCCGGCTGTTCCATGCCTTCTTTCATCTTCATGACTTTAAGGAATTCACCCACCATCCCTGGTTGGAAAACCAGGATCTTTACATACTTCAGAAAGAGTCCTTTCTTCTTTTTCTCAAAGTCTATCACTGCACCAATCATAGCCTTTGCTACCAGTTGTGGACTTGCTCCCCCAGCTCCTAGGAAAAGAATCGGGACAACACAGATCATGGCCCTGAACCAATAATAGTAACCTATTATCCCTTCGCTTGAACTTATTAATCAAGCTATACACAAACACAGACACACCTGTTCCAAGAGCAGGGAAGGAAACCGATGTGAAACTGTTCTCTTCACACAACAGCAACACTGAATACACTGCTTCCCGGATTAGGTTTGGGTCATTCCGCCCAGTGATGTGGATGATACATTTACATGGCAAAGATCCTGACTGGGTGAGAATCATCCCATTGTTCGGCTTGGATGCTGAAGGTAAAGGGGAAAAACGTGAATGTCATGTTTATTTTTTCTAATATTTACATAACATTCTTTTCTTGCTCAAACATCTGTCCTGAACCTCAGTCTCCTCAGTTATCCACAATAAAGAGAAGCAAAATTGTATAATCTTAAAATGTCAGGTTTTAAATTCTATTCTTTTCCAGAGGGAAAAAATTCAGTGGAACAGTAGAGACAAGTATGAATTTGGGGTGCAAGACCCACCTAATTGTGAACATTCCCTCTCCACAGCAAAGCCAGCTGCATCTAGAATGGCCTTGGACACACCTGTAGAAGGGAGAGACAAGATATATATGCTGTTTTCTGAACTTCTCATTTCTCATTTTCTTTAATGATATAAGATGACCCCTGAATTTTACATTACTGTCTCCGAAAACAGATATTTCCATTTTGACAAAGAACGTGTGCTGTTCTCTAAATATATCATTATTGTTACTAGAAAGGAGTATTCCCTTAGTGGCTACACCTCTTATTACAGTCACTGAACTTGGACATTTCTTTAGAGACTGATGGTTTGGAGGAAGAAGTCGCATCTGTTGTTTTTGACTTTATCCTGCAGAGTGCACTGAAATGGGACTAATGCTGGTAACCCGGAATCTAAGATAATAACCATTAGGTAAATAGCCCAAATCTGCTGCTTGGCAGGCTGTGAAAGTTACCTGCTTTGAGGGAAAAGGTATCATTGGAGGAATTGACAATAGCATCAGTGCTCTGCTTGGTGATGTCTCCAGAGGATACTTCCACAGTCAGATGTCCCACACGCATACTGTGCACACCTAGGGCAGGGGAGGATACCTGGCCAGTAAAAACTGGATTGAAAAGAGACAATGTCATAACAGTGTTATGCGGGCATAGTAAATATCTTTTGGCTATAGGTGGGTCATTGGTTGCTTTTCAACTCAAAACAATGTTGGCACACAGAAACGGCACCCAGAGCCACAGCATGCAGTAAATAAGGGAAATAACCAAGGAACCATTTGTATGCCTTCATGCAAGAAAGAATAATATACATTATTAATTAAGCAAAAATTGAGATTGTGTTATGATGTAACTAAAAAGTATTGTGATAACTGGTTTTAATGGACTATATCTCAATAGTATATAGTGTAGTTCTGGTTTCTAATGGAGAATGAATAACTGTGATGAAGGACTCCTACCAGGGTCCTGCCGCAGGTGGTCATTATAGGTCGAGGCCTTTTGTGATTGGCTAGAGTCCCTTAAATTCTGCTCTGACGCTCCAGCATGTTGTCTGTCGTACCCTGTATGACTCTGTTTCTGATATCCAAACTCACTTCTGAAACACTTCAACAGAGAGATACAGAAGATGAGTTCACCACTCATGTAACAATGGCTAATCAGAATGATGGCACATTCACAGCAAGAGCGCAGCTTGGCTGATCAACACTCTTAATTCATCTACATTAATATACTTTTGTATCGCAACTCACAAACATAACTGAAACTGAAGTCTTCATGTAACTGCAACTGTTTTTATACCCAACTGCTACATCCCAATCAATAAAAGATTAATAATACCGCTTAATTCCTTGATTCATTTACAGGATATGTTGTATAAAAATCATCGGCTAAGACTTTTATTTATTTATGCTATTTACATAAACAGCTTTTCCATGCAGGGTCTCAGTGTACCTCTATCCTGGAAGCAGAACAAATGAGGCAGGGAACAATTAATGCCAGTCCCATGCATGACTTTTATTATCTTGAAGGAAAGTTAAAGTCTCCTTTATATAACCGAATTTAAAAAAGTCACATCCGCAAACTCCTGTTCAATGTCCTGTTTTCTGCTTTAAATATGAAGATAATGCTCTCTTCCTGCTGCACATTAGAAGCCACAGGAGCATAGAAAATAACGTATTAAAAAATGTTTGACCTTAAATACCAACTCAGGCCTTATTTGCAAGTGAGGACACAACTGGCTATGTGGATGGGGTCTATTAAAAAAAAAATAAAATAATAAAACTGCTCTGTCAGTATTTCAGTTTGCATTCCAAAAAGGGTATTAAGACATATGTCTCGTTTTACTTGATGAATAGTCTCTATAAAATTCTAAGAAAAAGCTATAATAAATGACACCCTAAATAAAATCAGTCTTACACAGCTCCTTGAAGCTGCCCCTTCTCTCAAGTTTTACATTTCTGTTATATCTCAGAATGTTTTGCTGCACACTAATGGCGGCAAGCAGAAACACAAGTAATTTTTGCTGCACAACAGATACATTTTACGAAACAGAATATGAAGACAATTTGTAGTAAAAATAAATGAACGGAAATGTTTTCATTTTCAAAAGTTTATACCATTGTATACATGTCTCCACAAAGCTGAACCCTGGAGTAACCATCACTAGCCTTTGCATGAAATGAGCATTTCAGCCCAGTGTTTATAAAACGGATGAGACATTACACATTTACATATTAATAAATTATATACAAAACTGTAATGTCAAAGCCAGCACACTGTATGGCATCGCTTACCTCAATAGTGCGAGAATCACTGGGATGCAACATGATATCTACTGCCGATAGATGCTTTGGGGAACACCTATCACTGAATCTCCGAATCTCAGATAGCATGATTTTAGCCACCAGGTTCTTGGGGAACCCCAGGTTTCCCGTGCCAATAGCAGGGAAAGACATAGACTTCACTCTTTGTTTTTCAGCTTCTTTCAGGCAGTCTTGGATAATACTTATCAACACCTGAAGTACAACAGTACATGGTCATTTATAGTATAAACCCACTTTTGTAAATACTGTGAACTCCTTCAAGATATACAGACATCAGCTCATTACTGGTACCAAAAACACCATTAATCTACCACCAAATTTCCATCTACAAAATCTATTTACAATGTATATCCCATTATAACTTGTTCTTTATATAATTTCAAGCATTAGTAAACAAAATGCAATAACAAAGGTCTCAGTTAGAACAGGGTCAGAAAATTACATTTGATATGTTGCATTTCACAACTTCTTTTGATTCTGATGAAACACTGAGGTCATAAGACCTGAATACCAAAACGTTACCTGCTCTGATCTCTTCCTTTCTTTGTCCCAGAAGGGGCAAACAGCATGGAACACCTTTTCACACTTCAGGTTATAGCCGTTAGTGACAAACACACTTCCGTATTCCACTCTGGATTTCCCACCCTTGTCTCGAATAGCTGACTGGAGTCTTGGACCAGCAGCCTCTAAAATGGCCTTGGAAACACCACCTTTACTGAGGTCCAGATCATCAGAAATGGTATTCACTATTACAGTGGTCTGCAGGATTTAAAAGAAGGGTATATTATTACTATTGAATTTTAGCAATAAGATGTTAAACTGATGGTAGAAGAAGTCTCCATTCTAAATAGTCTTTTCACCCACACACTGCTTTATTGTGATGAATAGTCTAGAAATTATTTCTCAAATAAAACATATATTTCAAAAGGTGTCCCTTTTAGCTTCTTGATAGAAGAGAATATACTACATCCATCCACTGCTGTATTAGGCTGTTGAACAATGACTTCAGCTACAGCTAATAAATGAAGATTTTCCAACCAGTTTACAAAATAAGATTTACTACTTCATCTACAGAATTCCTCTTTGAGTGGAAAAACCTTACCAACATCAGATAATGCTTATAGACATTATAATTGTTTATAGTATCCTAGTAGTCATACATTAGAAGACTGAGACATTATCATGAACTCATTGTTGCCTCCTTGTTAATATAATTCACCCTTATCCAACATTCTTTATTCACTCATTATTTATCACCACTTGTCCTAATGCAGGGTTATGGTGGTGCAGAGCCTATTCCAGAAGTACAGAACGTGAGGTATGGTACATCCTGAATAGGGCAACAACCCATCAAGGTAATGACATACGCATTCAGCTACACACAACAAGCAATTATGAGTGATCAATTGACCTGAAACACATCTTTGCCAATGCAAACGTGAAGACACCACAAAAACTCCTCACAGACTGAGCTAATTCAAACCCACGCCTACACGCATAGCCCAAGGGCTGTGAAGTAGCACTAAACCCTTACCACTCTGCTGCCTATTATTGTTACTATTATTATTATTTTTATTAGTAGTAGTAGTAGTAGTAGTATTACTAATTTACTTGACAGCATTGCTTAAGGCAATTTATAATTACAATGTTTTCACAGCAACTACTCCAACACTAATACTTACTGTTGCATCCTGGATGCATCCTGTCGTAATGGTAATATCAAGTCCTTCTCGAGTTTTTGTCTTCTCAGGTGCTCTGCTCTTTTCAGCCTCTTTTGAAGTGCCAAACTCCAAGGCAGACATCTTCTTCCGTGCACCAGTGTTCCATGGCTTGGGGGACAGAGGCTTCCTCTGTGCAGGCATTAGCTGTAGCTGCTGGTCTGCAAATATTTTCTTTACAGCCTCCACCATGGCTTGTACAGTCTTATCATCATTATTGACCAGGTGGATCTCACTCAGAGAGTTCCTTTTGAGGGAACGTTCCTCACAGTATTTTTTCACTGTCTCAGCAATGGTCTCTGCACAGAGTTGCAATGGGAATCCAAATATTCCAGAACTGATGGCTGGAATAGCCACAGAGAAGCAGTTGTTCTCCACAGCTAAGGTCAGGCTTTGCTTCACAGCACACTGAAGAAGCTGCACAGCTGTACTTGCTTCCATCTGAAAGAACCTTGGTCCAACTGCATGGATGACATAACGGCATGGGAGCCGACCAGAGTTTGTAATAACAGCATCACCAGGGTTCAAACTGCCATTCTTCTTTATGTAGCAATCACAGTCGTCCTGCAGCTTTTGACCTGCAGCTTGGAGAAGGGCTGCTGCCAAACCACCAATATGACTCAGCTCCTCATTTGCAGCGTTGACAACTGCATCTGCCTGAAACTGGCAGATATTGGCTTTTGTGACTGTGATGATCACCCCACTGGATGTCTGCACCTTACAGTAAGTAGAAAAGCTGTAATCTTCTGCTTTCTCCAGTTCTTCCTCAAACAGGGTGTCCTCCTGCAGCACCACCACACAATTGCTTTCCACTCGGATAATGGAGCATAACATGTTCTGTTTCTCTAAAAAGAACTTCTTTGCCCCAGGTTTGACAATCTTCAGAATATCTGTATGAAGGGAAGTTGTTACTTCTTGAAAGAAATTTTTTACTTCCTGAACAAGGTAGCGGGACCCAGAAAGTTGTATCCGGGCCCTAGTTTCCTCAAAAAAAACCTCAACCTCTTTAGAGTTTGCAAAACTATTCCAGCTCTGTTTTTTGTTTTCTTGTATGAATTTTACAACTGCAGGAGATTTGACACGAAGAGCCTCTTGAACACGGGTGTATCTGTTAAAGAAGTCACACAGACTTTCACAGACATTTATCACAGGTTGATGAAAGCCAGAGACAGTAATTGTGTCTTGGCTGGTGAACTTCATTGTTACTGTGGTCTTTTTGGATGAAGTATAACTGTCTTTCAACTTCTTGTACAAAATTTGCCATTCTTGTCTTCTCAGAACTTGCTGGTCCTCCACCGTGATAGTCTGAAATGTCAGTGAGTCCCTTAGTTGTTTTTCTGCATCAGTTAGAGCCTTTTCAGATATGCCAGTAATTATCACAGCTCCCTTCTCAATTTTAAAGACAGCACAGACACCACGGGACATAAAAAGTTCAGAAGACATCTCCTCGTTATCAACAACGCTGAGAAAGCCTAAAAGACTGGAATCAACATCCAGCTGCCTGTGTTTCATTTCAAGTTGTTTTTCAAGAACCCAGCTTTTAATATTTAGTACCTCAGTGGGTAAACCACACAACATTAGCTTTCTAGCATCAGTCTTGTATGTGAAACTCAGCCCTGGGAAGGATGTTGCAGCTCTTTGCTGAAGACCATCTTGCTGCAGGATGTAGAACATGGCTGGAGTCAAAGGAACCTCCTCAGAGATGCTGTTCTTCTCCCTCTCTATTTTACTAGTGGCTCTTTGCAGAATTTTATCCACCGTTTGTTTCAGCCTGTCCACATCTTTGGCTAAGCCTGCAATCACCACAATCCCTGTGCTTGGGTTAGGGTCCAGGATGGCATCCTGTTTAATTGCCTTGTGAATTTCTTTCTCAACAACTTTCCACACGAAAGAGGTTACACCACACTCAACAGACTTGTACTTCGACATTATGTTCTGGAAGGCATCAATAGCATTTTGCTTCCAGTTGTCAATGTGTCTTGCTGTCAAACCTTTTTGTTTCAGCAGGTCAGGCAATGGGGTTAACTTGACATTATTGCATTCTAGATCTACAGCACAGAAGTGATTTTTCATTTGGTTACTGATAGGTGAAAACTGCTTAGTCATTAGAAGGAATTTCCACACTGCATGATGAATGGTTTGAGTAAAAGGGTCAGGCATCTTCCACTCTGGTCTGTCTTTTCCATACAAGGCCGTTCCAATGGACTTGTAGAACGGGTAAACATTGACAGGTATCTTGCAGATATGATGTGTTTTCCTCTGTACAGTTAATACGACTGAAAAAAGAATCAGAATCAGGATTGAGTAAAAATTACAATTGTTATGACTAAGACCAGGATTTTAACTGTGATTCTGTGAAGTGTTACTACCTTTAGGATCTCGGAAGGTAACGATAGCCGCCTGTTCTTCAGGTATCATATTAATGGCCTCCACTTCACCTCCTCCCTCTTTCTCAAAGTACAGAATCAGCAGGTCCTCCACAGCCTGAGAGGGAAGGTTCTCCACCTTAACACTCCTGGTCTCCTCCAAGGCCCTGGCGCTGAGTTCAAAATGCAGGAACCTGTTGTTCTTCTTGCACTCTGAGAAGAACTGCACTGCATCTAAAATAAAACAAATTTTTTAGACTCAGTTCAAGCTGTAATTTATTTTAAATAGGTTTTGAAGAAAACAACAAAGAAACAAAACATCAACAGTCATGTGTGCCATCTTTAATTCTTTTAAAACATACACTTATGGGTCTGAATGTTCTGATTAAGAGCAATCTATAAGTTTCACCTGAAATAGTTCGAAATGTCTTACCATTGGTATTTTTGAAGGACACAACGGCTGCGTTCATCTCATATATCATTTCCACAAAAAAATCAGCTTCAGCTGATTTGCAGATGTTCTCCACCATCAGGTCTAGAATGTCTTTGGAGATGTTCTGTTTCACATTCTCTAGAACAATGGTGGTTACCTCTGGGGTCTCTTGACGTCTTTCAGAAGGCTCATTATTAGAATGGGAGAATTGTTCTCCATCCCTAGAAGAACCTTAGAGGTTTGGGGAAGGAAGTATTTTCATGCTACATTGCAAGGCTACACAACAAATTAAACTATTTACTAATTTAGTGCATTTAAAATAATTTAAAATTACAGATAATTAACTTATCCAGGTAGAATCTGACCAATGTTAGCTATGAATCAGTTGCAGCAATAATTTTGTTCTAACAAAAGTGCCCAAGAATGAAGGAAGTTTTATACAATTACTGACCGTAGCTAATGGATGGTTTACTTCTTTCTCCTTCCTGGAAAAGAACAGTATAGCATCAGATTAAAGAATTTAATTTATACTGGGGATCCAGAAACAAATCATCCATTACGTAGTCCTGTTAAAAGTAGCTAATAATTTCATACCTAACCGCTTTAACCAGATTAGCACTTACCGAGGGAATTCAGGTTTGCTCACGGATAGTATTAGAACTAGAAAAAAATTTGTTTAACTGTGATAACACAGTTACATGGTCTGCACCATAAAGATACAATACAAAGAAAAGCTAGACAAACCCTGCCAGTCCAGTAATTACTGTACATGATGAAACCATATGACAGTTTATGATATGATAGTAGACAAAAAACTAAACAGGCTCTTCAACTTGTGAACACTACTGAGACTGAAAATCTGTTTGTAACTCAATTTGTTCACAAATCTAAAGTAGTTTCCCCCCTTGCTGTCACAATTAACAAACACTACATAACACAAACATCCCTCCACTTATTCACAAATTCACAAGTTCCAGGTTCCATAAAAACCTCAGATTAAGCCACAATGAATAGAAATATTCTGTAATGCTTCCATCTATCCATACATTCTCACAAACTGTTTCTACAATGCAGTGGCATTGGAGTTCCTATTCCAAAGTAGGGTATATCCTGGACAGGATCCCATCCCTCAGTCTATTTACATGTTATATTCCATAAAAATCTCTGAATGAACCATAATAAATATGTTTTATGGCATTTAATTTTCTTTTTTTTACTAAGCTAATACAAATTTAAAATGACTAAAAATAAAAATGCATTTTCTCCACAAATCCCAATTCAATGCTGACTGCAGACTGATTGGTCCCACAAACACTTGCAACATTAGTCATCTTGTTTATTGTTCACTGACATGTGACACTATACACTAGCTGTGGAATCAAGGAGTTAGCTGAGTGAAGTTCATGTGAGTGGAGTTCACACTACAAGAGACAAATTTTAGAAAATAGAACTGTGATTAACTTATAATTACAAATGAACAAACTGTTAAAATTCTTGTATCTTCAAAAACTTGAAAAGCCAATGTAATTATAGCATAAATAACTTAATGACAAGCAAGAGCAGGCCCTTCCCGGGACTTTCATCTGTACTAGTTAGTTCGGAGTCCAACTATTTTTTCCATACAACAATAATAATACTTTGTTTACAATTTTATTTTTATTACAACCGTTATCTACCAACGCAAGGTGTGCTCGCTCACATTCCCTACATTCCAAACAAAACATCATACAGAACTGAATACTTCTAACTGAACACGTACATTCCATTTACTTCACTCAGTTCTGTACCTCCTTTCCTCTTTTTATTTGTACAGCAAAGTGTTCTTACTCGAACAATTCAGTATAAGTACAATGTGCAAGTGGAATACAGCAGGACTTGGATTCAGTGTGGAGACCTTCAGATTACAATGTGATAACCTTAACTACTACGCCACCTAGTCTAGTATTCTGAAAGCCATAATGAATGTAGTGTTTCAATTAATGTCAGTGGGCTTATCAAAGTAGATGTGTAGAAATGCATGAGGAAAAGAAACACAACACAACACACACACACACACACACACACACACACACACACGATTTTCTGAACCGCTTGTCCCATACGGGGTCGCGGGGAACCGGAGCCTACCGGGCGTAAGGCCGGAGGGAGAGGGGACACACCCAGGACGGGACGCCAGTCCGCCGCAAGGCACCCCAAGCGGGAGTCGAACCCCAGACCCACCAGAGAGCAAGACCCGGTCCAACCCACCGCGCCCCCGTTAGCAACAACACGTCATTGAGATACCGGCTTAGCGGAGTAAGCGCAGCAACGCGCTGACGTGAGTGGTCCCGGCGTGTGAGCGGCCCGCCCAGCCTGCACGCACTTTTCACCATGATTGGCTCAGCCGCCTGTCACTCTGAGTCAGCAGGCCAAACTACGTTAAATATCCATTTTCCCCTGCAGAAATCCCCTCTTTCCCCTCCGGGAAACTATTTACAGCATATTTAATAACAACAGCCGCTGTACCAATGAGGTCCTTCGAGAAAGTGACTTCTTACCGAGTTTGGCTCCGCCGCCTCCGACACATAGACGCGTAACTTCACCTGCTCATTGTCAATCGTCGTCTCGTGGTCTCTTTTTTCAAGCACTCTGGCTCTAACTGCACCCAAAACAAGTCCAGACATAATCATATATTGATATATTGTTTCACTGAAGCGGGACTTGGTCCACTGATGATCAACTACAATTTCGTCAAGTTAAAAAAGTAAATGCTGTCACAAGTTATTATACTGATTTAAAATAAACGTTGCGATTGCATTTCGAAGCATTTTTAATGATTCTCTCTCGTGTAGATTCGGGTGGCTTTCGCTTACTTTCTGCAGACTTGAAATGGACAGCCACTGTCCCCGTGGTCTCATCGAAGTCCACCACACAGTCGCCTCCGTTGGATTTTTTCTTACTTTGAAAGTATATCTGAAGTTTGGTCTTTATTTTCGCGAAAGCACACGGCCAGTGGCCCTCAACCACCACCGAATACGGAAAATCCTCCATGGTCGGTGAGCCGGTGACGGAGGACGCGCACAGAACCAGTCCGCTCCTGAAGTATCTGCTAAGTTTCACTTTTGTTTCGTGTTTCGTTTGCGGAGAAATCATCGCTGATGTCATTCATTGTAAACAACAAGTCAGTCCGGAGCTGTAACCTTTGCACATGTTGATCACACCTAATAAACAAAGGATAAGATAAATGGTTAGACAGCTGTTTAAAACACAGTCCGTTGTCGCCTGGATACTTAAGTTGTATTGGACCTTATTATTTGGATTGGTGTAGAAATCATGTAACTCAACTAACTGCATCGATGATGAATCAGTCCGTGCGTGTTGAGTTAGCGTGTTAGAATTTTGATCTGGGGTGTGGCTGAGGCACCTTGTTCCATTGTAATAATCTAAATCATAACCTTATATGAACATTCTCCTTGGATCCTGCAAGAGGACATACAGTGGAAAACAGGAAGAATTTTCCAGTGAATAGCAACATTATGTATAAATCATGTTTTGAAGTAAGTGTGACCGGAACCACCAATAGGGTGTGGGTGTTGATGGTGACCAGCAGATGACACTGTGATTCAAAAACGGTGTAGTGTGAAGAAATTCTAGTGAAGAGGAAAACAGAAAAGAAGTGGAATTTTTAAATGGTAGTGACCACAGTGCTGGACAGTCAGAGCCACAAAAGCGAACACATTTCTTTGCATCCCCTTGCTCTATATCATATGCATATGAATCGGCTCTGTGTTTTTCTGCTCCATGTCCACGTTAGCATAAATTCCTCCCAAGCTTCCCTATATGTCTTAAGACTTAACATGAAATGACCCAATGATTCCCCGCTCTTCTGTTGTAGCATGAATCAGAACCGTATGCCCCTGTTCTTTGTATCTGTTACCACGAATCAACCCAAAGTTTCTTGCACTCTATGTTAACATGAATCATCTTCATGTGCTCTTGCTGTGTAAGTGATTGATTTTGTTATTTATGTAAACTTATGTGCACACTATTATATACCATTCATGGTGATAGTTTTTTTTTTTTTTTTTGGGAGAGTCAATAGTCTCATCTGTCAGAAATCTCAAAAAGTAGAGATTTCAGTTTTTGTCACTTATTATTATTAAACATGACAACATAATTAATATTAGCTTAGTAATTAATCCAAAGAGTAAATATTGTGGTTTACAACATATGTCTCTGTTATTATAGCTTAGAGAGCCAGTATGGCACTTTTTGTAGTGTTGTGACTCAATGTGTCAGTGTACAGTAGAGAAGAAATGCAATGTGTCAGCTACTCTAATTTCCATTCTTGATGTATCACTGCTCTGTCACACACACGACTGGCAGTCCATATTTTAAAAATGATTTTGTAATTTCTCGGGAGTACAAGAGCACAATTCTGCAATTTTATTTTTCAAGCTTTTGGTCAAAACCTCAATGACTTATCCACCGGTTTATCTAGTAAAGCCCAGTGGTTTTTACGTGCTCACGACAAGCAAATAGAGCATTGTTTCCTTACATGGAAAGGTCACCTGTGCTCCTTTGGGCCTGTTCACTCAGAAGAAGAGCTGTTGCCTCCTGCACCAAAATGAACCAAAAGACATTCAAGGTGATCCCTGTGGAACAATGCAGTTAAAGAGAGGTTTCGGTTCAACAGTTTTCAAAAAAAAAATGGTCTCTCTCCCACTGTTTTTTTCTTTATTCTGTTATTCAGACAGTATTTTCAAGATAGACCCATTAAATTTTATTGTATTGTTTAATTAACCAAGGGGCCGCGGTGGTGCTGTGGGTTGGACCGGATCCTGCTCTCCAGTGGGTCTGGGGTTCGAGTCCCGCAGGGGGTGCCTTGCGGCGGACTGGCGTTCCGTCCTGGGTGTGTCCCCTTCACCTTACACCCTGAGTTGCCGGGTTAGGCTCTGGCTCCCCGCGACCCTGTATGGGACAAGTGGTTCAGAAAGTGTGTGTGTTTAATTAACCCCATACAAAGTATTCTGCAACATGTTCAGTTGCAGTAACAACCCTGTGACCTTTACTACCTTTTAAAAAAAAGCACTGGTAACAATGGGAGAACACAGGGGAGAGGACACACATGCCAGTTCAATCATTTGACTGTGACAATAACTGTTCAGTCCACAGAATTGAATGGGCATATAGCACAAAAAGAAAGAAAAACAGAAATGTTTTGCCTTCTATTCACATCGGAAGGCAGCAAACGTTTGAAGGGACTGCAGTCAACTTTAGTTAAAGTGTAACTGAAATAAGTTACAGAGAAAAAGGTGTACAATTATTCAGGGAGTTTAATGGAGTTGCAGTTAAATTCCTGATTGTTGGTGCTATTCTGCTGGGCTGAGCTATGTGGCAAAACCAGTCTGGAAGAAAAGACAGAACAATCAGGATTATATTTATACATGTTATCCTACTTCTGCAGCACTGGTGTATATCATCCCTTTTCATGTGTCATTATTTATTTATGTATTTTAGGACACAGCAATCCCCTGTCTAAAGAGCCTCAGTGATTTTTTTCTAATGGTTTTACAGAAGCTTCAGTTATGAGATTTAGTGAAACACTAAAGCTTAGAAAGTAATGTAGCAACATGCTCCCACTGTAAGTGCAAATAACCAGATTCAGATTGAAAGAAAGTGTATAATTTGTGTGCGTTTTCAGTCAGTGAATTGCAGTGGCTGTGGATGGGATTAAAAGAAATTGATTTCTGCACTAATAGTGAGTTCATATAGTGTACAAAATGGCTTATGGAAAACACAGGTATGCATGCTCAAGGAGTGGCTAATCTGTAAGAAGAGTTAATGTTCTTCCAAGTGAACAGGGATTTATTAAAGAGTTAAAGAAATATGCCATGTGTTGTGTGAGATTAACAGTGCTTGCTTCAAAATGCCTATTTTATTGAAAACACATTTCCTCCTTTAGCTTTCTGAGCTCATCTACCATAGAAGTTGTAATTAGGCCTTGGAGTGTGATTTTGTTAGTGGGAGACAAGGCTGTGCATCAAATGGAAGCAGACCACTCACTGCGATAACCTTTTGTGTTTCAGAACTACACTGGAATGGCTGAAGGAGAACAAAGTAAATGTCCATGAGAGTCCCTGACTAAGTCATGGCTTTCATATTTGTGACAATATATTGAGTCTGAAACTGCTTTCTGTAAATGATCCCCAAACAGCTGGATAGCACTTAAGCAAATCTGCCAAGAAGAATGAACAAAAATTACACCAAGCTTGTGTGCAGTTAGTTAAGACTTTACTGAAAAACAGTTACAGCTTTAATTGCATCATGTATTGAATTTAGACATTGAAATACATGCACAATTAATGTGTTCCAAACTAATTAACACTCAGGAGGGCCAGATTGCTTTTGCATGCCACTACAGGTTTTTTATTCGCTGGCTGTGTGGTTTAATTTTGTTTTTGTTTATTAGCATTGATTAAATTATTACAAATTTTATTATATAGGTGTTCAGATTTGTTTTTACGTACTTGCAACAGTCAGATCTCTCGATAGAGATTTTACAGCCTGTAACGTGTGTAACAAGCCCAGTTTCTGATCCACTGAGTGCAAAATGTGCTCTGTTCAAGCTACATGGAATATAAATTCTGTATATCCCATAAAACATGTCCTGTGCACGTTCTTAATGCTTAATTCCATTGTTTGTTCATTGCTACAGCAACACTGAATAATCACTTTTTTCTTTTTAATTTTAACAGTAATAATACTTTTTCCATCCTCCTCATGCTTACTTGTTGTCATGGAGACAGCAGCAATTTATGTGCCAACTTATTTTTTTACTGTTGTTTTTTGTTACTGTTCCGCTTGCCTGTTATTTTGTGGGGCTACGTACAAACACTCAGGAGACTGCAGTATTGCATGCACACTTGCAGAAGTAATGAATGAATGAATTAATTAATTATTCATTAATGAAAATCACTATAAATCTTAGCTGTGGAAGAATTTAAGAACTATCAAATCCCTTTTGTTTCATGTGACACACTCACTCACTGTAAAGTGGACTTGTATTCATCCCATTGTGTCATGGTATCATCATCCCTACCCAGAAATTTTGTCTCACAGCTTGAAGCTATTCCATTCTAGATACTCTGGCTTCATCTTTCATCATAACACGGGTGCTTTGTCTTGAATCTCCCAAATGTACATGACTTCCTTTGGATCTTTCATGCATCAATACTTGTCAATATTTCCTAGTAGTTCTTCTCCACAGTGGGGGAGCGGGTTTGGCTCGGGCCTGCTCTGTGGCGGGTCTGGAGTTTGAGCCCTGCTTGGAGTGCCCTGGGGCTGACTGGTGTCCCATTCAGGGTGTGTCCCCCCCGCCCCCCAAGCCTTGCACCCTGTGTTCCTGGGTTAGGCTTCGGTTTGCCATGACCCTGCTCGGGACAAACGGTTGTAAACTGTGTGTCTCTTCTCCACAGGTATTACTTGCTCATACAAGAAACCAGTACAAGATTGTGTCTTTGTGTCCCTGAGCAACTATATACAGTATTTACAGTGTGTGTCCCAGTACAGTACAGGGTGGCACAGCAAGTAGCGCTGCTGTCTCACAGCACCTGGGTGGTGCGAGAGGACATGGGTTTGATCCCTGCTCAGTCTGTGTGGACTTTGCATGTTCCCTTCGTGTCTGCGTGGGCTACCTTCGGGTGCTCCGGTTTCCTCCCACGGTCCAAAGACATGCTGTTCAGGTTCCCCCCCGTTGTGTGTGTGTGTGTGTGTGTGTGTGTGTGTGTGTGAGAGAGTGACAGAGAGAGTGTGGTTTCACTGATATATGGATCAGTGACCCATGGTAAGTAGTGTATCTAGCAGTGTAAGTCACCTTGTGAATAAGGTGTGTGGGCTGATAACACTACATAGAGTTCACTGTAAGTTGGTTAGGAGAAAACCATCTGCTAGATAAATAAATGTAAATGTATTTTGTCTGGGGGGTGCGGTGGTGCAGTGGGTTGGACCACGGTCCTGTTCTCCGGTGGGTCTGGGGTTCGAGTCCCGCTTGGGGTGCCTTGTGCCGGACTGGTGTCCTGTCCTGGGTGTGTCCCCTCCCCTTCCGGCCTTGTGCCCTGCGTTGCCGGGTAGGGTCCAGATCCCTGTGACCCTGTATGGGACAAGCGGTCCAGAAAGTGTGTGTGTGTGTGTGTGTGTGTGTGTGTGTATTTTGTCTGTACATGTAAGTTGTGCCTGCATTACAGATAACCATCCACTCCCATTGCCGTTTCTGTCCTCACACAGAAGGTCAGCGGAGAGGAACGGAGATTGGAGCAAGTCAAGGGTAGTATGTGGTTCTGAGTTGGCAGATATAAGCTGAGCGATGTGTTAAGTGCAGCATTTCTGGGGGCACAGCCAGAGCAGTGACTACCTGCTGGCTGTCACTAGGGCTCTGTGAGGACACAATTGACACGGTCAGAAGATGCGCACAAGGTGTTCATGTTAGATTTAAAATTGGACAGTTTTCATATTTTCTCAACATTTCATCAGATCTGTTTTGCCTATTGTGACACCCACACACAATGTGCATGTCTTATTCCATTTGTCCATTTTCAGAAGCCACTCATCCAGTTAATGGTTGTGGTGATATGAAGGCAACCCTGAGAAGTATAGAGCACAATATAACCATCCATCACAGGGCAACCATGTGCACAGTTACTCACACAGTCCCAGAATTAGTAAATTATATTGATAATTTTACCTAAAATACACATTTTTGGCTGTGGCAGGAAGCCCATGCAAATATGAGCAAATTGAAACTTCACACTACCAGAACCATAGTTAAATCTGAAGCTAGAGCTGTGAAGGGAGAAATTAAAGTACCTTGGAATCTTGTTCACAAGTGATGGCAAAGGGGAATAGGCACTGTACTAATCTATTGTGGGGAAGCAGGAGTTGAGCCCTTGGCCAAAGCTAAAATGGCCAAAACGAAGTTTGATCATCGAATCACTGTCCTCAGTCACCATGACAAGATGAGGACCTTGGCAATCTGAACAAGACTCAGGGTAGAGTTGCTTCTCATCCAGATCAAGAACAGTGAGTTGGGGTCTTTCAGGTATATTGTAACAATGCCCTCTGGTTGGCTCGTGCTGCCATTAGACTTGTCAAATCCCACTTGAAGGAGGCCTTGTGGCAAATGCAGGACACACTGGACCGTAGATCATATTTTTGGCTGGCCTGGGAACACCTGGGGATCCTTCAAGAGGACCAGGAGACTGTGGCTAAAGAAAAGAAGGTTTGGGCTTGCCTGCTCAGCTTGTTTCTTCACCAGGATAAGTGGAAAGAAAATGGAACAGAACAGAACTAATAATATAATTAATAACTTTCTGTATTGCATAATTAGAAGTCCTGTAATGTAGCTGCTATGAAAAGATACTGTTTTCCTGTCCATTAAAAGAGACATTCCTACACGTGCACAGCTTTCCACAGTGTCCTGTACAAAGACACACACCTCACAAACACCGTCCTCCACATACACCAACCCTCCCTTTTCTCATGACACTGAGGGAAATGTGGCATTTTTTATTTTCACTGTCAGCCTGAGGAGAGCAATGGTTCTCTCTGTCACCATAGCAGTGAAAGAAGAGTGGCGGTTTTCCTGCTCTATGTGACAAACATGGAAGTCACAGTCCCATCTATTACCAAGACAACCAAAGAAGACATTTCTCCCACTCACTATGACAACCATTAAAGAGTAACAGTGCTTCTGTCCCCATGACTACCAGGGAAGAGTGACAGTCCCTTTTCTGTCTTCCCTCCAAAAGTAGAAATACCATTTAAGAGTTAGAGCCTTATGTTCACTGTCAGAAAGAAAGCAAAGAAAATATTGAATTTTATTTTGGGGAGTTACATGAAATGTTGGCAGTATGAAGTTACAGTTAGTGAAACAGATACAGTTTCAGAGATAGACACAGACAAAGCTGTCAAATCTGGATTTACACCAGAAATCCATATCCCTCCAATCCAAACACAGAGCTTCACATTAACAATTCTGCAACTTTCCGTGCCAAAAACAGACCCCCTTGTCTACCCCTGCCCCCAGTTGAGAATCTACTGAATCCTTGAAATGATGCAGTTTTAATGTGTGCTGCTATTTATAACCTTGTGCCTGGTAAAAAAAAAAAATCCTCAACTATAGAGAACTAGACCTCTGAGTATACTTACTGTTTTTGTTAGTTTTTATTGATAACATTATATTCCCCATTCCCATGTAAGAAAACTTGTTTCTGTTTGCTAATGTTACCAGTAAATGTAAATAAAGTTCTTGTTTATTCATGTGTGTACAAGTTGGAAGATGTGCATGTTTGCATTAGTGTGACTGTGTGCACATGAGCATTGATGCATATAGTAGCACAGATGCGTGTGTGTCTATTTGTAAGTTTATGTACCTTTGAGCATTTTTGGCTCTAAGCGTGTGTGTGTAAATTTATGGGCATGTTTCCATCTAAATATATGGGAACGAGAGCATGCATGCATTACATACGTATGCTATGTGTTTCAGTGCATGGTCAACTGTGTGTATTTCTCTCTGTGTAAACTGAATGCTTGTACAGTAAACTGCAAACTGTTTATCTGTGTGACTGCTTGCATGTTTGTAGGTATGTTGCCTATTGAAGTGCATTTACCTGTGTGACTGCATGGCGTGTTTGCAGGCCTGTGTAGCTGTTTCCATGTTTGCACTCCCCAGTGGATTAAATGACAGCATTTATATTGAGCTGATGACTCAGCCAGTCGTGGTTTCCATGCATAGTTTCTGTCTGCCACTGCCATTTCACACTTGTAGCTGTGTCCTGTTTAAATCTTGCATTAAAGAGGAGGGTTTTACTGCTACATGGTTGAGAGCCAGTGCAGGTTTTTGCTACAGCCAATGTGCCTGGCATGATTGTTCTATTTAGTTTTGTATTTTAATATCATAGTATTCACTTTTAACCACACATGTACATTTGCAAAGATATTGCCACAATATATTCTCCTGATTTTCTTGCAATCTATGAAGAGGAATCTGATTATTGGGGGGATACTGTATAACAGAGAGTACTGGTAACCTAAGGGCTGGTTTTGAAGCACAGAATAAGGCTGGTCTTGGACTAAAGTGCACTGTTGACACAGATTCTCTGTTAAAAATCCTTTATAGCCTACATTAAGGCTTAATATGTATCATATAGCATCTTTATGTCTCTGTGTGTGCAATTCTCTGGCAAAATTGGCCATATTGCAGATAAATGTGTAGAATCTCTTTGATGGGCAGGAGGTTAAGATCGTGATTTTTCTCTTGTTTTAGTTGTGGACACGTTCCCTATATTCCTGAGCGCTCAGTTCATCCCCTTGATGCCCAGGTTACAAGGACTAGAGTATGAGCTCTACAGATCATATTGAGACTGGTTCAGTTCAATTCAGATTACAACTTGATGCCTATTTCAGGGAGGGAAAATGACACTGGAGCTCGTATCGCACTGTGCTATAGTTTCCTTGCTGCAAGGAGACCATAGTGGGATATTTTTGGTTACATAATTCAATTGAATAACTGATGCGTGCATTATTATTATTTCTATCACTCTTATGGAAAGATTGCATTGTATGAAAATTAAGATACCGCTATTATATCTTAATAAAATTTCTTGATGCTGTTTATGTTATCTTTTTGTAGAAGAGCAAACTATCAGAAAAGGGGTTGTAAAAATTTCTTATTTTCCTTTTTTTAACATCTGTGCTTCAGTAAATATTTTGGCAGTGAAGGTTTATTCAGTAACAAATCCTGCAATATTATAGTACAACATATACTGAATGATTCCACAACTTTAGTATGGTACATTAACAAGAGCAGGAATGAGTTGGGCATGAAGGTATTTAGTGGACCAAGAAATATTAGCAGTAGTAATCAGTAGTAGAGTTATAAAAAATATTGCAAGAGGCATATTTGGCTTGTTTTAACATTTATTGTGTGGCAGAGGTGACCACACAAGCTGGATTCAGGCACAGGGCAGCAGGTTTCCCTACCAAAACAGGTTTTATTTTTAAACAGGCAGACAGGAAACAAAACAAAAACCATACTCCCACATAGTCCGTCATCCTGAGTCCCTAGACCAGCTGCCTTTAATGTCCTGGTTGACTGGCCCTGACTCACCAGCAACTTGTATTCATTAACCCTTTAAGTTAAGGCAGGTGCAAGCAGTTTGGTGCTGTCCATCGCCTTAATCCCAGCCCTTCCAGGACAGTACCACCCATCAGCTCATAGAGGCCTTGCAGTGTTTGTGTATACAGTATATGCCACCTTTTCACACCCTTAAAGAGTCTGTCTACTGTGATGAGTGGCACAGTGGTGCAATGAATAACATGGCTTGGGTCTAGGTTTGAATCTGGCTCAGTGTGTGTGGAATCTGTTTGTTCTTTCTGTTTTGTGTGGGTTTTCTCCGGGTGTCCAGATTTCCTCACAGAAGAAAAAAGAAATGTGTTTTAGGTCCACTGGTGACTCTGAATTGTCCATAGTGCATGACTGACTGATCCTGTGTGTAGCTACCTTGTGATATACCAGTGTCCCATCCAGGGTGTACCTGTAATTAACCATGCATCCTGTACTGCTGGGATAGGCTCCAGACTCCCGCAGCCCTGACTTGGGCAAGCAGTAACTGATAGTATAAGTACAAGGAACCTGCTGTGACAGTTAATTTTAAAAAAAATTAAGGAAATTCATTACACTTCACATTTCTACAGTTAGTTGCAGAATTGTGTTTGTTTAATAATTTTTGAATAATTTGTTTAATAATGTAAAAACCCTTATGCAGTTACTTGTGTAATGTATGCTGGTTCATATGGTGGAATGTGGCAAATTGACTGTACTCAAGAATCATGTGTCTGCATCCAAATCTCTAGTTCTGTTGATGTAATGCACTCTTTGTATTGTTCTTTGAGATGCGCATCACTCTAGAGATAATCATCTGCTACATAAATAAATGTAAATGTCGTGACTTCTTTTAGAATGGTCTTCTCAATATATTACATAATATGTGTTGTAGGTGGTATGATGATGTGAATGGTAATGAAAGAAAATGGGGAAAATAAAGAAATAATTGATGACCGAAGATGAAAGATCAGAAGAAAATGAAGATGTGATTTCCGGAGTATGACAGAGAAGAGATGCTGTTAAGGAATGACAATAAAGGTGGAGATCAACAGCAGAAGATGGAAGAGGATTTTAGGGAAAGCCAGTGAAAGTGGAGATCAACGGATAAGGTGAGACGAGAGAAGAAGGCGCTGAGGAATGGAAAAGTTGTTTGGCAATCCTTTGGGGCAATCCTTTTTGGTTTCATTTCTGTGGTTGTTTTCTGTGAAAATTCAGGAGTAAAAGAAATTGTTCTTGGCATAACAAGAAGGTAAATTGGTCTAAATAAAATCTGAGTATTCTTTAAAAGAGTGTGAGTTGCAATCTATAGACATAGGAGGCTGAAGAAATTAAAAAAATGAAGACCATAGTGGTTGTCTTTCAGATTGATGCAGTAGTTGTCTGTTACACTAATACTGTGTATTTCCTCTGTTGTAGAATCTAGATCAGAGAGAGCAAGAGAAGAACATGGAACGGATGTTACATATAGAGAGAAATACAGAAGTATTGGATGTTTGGAATTGGATTTTTTTTTTTTAATTTAGTTCAGGGACTCCCACTGCAATAATGCAGATGAACACCTCTCTTCCTTCTGCTCATTTTCCCACACAGCTAAAAGCGCTTGTCACAGCAGCTCTGCCAGGCAAGCTCTCCACTGCCTCACAGCAATCACGGAACAGTGATTCACTTAAAAACCCACAATAGCAAAGCAGAACAGGTATTTCATTACAAACACAACATATAGATGCGCAATATGTATTTGATAGCTAAGACAGAAGGTATTCCTCTAGGACACACTTAAATGGAAAATGAAAAATACCAGTACAGGGCATGCATTTAATGAGAAACACAGAGTATCTATGCATAAAGTGTATTTATTGAAAACACTCTAAGTTCCCACGATAAGTGCGACAAATACTGCACTCAAAGCCGTTGACAATGCTTAAGCAAAAGGTAAATGTTTCTACTAACCGTAACCAAGGATTCTGATATGTCACTGATGAATTTTTGCTCAATACTCATCAGATGAGTGCTGAGCAGTGCTGCGGGTGACAGCTCAGATGGCAAGCTGACAAGCAGGGAGACTCACAGGGAGCCGGACAAGTCTCCGTCTGCTGCCCTGGAGAGAGGCACTGTGGAAGCCCTGAGTGACAAGTTGAGTGATACTGTGGGTCTCAAAGGCTGTCTTTATATCCAAGCTGGATTGAAGACTGTTACAGACTCCACTTGAGGAGCCATTTCAGTCAATCAATGATTAAATTTTATTTTCGTAGCATTTCGGAAGCCATGCTCTGTGGCCATTTTACAAAGATAAATTTTATTGTTGCTTTTTAAGTAATAGAAATAGAAAACCTTAATCTTAATTCTAACTAGTTAGTTCATTATCTGGAATGTGTGTTTTACATTTTAAACATTTTATGCATTATACATGGGGGGCTGCGGTGGTGCAGCAGGTTTGGCCTGTGCCTGCTCTCTGGTGGGTCTGGGGTTCGAGTGCTGCTTGGGGTACCTTGCGACAGACTGGTGTCCCATCCTGGGTGTGTGTCCCCTACCCCCTGTGCCATCAGGCTAGGCTCCGGTTTGCCACAACCCCGCTCAGGACAAGTGGTTTCAGACTTATTAAAACAATGCAGCACTGAAATTTACCTGGTAGAGACAATGATCTTCTGTATCAATAGTGCCTACCTTCCCAAATGTTGTGCTTTTCCCCTCCACAGTCTCTCCGATGCAGAAATAGTATAACATTTCATTGTGTTCATGTTTGGAATTTTGAGCTGTGCTTTAGTATTGATGGAGGTCCTGTAGCAGATTAGGGCCAGTAACATTGTAAATCATGCAGTTATACTGGTTTGATAGTGGTGTCCTATAGCCACAGACCTGAAATGGTTGTGTATGTCCCACAGCTATAAAGATTTGGCAGTAGTGTAGGTTCTTCTAGTGATAATGCTGTCAAGAGAGCCCAGGATCCTCCAGGTTTGACTCTATATTTTATTTAGTTGCTTATGTTGGCTGAATGGCATACTATTTTTATACAGCTGAATCTTTCCAGAAGTGACTGAAGAAAGCAGCTTTACTCAAGGCTGCAACTGCTGTTGCTTCCAATGATTCAAACCGGCAGCCTTCGACAAAACGAGCTTAGTGCCCTCAAGTGCTGTACCCAGAAGCCACTGCAGTTCCATGTGTCCAGCCCAGCTGGCCAGCACTTGACGCAGGCACTGCTTGCTTGGGTCCCACACTGCAGAGCGCAGACACAATGCAGCTACTCACGGAGAGAAGTCGCATAGCTGAATAAAACATCTCAATTACATGTGCAGACAGGCATGTACTGAAAATAACCCAAGATTTAGATCGTTCTACTGTTTTACCTCAGATGACTGGCTGGGGAAGTATCTCTGTGCATGTATAAATTACACGTATGTGATTGTGGCTGTGTGGCAGTGTGTGCGTGAGTGTATGTGTGTGAAAGAGAGAGAGCAACTCAAAATTTGCTGTTGTGTATTTGGGCCTCTGTCTGTATTAAACTGTACTAAACCACCCATAAATACCTTTGTGATTTATTAGCATTACACACCACAACACAAAGACAGATTGTAAATAAGTACACTTGTTTTTATCAGTGACACCCTCAATGACATTTTCAGCACGGAAGCTACGTATCAGCTCTGAAAGGGCAAAAAACCTGGAATCATATCAAATGGACATTTTGGAAGGAAAATATTTGAACAGACTGGTTTTGAACAAAACCACAAATACGAGACAAATGTATATAAACTGAGCACATGGTCAGCCGGCACATTACCGCAAAACAGTGGCAACTCCATAGTTACAACTGCGGTAAATGGCAGATTTGACAGGTTCGTGGTTTCTGAGAGAAGAGATCTAGAACACACTGTTTTATAGTTTCTGTGTGGCATAAATGAACAAATCAGATTTGTTTTCGGCAGACATTAGCAAGCGAGCGTTCCTTAATTAGATTGGAGTAAGCACAGGATTTTTCTGCCATCAGCTATCATCATATGGCTTGAGATTTTCCAAATGTTGTACACAGTTGTTATACTATTGCTCCCCATCATGTCGAGTTGTGGCTCACATATGTAATGAAAGCAAGGGAGGGAAAAATTGTTGGGGGGGGCTACAGTAGATTTTCTACAAGAAACAGAGAGTGCAGGAGAGAGAGGAAGTGGGAGAGAGCGAGTGGGAGAGTGAGCGAGCGAGTGAGCGAGTGAGCGAGTGCGAGGGTGAGAGAAGCGGTGCTAGATCGCTTTGTTCCGAGGACATCTGCCCAGCAGGAAGGTGCTGAAGTCGAATGCTCTGCAGTCCAGATGGACAGATGAGAAATCCCTGGAGACACCTAGAGAAAAGAAGAAACTCTTGTTGTTTTCCTGGAGACTTGCAACTTTCAGTGTGTGCATTGCCAAGACATTCTACTTTTAATTATTTAACATTTCCTTCATGCAGTTGTGACGAAGGACTTAAAAAGTTGCTTTCAGAAGCACTGGGCCTCAACCAAGGTGAAACTGGTAGATTTTGTGGTTTACCTGTCTTGGTTGGTGGCACTTAAACAGGCTCAGTACAGTCTAAGGCTGATTTGGGACCTGGGGCTCCCTGTGTTTGAGGGGGAGTCAAGAGACCAACTGCTGTGGAGACAAACTGCTCTTGCCGTGTGCCTGTCAGGGAGGGGGCAGACCCCCGACCCGCCACGAAAGCATGGCGGGCTGCACTCGGCGATGCCAGCAAGGAATCCTGAAATTCCTCCAGTGCTTACATCGGCTCGTCTCTGGGACACTCAGCAAAGGTACCTACAACCCCACCCCTTCCCACCTGCATCTTGTGTAAGTACTGTTCCTCATGCAAGGATGGGATGGGGTGCCTGGGCCTCCCTCTTGCGGATTACGGGAGGATACATTGATTTCTCCACGGAGAGTGAAGTGGATGGAAAGAGTGGAAGGAGAAGATGGTGTACACTTTTAAATGTATGCATGGGTTCATAATGCTTTTATTTTTGTGTGTCGGTTTTTCTGCCCATGTATCTATGAAAAAGCACTTCTGTGTGCATTTTTTGTGTGCCTGTGGGTGTCTGAAGAAAAGAGAGTATTAGTAACTAATTGTTATTAAATTAATTTTCTAATTATTACTGTTATGTATGTTGTTTTGTATGTTGTAACAGTTGTTTATTTTGTAACACCGCTGCCCAAGGCAAATGACACTGCTTAGACAGGATTTCATAGTCAGATATACGTGTTCCATAACCTTTGTGTTCATTGCTATCCTTAGAAACAAAAGGATATGGAACGAAGACTCCATAAACCATGGTGGCTGACAGACGCATTAAGGGGTTACCATTTTTATGAAGGTGGTAACATACATATGACTAAGTGGTAATATTCCTTCATGCAGAAATAACCACACATTGGTGCCGTTGGACTGAAGCTAGACTCTGTTCAGCATGTAGCAGTCGGTGCTGAATATTCTGCTTTCAAGCTCCGTGCCTTCAGTATCTGTCCACACGTAGCAGTGTTTGGACTGAGGTTTGAGTGAGTATTGGATTTAACAGAAGCTGTGCTGGAGTTTCTGCCTAAAAGCTCAGTACTGTTTAGTTTCCCTCAGATGTCCTCAACTCTCCATTCCCCCATCAACCCTATTCCGGTTGACCGACTTGATTTCCCTCAAGACTGGTATCTGTACTTTTGCGTTTTTTTTGTAATGTAGTGTTAATCTCAGGGACCACATATTTGCTGAAGGACCTGGAACTTACCATCTTGTATATAAATAAAGTCCGATGTTCTGCAGATTTATGCATATGTGAAAGTCAGTTGAATGGAATATTGAATGTTTTGATGGTATACCTCCGTTGTACATTTTTCAGGAATAGAAAAGTGAACTGAAATACTGTATGCTTTACTATGTGGAAAACAGTTCCTATGGGAGCCACAAGATATGTTACTTTTATAAAAATATTAAGTAAGAAGTGGGAATGTTGAATTTTTGTGATAGTGTGCACACTGCAGCTGCAGAGCTGCTGTTTTGGGGCCTCACAGGTGAATCAGTTATGGCTTCTTTCAATAACCACATGCAAATCTCAAGCCTTTTCAGATGTTTCATACATGTACAGTAGAACTGGTGGCAATGGACACTTCATTAGCAACCCAAATTGAGTAAACCTGAACAGAAGCTACGGTCAGTCAGTTTCAGTCAGATTTTCCCTGCCACGCTTGGTAATCTCAGTGGCGTACTGTATGTGTCAGAGGAAGCATTCTGCAACTGTGTTGGCACTACTTCAGGAGCGCTGATGGCAATGAAGGTCTTATTTACTGTTCCGTTTGTGCATGTTCAGCTGTTCTGGATGCGAGTGTGAAAGCGCTCTGTGTTTTATGAACGCTGGAGAAATGGGCAGTGGAGTGTGAAGACACACACAGCAGTGATCTACATTAGAGTTTAGAAGGTCCCTGAGGCAGTGGATGTGGCCACTTCTGCAGGGTCAGTTTAAGCAAATAGCCCCTCCTCCAGTGTCAGATGGTGTATGTCTCACACTCATACTAGACCAATAAGCGAGCTAAAAACACTGCTTTGACTTTCTCTCTTTAAAAAAAAAAAACAGCATGATGTTTCACATGTCAAATCCATCTGCAACTAACTTTCAGAATAAAAAAGGCTCTTTCACTTCTAGAGGGGGGCGCGGTGGTGCAGCCTGTTTGGCCGGGTCCTGCTCTCCAGTGGGTCTGGGGTTTGGGTCCTGCTTGAGGTGCCTTGGGACGGACTGGCCCCGTCCTGGGTGTGTCCCCTCCCCCTCCAGCCTTGCGCCCTGTTTTTGCTGGGTTGGGCTTCGGCTTGCTGCGACCCTGCTTGGGACAAGCGGTTTCAGACAGTGTGTGTGTGTTTTTCACTTCTGATGTTTGCTCAGAAATGCAGTGAATTGGTTATTACTTCATTTCACAGTGATAAGCTACAAATGAGATATAATTCATAATAATAACTTTTGTCCAAGTGCTTCTTGCCCATGTACAGAATCAGAAAGAACCAAAGATTCAAGACAAAAAACATATTTTTATTGTACTGTATTTACGTGAAGCCTGTTTTTTGGAGGTAATACTCTGAAAACAATCCATTATTTGTAATTTTGCTAGTTCTGTACCGCTTAGCACCTCTTTTATGTTTATTCAATGATTTTGTTGTATAAGATGTTTGGAAGACAGCAGAAGAAACAGAAGCCTATGTCATTTTATTTATTTATTTACCTAGTTCACACATTTCCCCAAAGCAACTTAGAGAGTCCAGCAATTCAGTTTTTGAACATTGTTCATAGGTAGTACAGCAGAAGGGGCATTTGATCCAAGGTCCTTTTAGTCCAAGGTGGCAGCTGTAACCTCTACACTACCTATTGGCCCCTTCTGAGTGCTTTCTCTCTAGCTGCTGTGGATCATCCATCTCTCTCCTCTATTTTAACCATAGTAGCTCTATTGCATACAATTTCCAGTGTCCATCAGTCTTCTGTTACTACCACTGTACATCTATTACATGTTCAATCACAAGTAATCAATGTGCTGACAATTGTAAAGTGTTTATTGGGAAATAAGGTATTTAAGTAGTTTGGAGAGAGTTAAGTGGTTATTTGCCTTTAGGCTTTGGGAAGAGATTCCAATTATGTAATTTGGGCAATATTAGACCCCTAAACTGAACATAATAAACAACAAAGTAAATGCTGGAAGGAGACCCTGAAAGGCTGTCTGCCTGGTTTTCTTGCTTGTAGGAAAAATGAAAAAGCTTATCTTCTTTTATTTAAAAAGGGTAAATTGAAAGTGGGCCCTTTCAAGGATCTGATGGAAGCTTCAATCTGGCATTACAGTGAACCACAGACAACTGAAGCCCACTATTTAAGATGAGAAATCATTCCACTTCTCCTTCTCTCCTGCGGCAAGCACTACAGCTCCTCTTTGAAGAGGTCTTTTTATAATTCCAATCGGAACGCTGATCCTTCACGTGTTAGATGTCACACATAATGACTATAGCAAAATGAATATCATTTGATCGAAAGTAAATATGTATGTTTTTAATTATGCTTATTTATTTACAGGGTGCAGTTTGTAAAAGGCAAAGTATTGCTTTGCTGAGTAAACTGGTGTTTGTAATAAGCAGCAACCACCGACGGTAGTGTGGGTAAATCTGCACGTGTGCCCAGTGCTGTGTCAGCATGCGCCATGTCCCTGCACCTGGTTCATATGAAGTGGAGTAATACCTTGGGGTTCTTCCTCTCCTGTTATAGACACTGACCCTCTCTCAGCACACATTGAAAGCCTTGTATCTATTTTGTGATCACGGATGTACACAACTCTATTTTTATTACTTGATAAAAATCTATCACTTTACCTGTCCTGTCCTTGATCAGTCAAGAAGCTTAGATCTTTCTCTATATCTCTTTGACTCGATGATTTTAGGTTGATGTCTGTCTACATGAAGGTCCATCGCAACTCTTTGCAACTATAAGTAGATCTCTGTATGAATATATGAGCAGACCTGTCTGGACAAGACTCTCCATAAAGCTATTAGTAGATCATTTCCTATATACAAATATGATTACATGTCTGCTTGAGGCATGACTAACAGCTGTGATTCTGGGCATCTAGCTAGGAGTTCTAAGCAAGGTCATGTCTAGTTCTCCTACTCTGCAGAAACATGAGAAGATAGAAAGGTTTTTGGCAACAGTTTCTTCCAGTGATATCTTCTCACAAGAAGACAGAGAGAATAGATGTAAAAAAAGGAGTTAAAATGTATATGCTGATTTTAAAAGAAAGGATTTTGATTGCCCAGTCAAGCAAAAAGATCAGAAAGGAAAATAATATTTTAAATATTTTATTCTGTTTTGGGTTAAATTGGGCTAAATATTAAAACAATTTTTACAGAATAGGTAGTTTTTTTCTTTTGTTCACTTCAGCGAATTCAGGTGGTCTTTGCGTTATGACATGGTTCAGTTCCAGCAATCCTCTCATAAGTTGAATTCTTAGTAAGCCAAACAGCTAGACACCCAAACACTGACAGTGACTGGAACAGTAACAAATATGGATATCTTGGACAATGCCACCAGCTGATATTATCGTACAATAGATGGAGAGGTTGTGAGGACTCAAAAATAATATAAGGTTAACAGGTTGTAACATTTAATATTTATGTGGGTTGTTTGTCGCAGATGGTTGTATGTTATATTTGCCGTAAGTTGAAGACTACAGGTTTTAAGAAAGCCCAGCAGACATTAAATTGCAAATTATTGGAATGGTCCTTGCATGACCCACATGTTTTAATTTTATCTGAACTCTTAATTTCTTGTCTTTGATTGGAATTTGATGGATTGAATGTTATGGAGGTAGAGGTGTCAGCTGATAATTCAATAATTTTAAGATGAGCTATTGGCGATAGAGGAACAACTAATCTACATTTACATTTACATTTGGCAGATGCTTTTTCCAAAACAACACACAGCTCAGAATAAACAGCTGCATTCCACATCAAACACAGGGCTGGATACATACATATGATTCCTGAAATGGCTTGTCTGATACAGCCATTGACATAGCACATATATCTAGAAGCCACCAAATGAAGTGGCTTTTGAATAAATAGGCAGGTAAAAAATATAAGGCTATAAGAGACTATCCTGCAAACATTTCAAGAGTTTGTGAGGGAAATGGGTCAGACAGAGATGAGTTCAGATCCTTCTTGATCAGTGGAAATGAATCAGCAGTTCTGAGGAACAGGAGAGTTTATTCCACTGTATACTTACAGGTCTGCAGTTGAACGAGCAGATGTTCTTGCTGGGGTGTAAGGATGAAACAGGTTTTGTAGATGTTGTGTAAACTCATTGGCAGGTCAAATACAACTCATGCCATAGTATTCTGTAGCAGTTGAAGGGGCCGGAGTGGAGATGCTGGAAAATCAGACTAGGGGGTTTTGCAGTAGCCCAGATGAGATATCACCCTAACCTGGACCAAGAGGTGGGTAGAATGTTATTTGAGGTACTGGCAGATTTAATGGATACTGAAGAGGAAATAACTGCAAGAGCACATTATGACTGCAATGTGTTGGCAAAAGCAAAGAGTGATCAGTCCAAACAACTATTATTCCCAGGCTTTTGAGTACCTGGTATGATATGTTGAGTGAGTTGGCCAGTGAGACAGATAACTCTTAACAAGGGGGTGGAGAAGCACAACTAACCTTCTGTTAAAAATATAAACTATTACTGTTACTACTGTCTACTTTTTTTATGTTTGTTCTATAAACTGCAGGATCATAATTTAAATGAATTGCATGTTCTTAGCTTTTCATCAAATCAGTACTCACATTTGCTAATTGTTTACCCTTATCAGGGTTGCAGCAATCCAGAGCCTGTCCCAGAAATACTGAGAGGTCGGCTAGGAGGGGTACAGCCTGGATGGGATGCCAGTCCATCGCAGGATAACTCAGTACTGCAGAGGAGAAATAAAAAAAAAAAAGTATTAATTTATTCAGTTGTTTTTGTTTCACAAATAAGCACACTGTTTGATTTTGCATTTCTTTATTCAGATATAATACCCTTAATGAGCATGAGGGCTGAAGCTATCCATAGACATTGCTGTGGTCAACTCTCAAAATTTACCTGACAGGTAACTAAAACTTAGAACTGTGGGAACTTTTATTATCCGTTATTTAGCTGACACCTTTATCCAGGTAATTTGTAGTGTTATACAAACAACTTGTATGCAATCACTTGGCCATTTATACATCGTTATTCCTGCTGAATAAATTTTGTAAATACCTTGACCCAGGATACCAGAGTAGGGACAGGATTCAGATCAGAAATCTTCAAATTACAAGGTGGAAATCCTAAATATTACACTACCTGCTTCCCACAGGTCATTAGTCAGTGTTCTCGCTATTGTGTGTTGCAAAAATGAATGGAGGACTTTCAGCGATTGAAAGAAAAAAAATCCATTTGACCAAAAGATTACATTTCTTTAGAAGATGTGAACTCAGTTTGTGTCTCAGCTCCAGCTCAAAGTTCAGGCTTCATCTTCATTAAAATGTTAATGAAGACATTGACTCACAGAGCTGCATCGAGACAAATGTTGGAAATAGGGCTTCAGTCGGTGTGCTGAATCACATGGGAGTACATGCACCCTTCTGAGCTTTCGGTCTGGAAATGCTGGAACACCTACACTGCTTTTCCCCTCAAGAATGTACTATGTCTTTTTGTTGCATAACCGTTTTACAGCGCTGAATACAGCTCAGTTTCATGAAAGTACTGAAACGTTAGTTTCGGTGTCACTATATCACATCTCATTCCACACACGTGTTGTCGTGACACACTGCAGTCAGCGCACAGGAGAGGAGGAGGTCTGATACCAGCCGTCTGGAGCGCACAGTGTGGCATCTGAGTGAGGCGGAGGAGTGGGAGGGGAGGATAATGCAGGGAAACACTCCTTCTCACGCACACCACAGGCTCCTGCAATGGGAAGGCGGGGGAATGGGGGACAGGGGAAATGAGCATGCAGGGAAATACTCCTCCTCTCACATACACACACCACAGATGCCTGCAGTGAGAGGATGGTGGTAGGGGGGCAGTGGGAAGGAGCATGCAGGAAAACATTCAGCCTCACACACACCACACCTCCTGCAGAGGGAAGGATAGGGAGTGGGTGGGGGGTAATGGGATGGAGCTTGAAAGGAAATACTCTCCCTCAAAAACACACCGCAGGCTTTTGCAACTGAAGGCAGTCCACTGCACTCATGAATAAACAAACATACACAAAAACTATACACATGCTCATACACATATACATTCACAGACACACTTGTGTACCTATTGCAGATGTTTTTGTTCCCTGCCTCACTATTTATTCCCATCTCAGAAGCACTTATCCCAAATCTTCAAACATTTTCCTCCTACTATTCCTTTTTCCGACCACCGCCAACATCTTTGAATTCATGTTGTAAAGGGAAAAGATCGAAGTCGACAATTTGCGTCACCATTTTTAATTTTTAAATCACTTGTCCTCCATCCTTATGTAATCTCCCTCCTGTTTATTTATAACCACTTTTCCCTTTGTGCAGATCTGGCCACTATAAATCCAGTGAGGACAATGCCTGAGTGAATACGTGTACATATATCATATGTAAGTGAGTTTAGAGAGAGGGTTTGGATGTGTTGTGTTTGGGGGGTGGTGGGCTGAAATGTATGACACAACTGGCTACAGTTCAAATGCCACATGTTTGACTTGTGAGGTTATTCATTCAAATTGGTATGCTACATTCTGCTGTGTAAACAAATTGAGTATATAGTATATATTGAGTAATAGCCAAGTACACAAATCAGTGCCCTTTGTCCAATTGTCTGTTACAGAAAATTTGCATTGCCCCCTCTAAAATATTTTTAAAAGAAAAATGCATTAAGCACGATGCATTTTTTCTGCTTCCTTAAAAAAATAACTTCTGTTTTAAATATGTTGCCCCTTTTCCATGGCAACGCAGACAACAATAGAACATTTTGTGCATCATGGAGAAGAAACTGAACTCTTGGGATTGTGGATGGGTTCAGTCGTGTTCTGAAAGACTGTGATTGACTTTCTGTTGGGGATCCTGAAGTTTAATCATCAGCAAAATGTTTTACTATGACCTGTGCAGTATGCCAGGCAGCAGCAGACAAATGATCTTTCCTGAAATTTTCAGAAGCCTCTTATTAAATATATTGTCCCTGTGGTAGACAGCCAGTCAGAGGAATCAAGGGGGATGCAAGGTGGAGTGTACCCTAGGATGGGACACTGAGCCACTGTAGGACTCTTACACACACACACACTAAGAGCAATTCAGATTCAAACTCGCCTGAAACAAATATGTCTTGACTGTGGAAGGAAACTGGGGAACTCATAAGAAACCTACATGGACATGAAAAGTTAAAAAGTGTTTGAGAATGGATTTGTAATACTAGCATTCTACTTCACCTTATTAGGGAAGACAATGTTGAGATAATGAAGGAATTTACGTGCTTTTGGACATTAAATCGGATCAGATCTTTTTGTCAGTAGCAGTATTATATAAACGGGGCCTGACTGAGAAAAACTTTTCACCATTTTCGTTATCATGACATTTCTGTGGTGTGGAGGATAATGAAATGTGCAATCACAAGTATGAGAAAATAATTGCCCTTTCACTGTCATAACTAGTTTTAGTTGCACTGACTGCTAAAAGCTTCATATAACTGTTAACTTTGGTCTCATATTCAAGTCAAGACTTTCACTAGACCATTCTATAACTTTAATGTTGTTTTTTGTCAGCCATTCTGACGCTCTCATACTTGTACCATTTTTCTTACTGCAGGGTAATGAACATTGACTTGAGCTGAAGTGAGACAGGACTGAAGTTTCCTGAATGTTGTTCTAGGGTTCATTTTGAACTCATTTTTTTTTTTTTCTTTTTGCAGGATGGCCACTCTGATGAGTATAGCTCCGACTGTGTAGATCTAGTCCAGGATATACCACACTGACATTTATTCATTTAACTGACACTTTTCTCCAAAGTGACTTACAATGTTAAGGTTCTTAGAGCTGTTTACCCATTTATACAGCTGGGTAATGTTACTGTTGCAATTTAGGGTAAGTACCTTGCTCAAGGGTTCTATAACCAGAGGTGGAGATTGCACCTGTGACCTTTGGGTCCAAAGGCAGCAGTTCTAACCACTACATTACCAGCTGCCCCTGTCGACATACTGTATGTAGACTGATCATTGGCAGTCAGTGGGATGTAAAGTGACACATTAAACTTCCAAATATCTATTAACTACAGGCTGTTCTATTGTGACATTCTCTGCTCTGTAACTCCCTAACTTCACTTTTTGTAAGGATGAGGCAGATTTTTCAGGATGTCTGCCAGGCTAAATGTGAATGGGATGACACAATAATGATTTGTCATACAAATGACTCTAGATCCACGCCAGCACCTTAATTTCTCTGGTCAGCAGATGGATGAAACAGAATGGATTTGGTAAAGTTGAAAGTACCAAACTCCTGTGATGTTCTTATGCTAGCAAATTAAGATATGCAGCACCAAGCAGCTTAAGATCAGAGGGGGTGTCTCTACAGTGTGTGAAGCCTATAGGGATGGTTACTATTCTTGTATAAAATGCTAAACTGATGAAATCCAAATCTTAAAATAAACTTATGAAATTAATAAATGATTATGATTTACACACCTGATTCTACTTACCTACTTGGTTTAACCAATGCTGGGCAGTGCAAGAGGACATGGGTTTGATACCCATGGGTTTGCTTTCAGCGCTCTATATCACTGTGACAAAGAGCGCGCTATAAAAATGAATTGAATTGAAAATACACCTTTTTAGTCTCTATGGAGTGTTCATGTTCTCCTTGTGTTTGTGTGGGTATACTTCCACAGTCCAAAGATATATGTTTCAAGTGAATTGGTGACTCTAAAATACTCATTGTGTGTGTGAAGAGACTGTATTCCACTTATAGTGTATAGCTGAGTAGCTCACTGTAGGTTGTACATCTTGCCTTGTAAGTCACTTGGGTGAAAAAGTGTGAGCTAAATACTACATAATACTATGGAAGATGCATCTGCTAAATTAAAAATGTAATTGGATATTGAAAATTTTGAAGTAAATAGTATACACACATTTCTGAACTGCTTGTCCCATACGGGGTCACGGGGAACCGGAGCCTACCCAGCAACACAGGGCGTAAGGCCGGAGGGGGAGGGGACACACCCAGGACGGGACGCCAGTCCGTCACAAGGCACCCCAAGTGGGACTCAAACCCCAGACCCACCGCAGAGCAGGGCCCGGTCCAATCTACTGTGCCACTGCACCCCCCCTCCCCCTGAGTAAACAGTATTTAAGTAAAAAATAAAGGATGACCTTATAAAAAATTTAAAACTGGTAAGCCCCATTATATGAGAGACTTCTGAATCTCAAGTGCAAGTCCCACCTTGACATTAAATAGGAAAGACCTCTAAAGAACAGAATTCAACGTCTTCATCTGTTTTAGGGCTGTAAGATATACTTTTGATTAATGTTTTTGTTTAATAAAAACAGTTAATAAAGAGCCTATTTTCAGTTTCACTTCTGTTTCACAATGTTTTCAACTATGAATTTTAATTTTAACTGTCAAAGCTATATAGTCGTGAAGTTTGCTTACTACTTATTTTTAGAATTCATTTTGTTTAATACTTGCTATACCCTTAACACCTTGAAACAATTTTTATATCCACTGTAAATCTCATCTTAGGTTTGTGACTTTAAGAGCAGGTCTGTGCTTAGTGCCTGCTAGTTGCAGGGAAGGGATAATTTTGGAATCATGCGCACTGGAGATTCATATAAAAAGTTTTAATTATCACCACTAGAGGTCAGGCATTCCATTTGTGTTTTTTCCTCAGTCAAGCATGTTCTTTTCATTGAATTGGTTTTCATTATGTGTAATGATGTATAACAGGCCAGCGCTGCCAAGAATTAGTGCTATTTCGTAGAAAATGACAAAGTAGTAACAGTAATTGTAGCAGTAAGAATAATAATTATGAAAATTTTACAATTCTAATTATCTCCATTTAATCATTTTTATGCTTCATGATCATTTTGTCCATCTTGGCACTGATGCCCTCTAGTCTCTGGTTAATCTTTTCTGCTGCTGTAACTATTTTTTAAGAAGCTGATCTTCATTATATGGGCCTGTAAAAATTCACATATTTACTCCATAACTTTTAAAAATGCCTAGTTAGAAATGGGGGGGGGGGATCTTACCCTGTCCAAAATAGCAACAATATATATAATTGATGTCCACTTCAGACAATCTACATCGGTCTCTCAATCTGCTTTTGTCGTGTTAAATGGAAAGATAAAAATATTAAAATGTCAATAATAGGAAGTGTATAGGCTCTCTAGAGTGCAGACACATTATGTGGTTTACTGACAGCACATAAGAACCCAGATCACAAGAGCCTGAGCTCATCTTCCCTTAAATGAAAAGCCCACAGTTTCATAGTTGGAAGGAACTTGACTTGGCTTCGTTATCTCAGGCTGTTCTTTCACTGGGATCCATAGTTCCATACTTTCCCTGGGGTTGTGATTAATGCTAGTTAGATTAAGTGTTCTAACATAGAGTTTGAAATCAGGGATGAATCTGACTTCATATCTGGCAGAATACCTTTTTTTTTTTTACTGAGCTTTTTGTTAGGATTTTTCAACACTCATATAGGCCCTTCTAGTTCTGCAGTGACTCACTCAATGAATTCTTAATTGCTCTATACTTCATTTCACAAATATACTGCATGCATCCAAAATCACACAAAATAAGTAATAAAGGGTTTGGTGTTTCATATTAGATCTATTGCCTGCTCACTGAGTGTTCATAAAATAATATATTGTTTTTGAATGTGGGGGTGTGGTGGTGTGGTGGCACAGTGGGTTGGACCGGGTCCTGCTCCCTGGTGGGTCTAGGGTTTGAGTCCCACTTGGAGTGCCTTGTGACAGACTGGTGTCCCATCCTGGGTGTGTCCCCTCCCCCTCCAGCCTTATGCCCTGTGTTGCCTGGTTAGGCTCTGGCTCCCTGTGACCCTGTATAGGACAAGCAGTTCAAACTGTGTGTGTGTTTTTTGTTTGTTTTTGAATGCATTGACAGGGCATAAACTGGAAGAGAACCAGATAATTTCACACTTTCTCCATGAATTGCTTCTAAAATATGATCTGGTCTTCATGTACATCATAGATAATAAGAGCCTTTAAATAAATAGCACCCACAAAACTGAACAGAGGATAACTGGAATTATAAAATGACTTTCAGGATTGAGTTTGAGCCTGCCTGTCTTATAAATGTAGCTCACTAGAGTATGTATCAAGTCAAATTTGACTCATGGTGACCACTCACGTGTTTTCTTTTTTTTTTTAACGATAACTGGCTTACCTTCTTCTGCACACGTTGTCAAACTGAGAACAAAGGGAGAACTTGCTGACTCTGCATGTCCTGAGCTGGATTCAGATCTACACTGGGACACACAGCTTATGCCTTATGGGGTAAAAGTATCACCATTTCACCACCATGGTGTCTTGTAAAAGTATTCCACAATGTGCAAAAATACCATATCAGAAGAGAGTTCCGTACATCTCAAGAGTTGTTGATCCACGTAAAGCTGTGAAGGGTTATAAAGCCTTTCTATGAACCTGAGCTTCTTTCAGTCCACAGTCAGATAAATGGAAGAAGTTTAGTTCCACTGATACTCTCATCAGGAGTGGGCATCTGAAGATCCTTACAATTATGATACAAAAGAATGTAGGCGTAGGCCAGACCCGCTGCACCACTGCGCCCCCTTTTACACAGTGTCCCATTTATTATACAATGTTTTTAAACTGTGGCTAGATGTGGGCCAGAGGCCGCCACATAGACAGGACTATGGCACAGGACAGCAGGGTTTCCCCAGCAAAAACAAGTTTTCAACAAAAACCTAAAGCCAGAATGGAGAAGATGGCCCATTCAACAGCACTTACCAATAAGCAGACAAAAAAAATCCAGTAAAAAGCAATACAAAACTGGTCCACATAACACTGCCCTGGTCCCATCTCTGGGAGTCTTTCCCCTCCCTGTCAAACTCCCCCAAACAGTTATCTAGGCTCTCTGACCAGTTGCCTTAAATGTCATGACCAACCATCTCCCAACTGGTCATCATTAATCCTTCAGTCAGGGTGGGCTTTGGGGAGCTGTCCACCAGTTCAAGCTCCAAAATTTGAAATATTTACGTAATCATGCTTAGTACTTCATTCTCTTTCTGTTTGGCTCTCTTGTTCTGTCTCACAAAAACATCACATTTCTAATCTCAGCATCATCCCTAGCAAAAAACAAAAAGTGCAGTCATATTTTAACTAAAACTCCCACAATAAAATATTGATCTGTCCAAGTCTTTTCCTTAATATAAACCCATACATTCAAACATACTATGCAAATACCTGTCCACTAAACCAGGAGCTCCCAAAGGAGCCTATTCTACATTTCAGACCTCTGCTCATTAGTGCAGCTTGAGGAGCGTAATGATGTGTTAACACAACTTCTGTTCACCACACATCGCCCCTTCCATCAGTGCCTCGGCCCAGCTTGTCTTCCTTCATTATAGAGATGTGCAGTGTCAGCAATGGAGACAAATTAATGAAACGGCTTTCAAAGCCTGCTCTTCTGCCCTCTGGAAGACTTTTTCTAGTTCATTCCAGAACAAGAATTACTCTGTTATTCTCCTTCTTCTTGCATCCAGCATGCAAAGCCACCAGTACAGCTTTTTCCTTTTCTCATCTCCCCCATTCATCCCCATCACTGCCCTAGTCCTATAGCTTTCATGGCCTGGACTCCTAATCCTTCATCACCTTCACCGTTATTTGGAAACTCCTCCTCTCCATCCTCACCCCCCACCATTGTTCAGTGGCTTCACAGTTTTTGCTGTCCAGCTATACGCCTCCCTACATTCATCAGCTGTCCAGAAGATGAGCCAGAAGCACTCACATTTTTTGCTAACTTTCCAGTCTCACTGACATGTCTCATTGGTTTTTTTCCTGCAATGTTCTGTTTTTTGTGCCAATGTGCATCATAGTGAAACCAAGCATCTGGCTTAGGGGCTGCTGCAGTAGGCTAAGGGTGCTGCATTGAGTTCTAGAACCAAATCTCGTACAGATAAACAAGCAGCAGTTGCTACTATCATATTCAAAGTGGCAGAACCTGAAAATGGCCATTTGTACAAGAATTGAGGATAAAGTAATGCCAGATGGTTCAGACAGCAATGCTTAACTGTAAAATCAAATTGAAAAGTTCTTTCTCTTTCTATATTACTTATTTGCTTAGCAGGCGCTTTTATTTGGAGCAAGCGACACTGCTGACAGTTTTACACTTTACAGAGTACAGAAGAAAATTTCCTCCGTAAATTCAAACCAACTGCTTTTAGGCTGTGAGTCAAAATTCCTAAATCAAAACCTTTCAATACTTCTCAGTTCAGTTTTTTGAGTCTTATCACTGGATAGACTAGAGAGTGAGGTACCCCAGAGTCAGAATGGAAGAAAGGAAAGTAGTCAGACTGACATATATAGGAGAAGGGTAATTAGAGAGACACAGAGTAATGAGATGGAGATATTGACTCGCCATCAACCTCCCCTTTTGGCCTCCCTATCTGGCCAGACATCTCTATCAAAGTGCATTGATTACCTGCCACTGCAGGGCAATGACCAGCTTAACGACTTCATTACCAGCCATTTCAGCCCTGCTAACTATGAAAATCAAGCTAATCATCTCTAGGTGAGGTGATGCAGAGAATTCCATATACAGTGCATCTACAAGTACAGAGTTTCTTACGGGCTTGTTTTCTAAGACCTGATGCATTACAAAGTCAAAAACAAGCCCAATTGACAGATAGCTGCCTTTTTGCACCAATCTTTCATCAAATCACAATCATAGCCAATCAGACTCTACACAAGGAGTAGAGGCAAAGTGTGGAGAAACACTAACTGATGAATATCACATAACTTTGTACTCATGTGTACTTAGTGGAGTATTTAGTTCTCTTTTATTTTACAATGACAACAACAAGAGTAGCATAGCATTTTCTCAGCTGTCCTCACTGCACTAATCTTTCTGATCTATTACACAACTGTGTTGGAATTACGATGTGGCAGTGTCTATATATGTATATACACTGCTACACAGTTATTCCAACACAGTTATTCCTCACTCACTCACTTTTACTGTTTGCCCTGATCAGGGTGGCAGGGGTCTGGAGCCTATCTTGTAATCACTGAGTGCAAGGCCAGAGGGGATTCCTACTGGATGTGATTCCAATCCATCACAGGGTAGCCACACACGCACACTCACCCGTTCATAAAATGTAGTTTAGCATCACAAATTTACCTAAACTGCATGGCTTTGGCCTCTGGCAGAAAACCCATGCAGATATAGTGAAAATATACAAACTGCACACAGACTGAGCCAAATTCGAACCTACACCTAGACAACCTAAGCACTGTGAGGCAGCAGAGCTACTTACTGTGTCATTGTGTCACCTATGTATAAACTACATGCAGTTTATATTAAAATAAATAGCTGTATATTTTCTAATCCATTTCAGCTGTAGTGTACTTAAAGAAAAAATTACAAGGTAGCTCCTACATATCTACTGCAGTTCTAAGTCATATTTACAGGATTACATTTGTATGCAGTGTATATAAATGTCTGCATGTATTTCTTAAGCAATCACAATGTACTACATCTAAGATAAATTGTTTCACATAATAATTTAAAAATATAATTCATTTAGAGTATAAAAAAGAATGTGTAATCTACAGATAAAAATTGGTATGAGCTAAACACATACAAAGCTTTACTCTGGAGGAAAAGTGAGTAACTGCTCAGCCAGGCAGATACTAATTGTGCTGGGTATAGAAATGTGGGTGTTTTCAAACAGTTGTAAAACTAGCTAAGACAAGGTGAAAAAGTCTGTCAAATAATGTGCTATTTGACAGATCAGATAATTAACTAAATGCTTGATCTGTTTGTCTATGATGACAGTGGTTTTGCATAACAGGGAGATTCCAGTAAAGCCCTGACATGTAAGAAGGGGATACAAATAGAGAAAAGAGAATGACTGATATTCTTAGATGGAACGTAATGCTCAGAACAAATAGAGAAATGTCGCAGACAAGAAAGGAAGACGAATCAAAGCACCAAAGGAGATACTAATAACGACAGTCCTTTCAATCCATCTGTATGGCATAGCTAAGTAAGCCACACATTATACGGCAAGGTAACACTGTTAACTTCACAAAAGTAGCTGTTTTAGCCCATAGGTTCTTCCATATGGAAAACAGATGAATAGACTGGCAGATTCTGTAACTGGGGACCTCGTTTTTCAGCAAGCTGATGTCTTAGTGGAACATGCATGTCATTAAACATTGTTAGTTGTCTTTCTGTACAGCAACAAATGAAATAGTTTAGTTGATGTTTAAGATTACATCCATGGCTTGAAATCTTTTTAAATTGAAAAAAAAAAAAAAAAAATTACCAGAAACTGTCAAAATACAGAAGAAATAAAAGAGGGTTTAAAAAGAAAATGCTAAGATGAGAGACAGAAAAGATCTGAGAAAAATGGACACCCGGAGCAAGGGAGGATACACTGCTCATCGCTTGTTTTTGAGTTTTCTACTGAAGCCCTAACCTCAGATACAGAAAAGTCAGACCTTTAATAGAGAATTTTAATCTAAGAAAGCCTCCAGCATGTTACATAAACCTTAGATACCATTCTCTTCTTCCCTCTCTCCCTCCCTCCCTCCCTCTCTTACTTACTCTGTCCTTCCCTCTACCTTTCTCTCCTGTCTTTCTTTTCCTGCCAGCCCCTTTTTATCCAGATGTTTGTGTGTGTTTGTATGTGTCAGACAATATTTTTCTGTGTTATTGGACATGAAACAAGTGCTCCCTTACAGCTCACGAGAGAGAGAGAGAGAGGTAAAGAACGAGAGAAAGAGAGGGAGGACGGCAGAGTGTACTGTACCTCAGTTCTGCCGTAGACAAAGCGAACAACAGACACTCACTGCAGCGCTGCACAGAGATACAGGGACACAGGCTAGGAGATGGGGGTGGTCATGGGAACCTTTTCATTGCAGACCAAACAAGTAAATTACCGCAAAGGTAGGACCTGTGTGGTGTGTATATGTATTTATTTCTAGACACTGAGAGCCCCTTTGAGTGGACAGAGTATGTGTGTGCAATGATAAATGTATCGGAATCTGGTAGTACAACATGTAACAGGATGAGTATGTGATGGGAGTGTGTAATAGGAATGCGTTCCAGACTAAGTCTGCGATGGGTTGTGTGTGATGGAATGAATATATAATGAGTAATATAACAGGATGTGTACATAATGAAAGAATCGATATATGAAAGAGTGAGTATCTAACAAATGAATGTGATGCGCTAACAGCATGGGTGTACAATGGAATGAGAATGACAGTAAATGTACGTGACTGTGAATATGTACAGCGCAATGCAATAAGGCACAATAGCTTACTGAAAAGGATATCAAACAAATCATGCTATTGGTCCCTTTAGAAAATTCTGTTGAAGTTTGGAGACATGGTAACTTTTCTTCAAAAATACCTTTAAGGGAGTAGACTTTTAGAATGTTTCAGTAACCTTTGCCTAAACATTGATGGGATTCATGAAAAAGGAAAAAAGTTGGCAAAAAGTTCCCATTAATCCTATAAATCTGATATTAGAGCAGTTCCTGATTCACTTACATAACAATCAATGAGGGACCAGCACAGTCGGTTGCATGTAAGTTCAGCAGAGGTCAGCTATAGCATACTGGGTATCGTCCCCTTCTGATTCATGCCAGATATGATATCCCATGACTCCATGCCATAGGAGTCATGGACACACCCATCAAATCAAATGGTAGTGCACTGACAGCACCACCAGCCGGAATGGATCTGTTACTGTGTATGTCATATCTGTGTATGAGAATAATCATATCTGGATGTACCAGAATGACATGCATGTGTGTTTTTTATTGAGTGTTGTACTGGTAGGCAGTGTATGAGAGTGAGGGCTTTGTGTGGCAATGTTTGTACATTTTACTATCTGTGTAGAATAAAATTAGTACTGTGTTTGTATGTAACCTGGGCTTACAGAACTGATTACAGTGGGGGGAACAGAGTGAACACAATGTATTTATACAAGAGGTGGAGAGGGGTGGGGCTCTTCAAGAGGGAGGAGACCTATATGAAAGGGGAGGAGCTTTGTCTGGTAGTTCTCATACTAATCATTCTAATAAACAAACTCTACACATAATAATGTATGTGAGCTCTTTAAGTGGATCTACAACAAGAGAGATGGTGGCAACAATGAAGAGAGGCAGTGAATACAGGATAATCAGGGATACAAGTATAGGTATAGAAGTTGCATATGTAGGATATATGGAGCCTGAGACCAAGGCAGTGGGGGACATAACACTGAAAATAGATACAGCCAGATAGTGACTTGAACAGGAGTAAAGCATTGGTGACATCATGCACAGTGGAACAGAAATTAAGGAGAAGAGGGAAATTTTGTGCTGACATGTTTAGTTAGACTACATCTCTGCTGCAAAGAGCCTGTTGATGTCCTTCTGCTTTGAGCATGTAAGGTATAGTTAAGAGTGAGGGGTCAGGAATGGAAAGAATGAGTCCTTGTATCCTATCAGTGGGCTTGTAAGCATCAGACTTTTCTACCACAAAGACATCGATTCACTACCAATACCACGCAAAACCACCATGAAGCATGTGAGCAGCTCAAGTCTGATGGTATAGAAGGCTGAGGCTGATGGTATGAAAGGTTAAGGACAATTCTGTGATTTAACTGGCTTCATTTCCTGCATTTCCTGGTAGCTTTTCTCCAATTCCTAGGGGGGCAACTCTGTTCTTTTGCTGCCACAGAACACATACACTGAAATGTGTGATATAACATCTGAATAATCTCTTGCCAGAGGTTGTTTCTTGGCTGGCAAGGACTAACTCAACCTTCAGTTTTCAACCACTCCTTGCCCCTTTTCAGTTATGCTGTTTGATACTATTTATGTACAGGATGTGGTAAACAATTGACCAACTCCCTGTTGTGCTCTCATTTAACCGCTTAGAACCCCTCTGTCTAAAAACATCTCAGATCAGTCCTAACTACATTACTCTTTTACTCTACTTCATCTCATGACACACTTAACCTGTCTTACTGGCTTGTTAAGTATCACTTATCCTGCATTTCTATCTGTGAATCCTCAACTCTGTTGTGTAACTGTCTCTTACCTTCATATTTATCTTTAGCCCTTTTCTCTTCCAATTCTACCACCTCCATCCATTTATGTTTTCTCTGCTTGAGCAGATTTCTTGCCTCAGCCAACTACTGCACTGCTCTCATCCCATCCTGAGGGGAGAGAAGGAGGTAGGAGGTAATCCTTTCAGGAAAAGCCAACAGAAGGAGATGGGAGATGAAAGACTGAGAGCAGAGGAGGGAGGGACAAACCAGTGAAGAAGACTAACCCTGACTAAAAACAATGTGAAGGGTAGCACATTATCATCATGGGGAAATCTTCACAATTTGTTAGTTTTGATTGTAAGGCACTACATTACGCACACACAACATTGGCTGAAGCCGCTTGTCCTGAGCGGGGTCGCAGTGAGCCGGAGCCTAACCTGGCAACACAGGGTGTAAGGGATACACTCAGGACGGGACGCCAGTCCATCCCAAGGCACCCCAAGCGGGATTTGAACCCCAGACCCGCCAGAGAGCAGGACCCAGCCAAGCCCACCACACCACTGCACCCCCCCAGCACTGCATTAGTGTTTCCTTATTTTTATGCAGTTTACATGCTTCACAACTGTATACTTTGTGTGCATTTTTGCTTTAGGACTAAAGCTGTACCAAAGCAAGTCTGCTGAAGAACCTTGCAGCAGTTACCCTTCTGAGACTTGAAGTGACGATTTTTATGTTTGGCTCCTTGCCTCAGACAAAGGGATGTAAACCTCTGACCCATATTGAGTAAAGAAGCTAGGACTGAAATCCACATTGCCTCTAAGATACTCCCTGTGATCTCACCTCTGCGTTCCGCTCTGGTCTCTCTCAGCCTTTATCACTCTACATTCCATTCAACTACATTAATTTCTCTCAGTCACATCTCTGCGCTTGAAATCTATTCATATATTTATGTGTTTATTTCCATAAGCAACAAAGTAAACTATTCCAAGTTTTCAGCATAGAAGTGTAGTATACTAGGAATTTGGATTGAGCAGAATTACTTATTTTTTCAATAAAATAATGAGCAAAATGCCAAAGTAGGACAGACTACGTGAATCAAGCTGCTTTCTTTCCATGGGGGTTAATTAATCATTAAACCATCAACAGGCCTCTCTGTAATAAGTTACTGCGACTGTTAAGTGCCAGGGGTAAGACATAAAAAATTCCCTGATAAAAGAAAAATTCTTATACAGATGCTGAGCAGTAGCTCAAAGAACAGTATTTACAATTACACACACAAACCCACACAAGTACTCAGGTCCACAGTCTTACACATATACACTGACACAGAAAAGCAATTCTTTAGGTTACCTACAGCCAACAGCAATTTACACTCAGAATTAGCCTCCTAATGTCATTACATACAGTTTAATTGACTACTGACATTCCATTCAGTTTTTGTTGAATTGTGCAATGTGTCCCAAATAAATTAAACCCACAAGTCATGACAGGATGTCTTTCTTGTCCCAACAGAAATTCTGTAAATGCCTGGCACTGTTGTCTTTGGTTTTATTGCTGTTCGAAGGAAAGAACCGGATAAAGTCTTGGGGCCCTTCCTGAGTCGCTTTTAGACATTCACGGCCTGAACTGAGATGTAATGAAAATGATGATTTTAGAGACATATGTGATCAGGAGTGTTTCCAGAAGTGTTGATGATGTAAGGCCAGAGAGCTGCAGATAGGAATAAGACTGCCATGGTATCACTCATACCTATAGCTACTACAGCTGAGGTTCATGCCAGACTGCAGATCCTGATAAATGTGCTGTCTCTTTCACATTCTGAACTAACATGTGTCTCTCTCCAATCACACACAGCTGCGACACTGGGGATCCTGTACATCAACTTTGCAAACTGATATATGGAGGTATGAACTGGCCTTGTTGCATGCGAGCAGCAAGCTTTTAGCGCTGCGAGAGAGGGGGCTGCATAACTATTCTGATCACACACTCCAGGAGAGCAAATGGGTGAAAAGGGTCCATGGAGGTTAGTGTGAGCTTGACTCTAGACAACAGTATGTGTACGATATTAAAGCCAGTAAAGTAAGGTACGGAGCGCTCAAACATTTCTTCAACCACGGCGGAGGCGGGAGGGTGCAGAGGCAGTGAAGAGAGGGGAGGGAGGAAGACTGTTAGAGACCAAGGGGGAACAGGGAACAGGGGAGAGACGAAGGAGGGAGGGGCACAGGGAAAGCAGGAGCAGCCAGAATCTCTGTGATAGAAGCAGAAAGAAAGCCACAAATCCAGTGCTTTTGTGTTCACACGGAACGCTAAAGCAGAAGCAGAAACGGAGGGTAGAATCAAAGAGAAAAACAGGAGTGAGATAGCAGAGAGGGTGAGGTGGAGGGGAAGCCGGAACGAGAGGAGAGGAGGAGCGCGTGCACGGCTGTTTGAACACACTGGTTTCCACGGTGACAACATGGGCGCAGTGGTGGGCACGTTGACCATGCAAACCAAGCAGAGGAGACCGTCAAGAGGTACGTTAGCGAAAACAGACCATGCGATTTGGAGATTTACCCACTTAGGCATGCCAGAAAAGCAGCACTGATGGATTGACCAAATGACTGACTGCGTAACTGGGATCTCCGTTTAGTGAAAAACGCTGAGGAAAATGGAGTCACGCATTCGTACACACTCACATGAGCACACTGAGTCGAAATGTACTTTGTCCTCCCTAAGGCACACAAACACTGAATATAAATTCGCTGCATGCTGTTAAGCACACAAACACTGGCTGTGATCATAGTTTATGTTTGGAGGCACAATATGACACAAGTGAAGGTAAACAACCTGCCCATGCGCCGCTGAGCCGGCAAAGCCACAGGTGTGCAACGGAGACATGGGTGACTGGATTAGTTTAGGCCGCTATAATTAGACATGTGTTTCAGGCTGCCGTGTTCTGTGTTGTGTTTGTTGGTGTGCATTTTGGACTTCTTCCCTTTCCGTTATTAAAGATCTGAGAAAACAGTTGCTCGGGATGGCCCGCTTTGTGCACTCGTTTGCTTTTTGTGAATGAGTGATTCAGCAAGTTTGAGAATTTTCTGTGAGCATGTGTTCTGTGGATGAGTAAGTGCGAGTGTGTCTGATTACTCTATGAGTGTGGAGTACAATATGTTATTAGTCTGCTCACAAATCACTTCCCTGCTTGCCTTATGCCTCCGGATCACTGTTGTCATGGAGACGTAGAATTGAGGGGTTGAATGGGGAGAATTTGGTCACTGATGATGAGGGGATGGGTTCACAACTCCTTCATCACGTAGAGAAGTAAAGCTGTTGATGCTACCTCTGCTTAAACATGCCCCTCTCTTGCTCTTTTCTTTCGTTTCATCTTTTTTATTCATAGAAATTTGCCCAACTTAGTAGGAAAAAGTGACAAGTAACAGCTAACACAAAAATCACAGACAACAGCAAATACAATAATTCAGACTGCTGATTGTTCAATAACTGAAGAGAGATGGGCTTTTTTCATGAAGGATGCTGAACCATATCTCTCGCACCATCACAACCACAGCCACAGCCACAGCCACAAGGTAGATAACACCTACAGAAAACTACTTAGAGGTTTAGGTAAGCCCCATTTTACTCTACATGAGCAAAAATGACTTTATTTGTTGTTAAGCAACTTTGAAGGCCACACATAATTCTGGCTACACCACCCTTACTTCATCCATATTGGACTTCAGCCTTCGCATCTCCCACCTGAACCTGAATAAAATTTGTAGCAAAGTTACCTGAAAATATTTCTTTTAAAAAAATTATTGTTCAAGAATTTAAGAACGTTTTTCTTGGGGGCGTCCTTAGATTTTATTTGATTCTTGAAGGGGCCTTCGGCCTAGAAATTTTAGGAAACCCTGATCTAGAAATACATGAAGTCCATTATACTGTTTCTAACAGTAGATTAGATAGTGGGGCGTATACTGGGCACTATTTGAAGAGCTTGGTTGGCTCAAGGTAGGGTTGGATTACACAACCCAAAAGAGATCAAAATGGCATTGTTCTATACTGGAGTCTCTCAGCTTTGAGGCTTCAACCTATTTACCTCTCTAGAAAACACTGTTCTCACCATGATGTAGTGGTCATATAACAAGCCAAGCTGATATTTCACTTGCATGTGTTTGGAATAAAATGTGTAAGTATATTATTGAACAGAAGTGAACTGAACATTGAATAGAATACTGAGTACTGGATTTCACATTGATGTCTTTCATCTGCTGCTAAGTACATTAGTATCTCACCATTCTTTCACAGTAATTCTGTCTTTCTCTCAGTCCTTTCTATCTTATCCCAGAACCACCTTGTCTTTCCCGGTTTCCCACACTTAAACTTAGCACGTTCCAAATAGGTCTTTTATCCACTACTCTCCATTCTCGCCATGTTTTTTTGCAGGTCCTCCAAGTTCATGTACACTGGCTATAGCAAGTGTAACCAGATCTTTATCCAATCCTACTTCTTAAATTTAACAATAACCTGAGATTTTTAATTGCTGACAATTTCTGAGGTCTTAGGAGAATCTCAGAGAGTTGCCATGTCATTCCTGATACAAGCTGAGATTTGAATGGATGATATTTTTTAATCACAGGATCTTCTGCCTCTGTGCTCCTTTCCCTCAGATTGGCTCTTTGCTCTGCTTTTCTTTCTCTCCCTCCATCTTCCTCTAAGAGCTGTATCTTTCACTCTCTCTTTCCTCCTTTTTTCCAGAGTCTCAGTTGATGAGTGCAAAAGCACCAATTAAGGCAGTTCTGACTCACTGCCTGGAGTGTATGTAAGTGGTGTTTGCACATGTGTGTGAGTGCTATTTGAACATTTTTATATGTGTGTGTTAATTCGAATGTAATTATCTATCGTGTTTGTGTGTGCATACGTGAATGTATCTCCGTATAGAGATAAAAATGCCTCCCTTTTTAATAGATGCTCACAGTCTAGTCTTCACCCCACTGTTACTTGGGGCTCCCAGTCTATGTTGTGACTGCACCAGTTCCCCAACCCAGCTGCCCTGGGAGGATGACTCACAGACTTACAATGACTGAAAATGCACCATGACCATTTTCACAGCTCTTAGGCACCATATTCTAACACAGCATATTTTGTTTGGAAAAGATTAAAGACATACAATGAAACAGCAGAAATATTACAATACATTTAGAAATTGTAGCTATAACAGTTGTTAAAAGAAATCAGAAATGCTGTGAAACAGAAAAGTATGTAAGTAAATAAACGGAGCAATAACATCTTGAGGGAATGTTTATGACATACATCTTGTTATGCACCTGGAGTCGCTAGGTCTTTCAATTCTGTCAACATCAGATGCCCTCGCTTAGGTGACCCAGCCAGGGATGATGACTACCTTGAACCCACAGCTCGCCTCACTGAATCCACAGCCATCTAGATGGCCTTTCTGCAGCCTCAGTAACAGCCTTGATGGTGTTCCCCATCTAAGTGACTTTTATTTTTAATTGCATTTTGTTCCCAGTTCTCTTTTATAAAGCTTCTCTGTTGTGTGGCAGGCAAACGTGACCAGTGTTTCTACTTTATACCATTAGCTGGCAGCAAATTTTACTTAGATAAAACAGAAGTAATGAGGTGGGCAGTTTCGCAGAGCTGTGTAGGATTGACTTTATTCAGATGTTTTTTTTTTTTTTTGTTTATCGTTACTCTATTAGACAACAAATTGGGGTATTTGTCTATTATTATACTTTTTTATTATATAGATAATGAAGCAAAAAGAAAGTGACCACATGTTGACAAATGCTACACACATGCACACCCATCCTGATCACCAGTTTTGTTGTGTCCTCAGTCATAAAAAAGACATGTAATCACTATTTAAAGCTAAAAATTTTCATTAATTCTCCCCTTACAGTCTATTACACTCCTCAGCCACCAGATGCACAGACAGAACTCAGAACTATCTTGTGTGTATAAAGCAGAAAACAACATACTAAATAGAATGTTGTGGAGGTGACTTTTTCAGTCGTTTGAAAGTAGACAATTTCAATTTTGACTCAGATTAATAAAAGACCATAAAACTCTTGAAATGAATGGGCATCCCAACCATGTTTTCCTGCTTTATGCCATGTGCATGTAGAATAGAGGAATAGTGTGACTTGTACCAAAAATGCGGTTGATGAAAACAGAATAAATTAATAAAAGTCTTACAGCAAATTTTTTTATTCATTATGGCTTTATTTGATGTTTTTGGACAGAATCTAACCTGTGAGTAAATCAAGGCATGCTTGTATTATTAAGTTTTTGTTAATTGTGACTTAATGGATGAATTTATGAAAAATAGTTATGGACATAGTTAAAGTCCCAATTGGTGCCTTGCGACAGACTGGCGTCCCGTCCTGGGTGTGTCCGCTCCCCCTCCAGCCTTTCGCCCTGTGTTGCTGGGTTAGGCTCTGGCTCCCCGCGACCCTGTATGGGACAAGCGGTTCCAGATGACGTGTGTGTGTGTGTGTGTGTGTGTGTGTGACATAGTTAAAGTCCCAGTTGTATCCTTCAGCTGAGATCCAAGTGTATATCCTTGCATTAGCCTCCTCCATGCATTCTTCCTCTGGGAGTATAAGCGCCAACAAGTTGAACTGTGTAGAAGCTTCAGACAGTAGAACCAACTTTGAGATATCTCTGTGATGGTGACCAGACATCGAAGCTGTCTTCCTAAGTTGAAAATCAGCTGGCGGTTTCATAGCAAGAGGCCTGAATTGGTGTCAGGTGCTGATTCTGCTCTTTTATCAGTTGCAGTGGCCTGTCTGGCTGGCCAGCAGGTCCAACTGTGTGCTATTCCCATACTGAGAGACTGGCAGAGCCTTGAGGACTTGGCCATGATACCAACAAATGCAGGTCCTCATTATACTTTCACTCCTCTTTAGATATAATGGCCATAATGGAGAATCAACTTTTGGAGATTTTTGGGTGAAGAACAGACCAGTCTCAATGGGAACTCCAGGTGTGAAGAAAATGTTATGACTTTTTGAGTGAAGATGTTAAAATAATATGTGCATCTAGTGGACTGTATTCAGAAACAATGCACAAAGCCACCAATATATAAATTAATGTTATAATTTTACCCAGTCATAAAAACTGGAGCGTTCCTATAAGGGCTTGAGTTAAAAGCTTCATTCAGTTGTATAACAGTGCACAGCCTCCTGCTCAATCTACCTTCTGATAAATTCTGTAACATTCTGTTAGACTTTAAGATAGTTTCATCAGTTAAAAAGTACTGTATGTGTGTGACCACGAATCTATCCAAAATAATTCTGAAGAAACTGTGAGATTGACTGACTGACTATATTTTGTCTCAGATGAAAATAAAATACATTTATTTTTGTGTTTATGATTGGGATTGGGAGGATAATTTAAACAGGTTTTCTATCAAAATGGCATCACTGTCCCTTCCTGGCATCAATCATTCTTTAACCTGTTACCATGACTATATGCACTGTCTTCATAATTCCATCTATTACAAGTATAGCATCCATCTCCCTCTTACTTGTTCGTTACTATGACAGCATCCATCTCCCTCATCTTCCTGTCTGTTACCATGGCAGCATTTATTTCTGTTTTCTACAGGGGAGGGGGGGGGGGTCAGTTTAGCAAGTGATCAATTTGCCAAGTAAATAATGACCACATTTATCTGAAATGCACATTTTATTATTCAAGTGCAAAAACAAAACAACATATCTTTCTATTTTCAGTGAATGTTTATTTCTTTTTGGTACAATAAAATCATGTATCTTGTCTGGTTGTTTCCATGACAACAGGAAACAGCTCAAAATGTCAGGACATTATACTAGTGAGAGGGGTGAAAGGGGAAATGTGGGATCAGAAGTGAAAGAGACACAGATGGGAAAAGAGTTTAAAAAAAAACAACTGGAATAAAAAAGAAAGGGAAAGATCTAAATTAATAGTCTTTAGTATACTCCCAGTGTTTGGTGTACTTCCATTTTCTTCCTCACTATACTTCATTTCTCTCTAAGTACCCTATACACAAAGTTTTTCATTTTTTTGATACTTAGATTTCCAAAAACTCATGGACCATACTGACAACTTTCTTGTTAGATGAATCCAATATGAATCTTTTAAGCTATGTCCAGAACAACTATATCTTATAATAGCTAAACACTGCACAGCATCAAAATAACCTTTTCCGAACTGTGAAGCATGACGATGGTTTGAGATTAATTTTTCATCAGAACATCTATGATCTTTTATCAATTAAAGGACCATGCATTTAGAATAAACCAACATAAATGCTCTCATTTTTTATTCATGTACAAGACCTACTATACTGAAGCTGAAATTGGGGAGGGTTGACAGCAGGTAACATAGTGGTAAGAAAAGCTACTTTGGGCTTGAAGGACTTGGGCTCAAAGCCCACCAACTGCTGTAGTACCTTTAAGCAAAGGTATCTACTCTAAATTGCTCCAGTAAAATGACCTTGCTGTTTAAATACAAAAACTCTTATAAGTAGTTTATCATGTGATGTTGTAATGCTTTGGAGAAAAATGTTAGCTCTATGAAAAAATGTAAATGATAGCTGTATAAGACATGGTTGCTTGTGAAAGTGGAACTTTCATTAGTTGCGAAAGCTTAAAACTATTTGTCTTAGGTCCTCTTACGTCTCTTTAAATGATGCTGTTGTTTGTTGACTAAAACTAGAGAAGTTTAACCAAAACTACATTGATCAGGTTTCTTACCATTTCTTACCATCATACAATTGAAAGCTGCACAAACTTTGTCTCGAACATCGGCCCTTTGTTTAACGTAGCATGCAGTCATATACTCTTTCATTGCAATTACCTTGATGAATGTGCTAAGGTTCATCTTTTGCATGGAAACCACTTTTTGATGTACTATTTTGGCCTGTTAGCCTACATGTTAGTTTCTTTGCAACGGATGTTTTTACAAGAATTTCGTGAAACCAATGTGGCATCTGCAGAGCAACATTTTGTTTCCATATGATTAAAGTAGTGCTGCATATATATATATTCTGCAAACTTACATTACACTCATTCTTATTAACACATTGCCAACAAATTCATGATAGCACTCTAAACGTATCAGATGTATCATTTTAATATCCTTAAAACTCATCCCCATAATCCTGATCTGCATAATCCCCAGGAACAGTGTTGATTAACATGATGTTCATTAGCATAATCTTCATTAGCATAATCAACATTAGCTTGATTAGTAACATTGATGAGCAATGTGCTTAATGCTGGATACTGCCAACGCTTTAAAATCAGGATATTTCCTGAGGGAATGTGGAGCAGAATCATAGATATCACATAGATCATGGCAAATCTACATTCTCCACAAAAATTCTGACACTAGACTCAAAGACCTACTTATGCTGACACTAATCTCTTGGCACTACACCACGCCTGTGCATAACACAACAAATCTAAACAACCTGAACACACTGAGCGACCAATGTACAATGACTTGGCAGACACAGTGAAGGCAACGAAAAGTATATAGGTACACATTCAGCAAAGCAGACAGACAAACCAATCTGCAGTGGGAATTTAAACACATAGTGAGTCCAGAGAGTAGGTCTTGTTCTATCTGTACTGCAGAGAGTTGCTGATGGAGCACGTGCCTGAGGGGTGCACTCCACCCTTTGCTGAGTGATGGACGGCTATAGGTAGCTTTCGTAGCTCGATTGCTCTCATTTTTTATTCATTTGGGTAGAAATTTCTTTGGGCATGACCCCGCCCCCTTGCTTTTCTGTTCTATCTCCTTCCTGTTCTGACAGCTAACCATCAGCCCTGGGAATGTGCGTGTGTGTGGGTTTCTGTCTCAGTGTGCCTCTGCTTTGCTGGCATGGTTCATACTGTGGTAAACAGAGAATATGAATATGAAAAACAAATTCTGTTGTGAGGATCAAGAGTATGAATCCTACAATCTGCTTGTTTCATAAATAAACTTAATTGCAATTCCATTTTGCAGGAAATCCTATGCATATGGCTACACCTGGCTAAACACCAGTGAACAATAGACTTGAAACTACTTTTTGCTGCACTGGCATCCAAAATTCTGTCTTCACAGAAGCAAACAACTGCTCCTGAAATGTTTACTTGTTTGTTTTATACATCAAGCTCTAGGCTAGCCCCAGGTCTAAAACGGAATGTTTATTTCACTGGAGTAATACAGCATGACTCAGTAGTGCAGCTTTTCAGCATAACATTAGTCCATCTCTGAGCAACTACCCCTGGCTCTCCAGTGGATAGCTGCAAGGTCATGTGTGCAGTTGAGAAAGCATGTATGAAATGGTATGTAATGAACATATATAAATCAAAATGCTTTGAAGCACATGATGGAAACAGTATTGTTAAAGAAAGGATTAAGTTCATTAACGCTTCATATCCTGTCAACATCAAACACGAGCCGCTTGGAGCTCCTCGCTGTGGCCTCTTCTCCTCATTATTCATGCTGTTCACAGTCGACTTCTAACCACCTGCAAACATCGTGTATTAAGGGATACAATAAACATCCATATTATTTTTAAATGGACGGCAGGATGATAGTACTGGTGCCTCTTGGGCAGTGGGTTTGAATTCAGCTCAGTCTGTGAAGAGTTTGCATGTTTTGCTTAGGCTTGCATGTGTTTCCTCCCACAGTTCAAAGCCATGTGTTTCAGGTAAAAAGGTGACTCGGAATTGGTCCTTGGTGTGTGTGTATGTGTCAGTAAAAATGTGTGCGAGTGTGATTGCCTTGCAAAGGACTGCCATCCTCCACCCAAGGCATACTCTGCCTTTTGCCCAAACTGACATAAAACTCAAAGTATACAAAAGTGCATTTTACCAAAAGAGAGAGACACAAATGCAGACATACAATTTGTGAAGTACAAACAATTAGTCCAATACCAATACTCTTTACTTAAAATACTGTATATAGAACACAGTTTGAAAGCTTGTGTTACCTTTAAATGTCTTAACGATTTGCCCAGCTTTACCTTTACATACACTTCACATAATATGTATCTTAATAAAGGATTTCATTGTCCTGTTGGAAGAGTTACATTATATCTATATATTCCCAAAAATTTTTATATAGATTTTATTGGTTTATTATAGCCTACTTAAAAGATTTTATCTTTTAAGTAATCCTCTACGCATCCAGAGTGATTCAGAGGGAAGTCGAGGCTTTGCAGTAAAAGATGCCTACATTTTTACAATGGTGCAATAAAGCAGTCTGAATATCACTGGGCAAGAAGAAAACAACTTGACTCAGTAAATCGTTCATGAAGTAATTGATCCATGTGGTTCAGGAGGCTTTCTTGACCCCTCACCACTGGACACTCTCAAACAAATCACATCTCCTATCTCTATACAGATAAGGTGGATGATGAACTGGAGATGACCATGGTATGCCACCGACCTGAGGGGTTGGAGCAGTTGGAGGCCCAGACAAATTTCACCAAAAGGGAGCTACAAGTGCTGTACCGGGGTTTCAAGAATGTAGGCAGCACCTAACTAGCTGTGCATCCTTTATGTTTTCTCTTTTTGCTGTCTTTCATTTTCTTACCTTTACTGTGTCTTCTTTGTGAGTACTGAACATATGTAGAATCCCTTCAATGCCCATTATTTCTCTGTACTTTTGATAATTTAAACATTTATTTTTCTTACTTTATGTACGCACTATATAAAATATTACAAACTTGAATCAGAACTATAAACACAGTACTTCCATTTTAGTGATCGTAATGATCAAATCAGCTAACTACTGCTGTCTTAAGCTCATTCTCATATATTTTCAGGCTCATACTGTTCTCCCTGCTGTTTGTAATTTTATTTCCCCTCCACTCTCTTCCTTAGTTCTGTTTCTGCTGCTTTCTCTGTAAAGTTACTAAAAACCCTGCATATCTTCTGTGAATCTAACACAAAGTCTGCACACCAGTTACTACAAAATTAGTGTAATGCCATCAATGAAGACATATTTTTAATATATCTTAAATATATTTTCACTTCCTTAAAGTGTATATTTGTATATTTCTTCTCCCATCATCCCTAAGGAAAAAAAAATAATTTAAATAAAAAGCACATAAATCAAATGAAAATGAAGACACATGAAAACAACTGTCAGTCATTTAGCTCCATGAATTGCTCATTCAGTTCTGGATTTATGCAGTCAAAGCTATTAATAACCTATCCTAGTGTGTGTATTCTTCAGAAAATCAAATTTATTATGATCATAGTAAATATAGCTGACATCATGTTATTTATCTAGTTTCTTCTTAGCATAATGTAGGGAGAAAAAGCATCTTTGAGTCAAATTCTACTCATAGTGTCCACTCGCATGGTTCCAGGGTAAGGGAGGGTATGGTGATGGCTTACCATTGCCATTTTTAATGTTTTTGGATTGCAAGCACAAACAAAACTTGTAAATTCAACAAAACCCTGCACTGCATTCAAACCTTCATCCAAGTGCGCAGCTCAGCCCAGAAGGTCCAGCTACCAAAGGTAGTCGGTTTGAATTCAACTCGTGGTGTGCAGAGGTTGCATGGTCTACCCTAATTGGAAGAAGGCAATGGTAAATGACTTCCTTACTTTTACCGTGAAAACCATGCGAGTGGTTGCCGTAAGTTGCATTCGGCTTGACAGCACTTACCCCACACCCCATAATGTAAGGAGTCAAATTTAGTGTCGTCACTGCATATCCATCGGTCTTTGTGAACAAGAGCAGAAGTAGCTCAAGACAGTGTGTGGTCATTCTATACAGTGCCCTCTTTATTAACATTAACATCCAGCTGTGGTCTCTGTCTATTTCTCCCACTAGGAATGCCCAAGTGGTGTGGTGAATGAGGAAACGTTTAAACACATATATGCCCAGTTTTTTCCCCATGGAGGTAAGAAACAGACAGAACTCAGACTTATTCTAATAACAATATTTGCATGTTTTAAAAGATCTGACCCAGTCTGCAAGCAACCTACACATCGCTAATGGTTTACCCCTCCACGAACCAGAATCTAAGACATAAACCTCTTCAGTCCATTTAGAAGGTGTGAAGCACGGTCGGCTTATAAACAACCATTTCAAAATGAAATGTTTTATGTATTAGCTATAACTTTTAAGGTATTGCTTGTAATATTGTTTTCTATGTCTTTCAATGCAGAATAAGTAAATAGAGGTGAAGACTGTATATTTATGGTAACAATTTAATACACCACTTAATTTTATGCATTGTAAGTTTATATAGTATTTATGTTTTCATGTATTTATGTTTCTCTTTTCCTAGAATGGTGTTACATTACATCCACAACGTAAATCATTACTGTAAAATTATTAACTTGATTTAAAAAAATTACAAGGAAAGCCATCCAGTCATTTAATGCTTCAGAGTGATTCATTTATGTTACTTAGGTATTAAGTTTTTATGAAGGTATTAACTTTTTTGATGCTTACACTATGCCAATAAAATGCCTGTAGGACAAAAATATTTTGTACAAAATCTGTTGCATAACAACCTTTTTCCTGCAGATGCAAGTAATTATGCTCACTATCTCTTCAATGCCTTTGACTCTGCACACAACGGTTCTATCAAGTTTGAGGTAACCAGTCTCTTCAAAGACAATTAGGCAGTTAAACAGTCAGCCATTCATTGCTCAATCGTTGCTTCTATTTTTCTGTTATATTTTGATCTGAACTTGTTTCCACATACTGGTATTATTTACTATGTTTTTGGCAGCTTCTCAGATTCCATTTATTTATATTTTGGATTATTTAAATTAAATTTACCCAAAAGAACAAGCTGTATTTATTGCCCTCAGTTGATACACTGTGTCCTTCATGTAATCCTGGAAGTGCTAGGTTTGATGACCCTGCAAAATCTGGATCAGAACCACAGTCTGTGTTCAAATCATTCTTTCGTCCCATCCTAAATATCTCAGGACTTTGTTATGGGCCTGTCTATTTTGCTGCGAGGTTCTGTTAGAGAGAAGCTACAGTGGACTTTCAACCTGTACGACATCAACAGAGATGGCTACATAAACAAAGAGGTGGGTTTGTGTTTGTAACGTAACAAATAACAAACACTGTACAATTGCATTTGTGCTTCATACATGACACTATTTGACATGTGGGACTATCAGTGATTTTGTGTGGTGTATGTGCACACATGCACATAAATGATTGTGTTGCAGGAAATGACAGAAATAGTGAGAGCCATTTATGACATGATGGGGAAGTACACCTACCCTGCTCTAAAGGGTGATGTGCCAAAGCAGCACGTGGATGCTTTCTTCCAGGTCAGTCTTCCAATCACACATGTGCCATGCTGTCAATTACAAAACATAACCTGCTCTATAAAGCTGTGTTTCCCTGCCATATGGGTTTCAAGACATGTCATCAGTACCATAACATAAGTCACATTATATTTCAGCCCTTACCTAGTGCCGCATATGTAAGCTCTGCTATGCTCACCTTCACTCAGTGAAACTCTTACCGTCTCTCTCCACCGCTCTCTTAGAAAATGGACAAAAACAAAGACGGAGTCGTTACCTTAGAGGAATTCATTCTGGCATGTCAAGAGGTAAGCTTTTCTACCTGTTTTTCTGCCCTTATTTTTTCATGTCTTTTTGCTTTCTTGGTCTGTATGAGGGCATGGCGGGTTTGGCCAGGTCCTGCTCTCTGGTGGGTCTGGGGTTCGAGTCCTGCTTGGGGTGCCTTGCGACAGACTGGCATCCCGTCCTGGGTGCGTGTGCCCGCCCAGCTCTGCTCCCTACACTGCCGGGTTAGGCTCCGGTTCACCGCGACCCAGCTTGGGATAAACGGCTTCAGACTGTGTGTGTGTGTGTGTGTGTGTGTGTGTGTGTGTGTAGTCTGTATGTATTCTGTATGGCGGGCCTTCAGTTTTCACCTTTTCATTCCGTTTTCCGTTGCGCTACACTGGCCTCTTGTGGCACTTTCTGTAAACTGCAACACACGTTTGTTTTCTTTCCTCCACAAAGAAATCAGATGAATCTTTTATTTGAACGAAATAACGTGCGTTTCTCTTTCTCTGTTCCTATTTCTGTTTTAGGATGAAAACATGATGAGGTCGCTACAGCTGTTTGAGAATGTTTTATAGAAAAGAGGACGTGAACACGTGTACATGATGATTTATGAATATGTGAGAATCGGAATGTCCAGTGTCTCATGTGAGTGAATTTGTTGGATTCGTTTTTGGTCTGTCTGAATAACGTGTATGTGTGTGTGTGAGTGTGGAATGCGAGACTATTACGTCTGTCAGTGTGCGCAGTTCCCAGCCACCACAGCCTGGTTATGTTATGAGGGACACAAAGGCGTGATACACGGCATCTTACGGGCTGCCAGAGGCATCATGAACACTCGGCTCCATCTCGCTTACCGCCTGTAGTTACCAGGACCTGCAACTCTTTGTCTCCCTCTACCTGTGACGATTGGAATTGCACCTCTGAGGCTCTCTCTACTTGCCTGTAACCTCAGCTGTTTGGCGCCGCCTACTTGTGATGAGAAGGAACTGCACCTCTGGGGGGGTCCTCTCCCCAGGTTTTCTTCATTCTTGTTACCAGACTGGATTGCATGTTCTAAACAGAGGAACTTTTAATATATAAACACTCTGCTTGATGCAGACTTTGGCCTTTGAACTATTGTGAGAGAAAAATGTAACACATGCTATCATTTGGTCCTTGCTGTATCCTGTATTGTCTGTGTCTTAGTTGTGAGTCTTTGTGGATTGCACAGTTAAGGAAGCCTTGCTGTTTGTTCTGTTGTTGTCATTACGGATAATGTTTCAATGTTGGAATGGCCTTGTTTTCCCTCTTGCTATCCCTCTTCTGTCTGTTCTTGCATCTGTCTGCCTTTGAGATGTTGAGCGGTGTGCTGAACACACTGAACAGAGCCATGGATAGAGTTGCTACTGCACCGGACACCATAGTAAAGGCAGATGTAATGTGATGGCAAGCTTAGTGGCCATAGCATGCAAAAAAAAGTTTTTAAAAATTTCTTAAAGAAAACTTTTAATTTCGGTGTTCAAAAAAAGTGGGTTCTACATTGGCGCTTGCGCTTGACGTTCGAAAGTACACTGGATCTGAGCGAATAACTGTTTATCTATAGAGGCCTCTGAACATCTATTCAGCTCCTTTTCTACACTGTTTGTGTAGAAATTTGAATTGTACCATTAGCAGGGTGGGCTGATTTTCCTCTTATGCAGCCCAGACAGATTAAGAAGGCCCATCACTGAGCTGAATGGTGTGGTCAGACGAGAAAATTGTTATTACAAAGTCAGATGAACTTTGTTAAACCCTGTGTTTAAGAATTAAGTGCTGTGTTCCTCTGTAATTCTTTCGTGCATGTATTAGTCTTTGGAAGGCATCTACCAGTATTGTATTATTGCGATAATTTAACATTTCAGTTTACTTGTGACAGAAGGACAATATGGACAAATGAGAAAAAAAGCAACAGTTTTGTTTTGACAGTCAGGTTCTATCTCTTATGTCTAGTTAATATGTTGTCACATGTGCGCACAGCCCATGTGGTAGTGTATAGCTTTTGAGGTGTGCAGGTCTGCAGTGTGTACACCTCCTGTTAAACACAGATTTATTGTTGTTTTTATTTTTATTTTTATTATTCACTTTCGTTTTACATGTTACCCCTTTGTAAAACAGCACTGAAAAAACTGATGTGCAAAAGGACGAAAGCATGCCCCTTCGCACACCTTGAAACACTAACATTCTGATAACACTACACTATCTGTTAGTTTTATTGTTGTAGTTTTCTTGTTTATTTTATTGAGAGATGTTTTATATGACCTCAGTACCTCCTTTCCTACTAAAACGATAACAGCCAGCTATGGGAGTGTTTCAAAAATCTTGCTCTGCTGGTTGACCATTTCATGGTCATCTACCCTACATTAAGACAATTCAACTGACTTGCTATTTTGAAACATGATAGGAAGCATGCTATGACTTTCTGTTTCTGGGAGTCTTTGTTCCAATGGTGATATAAACATTGTGCTCCTGTGTCTGCACTGTGTGTTTCGTTTTACTGTGATGTCCCTGCCATTGCATTCAAGTCCTAATGTATCAGCCATAGGTTCACCGGTCTATTGACCATTGGCTGCATACCGGGCAGGGTGGAGAATGGACCTTCAGAGACTCCATATTGATCAAATAAAAGATCAAATAAACAAACAGAGACATTGTGTGGGGAAGATGATGGAGAAAAAAAACATGAATGGTGAACGGTCGAGCTCCACTGCGAGGAAACCTCAGATGCCATACTCATCCCGTAGTGATCAACAGTAAAGCCTCATTAGCAATACCTCTACGATGGGAAGTCCAGCAGTCATGCACTGGAGTAACTGTTTGTTTTTAGCATTATAAATGTCTTTAAAAGTCTTTCTGACACTTCCCATGGTGTATCTTTGTTCCATGCAAGTTTCAGAGTGAGTGGACCTTTCATCTAAAAACATGAGCATAACAGTTGCTAAAATCATGTGGTTTAGCACCAGGGGCTAGTGAGACTTTAAGTGTCAAGATGTGCATTTCTGTAGTATATTGTGGATACTTCCAGCTCATTGTTACATTGGGGTACAGGCAGTATGAAGGTTCATATTCAGTCCTTTTCAAAGCAAAAACTTTGTTTCTCTTTAATATGAAGTTTCAAGAGGAAAATGAATAAAACCATAGTGTAACACATGGTGGTACTGCAACTCAGTGCTGAATCGCAGTTCTCTGTGTTGTATGCAATCCAAAGGTTAAAAAAGTCTGTTGCTATATTTTTACAGGATATGTACAGGGAACCACAGACACCTCACCTCTCCTGGATGGCAGACAGACAAACAGACAGACAGAAAATCTTTATTTTACTGCTGAGATGTTATAAGAAGAATGTTGAATCATGTAACAATAAACGTTTTAAAAAAAAAAAAAAAGATTTCAGTTGTATGGTTTATTCAAAATATTATATGATGTAATAACTTGTCTGGCATGGGGGAAGAATTGGTAATTAACAGTAGTTTTACAGAAATACAATAGCGGGGCACACATTAGTTGATGAAACATCCGATCGGGTCGCCTCGCCCCACATTCTTTTACACCTAACTTAAATTAAATTGTGGTCTGAATCTCTTTATACATCATGTGACCTATGTCAGCCTCTGTCTCCCCAGTAACAAATGTGGATCTGTGTGAATTATACACTCGGGCAGCCGCTCTCGGCCATTTGACGTTTTAATATCCAAAGACTGATTTCCTCGCGCAATAAAGTGAAGGTTCATCTTCGATCCAATCACAAAAGACATACATTGACGGCTCCGCCTCGTTGTGGTGACCTGTAAGTATCATCTCCTATGATTGGTTGAGAATGAGCAAGCTCTTCCCGCATTCTCATTCTGGGCGTGTCCTTAGGATCCGAAGCATGTTAGTGAGACTCCGTGGGGTGGAAGGGTCCATTTGTGGTCGTCGCCGCGTGCTGTGAACGAGAATGAACGATACAGACATTGAACAGATGGATCCTCAGAACTTTCTGTATGGTAAGAACAGCGTTGTGATTAAAAAGGTAACGGTTATAATAAAAAAAAAAAAAAAAACCCAGTCTGTCCGGTGTAATGTGACGTCACACACACAGTCAGATATAATTATTCCAGAACAAAAATCACTAACTACGTCGTGTCTCCTAGGATATGCTTCCTGATTTGCGTTTGGTATTTGCTCTTTATTTAGCTGCTAACGCCTCTTTCTAGCATGATGAGACCGATTTTTAGCTTCTTGATCATCTTCTTGTTCCATCTTTAAACTTAAAAGCTGCATAAAATAATTATGTATAATCGAGTAAGTGTTTAACTGCAGTGAGTGTAAGATGGAGGTTTTTGTGAAGATAATAACGGCCTGGCAGGAGGAGTTGCATGCTGCTCCTGAACACGTGTGGAACCCCAAAGATCATCATGGCTTCATCTTGGGCCTTCCATCATGTGCTCTACTGCCAGTTCACGGGTTATGCATAATGTCTTTGGGAAATTTCTCTGCTGGTTAACGTGTTACCAACTTTTTAACTAATTATTATAAATGCCTGTCTACTATTTTTTTTTTTTTAATTTTGTAGCCGTCCGTAAGATGTTTCTCCAGTCTAGACTCTAGTAGTGAGATGCTTCAGGTTCTTTTTTTCCCGGTTTGTTTTCTCGGGTGTTACAACATTACAACATGTAGATGTGCTACTTGTAGGTGAACAATTATTGAGCGCTAACGAGTCCAGAATAGCGTTTAATAAGCGCACGAGGCAAACGCAAGAACGTAAGCGTTCACGTTGACTGGCCCTCTGCACCCACGTGACTCCTCTGAACCAATGAGGTGGCGGCTTTTAAACACGGGAAAGTACGGGCCGCACACGTGTCCACGCGATGTTTCTGGAACCGCTAACCCCCCCCCCTGCGCCAATATTGATGTTGGAGGGGGGGGGAAATCTTGATTGAATGTACTGAAAGAATAAAAATAACTTTCATTGTCATTTCCCGGGCCTCTTCTCTTAGGCTGCGAGTTGAAAGCTGGAAAGGAGGTTGTGTTCAACCCCTCAGATGATGACTTTCAGCATCAGTTGTCCTTGAGGATGGTGAGTTCTGTAACCTTCCAGTGAAGTCCTGTTTCCACATTCGGCAGAACTTTCAGAAAGTCTTTCTCGAGCAGTGAGGTTATTGTTTGGACAGTTGGGTGTTGCATTGTCGAGCAGTATTTGGCTCTAAACCCGCTCATTTGCAGGTGTGTGTGGACCCCAGTACAAAGGATGAGCTGCACATCGTGGAGGTGGAGGGTCGGGACAAAGATGGTGAGACGGTCAAGGCGGTGCTGGCCACACTGAAGCCATCCACCCTACCCAGTGTAAGTTACTGGTTGCGAGTGCGTGAACAGCTCTGATGCCTTGGTGACTTGTAGCCTTTAGCGGTTTAAGACTCTTGAAAGTGCAGCGTCACGATATTTCTGTACAATTGTAGTCATTAAAGTGTGGAGTAGTCTGGAGATATTTGAGATGTTTGTTGGAAACACTTCAGTATTGACTCATATTTCTCCATGTAGAGAGAGTATTTGTTTTAATTAATGCATTCTTTGTGTTACAGGTCTCTCTGGGTGGGTTTGAAATCACCCCACCAGCTGTCTTCAGATTGAAGTCTGGCTCTGGACCAGTTCACATCAGTGGCCAGCACCTTGTCTGTAAGTAACCGTTCTCGAATACCCAACCTGAATTAAGAACTGCGGATGCAGGTGAACGTGGGTCAATTAGAAGCTGGACGCACGAAGTTGTTTTACTTCACTCTCTTGAAGAATTATATTGGAAATATTTAATGAGAAACGTATGGGTCGGTTTGTGGGTTTTGTTTGTTAGCCAGGGTTATTGGTTGAACAGACACCAGTGATAATTCTGGTTGGTGGGTAATGGCATATTACCACCTCAGTCTGTGCAGTTCTTTGTATAATCTAGTGACATTTTTATTCTAGTGATGGATGGAGATCAGTCATTTGATGAGGATGATGATGATGAAGAGGAAGAGGAGATGGTGAAAGGATCCACCAAAAGACCTGCCCCTCCAACAGCATCCAAATCTCAGGTTGGGTTTTATTCCCTTCTTATACTTTTGATGTTTAGCAGGTACTGTTTTTTTTTTTTTTTTTTAAATCACAGTAACACATTTTTTGCTCTGTTTTTACCATCATATTTAACAAATTTTTTTTTGCCACAGAAAAAAATGAAGATGGAGGAAGAGAATGATGAGGAAGATGAAGATGAGTACGTAGCATCTCTATATAAGGTTGAATATGGGTGTTGTGTGCTACCTAAATTAAGTCGTGGTTGGACACTGTGTCGGCGCCTAACGGGGAACCTGTAAATTTGTGCCTCAAGCGGGTTTGGCTTTAAATGGGTTAGGGTGCACTTGGTTGTAATGTAATTTTACTAATGCTGCTCTAATTAATGCTCACTACAGAATTTTTAAACCAAAATCCAGACTAGACCAAGTTCTCAGTTCATCTTTTAGAGTAATTAGTTTGGGCATTTGTTGGGGCTTCTGAGTTTTACTACTCCATTTTGAGTATAGCAGTCAATAATTAGGTGGTTTTAGCATTAGGTGGTAGTTTTATGGCAATTTTATTTTTATTTTTAAATGTAACTGGAATGAAATGTGTTTGCAGTGAGGATGAAGATGATGAGGAAAGTGAAGAGGAAGAAACTCCAGTTAAAGTAAGGGACCTGTCTGTGGTTAGACTTGCTGGTGCTTCATGTGTTATTTGTGTAAACAACTGGTCTATTTTTCAGCCCAAGAAGACCCCAGTCAAGGTCCAAACACCTGCCCAGAATGGAAAAACCCCCAGTACCCCAGCTGGGAAACCCAATGCTAAGGTCAGCCTTTTACATATGGAGTTGTCATCCAGAACAGCATTGCCTTGCTGGCATTCAGAACAGTTGTGCAGTATGTGGCCTGTTTTGAGTGTAGTTTTTTTTATTTTTATTTTTAAAATCTATACTCTGCCAGGCCAAGACACCTGACTCTAAAGGCAAAGATAAGAAGCCGCAGACTCCTAGGACACCCAAACCTGCTTTGTCTCTGGATGAGATCAAGGCTAAGTTACTTGCTTCAGTTCAGAAGGTTTGTGAGCAGTTTTGATTTACAGGCCGTTGATCACACTTCTAGCTTTTAGTCAGGTCTGCTTCACATCTCCTACACAAAATATTTTGACCCGTTTATATTGCTGCACATTTTTATTAGACTTAAGATTTCTGCTGTTGTGACAGGAAATGGGGAACTACAGTTTTTGAACTCCATTTGTTCATGTTCAAATCCATCACAACTTTAACTGCTATGTTGACACTCCCATTCTGTTGGTTCTTATTCAAGCAATCTTTTGTATTTCAGGGAGTGAATCTGCCCAAGGTAGAGGCCAAATTTGAAAACTTTGTGAAGAATACGTTCCATGTGGCTGATGCCAAGGTGCGGTAATGACTGATTTTTAGAATGTAAACTTTTGTGTTGGGGACAGGTATGTTTTTTTGTGTGTGTGTGTTCATGTGGCATATTCTTTTTTTGTCTTCCAGGTTATCCAGGAACTCTGGAATTATAGACAGACAGTGAAGGATAGGAAGTGATTTTTTTTTAAACATTTTAAATGTTTTTTTTATATAAATTTGCCACCCAGTCTTTCATCCTCACCTGCCTCTCTAATCACAGTCCGTCCAGAGCTGTCTCAGAGCTCTGCCACAGTAAGTGGGTTGTAGTTTTTCAGCAGCAGGAGATGTTGTACCATCTGCAACTAAAAAAAAAATTCCTATTCAAGCTGATTTGTGTGAGAGGTGGTGAGCTGTACTGATCCAAGGCCCATGTAAGCAATGTCCAGGACTGTGTTTCAAGACTCTCTGTAACTCATTTGGTGTTTTAAGGGTACTTTGCCAAGTAATGGATTGAGATTGATCATGGGACCTGCAGCTTACTTGACTTCCCTGCGATTTTTGGACTTAACTGCAATAAAGGAGTGGATGACATCAGCTGCGTGTGCTTACTAATTGTGTACACATGGGTGTGTCTGGGATTGACATGCATCTTTAGTGTAAATCTTGCTAAACTACTATGTTGTGACTTATTTTCTCAAGATGTGCTTTTTATTTAAAACTAGAAATACCTTTGATGCTGCTGCATTCTGCAGGGGTGTCCCTGATCTTTGCTGCATTTGTTGTAAGAGCCTATGTCCACAAGAGGGCGACATTTCCCTGGATGCTTTGCTAACTGCACCATGAGCTGGGTTGATGCTGCAAACAGATGACTGGCATTGTAATAAATATTTGAGTTGGGATCATTGGTAGAGGACTGTGTTTCAGAAGACTGGGGGAAAATTATGGTGTGGCAATTGTGGCTTACGAGAGCAACCCCCTAAAGAGTTTGGAACAAACTGTCTTAGGGTATAATGGGTTAAGAAAAAAAACATGGCAGTGTCTGTTCTTAAAAACTTTTTGATTATTTACACATTTGCAAAATACAAATTATAGTACATGATTCTGTGGCACAGACATTCATATAAATATGGCATTTTGAAAATGTTTTTTCGGTGTGGCATGTAAACATTCTTGTCTTTAGTCCTCCTGCACATATTTTACCATACAATTTCCATCAGGGCACAGATGGGGTATGTGCTGTGTGTAGAGGAGCATGGGTGCCACACATGTAGTGAAACCTCAAGACCGCTTAACCGAAAGAAGAAAATGTCCGATGGCCACTGGCTGCCTTCAGAATCAAATTCCTGTCTCCTGAAACTTTATTTGCAGGGATCACAGCCTAAAAAGTACCAACAGAAACCCAAGTGCTGTTCCTGGGGTCACTTATAGATGCCCTATCCAATGCCCTCAAAACAGGACAAGCCTGTTAGTGCCAGACTCTTGGGTTTGGTGGCAGATGAACAAGGGGCCGTTCTTATAATGCAAGGTGCTTTACAACTTATTGTCCCTTTGTCTCCCTTTTTATTTTCCTTACCCTCCCCTTTACCCTTGGACTGAAACTGGGTGCAGTGTGGGGATAGAGGAATCCAAACCTGAATGTGAGGCCACTCTCATACAAATGCACTCTGCAAGCCAGTTGGCCATACCGAGTTCCTGTCAGCATGCATGGCTGACAGCCCCACCCTCACACGAGCGCAGTCACACCTCCCAACTTGCCCCCTTCGTCTGTGGCCCAGGGCTGCAGGTTTTGTAGGGCAAAAAGAGAGGAATTGTGGATGCAGAGGGGATCTGGGGGCATGGAGTCACTCAGGGATTTCTGGAAAGCATCGTGCTGCAGCTGGATCATCAGCCGATTGGCTTGTTGTCGCTCCGCCTCTCGCTCCTCTGCCGTCTGTCGCCTGGCAACAAGATTACAGTCGAAGACAGGATGGTCAAAGGGTGAGTTAAAGACTTTGGAGACAAATGCAGAGGCACATCCAGAGGGAAAAAACACAAACATATACATGATTTGCAGACATTGTAGAACCTCCACACATCTGCCCATCCATTTCCAGTAGCCACTTATACAAATAATGCCATTCCACTACAATCTACAGGCAGTCCCTGGGGATGGACTTAAAGCAGAAGACCTTAGATGCAACGTCAACTTACCCCCAGTTATTCATACATCGACTGCGTCTTTGCATTGTGGGGGCGGGAGATTTGAACCTAGGCCTGCATTTAAAACCAACAAGCTTAGTGCTATAAGGTGACAGCAATACCTGCAAATGGAAATATTTATAGCTGCTTTTACTGGGTGAAAGCAGAAAGACCTTGTACCTGGTGTTTAACAACCAGACAGAGACATCCAGTGAGCACCCAAGTAAAGAAGTTACTGGTTTCACCCATTACTCCTGTATTGTAAGTGTCCACTTATAACCATATCTTATTGAGGTTCTTTACTTGTCCTCATTTCATTTCATCTCATCCTTGTGACTATTAGTATTTCCATTGTGAACATTAACATTTTTATTGTTATGGTTAATATGAAAAGTTAATACAGTAATGAGTTTTACAGACTTTATTATTGCAATCATTATTTCTTTGCTTTAACTACTATATCCAGGTTAACTTATATTTATACAAGGTAACTTCAGGGTGTGTTTTTTTTTTTTTTTCCCCAAAGTTTACAAAGGAAGAATCATCAGGTTATTAGCCTGTATTTTTTATAAACCATGTTACCTCCTGCTGCTGCTCTTGAATCTGCCATGTGGTTCAGTGCTCAGCAGACAGAAATTTTAAACAAAAAACTGATGAAAATTATATGATGACAGAAGTTTACCTTTGATTTATTGGGCCGAGGATAACAGCACAAATAGCTCCTGTCTTCACTATACTAGGGTCTATTTGTGTTAATGTTTATTGTTGTAAACAGTGACTTTAAAGTGCAGCACTGTTATTTTCTCCTTAATGGTGGCTCACTAAACTGTGCTGAAATTCCAAAAACCGCACAGCCGAGATGTTTCTCACAGAACAAAGAAATACGAGCAGAACAAGGGCTGAAGTCTGAGAAACACAAATGTACTCATAATCCACATAGGGCCAGAAGGAATTGTCTGAAATACCAACATTACTTTCAACTATCAACAAACATATCATCATTATTTTCACTCCATTCGAAATAACACTTAGATTACTATGAAAATGAAAAATTATTACTTTCATACAGCTGGGATACCTGGACAAATGTCCAATCCAGTAAAGACTCCCTGACACACAGGCAATGGAACTTAGAATTTAGAGAATTGGAACACAGTTACAGTACAATAATATGTAAGCAAATATATACAGGTTCACTTAGGTCCTCCCTGAGTCACCACCGTGTCGACAAAACAACTGGAACATCTGCACTAAAACAAAAAGTACTTTTTTAGGCAAAATTAAACGCTCGTACCTACATATGTCATATTTACAGAAAATAAAAATAAACCAGTTATTGGAATATGGGCACGGAAATATACTGCCGATGGATTGTAAAACGGTTTTGCTAAATGAATTGTCATTATTACTGATAATGTAATGAACGAAAGATCCACGTTGTTAAAACATCTAAGTCACGTAGGACTTGTCTTCAAAAAACAAATTCGATATCTATAAGCCTCGCAGGTTTAGTATCAGACAGTATTATTTTCATTTTTCACCGATATCTAAGTTGCAATATATGACTTATAAAGTAACGCGGTTTACATCCGTTCTGCGGACGATTCCAAAATGTTTATGAGAAGAAAGCCACAAGAACGATTGTGTTGCAAGATGTCTGTAATAAATACTGAAAACTGGTAAAATTAATAAATAAAAATGTGTTAATACATATAAAAACGTTACACACAGTCAAGTCCCAGTCATGCGGCAAATATTTGCGTGATTCCGGTTTTACCAGTTCCAGAAATTTCTGTTGCCAGTTATGATGGACAGTTTATAGTCAAGTTAACAAGTATTTCATAACCTTTTGCTTTCGCCCCGGGGGGAGGTTATTTTATTCTAATAATCTGTTTAAATTCTTTGTACTTAGAGCTATAGTCTATAACGTCAGAAAATTTGCTCAAGATACATATTTAAAACACCTTTTGTATAAAGGTGTATTATTGTTGTTATCTCTGGAAATATTATTTCCTTCTTTCCTTTTAACCCCCAAAGTGTCCCTATCCAGCGCGGGCTCGTCATGACATAGTGACTGATACTGTATTATATCACTCTATGTGCAACACATAATACCCATAAAAACTACTGTTTTGATCAGTTTTCTCTGCTACATCGATGTGACGTTTGATTCTATTCAGCCTTGATAAAATTTCACGTAACCACTTGTAAAATAAACTGCCCACATCAAAATAAGAATAAGTAGATCAATAAGTGCTGGAGTTAAGGTGTGGGAAACATTAAAAAATAAACGATCCTCGTTTTATGGAGTGTTTTCACGATTTCGTAGTATATTACGGAATCATTTCAGAAAAAAAAAAAATTAAACAACATTTTCATTCCTTAACGTTCTGTACAGGACGAGGGCTGCACGGTGGCGCAGCATCTGCCAACAGGGTTGCGGGAAAAGACGCGCGTTCTGTCCGCGTCCCCCCTCGGTGTGGAGTTTGCACGTTCTCCCCATGTCCGCTCCGGTTTCCTCCCACAGCCAAAAGGTCTATGATTCAGGTGGAACGGCGACTCAAAATTGTCTATAACGCGTGAATGTGTGCATGTGTGGGGTGACCCTGCCACTCGACTCTTGTCCAGGTTGTACCCTGCAGAGTCCTATGCTCCTGGGATAGGCTCCGTACCAAAGCGGCCCTGCCAGAGGACAGGATGTTGCTGAAAGTCCCTGACCTTGACTTCCTCAGACTTTATAAATCATACTCAAGGTATAATTATAGTCAATCATAATTATTTTATCAAAAAATCAATAAATAATCAATAATTCACAAATCATCCTTTCAAACCAATGATTTGTGAATTTTGGTTTGAAAGGATGACTTGTGAATTTATAGTCTGTCACTAGATTGTTATTTAGTTTAAACTGGAAATTTGTTTTATGAAGGTTATGTTTTCTATAGAAATGTATAATGGGCACCTGTGCTTTCAATGAGTGAATGAGTATGTATGTTTTTTAGGTGTTCATATGTACACATTATGTCTTGTGTTGGGTGTTTAAGGTCTGAACTGATTATTTGGAATGTTTTAATAACTTTCTTGAATTTAATAAAGCTGGCGTCTGTTAAAAAATGCCGTTATTGATAATGTGTATACATAACACGCATTACTTACCATTATTATTAGTTACATATAATTAACAATTAGTTACAGCACCAGTATTACAAATCTCTACTCTGTTAATCTCAGTATGTTTAATCTGTGTTTTAATCTATATTTTATCTATCTGTACATGTGTTAACAGTCAAAGCACCTATACTGGAATTACTTTGCTCTCATCCATGGTCTCCTGTGTATTCCTGTCACTGAAAAAATGACTTGTGGTTCTGCAGCTCACGCCAGTCCTCAGACAGTACATTGCACCGGCAGCTTCGTTTTTTGTACAGTGCAGCCTTTGTTATTAAGAGTTATGTCCAGATATCTTTTAAGGCTTGGTGTTCTGGAAGGCCCCCCAGACTTGAGACTGAGAGCTGCTGCACTGAAGCAGTAATGTACCTGGCAACTGTGCCGGTCAGCAATTTGCAAGTACTGCAAAAGTTATGATGTTGTCTTGCTAAAAGCATGCCTTTCATTCACTCTTCAGGACCGCAGTGGACTCAGCTTAAGTTGGCACTAATATTAGCAGGGCAGGGGTATTAGCGGTTGTTCAGATCCAGAGATGGTTCTGGTTTCATACCTGTCACACAAGTGAGACTGTACATATCAGTAAACTGTAACAAACCAAGGGGACTCATTGGACCTGTTTATTTTGCCTATAGCTATGGCCAGTTGGTGGGTGAGCATCGTCTATTTAAAGTCACTGAAAATTCAAAATGAAAGTTAAAGACTGTTACACCCCGAAATTCCCTCATTCTTGTTTCTTCTCTTCTTTTTGTCCCCCTGACCCCGCCCCTTCTTGTCTCTCATACTTTCTCACCTCCACTTTGTCCTGCGGTTCTGGAACCAGGTCTTAACCTGAGCATCAGTCATCTTGAGTGTCTTGGCCAGGGCTGCTCTCTCGGCACTGGCCAGGTATTTCTGCCGGTGGAAGCGCTTTTCCAACTCACAGATCTGCACCCGTGAGAAAGATGTTCGTGGCTTCTTGCGCTTTGGCGGCGTGCGATTCTGGTACGGGTGACCAATCCGACGGGATACAGCAAAAGGGGTCAGAGCTGCTATTAATTGATGATGGAAGAAGGTGAACAGACACACGAAGACGTAAACAAGAAAAAATGCACGTAAGACACTGTTTTTCAGAGGCTCAGATGAGATATACACACACTTATTCCCCGCAATCCTCAATCTCTCATTTTCCTTATTTTAGCCATATAATGTGGTGATTTATTACATTTATAACATTCTGTCATCCATTATAGCAAGGATGGCTGTGTACCTGTGTGCAGAGGTGGCTGAAAGAAACCATCAGAGGCTTCTTGAAGCATGGGTATTAAACGGTAGAGTGATTATACAACTGGAATCTCAAAAAATGGAAGCAGAAGTTCCATCAGGGATATGTATTATACCATCAAAGAAGGAAAATCACCTGAAATAATTTAGTAAAACGCACAGTTATAATAATGCTCCAGTGGAAAATTTGTCAAAACATCTGAGTTTAAAAGATCTGCTCCACGATGTCAGAAAACTGCCATACAGCCTTTTCTATCTGGGAAAGCTCCCTTCATTGTTTAAATGTATACTGTAACGACCCGCATTACTGTTTGAGCGGGGAATGCACTTATTGTAAATAGTTGCATTATGGGAAAAATGTGGGATTAAGTGTGCAACCATTGGGGCGACTACTAGGGGAAATGATGGGGTGGCCGTGTTTGGCAACGTATTAGAAAAAAAAAAAAAAAAAAAAAAAAAAAAGTCTCGGGGCGTTAAGCAGGGGGGGGGGGAAGGTTAGCTAGTAGAAGTACTAGTCCTGGAGAAAACGAGATCCTCGGACCGCGAGCGTTACTTTCCTGGGTGCTGGTGTTCGATAAAATGCTGTCTTTGCGTCCTTCTTCGCCCCATCCAAACTCACAGCGCTGTGCGCCACAATAATATCAGTGCAATATAAAATCAGAAGTAAAAAGTCTATGTTTTCTGAATACTCTTAAGTTTAACATGATGTAGCCTACAAACGTCTTTACGCCATACAATACAAGTTCCTCCCCTTGTCTCCCCGCGCGAAACAGAAAGCCTCCTGCTCTCAGCGACAACCGCAGGCTATAACTACCGCAATATATTTATGCTTTTATACAGCTTAGTAAAAGAAAAGAGGTAATAGATGCGATGGAGTGTCAGCCACGGAACGGGAGGGCAAAGAGGCTCCTTCGCTGTGATCCTGCTGCTTCAGCATCTCCCCGCCGCCGATCGATGACACTCCAGAGTGCGTTTCTGCAGCCCTTTAATAGGGAGCCCATAGCGACCGAAGTGGTTTTCCTGAAACCCTTCAGGTGTTTCCAGTCACTACGACAGCTTAGAGCGCAACTGTACATACTGTATACTGCTTGTGAGAGAAATATTACACGATCCGGGGGTACGGGAATCTCAAAAGAATCAAATAAATGAATATATGAGTAGGTTTATCAATCTGAATATGTATACGCAATACATACATGATGCATTCAATAAAATGTATAATTTGTTTTGAATACAGTTTTCAATATGCTAGATAAATTCTGACAAGCAAACAAAAATGTATTGATTATTTATTCTTAGACGCATTTCTAGTTAAAAAGTTATTGCTTTGTATCGAGAAGTAACGCGTTATACTAGTCGTTGTGTTACTTTGCAACAGACTTAGAATAGCATAGGGCTTATTTCTCATATCCATTAATTTAATGATTAAAATGTATGTGCTTATTCTCTTGGAAAAATGGTGTGGTTCATTAGGACAAACAGAGCTGGGAGAAGATACAGAGCTGTCGTCGGAAGGACCCTGGTTCCAGCTCCAGGCTCCAAGCTGTCTAAATGGGTAAATCATTGTAAAATTGCCTTGGAGAAAAGCCCCAGATAAATAAACATTAAACACGACAGAACAAAAACGAAGCTGCTAAATATTCCAGATTTTTCTAACTAATTAGACTGTTGACATTCCTGTAACAGATAAACGAATGAAAGAAATAATATGTATCTCCATGATCGGTGAATAAAAAGATTCCATTGAAATTCATCTGGAATCTCCCAATGCTGCGGTGGCGCAGTGGGTTGGACCGCAGTCCTACTCTCCGGTGGGTCTGGGGTTCGAGTCCCGCTTGGGGTGCCTTGTGACGGACTGGCGTCCCGTCCTGGGTGCGTCCCCTTCCCCCTCCGGCCTTACGCCCTGTGTTGCCGGGTAGGCTCCGGTTCCCCGTGACCCTGTAAGGGACGAGCGGTTCTGAAATCTCCCAATGCCCACGTCAGACGCCCGAGGCATCATTGGCCATTAAGCCACTTCCCCGCCCTTTGTGGATCCACTCAGTGTGGCAATTTGTTATATATATACCAGCGCAGTGTCTAAAAACGAGACAGACAGCTTGGAGAGCTCTGGTCTGGAGTGTAGCTCGGTGACGCAAATGCATAGTCTAAAAGGCCACTTGATATTATTATGTTTACTAAAGTAACATATTACAACGCTTCCAAAAAAAAGAACATTGCTGTGACACGTTACTTTTTAGCTTTCTAAAGCTTTACACCAAACACCAGAAACCCATCACTTCGGACATCCGAAAGCCCAAACTGCGGTAATGGGTTATGACGTCATCACGCCGCGCTCCAGCGAGACGCTGCCGAAGGTGTTTTACCCGCAAGCAGTTTTGTCCGCTTATTAGTGTTTTGCTCAAACCTCTCTTGCTTGGTACGGGTTCACTGTATGTAACATCTTTTTAAAATGCGATGCACATCACGAGCAAACACGAAGGAATGCAACAGACGTCAGTTCCAATAATTAATCGAAATTTGCTTGTAACCAACTTATTTTCTGTTTTCGGTAACTGTGTGTTAAGTCATTCACGATTTCGTTCTTCTTTTGAAGTTGGTAGAAATGGCATGAATATTTGATTTTGTTTAGTTGCCCTTGATCGAATTACAAGAGCCCTACATGCTAATTACATTTCTCACAGGGCTGTCAGCGCGTGATGTACCTGCCTGTGTGCGTCAGGTGTCACAGGTAGTGTAACGTCGCATGTCACTTCATTACATTAAATACCACACACGCAGTTACACTGCACTGTACAATAATCTAAATTTCTTCCCATGTAATATTAAATCATACAAAGTGAAAATTATTTTCCTTAAAAAAACATTAAACACCACATGTCCTAGCGTTTTAAATTAAGGAATGCAGTAAATGCGTAATTCTAACTATTCCGGAACCACAGAGCGGTCGCTCAATTTTCCATAATTTTTCTTCCTTAATTTTACAGCATTATTCTTACACCTTCATTTCAGACGCATCCTTCATGTTTAGCTCTGCCTTTAGTCTTTGAGAAATCTGCCCACCCGCAAAACTGAAATGGAAGCTGTAGGAAATATGAACAAATACTATTTACATCAACCGGCTGTTGACGTCTGTCCTTATTTCCTACATTTATCTTTTACTTTGATCTTTATAGTAAAGGCCACGGACAGTCCATATAGTTGGACATGCTTTTCGCAGTGTCTTTAGACTAGATTTTTTTAAAAACTGAATTTAAGCAAACCCTTTACCAATGTTTTATAATACATTTTTGGCTCCTTCTAAATCAAGGATATGCGAACATATTTTTCCTCATACTGGCATTTAACGACGATTTGTACTGCGACGACAGTTAAAATGTATAATATGAAATGCAAAAACAAATTTCCGCACTGTTACTATAATTTTAAAAAATTATTAGACGTTCCTCTCTGGTTTTATTTTGAGATAATGTAATTTAGTTAGGAATACAGTTTAAATATATTCTCAGATTCTAACAACTAGTAAAAACCTAGCAATTAAATTAATTGTTCAAGTTCTAATTTACATTGTTGTTTTATCTAATCGAAACAAAAAGCACAGCTGTAACATTTAAATATGAGTTTCATTGTCTTAGCTTTAGCGGTCTTTTTCTATATCGTATGCTGTTTAGATTAAATTATCTCTAGCGTTATTGTTGCTGGTTCAGTTATTCTAACCCAGTGAGCTGTTGTAAAGAATATAGGGTTGGCATTAGATAAATTATTCTTTGAATTAACATGTGGTATTTTTAAAGTTGCTCTAGAATTGCTTTCGAAATAATAAAATGATGCAAACAGGCTTTAAAGAAAACGCTTTCTTAATTCAGATCGTTGCTATTGTTACATTTCAGGAAGAAATATATAACATTTGTGGAAGCGCACGTTATAGGCTTTTATTATGTGCGAGTTTTATCAGATATAAATGAGATGGGAAGTTAAAGCGATGTCGATCCTGTTGCCTCTCCTCAGATTATTAATGTATACACTATGTTGTTTCTTTACTGCTGTGTTCTAATTTTGTGGTCTTACCATGTGGAACATATGACATATGTGACATGAACACAGTGACCCTACCTGTGTCGCGTAAATTCCGGATCACAATTTAACGCTGATTCCACCTTCTAGTTTCCTAGAGAACTTTGCTTCTTACAGAAGCCTGGCTATGGAATGGAAGAATTAAAATGAAACTAATTAAAAATTCACGACGTGCGTGTAGAACGAATTGTTCCTTCCTTGTCCATCGAATTGGTAGCGATAATATTGTGACACCTTCGGGCCCCTTTTTCCTTCACTCACTAAAATGTTTCGTGTTTTTCCATGAGGCCAAGTCGTATAACAGGACTACGGGTAACATGTCCACATGACTTGATTCATTTATAATGAATGCATAGCTTTTTTTAGATTTTTTCATTCATTGTGCTTGCGATCTGTAATAACAGAAAAGGCAGAAATCCTCACCCGAGAAGTTACCTGGAAAAACTGCATGGAATGCACTTAAACCAGTCAATGTGAAATTACTAGGTAAAAACAAGTTTATACGACGGGGTTGTTTGACGGAATTTGTTTGTTTGTTCGTTACCTGCGAACTTTTCCTTGGCGAATCTGTGACTGCTCTCCATCCAGGGAAAGCTGAGGCTGCCGAAGCCTGGAACCGCACTGGCCATGGGAGGTGGGACCGCGGCAGCCAGGGGTCTGTGCGCCGGGACCCGGATCACGCCACCAGGAGCGAGAGTCAGGTTCACACCATAGGAGCTCGAGTCCTCGAAAGGCGCAGAGATGCCATGGAAAGAGCCAGGCAGTGCTGTGTATGGCGCCGTGCTTGCTCCGGTGGGGCTGCCCAGATGATAACTGCCCCCGGTATCCGAACTGCCTCTGTTGCTGTTTTGCTGAGAACCTTCCGGATCAGAGCCACTGAGGATCTGGTCGATTCCGAAGCTGATGGGTTCGTGCTGGGCGGCTTGGGGGGGCTGGCTGGGGCCGCTGGGGCTACTGCTTGGGGTCGGCTCCATCCTTTACTCCCCTTCCACTCCCAGCGCTTCTCGACTGAGCCCAAATAGGAATGGTGACCGATAGGCGCACTGAGAGTAAAAACAGGGTACGGAAGGAGGATGAGTGTGAAGTATATGGGAAAATCACTTGTACTCACTTCACGTCTTTCTTGCCGGTTAATAGAGATCAAAACAAGTTCTCATTTGGTTCAGCCTGCCGGATCCCTCTTTGGCGACACAGACTGACTCGTCCATCTGCATCGTAGCAAACGCCAGCGAAAGTTTGCCAAACGGATTTGGCTCTGAGGATCAGTTGGCTCTGCGCGGGATAGCTCCGTCTAACACCCCCCCCCCCTGCCCCGCACTTTCGTTTCGCCATCCTGTGTTTCCATTGGTCCGACCAAATTCCCCGCCATCCTATTGGCTGACATTTACACGTTAAGCAGCGAGACCAAGTACCGGCTGAAGAAACATTCCGAAGTGACATCATGTTGTAAAAAGCACACGGCAAATTCATTAAACTCGAGACTGTCCAATCGAGCTGCAATATATTGTGATCTCTGTATTATTAAAACATCAATTATCTCATATGAAACAGTTCCTGCATCCTAGACAATGTAGTCGTTTCAGTTTTACCAAGGTAAAAATAATTATTCCAAAGCATTTTAAGATGCTAATACCGCATGATTCTCCATGCGCTTACAGTTTAACCCAGTTTTCTTATTAAGCTGCGTTCGAATCATTAATATATGTTTATGAAGATTAATAACCTGTTATTTGCCATTCACCTGAAATGTTTAGGTGTAACTGGCCTAATTAAACTCGATAAACGTTTAATACTGAGGCAGGAACAATGACCATGATGAAGAGCACAAGCTTTTTTTTACTTTATGTGCAAGATTTTCATTGGAAGATGGACTCACGGAGATTAATTTGATTTATGTGTGATTTATTTCACCCATCGATCCTTTGTGAGAAACTAAGTGCAGTCTATAGTAGAGAGGCAATTTTCCATGTCTGCACGCAGTCCTGAAAATGATGTTCCATCTCCTTATCAATACCATTCCTCCTTTTAACTTACACGCATGTTGTTCTTATAACTTTTCTGACAATAACTGTATTGCACATATTTAAATTTGATATTTGAATATCGAAGTGATCTGGTAAATTAACAAGTATTAACCCTTGACCCTGACAGTGCTCTTGCGTCTGAGTTGGGAAATCTAAATTTAAGAGCATGATTCGATAGAAATTTAACATTTCCTATTGTTATAGTAATAACCAAACAATACAATAGTACTATGAAAATTCGGTATAAAACGGACGGTGATGACGGTCCAAGTGTACATGAGCAATTCGGTTCGCACTTTGAATAAAACACCTACGATAAGGTATTTCCATTTGTAAATTCACAAAAGTTGCGTATAAATAGACAACAAACATGAATTTGCAGAGAACAAAGTGCAAATCTGCCGTTAAACCAATCTTACTGCTCAAAAATTATTTCCGCTACTAGTACCCGACAACTGCCTATACCTTAGTATATCAATATAGAGATTTTAAGGTAAAGAATTATATTGAGTTCTATGTACAAATTATTGCACCGTACTTGAACCCTATAAATACATATGTCGCCATGGATGAATGCGTCAGCCAGCCCGAAAAAAACATAAGTCAAAGTAAACGATTATCTTAATAAACATGCATTATCATGCATGGAAAATCAGATATCCATCTTTATTTTTTGTTCTTGTGAAATTGCAATACATCTGTTAGGGTGATTTACGAGGTCACGTGTTTTTTTCTGCCTTACCGAGGAAATTCATTTTATCACCGCACTCTTGGTATGTAGGTAAGGACAAGGAAAGCAGAAGGACAAATTTAAGGACAGACACTACAGCAGCTGGAAGCAAGGGCTTCCCCTGAGGCCTGAAGTTTCCCAAACAAATTAACATTACCCAGTGCTTGCTTCATTAGACTGCAGCTACGCTGTCGAAATTACATTTAATGCCTGCACATAGGCCTACTTTGAGGAAGTATTTATAAGAGTTGGAGCAGCAGAGCCACGGTCGTGTAAACATCGCGGTAATTGCATTAAATGTAGATTTATTCATCTTGTATAACATTAATATTGTGCTATGAATTGCGTGCAGAGATTTTGTCTGTCTTGTAACAGTGGTTGAGAGTGACAGCGGCACCGTGTTTGTTTGTGCCGGAAACACAATTTCCACTCCTCGGTCTAATGCAATCAGAGCAACGGGAAACCCTATCTGTGGACAGCGGATCTAAGTGGTTCCTTGTAATCCGCCGCGTAAAGGCGATTACATCCCTTTGGCCAATCCGCCACGTTTGATTACCTCCAGGGAACTGAAATTGGGGGGAGAGCAAATCCGTTTACTTTGAAGTACTTGATAGTTTAATAGACCATTAGCGCCGATGCTTAAAAGCTTCGGTCCTCAGGGGTAGACGAGACAGGAGCAGAGTGGACCCTTACGTCAACCTTTAGCGCATGTCACTGAGCCTATTGCATTGGCGGTGTGTTCACCTGTCCGCTCGTACTGCAGCCCTGCCGTCCCTGTCCAACGGAACGAGGAAATACTGGATTACTTGCTGTATGTAACAAATCATTTCAGTATTTACGCAATCAATAATTTATGCGTGCAAAATTATATATAAAGACAATTTTTTTTTTTTTTTTTTTTTTTACTGGCGCTGTGGTAAGATCCCTTACCTTGTAATCAAAAGGTCCCAAGTTCGAACCTCCTCCTTCTGAAGTTCCTTTAATAAAAGTATTTACTTAATTTGTACAATAAGAACGGCCGGCGTGTAAACGCTTAAATCATTGAATGACGCTTAGTTTGTAGAAAAACCTGACACTCTAAGTCGGCGTGAACAAATCTGATTGAAAAACAAACAAACAAATGAAGGAGTAACATGTTCATTAACTCTTGACTTTATATGTAAAAAGTTGTAACTGTTCAAATTAACAGGTACAATGAACGAGCTGCCGGAGCTTTTTCACACTAGGCCTATTAAAGAGCATAGATTAAACAGAACATATTAAATATTTGTACGTTTCTCTTCTGAACAGTTGAAGTATAATTACTTATATGTGGGCTAGAAGTTAAACGTGAAAAATGTGAGTTTAACGACAAGAGCTTCTACCATCAAGCAGAGGCGCTACAAGTGGGAGGCGGGAGCCGCACATTTATGTGGCATCGATGATTCTGCTTTGTGCTCTTCCAAAAAGCACCGTGGTCTTTTTTAGATATAATGCCACTAAGCACCGGACTGTATTTCACTGATCTCAAAATTCCAAGCCTGTATTAAAGGTTAAATTATGAGGACTATTAAGTTCATTTCACAGTGACAATATTTCAGCCCTGTTTTAAGTACACACATGCATTTCACACACTGCGAAGTCGGACATTCATTAATATTCCCGGCTGCATTAAAAATAATGTAAAGTCTACCTTCGATAGCAAGAAAACGATATCTAGTGAGCACATTTTATATGGTTGCGAGTGAGCTGCGAAAGTTAGAAAATCGGCTGGAATGCATGGATGCTGCAGAGACACATCCAAGGTGAAGGTGCGAGCGTCAGGTTTACCACCCCCACCCAAAAAAAAAGACATTTTCTGTCATACGAGGTGTATAATCCGTTCACTGCCCCTCCCAAACCACAAAAATGTTCTTGCTCGTCTGCCTTGTGGAAGCATCTTCACATCATATGTCCCAGCGGATAGCTGAAAAAAAAGAACTGCTCGTTTTAAAGTGAGGGGAGATGACAGCGCTAAGACCGACACGAAAACATTGCCTGTTTGCACTAATTGGCCGAACGCAGGACCGTTGGAATCTAGTAAATAAGAAATGAATTCGCAGACTGCGTTCATTCACACGCTACTTTTGCGAAGCTATGAGAGTGGTGTGTCGCTCAGGGTGGACAGCAGACAGCTTGGAAATATAGTCCGCAGTGGCTGAAAGAGTCAAGAATTAGCCCTGAGTGTTTGATTGAGAAACCGAGAGGCGCGTTGGATAATGCGACAGAAGGAGAAGCGGTGTGTGAGCGAACGGGGGGAGACCTGGCATTGTGGATCCAGTCTCTTCCAATATTGTGTTAAACCGCATTATTTTCATTTTAAAAAACCAGTCGCGCCGTCCTGGCAATTGGTGGCCGTTTTATATCCCTGCTCTTTCGCTGCAGTGCGTGACGACTTGAAAGGCTTAAACTATGCGTTCGCTCGTGGCCTGAAAATGATCTCCAAAGCTCGACGAGAAGTATAATTTCGCGTGATATTGGCGCAATTGTTAGCTTTAACAAAGTTATGTATGAGATGTTTCGTTGTTGTTATGTATCCCCCATCTTTGCTTTTATTTTTAGTCATAGTGTACCCTTAATTTATGGAAACTCTGTTGCAGAATTTGCTCTGCAAGAAATAGAACTTTTTCTAGTAAATGAGCAAAAAAAATAAATAAATAAAAAAATGCAAAAGATGGTTGGAAAGACTTTTTTCTTTAACATTTTACTTAGTTCTCGGTGAGATTTAGTTAAAGGAATATGAATGTTTCCCTTCTTAATTTAAGGGCAATATACTTAGCATATTACTTCGGAGCCAAATAGCTCGTTAGCGCGCATAACAACAACTACAGAAAAGGGTTAATAGATTTTGTGGGACAGAATATGAAAAGACAGTGCTTGAAACCGAATATGTTCCTATATTGGAATAAAATGTTTTCTGCTGTGTACCGTAAATGGGCATTATTGCTATAGGCCTACAAACAAAGCCGCAGTTAGTTCAGCAATATTCTTGCAGCTCTTCTGTTAATTACATTTTATAATGGAAAAAATAATAATAATAAAACAAATGGCACTGCAACTTTGTGCCGTGTGAATACATCGCAACCCTGAAACCGGATCTGGAAAAGGAATGGAACAATATTTGAGTCTGCAATCCTGTCAGAGCTGACCGAGGCTAGTACGAATTCGAAATAAAGAGTTTTAAAATTAATCGTGATTAATCTTTGTTTGTTTTAATCGGGATACTTCTCTCCGATGATGTAATCAGCGTTAGCCATGCTGACATCCACGTTCTAGGCCTACACCTAGTGGGTCAAAGCGCTTAACCCCCGAGGGGTGTGCGCAAAAAGGGTGTCATTCACTCACCCACATTGCGACCTTGTGGCCAATATGGGATCAAACCTATTGGTGGAATAAATTAAAAGCACGACAGTCCCTCCACCGCACATGAAGGGGAATAAAGGAACGGGAGCCCGCGCATTGTTGGAGAAATGGCTTGATCTGCATATTGGGGGTCCGTGTCCTCGCCGGGGGCTCTGTTTTTATTGCGTGTGTCTGCTCTTATCAATTTCGCCGAGCGTTTTGAAAAGGAGTCTGGCAGGCAATGCGAGGCGCTCTGACAATATGCAAAAGACCGTTTCTTTTGAATAATAAATGATCCGCTTTTATAACGGCTCTAAAGTGCCTGTGATGGTACAATATGAAAAGGCTCGGATAAGTAATAGTGCATTTAAAAAGGATCTCGTATGTTTTTATTACTATATATATATATATAAAACAGACCGCGGAAGACTGAAAGAGGGAGACGGAAATTAGGACGGGTTGGAGTGAGAAAGATATCTATATTGTTGCAATAAAAGTGATGAAAACAAGTGAAGGCCAGGGAGATTCCCCCGCAGCGAAGCAGCCTGCTTAATGAAAGTTTACCGCTTCTTTCTTTCCGCCGCTCTTGTCTCTACTTATGAAATATTAACTATATTTTTATATAAAGCCACAAAACTTAATGGGCTCTCATCGCTTCCTTTGTTTTCCTTGTCGTTTATTTCTGATATTTCTCTGGTCTGTAATAGAACTCCTTTTAATTTGGTTTACATTGTTTGTCATCTGTCTCCGTCTGGCTCTCAAGTAGACTGACAGAGCCCATCAGCTGTGCTTAAAAACATGAACAAAACAAAACGAGATTATTCTTTGGCGGGATGGTCTCGCTCTTTTTCCTCCTTTCTTTTTTTTGTGCACAATACATATAACTGACTATATATTTTTCTCGGAATGGGCCAATGTTAAGCTTATATTGATGTAGCCTACCTACACTCTCATGTATTAAACATGTTATTGCTGCACTACAAGTGCATCGTTTGCGCATGTCAAGTTAATTTACCTTATTAAATTTAGCCCAGTGCGAATTATCTGTGCTTATTTGACACAGTGCTATTTTAGCTAGCAGCGTGTAGTATATCATCAATTACCATCCGAAGTTCATAACATATTTTTGAATTAAGTGCTAGATATCTGCTTGGAAACGTTACTGCACTGGTTGCTAAATGTCAGAGTAGTTTGAAAAAAAAAAAAAACAAAACCTGAATCCCATAGGCCTAAAAGTGAAATCTGAGTCTATACTGGCTGCTGTAGATGATTGGAAATACAAGTGAAATACTTTTTATGTGCCGAATAAACATAACTTTTAGTTGTACAAGTACGGAACAGTCAGCTGCACATGTTCCTCATTTAGCCAGTATTATTCATCCCTCAGGGTATTTTCCCGCTAAAATTGTTTTCGCGTTCTGTAAAGATCTAGATGAATGCATACCGCTTACATATGTCTCAGTTACACATGCACCTTTTTCCGGTCTAGACTCTTGAGTTAGGTTACCAAAAGGCTGTTACAAATAACAGGTGGCAGATATGTTAATTACTATCACAAACGAGCGCACGCGCGTATGTGTGTGTGTTTGTGTGTGTGTGTGTGTGTGTGTGTGTGTGTGTGTGTGTAGCTGCCCTGTGATGGACTGGCTTTCTGTCCAGGGTGTAAACTCCCTGTCCTGGCACCATATGTTTCTATGATAGTTTCCAGACCTCGCGACCCTGCAACAGGACAAACAAGTCAGTGTTATAATAAATATATAATATATGACATCCATTGAAACACAGCATACAATTTCTTCCATCGGTTTTTTTTTTTGTGTTGGGATGTTGTGGGTCATTCTTCATACACTGAAAACATAAATATTTAAGTTAAACTAAACCCAGAAGCATATAAAATCGACATGATAGTACACTTATCTATGCCCTCCTGTGAAGATGAAAGTACGGCCATCGACTGTGTCAGCAGTAACAAACCGGGATACAGTATCGGTCGAAACATTTACATACAACACACACGTACCAAGAAATCCTCCCTTTCTCAGTTTGCTTAGTTAGTTGTGTAATGTACAAAATAGTTCAAAAAATTTGTTGATGACTGCTCTTTTGCCACATAAAATACAGCCCTGGTGTCTATGACCTATACCTTCTTTCTTAGGATTTAATTAATTACCCTTTATGAGAAATCTAACTCATTGCTGGTTTATTTGAAGAAACTTTCCGTTTTCCAGAAATGATGGTTTTGGTGAAGGTTTTATGTTTACAAACGGACAGTTTTTAAAAATATTTTATGCATTACTTTGAAATATGTATGAAACAGACTACTTTGAAATGCTCCAAAATTTGAATATATAATGTTATGATATGAATTTGTATTTACTGTATGACTTTACTATTTCCTTACACAAGTATATGTAGAGTATAGATAGATAGATAGATAGATAGATAGATAGATAGATAGATAGATAGATAGATAGATATTCCATACTAGAGTATAGTTTCAATATATTAAAAAGGTCACGCCATCTACATGAGAGCCCAACTGTAGCAAACCCAGCGTACACAAGAGTTCACTAAGACCAGACCATTAGAAGACCATTAGAAGACTGTTAGAAGACCAGCAGAACACAAGACACAGCAAAGAGTTTGGGGAAAGAAGTAACCGTCTGCGAACAGAAATCTCTTTGCAGTGGAATAGTTCCGATCATATGTTAGTTCAGTGATATGTTTGCCACTTGGCATCAGAATTTTGGAGGGAGAAGTAATGAATCTTTTTGGTCACGAATGTGTCCCCAACACTTCTCTCTTAATGTCCTTCTGCTGGACTCACTAGCATTTATTTTAACCATGGTGCCACACCGTCTTCGTTAGCCTTGCGCTGGAGTGTGTCTTCCACAAGTCCCCAAGACCTTCAAATGTGAGGTGCCTGGACTAGGAGCTGAGGAATCTCAAGATTTGTGCTAACATTTGCAGCATTTATTTACTCAAAAAGAAGGAAATGAAGCAAAATCACCACCTTTACACATTTGGACTTTGTACATTGAAAAAAAAAAATCAGCTAAAAAGCCACATTCATGGGTTTGGTCTTCTAAGCCCCTTTACATGCACTGTAATAGCAACATTGTGTTTGTGTCAAATTCTCTGCCTAGGACTTAATGTTATTGTTATTTTGGTGCAAATCATCTAGTTGTTAAGTCATTTGTCTGGTTTTGACCCCTCTAAAGTCAAGCCTTGGTCTTCAGCTAAGGATAATTTCTAATATCAATCTCAGCTATACTACTAAACACAACCAGAACCTTTCAGTCAGCCAGTCATGGGAATCATACAATGCATTTAACATTGCAAGCAATGAGACTAATCCTGATGCACTCACTAGTGCTACTGTCAAACAGACTTTTACTGTCATACACACACATTGAAACATGTCACATGCAATGGTCACAATGTATGTTGTCCCCCGATATTTAACTTCCAAAAGTAATCTGTGCACAATTTGCACTTGGTAACTAAGATGAAGAACATATGGTATGGTTTTCAAATTATCTTTTAAAGGCTGTATAGAGTATTTAGTAATTGTATGCTTGATAAAATTGGGCTTCCACGAAAGGAACACTGAACTTCAGTAAAGGCATCAGCAAAATAATTAAATTAGATGATAGATAGATAGACAGATTAAAAAACAAGAACAATTTCATTGTTTTTCTCCGGTTTTAATGAAGAACCAATGTTTTAAAAATTGTATGCCTTAGGTGTCAAGAACCTAAAACTATACACCTGGTGAAGGCTGTGAGAAAAAACAGATTAAATTCTTAGTAATTTTTTTTTTAAATTGCTTGTGCATGCACATGTGTGGCATGTATCTGTTACTCAATATTCTGATGATTGTATTTTTCTTTGTGGGAAGCCCTCTTCCACTGTCATCAATACCAATGAGGCTTTCCGCAGCTATCAGCCTGAGAGTATCTGCTGTTAAAGCACTAAAACACTCCTTGCATTATTTATTCATTTAACATATCAGAGAGGGCTGGACAGCTATAATACCGCTTTGAGTAAAACAGCAATTGCAGTGGAGACATAAAATATATATGCTGAAAGTTTGCATGCAGCTGAACAAATACATTCATAATTGTAGCATACAGAAACACATAGAGACAACACAAACTTTTCAGTAGTTTGAAATCATTGTCAGGCCAGACGTGCACCACATTGGAGTACTGAAGAAAAAAAAAAAAACTGAGACAAAAGAATTTTCTTCAGCAGACCAACGGAAGCCATATAAGGTGCATACAGTATATGTGCATGGTACATAATGAATCTCCAACTCTCAATAATACAGACCAAAATAGTGAAAACTAAATTATTTTAATAGTATCTAGCTGGCGCAAAAGACAGGTGCTGGTAGATTCTGGTACATAAGGATAGTACAGTTTATTCATGAATGAACATGTATTGGACTGACTTTCCAGTGCATTATGATGTTATGTTTCAGTATATTTTCTAGAATTTTCAAAAAAGACAAAAGGAAGCAAAGTGGAACACTGAAAAATGACTAGATTTTAATATTTGGAGTGACTTGCTTGGGTAAAATATTTAATAATATCAAAATATTATAAATGCAGCCTTCTTAAGGAAGAATTGTAAATGCTTTTATTGCCTTATTTTGGCAATATTATGTTGTGGGTTATTTCAATAAAACATTTCACTTATATGCAACAAGATTACTATCATATTGAAATGATTTTAAAAATGAATGTACTCTTATCTCCCATTAACCGGTCCAAATTTGTTGTTATAAACAGACTGCATATCAGAAAAAAAACAAAAAATGAAATTACTTATTCTATTGCTTCCAATGGGGAAAAAGTCCAATTCGTGCAAAGTCCATATGAAGCTCATGCCAGAATCACGCTAAATGACACCTAATGTCTGAGGAAAACATTGAGCAACACAGTAACATATAATGAATTACAACTAATAGCAAGATTTACTTAGTGGACAATTAAATATAGAGGGTACTTTTTTTTTTTTTTTTTTTTGTGTCATGAAGCTGTTTTCGAATTGTGTAGGTCCCAGAAGCATTTCTGAACCAAGTGTGTGGTTGTAGCAAATATTGTGGTATATGAAAGTTTTCTTATTATTCTGCATCTCAGAGTTTTTTTAAGTCTACATTTTCTTTTAATTTCATTATATTTTATTGTTGTCTTCCACTCCAAATTGTAAATACATAAAGTAATTAAAGATTTATTGTTTTATAGTTGCTGTTTTTAAAAGCAGGGGGTGCGGTGGCGCAGTGGGTTGGACCACAGTCCTGCTCTCTGGTGGGTCTGGGGTTCGAGTCCCGCTTGGGGTGCCTTGCGGCGGACTGGCGTCCCGTCCTGGGTGTGTCCCCTCCCCTTCCGGCCTTACGCCCTGTGTTGCCGGGTAGGCTCCGGTTCCCCGCGACCCCGTATGGGACAAGCGGTTCTGAAAATGTGTGTGTGTGTGTTTTTAAAAGTTTTACTATAGGCTAAGGATAAGTTATCTGCGGACATGTCAAGAAGGGTAAGGTATATAAAATAAAATAAAATAAACAATAATAGTGTGTGCAAGGGGGTGCGGTGGCGCAGTGGGTTGGACTGCAGTCCTGCTCTCCGGTGGGTCTGGGGTTCGAGTCCCGCTTGGGGTACCTTGTGACGGACTGGCGTCCCGTCCTGGGTATGTCCCCTCCCCCTCCGGCCTTCCGCCCTGTGTTGCCGGGTAGGCTCCGGTTCCCCGTGACCCCGTATGGGACAAGCGGTTCTGAAAATATGTGTGTGTGTGTGTAGTGTGTGTGGCTTTCAACGAAGGAGATGAAGGCTATATGTTTCGCTTAAATAAATGAATAATCACAACGTTAAAGCACAATCGTGCAAAAAAAAAGACATGTGAGTATACACCACAGACTGCATGAACACAACTGAGAGCGTGGGTACCCTGTTCCCACAATGCACTGTGCCTCACAGTCTCTCACACAATTTTCAGTTGCACTCAGTTTGTTTTGCTTGACGCAATGCCACGGGCCTGGACTCTATGTCACAGAACAGCTATATGAAAATCTGGATCGATTAACAATAAGTGGTATTAATAAATACAGACAAAATACACGAAAAACCAAATACTGGGAGCCTGGATAATGGGGATGAGTGTATATGATACATTGGAATGAGCGGCCCCTCCATTAGACTGGTCATGCAAGGGCGAACTGAATGCCTCTCAGTGCCAGTAGGCAGTGTACAGTGGAAAGTAAGTACATCCTGTCATCATGTGCAGGATGAGCACATGAGAGCTACTGATCCACACTTAGTTTTTTCCTTATAATATTAATAATGTATTTGTTATGACATAGCTGATGTTTTCAAATAATTTGCTTATTTTTTTGTTATTTAACACTGCTCAGAACATAACTGTAAAGCTCTTTTTCTTGTGAACTTGATCACACACACGGATATTAAACAAATTCCAGAGAAGGGCAATAAAGTTCATTCTTATGAAATTTTGAATGTTGACGGTGACCTTGAGGCTGGACATGAGTGTGGAGATTGTGCTCTTTGTTCAGTTGATACATCTGGTAAAGAAAGAGTAGACACGGGTTACTGTGACGCAGGGTAGGAACCTGATGCAGTAAATAAATGCGTCCGGGAGTTGATTATAGGCCTCTCGCTGGGATAATCTCAAAAACTGTAACAGCAAAACACTTCCCCGGGTATGGAAGGGAGGGGTGTGTGCTTCACAATGAATAACTGCCATGCTTCTGACAGCTGTTTAAGACAATGGGCAATGCTTCATGGTAACATGCTCATTGGGAATACTCAGAGAACAAAGGGTGAAATAGGATCTGCCTCAGGGAGATCATAAAGCCTTCCTGTGTTTTGGGAGTCGGAGCCGCAAGCACGGCAGCCACCAGGGCAGGCCCATTTGCACCCGTGGCCCAGCTGTAGGTTGCACCGGCAAGTTACTTTCACCAACAGCCACCTATCTTGGAAAAAGTGAGAGACCGTATGAAAAACTTAAACCTTGGGCATAAATTCCCCAATCTTCGTCCATAACTTTCAGCATACATTCAGGATCAACTCTGGGTTTCAGCGAACAATCAATGAAAAATTGATTGCATCCACTCATTGAAAACACCGTTGTCTTGACTGCATTTTCACACTTTTTTGAGTGTGTGAAGACAGTTCAGCAAACCAGCAACCTTTTGAGCAGAAAATCAGTCCTGCTGTCCCTGGTTCCATTGGGTATCGTAGATTCACAGTGTGATCTTTGTTCAGCTCTGACATTTAAGGCTCCACCAAGAGACTTGTATTATCCCACTTTTGCAGTATAAGAGGATGCACAGGCAAAGTGGTGGTAGTCAGCTGAAGTGGAAGGACTGTTTTGGACTGTCTCATGCAGGGCCAGTAGAGTTGGGCTGATGGTTGAATGCTTGGCTTCCTTCCACGCATCTGAGAAACAAGGCAGGGGGTTAGGGCTCTCTTAGAACAAAGATGAAAGAAATAGACAGTAATGGATCCCAATAATCTTCATAAATAAGAGCTCCCAGATAACCCTCCGCTTGGGTGAGAGCCTTTTGTCTATTTTATACTCTTGCAGGGAATTTTATCTTGAACCTGACTTCAGCATCTGTCCTGTTGATGTGTTTTGCCACTCTTTAACGTGTATCAGACGAGCGTCAGCGTCACAGTTTCGCACACCTTGAATTGAACTGAACTGAAGACTTTATTGTCATTGAGCCGCTGTGCAATACACCTTTTAGTAGTGTGGGCAGTGTTACTTTTTACAAGTGTCAGTGTTAGTTGTGTTTTTTCCAGGATTTGAGTGTGTTACTGCTGTGTGTGATAGTATGTTCTGTTTTTGTTAGCTCTTTGGATCAGTGCTAGTGCTGCGTGTTAGCGGTGTTTCTTTCTGTTACTGCTCTGAGCAATTGTTGGTGTTGTGTGTCAGGGTAAGCACTTTGTGTCAGTGTTAGTATGCAGATGACTGCTCAGCCCCTAGCCCTGTAAATGGACGTAATGGCAGTTAATAAAAGTCGATTAACCTGCTTGTCGCTTCACTTCTCATTGTGCTCCCAATGGCTGTCTTTTGACCTTCTCACCCTGACTGCTGCCTAGCGGTAGGGGGTGAAGGGGGGCGACCAGCTGCCACCAGCCACCCGCCCTGTCTCCTTGGCAGCCGCTGTACTGTAGCCCCCTGCTTGAAGTGGTCTCCTGGCCCCTTGGGAAAGGGCCGGCTGTTTCCCCACCAGTCCCCCCCACAGGCCCACCTGCCCTGCCCTAGGGCAGCATCCCAGAATCCTGCCCTCATCAGCTCACCCCTATCCTCATTCCTCTGTCTTTCTCTCTGTTTCGCCTAGGGCATCTGACAGTCCTCTCTGTCTTCCTGTCTGAAGCTTTTTCTCTATTCATACCCTCTCATAAAAACTCTTCATTTATGTGGCCTTTTTGTCGAGCAGTGCATTGTTTGGGTTTGCAAAGTTGGACAAAAAGCAAGCCCTGACAGTAGTCATTCATCTCTCTCATGTCTGTCTGCCACCAGCTCACCCTTTGTTTTATCATCTCATACTCACCCTTTCCCTCCATCCTCATTCCTCTTAACAACAGAATTTACAAATATTTTTGCATTGCCTGGTATCTGTTGCGTCAATGCCAAAGTTAACCACAACGCAGAACGGATTTATGTTTGTCCAGCTTAAGGTAGTCAGCAAATACACGGTGTAGTGTTGACTCCCTCTGGGCCTGGAGGCTGGACGTAATTTAGAATGGACTGGTGCCCAGTGGGGCTGAAGTCTCCAACGTCAGTCTGATATGGGTGGGTCATGCTTTGGTAAAGAAGGAAGCTCCTAGACAGGGTTCTGTAACGACACAGAGGGCTAGGGAAGGAGATGGAAGAAAAATGGTAGCATAGGTAGAGTCTCAGAATGATGAGAGTTACACTGTTGTATTATTCTCTGGACAGAGAGATTGGTGATGCTGTGTGTTACTGGTAAATTTTCTGAGGCTGATGTTTCAGCATTATTGGTCAGTTCACAGATACTGATTGTTTTTGTGTGTTATTGCTGAATTCACAGAGAGATTGCTATTGTATAATTGGATTCACAGCGAGTTCTGTGTTACAGCGTAGCATCAGTAGATGTGTGAAATCACTGGGGCTGCTTGTGATACCGGTAAACCTAGCGACAGAATAGCAGGTAATGTATTCAACTACTCTCCTGCCATTTTATTTTATCACTTTGGAAATGTAACATCAGCAAATGCAATAATATAGAAATGTAACACACTGAGCAGAGAGAATATGTATATAAAAAACATAATTGAGATTGATCCACATAAGACTCTCTCTCTCTCTCTCACACACACACACACACACACACACACACACACACACACACACACACACACACACACACACGCTGAAGCCACTCGTCCCAAGCAAGGGGTTGCAGCGAGCCGGAGCCTAACCCAGCAAGTGCAAGGCCGGAGGGAGAGGGGGGGACACCCAGGACTGGATGCCAGTCTGTCACAAGGCACCCCAAGTGGGACTCAAACCACAGACCCACCAGAGAGAAGGACCCGGCCAAACCCGCTGTGCCACCGCATGCCCGACCGCATAAAATTGAGATGTTAAAATATATAAAATGAAGCATTTCTAAAATATGAAAGAACAGAGCAAGACCTGTGTCCAAGGAGGTACAGGTCATACCCAGTGATACATGGAATTTAACCTTTCACCTTAGACATCTTACCTGTGACAACAAAACTTGCATGTGATGTGTGCAATCAAAGAAGTAAGAAAACTTTTTCCCTGGACCAATAGACTTTCATAAATTATGAGTTTAATATTGGCACACAGACTCTGGACTTGTGAATAGAAGTGGCTAAACAGGAATTTGGTTGTAAAAAGGCTGAAAGTTACTTCACATTTTTTGTTTTCTTCATCTGTATCCAATATCCAGATCTGGGTTTTTTTTAATGGAATGAATTCTGAGTGTGACTGCGGTTTGCCTGATGGATGTATCATGTGACTATAGCAAAAGATCAGTGTGGACAGGCTGGAAGAGGAGGGACTTAACAGGAGGAGAGGAAGAATGCCATTGTTTTTCCAACAAATCTGGGTTTTCACTGATCCTCCAGTACCATTAAAGTCCTTAGAGGCTAATCTTGGTTCTGTTTTTACACAGAGATGGTTGTAATAATCATGAGAGATAGATGGAGATGGGTAGAGCACAAACGCAATCTCAGATCACTTACCAAACCCAGAGATAGAGGATTGCATTACATTCCCTGGAGTAATGGACGAGTGCAGATGGGGGAGCGGTTGGTTAGCAGATGGGTATGGCCAGCGTAGGGGAAAGTACTATAGCTGTGATGTGCTGAACTGTGGGACAAAAACCCACAACTCCTTTAAGTTCTTGCACAGTTTGCTATTATACAGTATAATTCACATTCTTAGTTAACTCAGCACACAGCTTTACACATTTATACAATTTGAAATTTGTTGAAGCATCACACTCAAGGGTATGACAGCAAGACCCTTCTAGAGACTAGAAATGATGATCACTTAATCACTAGCCAGTTCCTTAACCACTATATCACCTGTACAAGTTTCTCCATGGCTTGGAAGCTATGTTTAGTGCAACTTCAGCACACAGCTAAGGGGGTTGTTCCAACCGAAGTTTGGATTGATGAATTTGATTGTCTCTGCGCTCTCATGTGTAGTTCCCATAATAGTGGCAGCTGATTGATAGCACCTGAACAATGACAATGCTCAGATTCATAATGTGGCTTTACAAAGAACAAACTGCAGGCATAGCCTCAAGATCTGTGTAGTCCATGATCCCACTTCTATCTCTGTAACATGTTGGATTGAGGATGCTATGAGGAAGACTTGGCAACTAATCCCTAGAGTCACAGCAGATGAACGCTTGGCTCTCAAACTACCACTGGACAAATACTTTACCCCAAAGATGGACTGGACAAACCTTTAGCTTTCAAAGTTAGACAACACAAACATCTGGCTTCTAAAGACAAGCAGGACATTTATCACTCAAGACCCAGGAGAAAGACAAACAGAGCAATGGCTTGTGGAAAAAAAACTTAAATTTAAAAAATGTGTTTGCCGTAGGAAGATAAAGACTGACAGGCCGCTCCTCACTCCAGTCTCAGAGAAGAGCAGAAAGAAAGACAGCACTGAAACACAAGTTCAGTGAAAGTTATAGCTCATTGTCATGGCCAGCGAAAGTGTTCCCACCTGAGTAAGATGAAGTCACACGGGTCTTGAGTTTGAGAGGGACTGGAGATCTGCGCTGTGGACATCACGCCATGGAGTCTGCTGCTGTGCTCCTTTTTTTTTTCTCTTGTCTTATTCTCTCTCGCTTCTCGATTAAGGCCTGGAGGTAAGACGATAAATCTAAAGCGTGCTGAATGAATGCCATTCATCATATTCATTTTCTTGTCGATACAATTATGAAAAGCCCCTGGCCTTTTCTCTCTCTGGAACTCAATTTGCTCGCAGAAACGCAATTAGTTCAGGAGAAGTGGGAGACAGCTATCCCACGCCTCCCCCGCCCCACCCCCCCGCACTTCTTCATCCCCGTTTGTGTCTCCCAGTCTTTCACTAGAGCTGGCCACCTCTTTATCCAACCCACTGGATGACATGTGAAACATGGGGGCAGAGGGCAGGAAACGATTGGCCTGCATACAGACCTTGTACCCATGTAGTCTCAGCGCAGCACTAAGCTACATACTGACCTCTGCTGGAGATCCTCAATACTGTGTCCCTGTGGCTCTGAAATGATGCGGCCAAATGCACCTAACTTTTTACATGTCCTATTTCTGTTCTGTTATCCCCTCTGATAACGCTGCATTCTGATGTCTAAGTTTATTTCTCTTCAGTTTCTATGTTCCTGCAACAGTGGAGTTGGGGTTGGGGTCTCCAGTGCGCTCCAAAAAAGTGTGAGGGACCACTTGTCTGATAAAGTTGGATATTTATAAATAATTCCATTGAATTTCAACAGCTAATTGTCCTGAGGAAGGTCACAGTGAACTGGGGCCTATCCCGGAAGCATTAGGTGGAAGGTTGAGGGGGTACACCCTTGGACGGGATGCCGGTCCATTGCAAGGTAGCCTCTCACTCACCCACCCATTAACACATTCTGGGCAATTTAGCACCACCAGGTCACCTGAACTGCATGTTCTCAGCCTGGGGGAGGAAACTCACACAGACAAGGGGAGAACATGGAAACTCCACACAGACCGACCGTGGATCGAAGCCACATTCTCTCACATCACCCAAGAGCTGCAAGGCAGCAGCGCTACTCTCTGTGCCACCGTGCAACCCCTCATGAATAACTGTTGAAATATTTATAAAACTTTTATAACTTTTATTGAACTTATAAAGCTAAAGAAATTAATAGAAGAAACTGCAGCATAAACTAATGAATTCTGAACATTATGCTGTATCTGTTTCAAGATTTGAAATGCATATTCGCCAAGCATCAAACAGATTACTGAGCTATAAATTTTAAGGTTTCCTTTCCTCCATCCATCTCTCTGCTTCTGTTTCTCTCTCCTCTCTCCCTCTCTCTCAGGCGTTGTGCCAGCACGCTGGTGTGTGTTGCAGCTGCCCTCTCAGTGTCGGTTCAGCACACAGCCACTGGGACGTGAGTGAGGGCGCCCTGTCTCTGCAGTCCTGCTGACCCCCCCGCTGACCCCCCAGCTGACCCCCAAGCTGTCTCCACAGCACTCCCATGCCAGCCAGGGTAAGGAGAAGCAAAGGACGCTGCTCGACGGAGGGGGCTCACCTTATTGGTGGAGGTTAGCCTCCGTCTGATCTGTGCCGCAATGGGAAAGGCATGGGTCATGTGATTAACAGGTCCAAAGTCTAGGCTCAGTCTCATGGGTCAGCGCTTCAGTGGAACCGTTTCTGAAGAAAGGAAGTTTTCATTTCACAGCAATGAACTGAGAAAGTCAGGGCTCTTCCGACAAACCTGTGGCAAGTGCGCTCTTTTCGGAGAATCAGTGTGTGAGCCTTTGTATATAAACTCACATTAAATGTCAGTTTACCTGTTTTTAGCACTGGAGGTATGTCAATATGCTCATTGTGTTGATGTTAACTAATTACTATGTCAGACGTTAATTGATTTCTACTCAGCACCAGCAGATGGAATGATTATGAGCCTCTAATGAGCAAAGCTTGAAAGATCAATACCTCTTATCTTTTGAAGAGTAAAAGAGGTATTTAGGTGAGCTGAAAACCATGAGAGCAAGTCACTCTGGGATTAATAGAAAACAGTAAGAGAGGTTTGCACCCAGGACTATATGAAACGGTACAAGAGACTCAATCCTATGTCAGGGTGAACAAATCCAGCAGAGTTTCATGCTTATGACCTATTAAATACACACCCTTCTGTTCAAGTTTGCATACACTCACACATTAACACTCATCAACAAATAGCCCATGCCGCAAGTTGCATGCTGTTATGACACTGGCGATCACCAGCGCACCATCGGCCTTTTGCGCTTTTTTATGATGAATATCTCCATTCTGAGGTCTGTTGAGGACCTCTGATGGCTTAAAGAGAAGAAGAGAGGTGACAGGAAAAAGCCAGCAAACACTCAACCCCCTGACTCGGCCCCCCTGGGGCTGAGGCTGAATAATTCATCTCTCCACTAATGTTTGCTATTCAGATGGCGGAGAGAGGGGAACGGAGAGAAAAAAAGAGAGAGCCAAACATAGAAAGGGGGCATGGACAGAGAGAAGGATGGAAAGAGAGAGTGAGCGAGAGATGGAAAGAGAAAGAGCAAGGGATGGAGAGGCATTAAGAGCAAAAGGGACGGAGACAAAGAGCGAGAGCAAGAAGGATGGAGAGAGAGCCAGACCAAGAGGGATGAAGACAGAAAGCAAGAGCAAGAGGGATGGAGCAATAAGAGTAGCTGAACGAGGGCCTCTTGGGCCCTTGAGGGCAGACTATTTAAAAGTTATTAAGACACATCTTTAAAGAGCCAGCAAGCTGTGGGGGGGGGGCGCTATTTATCTTTGTCCCCCACCCACACTAGTGAGCACTTCTCCAGAACACAACCCCTGTGTCACAATCCTAGTGACCCTCTCCTCAGCGAGCCATGGTGTATGTGAATGATGGGGTGGCGAGGAAAATCTCAGCATAGCCTTCCTTCACACTTTAAATCAAGACCTGGTCTGCTTTGTCCTAAATTATGCTATGCAACAATATTACCTGAAAATCATGGTTCTCTCTCACACACAATCACAACATTATAAAAGCAAAGTACTTATGCACACAACAGCATGCGCACACCTAAAACGCATATTTTCACAGCAACAAGAACGCACAACAGTGTGCGCATGTGCTGTTTAGGCACACAATGACTCACACAGCCTTTGACTAAATCCACGACATGATGGAGGAGGGAAGGAGGCAACAGGAGGTGCTGTGGGTGGACGTGTACAGGAGCAGAGACGCACTCTGAGGAGAGACCATATAGCAGAGAAGAGGTGAAGGAGTTGTGGTATTGTGAGGTGGGGGGCACAGGGAGCAGGAGGACCATGTGTGAAGACAGAGCTGTCCTCTGTGGGGGCCCTCCCCCAGTCACCCCCTCCCCTTAGTGATAATTGATTCCAACCGGGCTGTGCTGATTGGTGTGAAGATTCCTAGGGGTGGGCAGAGGAGGCCAGCTGTCCCCAAACACAGCTATACCCCACGCCCTCAACCTCACCCCCATGCACTCTCTGTGTGGACATGGACCAACTGCTGTCCTCCACAGAACTTGATTGTGTCCATCAGGTTCCCTCTGTGGAACAGACATGGAGATTATCGATGTGCTGCCCTACTCTCTTTCTCATTGGTGCTGGTGAGATCAAGACTGTCATACACAGAGCAACACCGAGGAACCGGTCCTGCAGGATGATGCACGGGGATCGACGCCGCCACCCGCAGAGCGAGACCCGGAGACACCGAGGGACACGGCATGATGGACAGCAGCGCAGGGTGATGCTGAGCAACGGCGAGTGACATGAACAGACAAAAGGCGACATGGAGGGACGCTGAACTACACGTAACGACACTGAGCAACAAAGAGTAACCCCGATGGACACGGCTCATTTTAACAAGCAGGTCCTCCTCCCAGTGTTCCAAGTGTTGTTGATCCAGTAGTGTCCTTGTCCTCTGAAATTCTCGACCCCCTTTCCACCAGCAGCGAGGGGTGAAGCGGGAGATAGAGATGTGCTGAAAAGGCGGGGCAAGTTCGGACTCTACAGCTGCTGCTCGTCCCTGGTTTGTACCCTTCAGCGAGGCACCTAGATGAGTGAACTGAAACGGTATTGGGTGGATTGTAGGCCATGTAGGCCGCCTTTAGTGAAAAGGTTCTGCTAAGGCACTAAGTGTGATGCAGTGAGTGGCACTTAGTGTAAATGATGGGGCAATACTGCCCAACTCAGGCCCCTGCAGAGGCGGTACACAGGGACCACAGCTCAGACAGATTGTGCGGCGGCTCCATCTACGCATCTCCCTCCCTTTCTTATGAAGCGCTACCGTGCCTAATGTTGTTTTAATTGCCGCTAACCACGGTGCAATGGCCATCCTGTCACTTGATTGGTCTAAACGCAATTAGCAGCTTTATTAGGCCACGGTGGCGATGTGCACCTCACACACACTGTGAATGTGGCAAATGCGGCCTGTCTCCTTTTACCTCCCGCTCTTCCCCCGTCTCCTTTAATGCTCGTCTTCACCAGAGCAACATGAGAACAACAGTCTGAGGGTTTCGCCACTACGCATTTCTCACTGAGACGAGCCTAGCCATAAATCAGCCTCTCCGAAGGAAAAAAAAAATCACTTAAAGTGAAAATTAATAATATTTAGGACCTTGCCACAAAGTTTCTAGCTACATATATGGGTTAATACAACTGAAATTTCAATGACTGATCATAGTGCCTCAGGTCCATGAACTCCATGGATGGTATCAAATGATATGGCCAAAACAGGTATAAATTCTGTATGTTATTGTGCAGGTTTTGGGCATCTGGGTACTTAACACAGTGTCCTTCGTTCTGGTGTGTGATCAGGCACATGTGATCTGTGTGTGTGTGTGAGACTGCACATGCATGCTTTATCTGTGCATCTGAAAGGCTGTGTTTGCCCACATTTGCACCCACACAAGTTTATAACTGTATTTGCCTCACTGCACGTGTGCCAACATGCCTGCTTGTGTGTGTGTGTGTGTGCGTGTGCGTGCTTTTATGTGTGGCTATGCATGTGTGTGTCTTCCAAAGCAGGGTGGAAATGGGCAGAATATTGAGCGTGTCTCAACACCCCACTCCAAAGCAGCAATAAAGCCCACTTAAACCACAATATTAAAAAAACGACTCAGGGAGAAGGGGAACGAGCAAAGAAAGAACCAAAAAATATTGGACTTTTTCCTTTCACTCTTAAGTTAGAAAAAATACACATCTTTAAAGGTCCAAATGACCACTCAAATTGGATAGTGCATCATTTCCTGTCAAGCTGGAGAAAGCAACCAGGACAGCTATACTTCATCATTTTGGTGATTTAATACCAAAGAAATATATTAAAATAATAAAAAGAACGCCGAAATGCCCCGAATTTGCAGTGATAAATAGCCCACCCAGTCTTTATCTGATTAGCTGCGCTAACAGATATATTGCGTCCAGGATGTGTGCAGACACCACGCGATTGTATTCCAATAAAAAGTTGCATATTAAATTCCAACACAGGGAGAGAGAGAGCAGACCTTTCGCTGTAAACCTCTGACAAAGAAAAGGAGGGACAGAGAGAAAGGGAGGCAGAATACAGGAGCAGACCATAACACATAAGCGAAAGCAGTAAGTCCGAGCAAAATCTTCCACTACGCTGAGAGTTAGAGCCGCATTTCACAGCGTACCGGAGTCAGAGCAATACCTTCTACCGGAGCCAGAGTGAGAGCAGCTGCCATCGCTGACCTTGAATTAATTCATCTCACACTGCTTCTGAGACGCATCCCTATGTACACCTGCACTCAGACCGAGAGCATCTCATAGCACTTTACTCAGCATCACGGAAACATCCTTGCATTTTGACCAGACATCACTTTTACAGTCCATACATTCTTCTAAAAAGACACGAGCACGAAAGAGAAACACCCTCGCGCTGTTCATTAGCGTATGCTGTTGTTTTGCTGTGCACACTGTATACTGTGTACTTCTCACTGCCGGCCTGGGAGTGAGCAAGCTCTAATTGTCCTCAGACTCATCAGGAAGATTTTAATTAGAATTAATTAGCACATTTGCTTATGCAAATGCATGCAATTAAGTCATATTATTTTAACAATTGTTTAGTAAACAGAACACTCTCTTAATCATGGAAGAGTGCAATATATCCGAAAGTAAATTAGGTTTTGCTAATTTAACTCATTAGATTAAATTGCTAATTAACGGTCCTTAATTATGAGGGGAATATTTCTTTCAGGACGGGGTTCGTCTGTTTGCAGTTCTTTGCAGAGAGATGGAAGGACAGACTGATGCGCAAGCAGAGATTTACAGGTCTTGCTGTTTAACAGTAGCGAATATACTATTACTTTGATCAGAGCAGTCGACTACTGTAGTAACATTGGACATAAAATATGGTACAAAAACCCACGTCAAGACTATTAATACTTCACAAATAGTTTTAGAAACAAAAACAGAAAAGTACCAGAAAATACCCTGCAGGCCTCAAGAGCAACATGTCCCTTTTTCTGTGACAATACAAGCCCCCATCATTCTGTCCACAAGACTGGATTACTGGATTCAAGTTTTACGTGATGAAAGCAAGATACTTCAAGCCAGTATTCATATTTTCTTCACTGGGTCTGCTGACCTTTCCTCTAGCCTCTCTCAGGAACTCCCTGTTGTTATGATGGGTACAGCAGGAAATGTGACAAAACATTCCTCAAAATGCACAAATACATTTCTCACAGATGCAGCTGATAAAAGAACAAGGCTCATTAATGACATCAAAAAAAAAAATTATGGAGGTAGTATGTTGATGCAACAGGCAGTGGGCTGGTATGGTGGCACAGTGAGTAGCGCTGCTGTCTCACAGTGCCTGGGGGGAGCGAGAGGGCATGGGTTTGATCCCCACTCAGTCTGTGTAGAGTTTGCATGTTCTCCCTGTGTCTGTGTGGGTTTTCTCTGGGTGCTCTGGTTTCTTCTCACAGTCCAAAGACATGCTGTTCTGGTTTCACCATAGTGTGTGAGTGACAGAGGGAGTGTGTTCCACTGATGTATGGATGAGTGACCCAGTGTAAGTAGTGTCTCTAGCAGTGTAAGTCACCGTGGTGAATAAGGTGTGTGGGCTGGTAACACTACATAATATCCATTGTAAGTTGCTTTAGAGGAAAAGCATCTGCTAAATAAATAAATGTATGTTGATTACCTTGTGGGTTTGGATGTGGATTGACTCTTTGTGTGGAGTTTCCATGTTGTCCTTGTATTTGCATGGTTTCCTCCCCAAGTCCAAACACATGTGTTTCAGTTGAATTGATGACTTTAAATTGCCCCTAGTGTATATTTGTGTGCGTGATTGTCCTGCAATGGACGGACATCCTGCCTGGGACGTATTCCATTACACACCCTATGTTTCTGGGATGGGACTCCACGACTCTGCATGAGATATGCAGTTCCTGATGATCAAGGAATGAATGATGAAGAAAGTTGTATGATCAAGTTACACCCAGTTGATCTCAGTCTCCTAAGGTAATTGTGCAGATTTTACACCTCTCTTTCACAAGTGCATGACTGTGGGCTGCCATCCACTGACTCTTGTCCTTTTGGGTCAGAAGGCAGTATGGGGTGCAAAGACTTGGGTTTGGAACCCCCACTCCTGTTGTAGTAGCCTCAAGCAAGGAATGTACCCTGAACTCAAGTGGTGAGAATACACTGCTGTATAAATAATAAGTAATTATATGTAGCTTTGTGTGGAAACCTAACATTGTAATGTGTCTTGGACAAAGGTTTTATCTAAATAATGGTTAATAAAAATGATACTTAACGTTCCTGTTATCAAGTATAGCGGCAGATTCTGGGTAAGATTGAAAAACAGTCCACTTTCAACCCTTCAGAGCACCAATTCTCCACTCTTCTCTGATGCTCAATATGCTTGCAATTATTTCCTTTACATTCCACATGAATCTAAAACACAGACACACACACACACACACACACACACACACACACACACACAGATGCACATTAGTCCTCCTCGCCTTCTCCCAGAACCACATTTACTTCTTAACGTTTGTTAGTTTTTGATAAAGTGTGATCTCATGCTTCCCATTAATGTTTGTACTCTTACTGCCCTCTTTCACTCTGTTACTGCTCTCTCCTTTTACTGTCTCTCCCCCTCTTTCTTGTTACTGCTCTCTCCTTCTACTACCTTTAACTTCAGGAGCACCCCGAGATGAGCCTTTATACAGCTGCTACTCCGGCATTGTATGCGATTGTTTGTGTATCTTATTATAAAGAAAAAAAAAATGATAGGAGGTTATCAGGATTCATCTATCCTGCGTTTCATGCACCTACTCAAGCGACGAACATCGGTGCATCAAGTGGAAAGTAACAAACTAGGTTTACTTAAGAATCACATGTCTGCAGCCATGTCTCATTCTCTTAATGTAATGCACAAATTGTATTTTTGCTGAGATGTACATCGCTTTGGAGAAAAGCGTCTGCTAAATGAATAAATGCAAATGTAAATGTACTGCTCTCTCTCTCTCTCTCTCTCTCTCTCTCTCTCTCTCTCCCCCTCTTTCCTCTTCTCTCTCTCTCTGTTTGTGTTCTCTCTCTGTCTCTCTCCTTCTCGTTAGTGCTCTCCTCCTCTCTTACTGTTCTCTTTTTGTCTCTCTCTCCCTCTCTCTTTCTCTCTGCCTCCCTCTGTTAGTGCTCTCTCTCTTTTTGCCACTGCACTCTCACACTTACTGCTCTCTCCCTCTCTTAACAGCTCTTTCTCTGTCTCTGTGTCTCTCTTTCTGCTCCCTCTCTGTTTCTGCACTCACTTCCTCTTTCCTGTTTTCCGCCTTGGTCGGAGCCTCTGAACTATAACCCCTGACCTCAATCATTGTCTCTCTCTTCTTTTATCTTTCTTGTCAGTGGTTTTCCTGAGGTTATGATGGTTGTGATTTATTTCTGCTGAATGTGCTTCCTCTCTCTCCCCTCTCTTTTCTCCTCCACCTTCTCCTTCAGCTTTTCCTCTAATCATTATTTGCACGCATCGCCTCCGGCCAATTCGTGGAGCAGTAATGAAAGTATTTTAACCCCTTAAAATCCACCACCTCTGACCTCAAGAAGAGTCTTCAACACATTTCCTGCTCCTGAGTGCATTCACACACACACACACACACACACACACACACACACACACACACACACACAACACATAGTTTGCTTTAATGATATTCCTTTTTCTGTATATTTGTATGAGCATCCAAAATTGCAACCTTCCACCCGAATTCACTGTGTTAGGGCCAAAGTACTGAATCCAGGTTTTGAGAGCTTGATATGAACTGACGTTAAAGAGTAATAAATATCTTAATTGTCAACAATTTCAGTGAAAAGAATGCCCGAGAGTGAAAGTTGCAAACTGGATGAAGGTCAGCAGCAGGAGACCCAAGTCACCAAATGCTGGATTGCTTTTGGGACCCACAGGAGTTTACGACTCACAGGAGCACACCGAATGCAGAAGTGGTGAAAACCATACAAATGAGTTTAGCACTTAAGAGTTTGAGCATCTGTGAACCTCTCATGTTTATGTCTTGTCTCACAGAGTGTTGCAAAAATGTATTTTGGGCATGTCTGAGACTGTGTTAATAAAGTGTGTTTGGGGCCTTTCTCAGCTTGTGTTAACCAAACGTTTGAATCGGTCTTGGGGGTCTAACAATTTATCTTGGTCCTGTTGGTACCCAAGTTTTTTGGGTCCTCACAGGAGAAGCTTGATAAAAGTGTACCACCGAAAAGTTGAGAGAACAAGGAATTGCTATCATAGGAAGCACACATTTCCAAGCATTGCTTCCCACTATGGCCTGATCTTGGAAACCTGTGCAAAGGCACTCAAATGAAATGTAATCCTACGCACGCAGCCCAGAAATGTAGGATGAATCAGCAAAATTTTAAGGATCATGACAGTGGTATTAACACCAATTAGCCCCAGGACAGCATCCAGTAAGACGCTGTCAGTCTAGTTTTAACTTCATGATGAGACATATAAATGATGTTACGCAAGTGCACATGCAATCGAACCTGAGATGTAGCTGGGTGCAGAAAACATCTCCACACCTGGCAAGACTGACCAGCGGTGAACCTAATACGCTTGTCCATGCCTTAATTGCTTTTAGTTTTAATTTTCCTTGGTGTTCGACACAAATAGGATAGTCCTATTAGCAGTAAGTGGGCTGTTTTAATAAGTTTCCGTCACCTCCGGGAATTTCCTATCCTTTGTTTTAAATATGAGCTAATGGCCACCACTCCCCTGCAGTCATTATAGATATCGCTCTCTCACTTTCCACTGTTTTCTATCTTGGGAGCCTTGTGCTTTTTCTTCATTGGCAATTCATTTTAATCAAGAAGAATGGGAAAAATAGCTTTTTCTTGTTTTGCTTTTGTCTTTTCAGCTGCTATTCATGTAACAGGCAAATAAATCTGAGGTTTGGATAAGCGTAAACAAGGAAAAATGGTTTTTACAAAAAAAAAAAAAAAAAAAATTGTTATCCAGTATGCAGATCTGGTCTGTGAAGTCTTTTTCTCTACATTATGCGTCTGCAACTATTATTACCACTTTAAGATGATTATTTCCTTTGATATGGTGGATCATAAGAAAAAGCTCTGTTCATACTGAGAAAACATGTTGGAATTCATCTTAGTGATAAGTCTTGTCTGTTAATATTTCCAAATCTCATTTTCTCTGTGCTTGTGTAAAGGTAAATACCTATGCATGCTTGCACCTCAGTGCATCTCTGTATGTGTGTTTGTATGTGCCAATGCCACAATGCATGTTTACAGCACCACTGGATGTGTGCAAAAATATGTGTATTTCTTTGAATTTATTAAATTGCTTTGACACATGCTGATATAGCATCACCCACACACTCTTACAGGCTCTCTCAACAGCAAGGCTAATTAGACCGACTGTTCGGCAGCTGAATGCCTTAATTGCTCTTCCCATCATCGCCAGGCGATTGAAGGGTGCGGGAGGGACAGAGTCATTACCACACACATTAGTGACTAGAATCCTACTTAATATCTCATCAGCCATTGATCTCTCTGTCTGCTTACATATCTGTCCATCTATCTACATTTCCATGCCCATATAACCAGTGGTGTCTATTTATCTTTCAGTATGTCATGTGGTCATTATATTTATATGATGGGTCAGTATAGCACAAACACAGTTTACCTGAAATTTAAGTGGATGGCACATTTAAGTATTATTTATGTGTCTAACAGTCCTACTTTCAAAACAACATTTGGAATATTGCTTGTCACATGACAGCACAGTGGAAATGCTATTTCAACTGAAATACTTCTGAATTTATGAATGAAGTTTTTTTTTATATATGTTTCTCAATATTTTCCTTGAAGATTTTAAAGTTTTGAATTCCATGTCTCTGTTTTATCTCCTCTCTCAAAAGATCTCAGGTCCGCCGGGCTGTTCTTTACTATGAATTCTTAATATGGAATTAAATATTTGTGTAACGTGTGCAAATGGTTTCGCCGAGTGAAATCAAATAAATGCAAATATGTGATTTCAATGTGTACTTGTATAGCAGGTGCACACTTTTGTGGGTTCATCTGAAAAAGTTGCACCGAATCATTCCACCAGTGTGCTTTCCTTGTGTACACATCTCCCCCTGCAGGAGAAACAAAGGTATCTGACATCCTGTGCAAGCTGGGGTTGGGGTTCTGGGCTATTTCTTTTGAAAATCAGGCCTATCAAAGAGTAAGCCATGTAGAAGTTTCAGATTCTCCTTTCATAGCTGTGTAATTTATGTCTGATCACAACGAGCATCCGTCACAGACATCAGAATCTGAAAGCTCTGTGTTCTTTAGCATGCTGAATTATACGTTACCAGCTCTACCAAACCAGTTCTGTGATAATGTCTCACCTGTGTGTGCAGAGCATGAAATGACCAATTTGAACAAACATATCTAACCCTAACCATATCTGAACATCATAATATGAACCGTACAACATCGGGTCACCTTGGACAGCCTGCCAGCAAAAATACTAAGTATGCACTGTAATGTGTTATAGCTAGTTAGGTACCCATATTTTCACCTGCGGTAACTGCACATTTTCCGTAGTAAAGTCTCTGGACGCAACTGTCTAAGTGATTGAGCTGGACCAGCACTATGAATGAAACCCTAATACTGCTACTGGCTCTGACCTGTTGATGTAGACCTCAGATGGGACACCTTCTTAAAGACTTATTAACCTAGACAGATACCTTTCCCTGCTGCATCATTACAGATTCTGTATTATCAGTTAATTAATAACACATACTGTATAGTTATTTATGCTTTTGTGTTCTCTAACATTAAAGTTCAGTATGTTTACCACTGTTTTTTTATATATATATATATATATAGTGTATGTGGCTGCTTGCCCTGTCATATTTTCTTGCATTTAAGCCAATATTTCAATATTTTAGAAATTAGAATGACTGCAGTGAGTTTTCAATGCTGCATTTTTATTTTATTTATTTGATGTATCAAAGCCATGCATCCCTTATTAGCCAATCCTCTTCTTATTTGGCATAGCAGTGACTTTAAAACCAAAAAATAAAGGAAAACACAGTGAGGATGATGGAGGAAAGTGGAAGTGGATTGGGGAGTGACGAAAGAAAGCTTGTAATAGGAAAGGAATATATGGAGTCATGCGAGGAAAGGGAACTGCGGTGAGTATCAGTAACAGCCTGTAGCCAGGGCTTGTGCCCTAATATTCAGTGGAAAAAAAAGTGTTGTTCTTGATGAAATCTCTGAAGCTGGACACACGGGTATAGAAGGATGGGGCACAAATCTTCTTTTCTGGGGTTACAGTACTGAAGCTCACAATTCCAGCCTGAACCCACTGGCCCTGAACTTTACACACCAAAGGGCCTCCAGTGTCTCCCTATAAAGAAGGGTAAAAACACACACATACAGAATGTTTCCTCATGTATGCATGTCAAATTATAAACACTTTGTGTTTTTTTTTTTCCAATATAAACTTGTACTGTAGAGAAAAAATGGTGTATATAGCTGTCAGTGATGTAATATGTCCTTAGTGATGATTCTTATATTGTCTTACCATCCAGGTAACTTTTCCATTAACACCAGCACATATCATAGTGGGGAGAACTTTATGAAAACAGTGTTGGCAAACTGCTGTAGGAACAACTGGCAGTTTCAGTTGCTGAAGTACCCCAGGATCCTTCAGTGGGACTAAAACAAAAAAAAAATCCAGTGAGAGGTGGTGACACAGCCAGAAAGTGAAATTAAATAAAGGACCATTCTTTGCTATTTTAGAGCTAGACTAAGTTGCAGATGGCTTTGACTTCAGGCAGACCTAGTATATAGCCTGATGTAAAAAACACTCCTGGTTGTCTAAGCATGACTTTCTGCATTTCTGTCACTCACAGCATTAAGGAACAAGTCATTTTCTTTCCTTGAAATCCATGAAAATGATTAAGCTAGCAAAGAGGAGTGAAACCTATATCCACATGGCTCCCCAGGGCTCTGGTTTGACTCTAGAGATGAAGCTAGCTTCTGAGGGACAGACATATGTAGAGCGTCACAGAAATAATTGAAACAGACTTACCATTCTTTCCAGTCATACCCCAACCTGTAACCCTGCAGTCAGAGTGCTGGTCAAAGACTTGACTGGGATTAGCCAAGACAACAGGCTTCACAAAGTGGGAGAGGGTGGCTTTTCGGTCCAGCTCCACCAGGGCAATATCATTTCCTTTGCAGGAATCAGAATATTTGGGGTGGAGAATTACTTTTCTCATACCATATTGGCTTTCATGCTGTGATTCCTCTGACAACCAATATGCACCCAGTCTCACAACGGATTCCTCCTTAATAAAAGACCTGAAAACATTGATAATCTTAATTATTCCTTCCAAATCATTTATTTAAAGATAGTTATTAAAGTGGTTAGGCACTTGATTATTACTGGATATTGGCTTGGATGGTGAAGTACTTGGAATGGAGGAGAAATGTTCATGGCAATTTAAATCGTAATGCTGTTGCTGACATTAACATTATATTATACCTTCCCAAATTAGAAAGAAAGCAGGCAATCAGTCAGTGTATCAGAGAGTCAGTCAGTGAGTCAGCCACTCACACACACACACACACACACACACACACACACACAGATTGTGGGCTGGCTACTTACGGTTTGAAACAGCAGGCTGCAGTCAGCACCCAGCGCTCAGAGATCAATGAGCCACCACAGTCGGTGGCGTGTGTGTTTGAGGTGACCACGTAGACATGAGCCATCCAGGGCCAGTCCCCTTCCTTGGCATTCTCGCCTCCAATGATTGAACTCGTCAAGCGAGGCATGCTGGCCGCTGAGGAAAATGACAGATGGTCTATTCACAGCTAACTGACAAATACTGTGAGTAGAGTAACATGAGCAAGGGAAAATTACACTCTGACAAGATTACAATAATTGTCATGAAATCTCTCAAAATTCCTGAACTCTTTTCTAAGTCAAACTCTGCTACTTGCAAAACTCTATGTATCTGCAGCTCATTTTGCACATACTTACATACTTGTTTCAAAACTGTTACATTTAAGTTCCAAACCAAGCAGAACACAAAACTGAATTTGGCAGCAACTTTACTAAATATCTACAATAATACCAAGCTGAAATATATTCAAAATTTAAACAAAGAAAGTAAAAAATAGACCAACCACAGACAATTCCCAAATAGAAGACCTATCCAGGTGTTTTATTTTCAATTTTATTACTGTTTATGCAAAAGGGGACATCTTTGGAATGATTTTTGATGTAAACTTGGACCCAGCCAAAGACAGAGAAGTGGTTGACAGAGGAAGAAATCTGGCCCGGAGAGGGAGAGGAGTACATATGTGTGTTGGAAGACAACCGAGAGGAAGATCAAGAGTTGTAGCCACTGATGAGATTAGGGTCACCATAAATGATTATGTTATACATCACTGGCCATCTGAGAAAAAGACTGGTCTGAGACTGCAGTCCAATCTGCGATGCTCAACAGTTGCATCTGTTGTGAGAATTTTTCAGTGAAGCAACAGGTAGGATTCTGCAAGCACATTTGACTGAACTGCATATCATAGTAGTACAATAAGTTGGGCAAAGCCTCCACAAGCACTTGTTTGTAATTGCTTTTGTGTGTCTACTTAAGGACCCAACCGTTACCTCCCACTCTGGGAGATGAAGAATTTTTTCATTGCTGAGCAGGAAACTGCAATCATCAATGGTTATCACCAACAATGCCAGAAAATTCTGAGAAAACTAGGACAGACTGTTGGCAGACAACACATTTGCAAGCGTTACCAGTGTGAGCTTCACAACTCTTAGACTATAGTCTTGGAAAAGCATCAAGTGAGGACGAAACAGTTGTACACTGTCCCCTTTGAGAGGAACTTTGATTGTGTCAAGGAATTCAAGCACTACTATTTTTGGGTAAGGTGACTATACAATACAATATTGTTTTTGAACAAATTTTAACAAGAAACAGCACACACACACAGCCATATTTTTAATATAATGCAAACTACTGTAATTGTAAGTCTTTCTGTATATTGTCCTGTGTATTTATTGTATGTTAAAGAGTCATGAAGCTTGAAGTCGAGTCTGGGGTTCGAGCCCTGCTTGGGGTGCCTCGCGACGGACTGGCATCCCGTCCAGAGTGTGTCCCCTCCCACCTTCTGCATTGCACCCTTTGTTGCTGGGTAGGCTCCATCGCACCGCAACCTCGCTTGAGACAAGCGGTTGTTGACATTGGTTGGTTGGTTGGAAGTTTGAAGCCAGGCTGATACAATACATATTCATCTTCGTGGATAAAGCTCCTTTCAACTTGGCCAAAACATGCCGATGTGGAAGGAATGTAATTGAGAAAAGAGGCAAGAGTGCATATTTTGGGCCAAGAGGGTTCCAACATCACAATGTCTTCAGCAATATCCTCTGATGGATTGGTGTTAAATAAACATTTAATTGTACCATACAATACAGAGTGTCTCATTGCTTTCGCAGATGATCTCTATGTAAGCATTGTGCCAGAGGAAGAAAAATGGCAAGCAAGGTAATATCTGCCAACATTATAATTGTATGGGACAATTTAGAATTTCACTACTCCATGGCTATCACTGAGAAGTTTGCAGCCCATCCGAGAATGATGTCACTTTTCCTTCCACTTACTCTACATTCTTCAGCCCCATCAAGGAATTTTTTTTCAACACAGAGGAGGGAAGTTTGTGACAACCATCCACATGAGCAAATGTTTCTGATGGATGCAATGAATGCTGGATGCCTGGGCATAGAAGATTGCCAGGGATGGATCAGGCATACCAAAATTTCTTCCCAGGTGTATTGCGGAAGAAGACATACTGTAAGGTGTGATGTGAATGAGAACTTGTAGCCAAACACAGATTACAGGGTTGACTAATATTGGTAGATATCTATGTGTTTATTGATCAGTCGATACACTGCAGCGACTCTAAGTGTGTGTATGTGTATATTTATAAGATATACACACATTTTTATGTTACAGTACTGAAATCAAAATAGTTTATTTTGTGTGTTTTGGCAGAGGGTGTGGTGGTGCAGTGGGTTTGACTGGGTCCTGCTCTCCAGTGGGTCTGGGGTTTAAGTCCCATTGGGGGTGCCGCCTTGCAACGGCCTGTTGTCCTGTCCTGGGTGTGTTCCCTCCCCCTCCAGCCCTATGCCCTGTGTTGTCAGATTAGGTTCTATGACCCTGTGTGTGTGTGTGTGTGTGTGTGTGTATGTGTATGTATTTTGGAATGACTAAATAAAACTGCAAAAATAGATCAAACAAATAAAAATTTTTAAAAATTCATTCCTATAACTTTAGTACATTATATACAGTCAAAAGGTGCAATTCTCGTTTTATAATAGAATTTTTGTTTATCTAAAAAAATCAGATACTTCAAAGACAAAAACTATAAATGTTGTAATGATATATATGTGATATTTGTGTTTTTAGGTCATTGTGCTGTGAGAGACAAAGTGTCTTTGTTCGGAAAGAACTTTTGCTAGTGTTACGGTACAATAACTTGATTTTGGGACATATAAAGTGTCTTGGTAGTTTCAGAGTATTTTGGATGTTAGATTAACTGGTGTGCCAAGCTGCATGCTGGTAAAGAGAACTGTGTAAAGAGTTTTGAAAAAGTAAACTCAATACTGAACAATGCACTTGACCAATTGTCAAAAAATTAATTCACGTGGAGCAAGTATTCTTAATTTATCAGGTTATCATTGGCATTTCAAAAAGCAATGAAGACTAACTCAGACGCTACTCAAGACTACACCAAAAACAGCTGCTTTACCTTTTCCTACAGCTAGAGATGAATGAAGTGCTGGAAGGAAATGCTGTATTTGTTTAGCTGGTTATCATATTCATTACCGTAGTATTACAACAGATCAGATCTCTCAAATTGCCCCTTTATCTGTATGAAGTGAGTTTATCTCCTGTTACACTCTACTTCTATAACATACTGATGAGCTTTTCTCTTACCTGCAGCAGGATCCAGCAGTAGGTAAGACAGCAACACCAACCCCAACACTTTTGCCATCTTACAAAGTCTGTAGGCACAGCTGTTTGAGTGACACTCTGTGTAAGCGAAACAGTTATGAGACCACCCTCACTGGTTGTTCCTAACCGATGTGGAGTGAAATCAGGCAATTGCTTTTCTTACAGACCTAGTAAGACACGCCCATCATCCTGCTGTATTATCAGAAACCATCCTATGGTTTATCAGGACTGTTTTAGTGAGTTAAGTTTTTCTGTGGTTCACTGGCCACAGAAATGGTCAGGAAGGCATTGGTTTCCCATCCTTGCTATACGTGCTCATTCTTAGCAGTTCTATATGTGGTTTCTGCTTTTTCTTCAGATAAATCAAGTGGTTGCTGACAATGGATGGAATGGTGCAAAACATGATGATTCTTGGTCAAGGAGAATTCTTGGAAAACATCTCATATCTTTTCTCTAATAATACATTAACAGAATTATTCATCCATGATGAATGACACAACATATACTGGATGATGGCTAGGTGTAAAGTAGATGTTTGAACAGCAACAATACATACACCTGACATCAGATTTAGCACGCAGTTTGTAACCCACAGCATTAACTGTGATCATATATGAACAGCATCTCTCCTGTACTAAGCTGCATAATGTAAAGATGGAAACTGGAGTTATGGATCTAAATGCAGAGTTTAAATAAACTACACCCATTCTTGACAAAATAGGGTTAACTGGGTTAATTTGGTTATTTCTTTAAAAAACTAAAAAATCAGTTCCTAGATGAAAAATATGTCACCTAACATGATTATAACATTTTACCAAAATGAACAGTGATTTTATGCATGACAGTGACAACACCAGCATATTTTTTAAAAAAAATTTAAAAACGTTATTATTTGTAGCGTGTCTTTTTATGTTGTGTTTTTGTTGATTAAATATCAATAGCCACTTGTTATTGAACTCTGGGCCACTGCATGGTCGCAGTGGTTTGAAATGTAACCTGCAAGCAAACATGCTGATAATGCTCACTGGTTTTTATAAACAAGATTACTGCTATATCTTGTATTTAAAAAATGCAAACACTATACTGATAGAGGCATAAATGTATAAGGTTAAACAAACTTTATTTCATCAAGAGAAGAAGGGTTTATTTATGATATTGTTACAGTATTCAGTTTATTTCCATAGAAATGAAAGAACCCAGACGGGTGGTGCAGTGGGTTGGACCGGGTCCTGCTCTCTGGTGGGTCTGGGGTTCGAGTCCCGCTTGGGGTGCCTTGCAGCAGACTGGCATCCTGTCCTGGGTGTGTCCCCTCCCCTTCTGGCCTTACACCCTATGTTACCGGGTAGGCTCCAGTTCCCCGCAACCCTGTATGGGACAAGCGGTTCTGAAAGTGTGTGTGTGTGTGTGTGAGAAAGAACCCAGTTTTGAATCCTGGTCCCCCTGCAGTACCAATATACTTACCCTAATTTGCTCTAGTTAAAAATTACCCTGCTGCATAAATGTGTAAATAATTGCAATTAGCTCTAGTTTCATTTATTAATTCATTCAACACTAATTTATTTTGGAGAGATGCATCAGGTAAATGAATTAATAATAGTAATGAATCTGCTATGGGGTGCGGTGGCGCGGTGGGTTGGACCACAGTCCTACTCTCCGGTGGGTCAGGGGTTCGAGTCCCGCTTGGGGTGCCTTGTGGCGGACTGGCGTCCTGTCCTGGGTGTGTCCCCTTCCCCCTCTGGCCTTACGCCCTGTGTTGCCGGGTAGGCTCCGGTTCCCCGCAACCCCATATGGGACAGGCGGTTCTGAAAATGTGTGTGTGTGTGTGTGAATCTGCTATTTCAGTAGCGATAATAGATTTATGTTGATCAGTGGTTGTAACTGTTTCAGACTGTCAATGTGATATGAAGTAGTGCTTGCGTTAACCATGATCAAATTTCTGTAGAAAATGAATTCAATGAATTTTTTTGTGTTTGGTAATTTTTTAAATGGTCCAATGTGTGTTTACACCATGCTTGCTTTGTTTTTGCTCTGTAGAATGATTGCTCTGAACCAGTAACTGAGATTTAGAGTTGTGCTGTGCAAAAGTGTAGGGAAGAGATTGGTCTACATTTACATTTACATTTATTCATTTAGCAGATGCTTTTCACCAACGCGACGTACATCTCAAAAAAAAAAAAAAAATACAATGTGTGCATTACATTAGCAGAAATATTGAGAGCAGGTGTGTTTCATTTCCTGAGGACTCTGGTGAGAAGGGTTTTTGGTGCATGCAGGCCAGAGACATGATGGAGGGCACTCTATGTGTTGTGTTATACTCTGTCCCTTTCACAGACACCCAGAGAAATATCTGCTTTTCGTTTTGAAATCCCAACAGTTCAGATATACAGACACATAATGTGGTGAGAATGCAATTGTCTATGGCTACAGAAAATGGTGCAAAGAAGGATTTTGCAACATGAGCTGCTATGTTTTTTGCAAAACATGTACATATCACTGAACACTGTTAAAAAGCAAGAAGATTAAGCTGAGCTGCAAGATAAAAAGCTGAAAAAAACATTGAGTAAAGAGGAACTGCTAACACAAGACAAACTTATTACAGTATTTGAGTACTAGACTGCAACAGTGGAGTGCATTGAGGAAGGTGGTGAAGTGGAGTATGGATCCTAATGAAGGATTTTGTTTCATGGTGTAAGGTAAACCACCTCCAGCTCAAAATGAAGAAGACGAAGGACTTGCTGGTTGATTTTGCTGTGTTAAAGAGCAAGGATGCAGATATGGAGGTGTTTCATTTCTACGAGAATTTGGGGGTACACATCAAATGGACTGGTCTTACAACACAAATGCAGTATATGAGAAAGGACAAAGAAAACTGTACTAATGCTAAAGCCCAAAATTCTACACATGTTCTACCAGACTGTAGTCACCAGTGTGGGAAAACATCTCGCATGCTTAGACCCATAGATTCCACAATGTTGTTAAGAAACCCAGTTCTGTCGTGTGTCTGACCCCTGACTCAGAGGAGGCAGTGGCAGAGGCCAGAAGGAGGAAGCAATTAATGTTCATAAAGCATAACAGCTCACATCATCTCCATCAAGTGATCACCATGAGCTCCTTCAGCCACTGGATTATTCAGCTGTGCTCTTCTAAGAGGTACTTTTAGAGGTTCTTCTTACCAGCAGCCACCTGCTTCCATAAGGCAAGGGTACTCAGTGACTTTTTTGCTCCTCAAAGCAGAATAGAAGGCAGGTGCCTTAAGTAACTTAAGGCTTGTCACTTGTCTAATTGTTTTATTTTCTAGTGTAGTGATAATTTGTACATTTTAATCTGATTTATTTTGTTATGTATTAGTTATTAAGGGAAGTGTGGTGGTGCTGTGCCGCACCGCAATGGGTTTGAGCTGTGTTTGCTCTCTGGTGGGTCTGGGGTTCGAGTCCCGCTTGGGGTGCCTTGCGACGGACTGGTATCCTGACCTGGGTGTGTCCCCTTCCCCTCCAGCCTTGCACCCTGTGTTGTTGGGTTAGGCTCTGGCATGCCATGACTCTGCTCGAGACAGGCGGTTTCAGTCAGTGTGTGTGTGTGTATTAGTTACTTATTTCTTTTTCTGGGTATAACTAAGCACTTTGTTGTAGACATATGTCATGTGTCAAGTGGTTTTGCATGTGACTTTCCCTGTACGGATAAATAAAGTACCATGCTGTACTATCTGACCTCTGAGGACTGTGCATTATGGCATTTCCAGAAGTATCTGAAACAGTTCAAGTTGCTTTAGCAGATAAAATATCACCCCTCAACCCTCTACGCTGGTACTGTTCAAACTTTTTATTAAAACCCTTGCCATTTATGATGCACTTTCACCTACTCAGTTCTCCACACTTTCTTAATTTTTTGTCTCTCATTCCTTACTATGCACCAGGAGCAACAAGAGGATGGTCTATGCCATGTTATTAATAACAAGGAATTACTAATAGTCTTCCGCCAGGATACAAACGTTTGATTTCGGGAAATTCATGTTAAAGAAGAATTTTATTTAATACTGCTTTTCTATTTATGTTAAAAAATATTCATAACTGTGAGAAGCACTGCAGGCAGCAGCAATTCCGTGTCAAAATGAATCTTTCATTCTTCCAAGATTCCATTATGCAGCTGATGAGAAACCTGAAAGCAGCCGACCAGATAGTCATCTTGCAGTTACAATAGTCTGTATGTGTTTGGTAAGCATCTCTTCATTACTGTCCTGTTTGTGCAGTTATTCTTCTCTTTTACTGCACTCTGGCCTCTCAGAGTGATGAAATTATGAAAAAGGTGTGAGGAAACTGGAAAGGCACAGAAACACATTCACAAACACATGCACGCAAACGCATGCACTTGCAAACACACATGCACACACACATTACTGACAATTTAGTCACCATTTCACCTTTAACATATCTTTGGGAAGAAACCACTGTGAACATGGGAAGAACATGCAAACTCCCCACAGAGTAAGTGGGGAATCAAAAACACAAAAATATCTTCCAACATCAGTCACTGCGAATTTATTTGCATTGTTTTAATAAGTTTCTTTTGTCTTTATTGTTGTTTTGTTTCTGCATTAAAGGCTGAATTACAGTTTTTCTTGATCGATTTGACACATTACTCCAAACTTCGATCACTGCTCTCGAAACAATTAACACAGCCATCTGAACACTTCATTCATTGTCCTAAATAGATTGTAAGTTCTTGTCTATCTCATACTGCTTTTAAATAACGTGCATACTTCTCCCAAAACACCGTGCACAAAATTCTGCAATGTGTGCAGAACAGTTCATACAGCCAACCAGAACTGTAATATATCAAGAAAAAAGCAATGACTTTCATTGGTTTAACACAAATCACAAACATTTATGTACCATTTTGCTAAACACAAAAAGCAAAACAATGAGACAAGGAGTCGAAAAGACAAAGAATAAATCATGGTTTCTCCTTCAGAGAAGCTGGGCAGAGAGTTCAGTCCAATATAAACAGATCCACAGTGGCTTCAATTATCTGCACATTTCAGAATGAAAACCGGTAAGTAACCATACCATTGAAGTGTTCTGGTTAGACTCTAGTACTCTACTTCTCTACTATAAATGTTCGTACTCATCCAAACATTTGTCAGAATGGAGGTTCGACAACACTCAAGTGGACAAACAAGACTCTTTTCAGTTGAACAAGAGCATGCCATTGTTGACATGGTTGTCTACAAAAACACCATCCATCTCAAAGAAATCAAGCAAAGAATAATACAGAACAACCAAGTATTCCAGAATATTCAGCAATGCAGTCTTGCCACAACTGATTGTGTTGTAAGAAGAAATGCCATCCGGATGAAGCAGGTATACAAAGTTCCCTTTAAGAGGAACTCTATCAAAGTGAAGGAGTTACGATTCCAGTTTGTTCAAGTACATGTAAGCCACACAATTACTGCACTTTTATCGTAAGTACAAAGATATTGTTTTCCTGGATGTTATGTGTCTGTATTATGTGTATATACTATTCCACTCTAAGTGGAAAAATTCAAGCATCTCTGGGCATAGTGCTGCGTCAAAGTGGGAACCCAGACTGTTCTGCAACAGTTACAGTATAAGTTTTGCAATCAGTGCCATTACTTTAAAAAACTCTAACTTATTGTACCTTGTGTTCTACTCTAGAGGATTTTGGAGTTGGATAGCAGTGCTACTCATTTTGAGTACCTGTATATTGATGAAGCTAGCTTCAATCTTAACAAAAAAAGAGGGAGGAATGTGATTGGCCATAGTCAATGTTGCTGTACAGCAGGGAGGCAACATCACACACACACACACACACAAACACTTTCAGAACCGCTTGTCCCATACAGGGTCACGGAGCCTACCCGGTAACACAGGACGTAAGGCCAGAGGGGGAGGGGACATGCCCAGGACGGGACGCCAGTCCATCACAAGGCACCCCAACCGGGACTTGAACCCCAGACCCACCGGAGAGCAGGACCCGGTCCAACCCACTGCGCCACCGCGCCCCCCATGCAACATTACCACATCTGCTGCAATTTCAACTACTGGTGTTGTGGCACACAATACTGTCTTGGGGCCATACAATATCGAAAGGATGCAAAATTTTTTAAACTCGTTCAATGAAATCCTCTTTCCGCAAGTTGACCAGAAGAAATTGGAGCAAAATTTTGTAGTTGTTTGGGACAATGTGCCATTCCACCATTCGGCGCTGGTGCGTGAGTGGTTTGAGCATCACCCACATTTCAGGATGGTGTTCCTTCCACCATATTCTCCTTTCCTGAATCCAGTTGAGGAGTTTTTCTCCTGTGGGGGGTGCGGTGGCACGGTGGGTTGGACCAGGTCCTGCTCTCCAGTGGGTCTGGGGTTCGAGTCCTACTTGGGGTGCCTTGTGATGGACTGGTGTCCTGTCCTGGGTGTGTCCCCTCCCCCTCTGGCCTTATGCCCTGTGTTGCTGGGTAGGCTCTGGTTCCCTGTGACCCTGTATGGGACAAGCAGTTCTGAAAGTGTGTGTGTGTGTGTGTGTGTGTGTGTGTGTGAGTTTTTCTCCTGTTGGAGATGGAAAGTGTCTGATCGCAACCCTTACAGCCAAGTAGGTCTTCTTCAAGCAATGGAAGAGGTCTGTGGAGATGTTAAGGCAGAAGCTTCTCAAGGATGTATTCAACATTCACGGCATTTTTTCCCAGGATGCATGGCTCGCGAGAATATATGCTGTAGTGTAGATGAAATTCTCTGGCTAGATGTGAATGAAAGGTATGATCAATAAAGTTTGGTGATCGCAGTGCATATATATACAGTGTATGTACAGTATATTTTTTCTTTCAGACAACTCATTGTTATACAATAGAACTCCTCAGTAGAGAACTACACGATAAATGTGTATTTGCATTCATGTATTTGTGTGTGTACATCAGACTACATTATACAATCGACAAAGCACACACTTGTACTTTTGATGTTAGTACTAATTTTTAGTAAATGCATTAGTAGAATAAAAGACAGTATTTCATTATGCAGTGGAATTGAAACGACTCAAAATGACTGAGAAAAACTAATAATGATGTATTTACTATGATATGACAGCAAATAAGTTAATCTATTTAAGTGACAATTTGTTTATTAAGGACACTGTATTTATTAATTCCCTTAAAATTGAATGAAATGATCCTAAAATCTTTAAAATTTGTTCATATCTTTCAAAGAAATTCAGTAAAGCTCAAAATAGTCAAAAGTTATTAAAACTTAAAATGAGAAGTATTTCTCATCTCATAGCACTTCATACGGAGCTCCCTGCATCCTCCCACTCTGCTGTTGCCTCGGCAAAAATTACTTTCTTGTTGTTCAAACTACAGTCTGCAACCAACAAACCATTTCAGTTTTTCTTTCCACCTCTGCCCTCTTCCTTCACAGCTGAAGATTCTGCATCATTCTGTTGAGACAGTCGGTTCCACACACACACACACTTTCAGAACCGCTTGTCCCATACGGGGTCACGGGGAACCGGAGCCTACCCGGCAACACAGGGCGTAAGGCCAGAGGGGGAGGGGACACACCCAGGACGGGACGCCAGTCCGTCACAAGGCACCCCAAGCGGGACTCGAACCCCAGACCCACCGCAGAGCAGGACTGTGGTCCAACCCACAGTCGGTTCCATCTCTGACAAATTCTAAGCCACCACCTGCATCATCTATACTCAGACTCCCAGGAAAGCATCATTCTTTCCATTACAACCCCTACCTGAAGCTGAAATCCCTAACCTCCTGCTCTCACACAAAACCACCAACTTCTGCCTTGATCTCATCCCTTCACCTCTTTAACAGGCCAATTCCCCACAACTTACTTCTTTTATCTCTGCTATCATTAATTCCTCATTCTCATCTGGTTGCTTCACCATCTGCTTTCAAAACATCCCATATCTCATCACTGCTAAAAAAAACCCTCTCTGAACACAAACCCAATCCAGAATTACAGGCCAGTTTCTCTTTTCTCTTTTCTGTTAAAAACTGCTGGGCAACAATAAGCTGCAAGGATCACCCCTGCTGGAGACCAAAGTTTAACTCTCAAAATGTATCTTTTGGAGTTACACTAATTTTTCAGTGTTAGGCTAGACTGAAAGTGAATTTGTTTAAAGAATATTCATTATACCTTAATGTCTTGGAGAATGAATCAATATAAAGTTTCACTTTTATTAACCTCTCATCCTGGTCAGAGTTGCTATGGTTTGGAACCTATCCCAGAAACCCTGGGCACAAGGCTGGGGGGTGGGGTACACATGACCAACAACATGAGAACTCTCCAAATCCAGAATGAGCTGGATTTGAACCTACATCTAAACATCCAAGAAGCTGGAGGACAGCAGTGCTACTTGCTGTGTCATCCCATTAATATGCTCTGTGAAAGACATATCTGAGTCAAAAAAGCAGCAAGATTCCTAGCAGGTTCCTAGTCACAAAGCTATCATTTAACCCCCTCCAATTTAAACTGGTACAATATGCTTTTAAATATTTTGGCACCCAGAAGCAAAATCAGTTTTTTTCAGCAATGAGTGAGAATAAATGGAACCCATCCAGGTAGCTCACCCGCATATAGTTTTGCAGCAGTCATCAATGGACTTGATGGAGAATTACAACTCTGTGTCACCTGCACAAGAGTAGAAATTAATAATGATTTTTCAGATAATATCTCCCAACAACAGTATATACGACATACTTAGAATAGTAATGTGGCAAATAGAGAGCCTTGAGCCATTCTGTTTTTGACGAAGGATAACAAAGTTAGTATAGAGTTGTTATTACTATGTAACGAATGATACCTTTTAATATAGGAATGAAACAATTTGAGGAGCCTACCAGAAAGTTCTAAAAAAGTCATAAATTTTTGCAACAGAATGATAGCTAGTAAGGTGGCGTGGTGGCACAGTGGGTTTGACTGGGTCCTGCTCTCCGGTGGGTCTGGGGTTCAAGTCCTGCTTGGGGTGCCTTGAGATGGACTGGTGTCCTGTCCTGGGTGTGCCCCCTCCCCCTCCAGCCTTATGCCCTGTCTTGCCAGGTTAGGCTCTGTTTTTCCACGACCCCACTTGGAGCAAGCAGTTTCAGTCAATGTGTGTGATGATAGTGAGCATATGAATGCAGTTGTGGAATAGCTTTTTTTGCAAGTGAAAGCAAAGGGGAAATTTGAAATAGATCCATAGTGACAGAGCAGTTTGTTGCAGTGGAGGTTGCTTAAGAAGTGGTTTCGCAAGTGCAGTTAATCAAGAACCATCTCATATTGCCAGTATGTGTTTCAGTTATGCAATTTTCTGCTTCAATTGCAGAGCTAATTGATGATTTTAGTAGCTTGGTAAGTATGGAGTTAAGGGAACAAAAAGTGAATCTTCTATTTAGAATTCTTATTCATCAACAAGCTCAAACAATCAAAACATACAGTTCTTGACCAGAAATTATGACGGATCTAGGATTGTCATGCTCAATTTGGAGTCATATATTATTTGTTTTGAAATCTAAGTAATACAGGAAACAGATTACTACTGATATTAAGGGGAACTGCAATACTGTTATTACTAATCTAAATTACTTGAATATATCACAAATAAAAAATCATTTAACTGCACTAGTTCTAATGCATGGCATTACATGTAGATTTCTATTAATAGTCTGACTGCATGCTACTTAATCTGAGAACTCCTAAAGTCACTTTATTGTACATGATCATTTCATTTTTAATAAAAGAAACCAATGTGTTGCTTAGAAGAGAGGGTTAAAGAATGTGACAACTGGTTTATGAGACCAGAGGATGCAGACCCAGGTGTTCCTGCTTCAATGTATCTTCTCAGCAAGAGGGGGATCACAAATGTAGGCTGAGACTTAGACTCCTGATCGAGTGCCTCCATCAGGCCCCTGTCTTCATCTCACTCCGGGAAAAGCAAGTCCAGAGGTCATCTCACTGTGGGCAGAAGGAGCTTCAATATGGGAGTCATGGCAACTCAGTGTTTGTTATAACCAAGACAGGTTAGCGGGTGTGTACCTTGTTTGTAAAGCGTATACTTTGCATCTGTGTTTGTGTGTTTGCCCCAAGAGTTTCTACAGAATGAGACATCTAAGATGCAAGTTTTACACTGTCAATCTGTGGTTAGTTAACAGAAAAAAGTATTCTTGTGCAATTCGAAGTTCTAGCAAGTATGAGTCAAAGTCAACAAAATATCAAGTCATAAAAAATGAATGCTTTTAACAATGATTCAGTTTCAATTCACATAAGAATCTCACTTTTTGATAGAAATATTGAAAAGTGTAATTTATTACTTTCATTTAATTAGTCAAACTGTTTCTTTTCTGTGATAAAATGAGTTAGTTTATATCACTGATGACAAACTGTTGATCCTAGTCACAGTCTTTAAATTAAATTCATGATAGAAGACATTTTTGAAGAAAACTGTTTTTTTAGGCCAAAAATGTTTCTGGAACCCTTGAAGACGGGAAGTGGCTCTGAGTGCAGTAAAGGTACCTAAATATAGTTGCTTACACTGTGAAGAAATTACATCCCTTACAAGGATATATGATATTTACAGGGGATGTAAAGAAGCATACCACCAACATTCAGTTCAGCTGGAATATGAAACTATGGGTTGAGTACAGGCTGTCGACTTGTTAGCACATGTTTTGATCAACATCTGAAAATGCGACAACCTATTTTTGCATGAAAAGCATTGCAAGACTGTGTCCCATATTACCTTTCTGCTTTTAGTTCAGCATGTCTCTGATACCCATGTTATCCTTCAGTCCAGTTCATCAAATACAGATAAGGGGCAAGAAGTGTATGAGCTTTTTCTCAGTGTTGAGAAGAGTTATGGTCATGTAGCTGGCAATGATGATTTGTATGCACTTCAGTATAAACAATAAGGAGAGTCATGTCTTTTACTGGGTTAACAAACTCAAGCTTAAAATGATGTTGTGTTTAAAATTTGAATTCTGGCAAACTTCATGGTGTAGAGTGATAAATTGCATACCTCAATTGTGTCGCTGCCTGGTCTCAGACTCCTCAGGGAGCCTCAGCAGGCTACAGTCTAAGAGGAGATGGGATGCATTATCAGTAGATAATAGTAACATCTGGGGAATCTCAAACTTGATGTTGTTCTCCTTTGAGGAATATAAGTGTTAGCAAAGTGAATCAGTGCAAGAAATTCCTTTTCTTGCCAAGAGCGTTTATAATATTTATGGTCGTTGCACTCACAAAACTTTAGAAATTAGATGGCTCTCCTAGCATATTTGAGCAGGATCGAAGTTTTCTTGCCTCAGCAGATCAATAAAAAAGTCACAAATTTACTGTACTGACGTTACAATATGAAATGTAACATATGATTTCCTACATGAAGTGCTCTTACTTAAAAAGCATTTGAATGAAGAAGGACTCAATGTATAAAGTAAACAGTGTGTGGTGGTTAGATGACAAAGGCACTGAGGTGGGGTGTCACTGTGTCTTCAGCTGCTCTGAAAGCAAGTGGTTACATGGGACTGATAAGATGGCTCTAAGACTGACAGCAGTGTTTGATGCTACAAATAGAGTGTTACCCTGGAGCCTGAGCAGACACTGTTGCTAACATGGTGAATCAATATATTAGCTTGCACATGTCACCTGGCTTAAGGAACAGGTTTTCTTTCACTGAACAAGTCAAACAACATTTCGTTGTTTCTAGACTGTTCTGACTGATCACTCTGTTTCTCAGGCTTTAGATCAGTCTGTACTGTACACACTTTGTGATCTTGAGTTCCACAGATGATGTTCACTAACCCTTCCTTGAAGAAAAATAATACCACATGATTGTGGCTTCTTCTGGATCATATAACACACAAGTCAACTTAGCCAAATATGAATAAGATTAAACAGCAGGGTCTCAAACTATACATTTAGGTCCGCTCAGATTTTGGGACCAGAAGAGGTCTTACCACAAGACTGTCAGATTATGTTTTCTGACTTGTCTACCAGAGAGTATACTGACTAGCACCAACTACTTAATGCTAACAATTTTAACTAGTTACAAGCTTACATCTAGCTTACACCTTTTAGTATGTACTTTACTTGTCCAGGCCATGGTGACTTCCCATCTGGACTACTGCAACTCTCTCCTGTGTGGCCTTCCTACTATTCTCATCAAACCTCTGTAGCTTCTGCTGCTGCTGCACGAGTTGTGTTTGATTTGCCAAAGCGTTTCCACGTATCTCCTCTACTCATTTTTCTCCACTGGCTTCCTATAGCTGCCAGAATCAAATTCAAGACCCTGGTTACTGTCTACAAATGCATCAATAAAACTGCTCCCAGCTATTTACAAGACTTAATCAACACCCCAGCCAGACCTCTTTGTTCTTTTACTTCAACTCGCTTGGTGGTCCCTTGCACAAAAGGTAAAGCTCGGAGGTTCTCGGTTCTGGCTCCGTTGTGGTGGAATGACCTTCCCCTGTCACTCAGAACTGCGGAAACTCTGTCTATATTCAAGAAGGGTCTGAAAACTCACCTTTTCTGGATCCACCTTGCCCAAGATCTTTCCAGCTCATTTACGGTGTAATTGTTCACGCGTCAAAACTTCATGAGCATCCCCTGATACAAGCTTTATTCAGCCACTAGGCTGGCAATGTATGTACTTATTTTTGTATTTTAGAATATCTAAAAAAAAAAAAAAACAATTAGTGAGAGGGTATCAGGATTTCTCTATCCTCTGTTTTATGCACCTACTCGAACGATGAACCTCGGTGCTGCAAGTGGTAGGTGACAAACTAGGTTTACTTGAGACTTTTACGTCTGCAGCTATGTCTTTCTCTTAATGTAATGCATAAATTGTACTTTTGCTGAGATGTACGTTGCTTTGGACGAAAGCGTCTGCTAAAGGAATAAATGTAAATGTAAATGTAAATGTACTCTGCTAAAAGAGTACAATCAGGTGCGGTTATTACTTCACATCTAGGAGACTCGCAACTATTTAGAAGAATTTGAACTAGTCATTTATTTTATGCATAATTTTGAGGCTATTTGGTAAGAATAAAATTGCCTAACCTCCTAAGGGTTAGACTGAGGAACTGGTGAAAGAGTTCCTTACAGACAGTTGGTTATCAAAAAGTAATGTTATCATGAAATGTTAAAAATATAACGGAAATGATGTTGCAATATAGCAACCAGAGATCTTAAGATCATGCTGAGTTTCTTTAAATGCAGCACAGTCACCTAACTGAAAATAAAATCCAAATAAAATCTGGAAAAAAACAAGAAATTTTGGACCTAGATGTGTTAACTGACCAAAACTGGTTTCAGGAACAAAGCTCTGGTGGTTAGACAGGGAACTATATGCTGCTTTCAAGAATTACTTTCAGCACTGTGATGCTGTGCCCATATTTTTCCTCCACTGCCAGCATCAAATCAGATGCTGTCCCAAGGTTCATTCCAAAGAATCACCTACACTTTTCTCATAAAGAAATGGCCACGAATAAAAAAAAAACTAATTATTTTGCCAGATTGGTGAGGAATGATGTACAGGAATGACTTACTTATTCCCATCAACAATAAATTGCAGAAAAGTAAATTTAAACATTATGTCATCTACTGCCCTCCAAAGAGCACAAAATTGACTTGCTGTGAAATTATTCATTTGGTGATGTAATAAATAGTGCCTTAGTGTATGAGCTTAGAAATATGCTCTAATCAGTCTTTTGTAAAGCCCAGGATTTTCAACAGGAACCAAAACTGAGTCATCACTTTAAAGACAGGAGATGCCTGGACTGATTCATAATAACGTCCTTTTTAAGGCTGAGTTGCCCCTGTCTGTCTTCTCATTGGTTGGCATCGTATTTTCCAGTAAGGTGGCTATAAAGAGTAAATGTTCTTATTTTTGCAAATTTCATTAATGTACCTGTGTTTGTGGAGAGTGTGCAGGGAAATTGCAAACAAACAGGGCTCCTATTCCTTTAGAGGGCTGGATGCCTTTAGGCCAGAGCAGAAGTTTTTATTGCTTGACCTTGGAGAATCTCAATGAATGAAAGTTTCTCGGCTGTCTTGTGGCAGCCAGCAAACTCAGTACTGACTGACAGGTCTGATGTATAATGTTATGTGTGTAAAGGTTTTATGGAGTGATTAACTGCAGAAACTTGAAGTCAATGCAAAATGAATAGTCCTGACCATATAAAGTCATTGTGGGTTTCCATTGTACACGCTGACTGAAAGTTTTTAATTCATCAACATACTTTTAAGATTGCTCTGTTGAGGTTAAACAGGTGTGGTGGCACAGTGGCTTTGGCAAGGGCCTGCTTTCTGATTAGTCTGGGGTTCAAGTCCTGCTGGAGGTGCCTTGCTGCAGAGTGGGATCCCATCCTAGGTATGTCCCCTCCCCCTCTAGCCTTGTGTCCTGCATTGCTAGGTTAGGCTCTGGCTCACCATGAACCCACTTGGGATGAGCAGTGTGTGTGCTGAGGTTAAGAGGGCAAGCTGCTTAGTTACACCTAGAAAACCTGTATATACAACAACCCATTAACACACACACATTTTCTGAACCGTTCGTCCCATACGGGGTCACAGGGAACCAGAGCCTACCCGGCAACACAGGGCGTGAGGGAGAGGGGACAGACCCAGGATGGGACGCCAGTCCGCCACAAGGCACCCCAAGAGGGACTTGAACCCCAGACCCACCGGAGAGCAGGACTGCAGTCCAACCCACTGCGCCACTGCGCCACCGCACCCCCCCACCCCTTAACAAATCATTTAAAAATTGAAATTGTATGATCTCAGAAATTTAGGTATTTGCCCGGAAAGCTGCTTATAAAAGCAGAAACTATTTCCTGTATTTGCACAAGAACAAGACTGCATGAGTTGCAAAGGTAGTTTATACACATTTTAAAAATGCATACTTGTAAAAGTAACAGCAATATAGATATTTCTGTGCATTGAAGACAGAATTTACCTTCAGCAATAGCAACAAAGTGTGTGAAAATACATTCTGAACCCAAAGACAGTATGGACATTTCTATGTGTGTTAGAAGAAGAATATACTTGCTGAAGTTTTTTTTAAAATTCATTAAGAATATGCAAACTCTGCACAAAGGTGGATTCATATACACAACCCAGGAGAGATGAGGTACCAGCGCTACATGCTGTACTACTGTTTCACCCCTTAGTTTCCAACTTCATCCTTGAGAATTTGAGGACTGGACCTAACAACAGCATTCTTGTTATGTGCCATCATGTTTCACTGGGGCAGAGAAAGCACCAGATGGACCCAAATCCTCATCTGGTGAGAGCAAACTAACTATCAGTGGGCACCTATGGGCAATGTTTAGTGTCACCGATTCACCTGAAGCTACAGGACACATAGTGCTGCAATTCATCTGAACTGCATGTCTTTGGAATGAAGGAGAAAACCTACACAGATAAGGGGAGAATATTAAAATTCCATATAGACTGACTGGGTATGAAACCCATGAGCTCTTGCACTACTCAGATTCTGTGATGCAGCACTGCTACTTGCTATGCCACACCCTAAGTTTTTAGCTGGTTCATACTGAGTGACATGCACCACGTTTCAGATGTCTATCTAACTACCTTGGCTCTTTGAAAAAAAATAAACCCACAAAGAGGAACCCTCATATGACAAAGCACAAAAGTATTGACAAATGTTGTGTTAACACAGATAACTTCAGGCTCTGTGGCTTCTCTTCTCACAGCTATGGGGAAGTAGTGATGAATGTTAATATCAGACATATTCATCTGTCCCCTTAAACTCCTACATGTTATATATTACAAACAATAAGCTCCTTACTGGACTTCAGCATGTTTTTCCAATTGGGATGCACATAAAAATCCACTCATCTGTTAATTATTGTGTACATTGACCCTCTGGCAAAGACACTGGTACCAGGCAACTGGTGTATTATCTCATTTGATATTCTGTGCTGAAATATTATTGCCAAAATCTTAATAGTGAGGTTTAAAACATGTGCAATTTATCCAAATGCCTCCCAATGTATGAAAAGTATGTTTAATATCCATCCATCTATCCATTGTCAACAACCATTTGTCCCAAGCAGGGTTGCGGCAAGCCGGAGCCTCGCCTGGCAACACAGGGCGCAAGGCTGAAAAAAAAAACCTGGGGAATTCACAATAACTTTAACTTGTTACCTTGTTCGTGAGCCTATGCGACCCATAATTTCAAAGAGTAATGGTCCAAAACAACTATTGAAGCTTATTTGTCATAGCCACCTGCATTGTCCTCCAACACAGACAAATACATGGCACAAATGCAAAACACTAACAAGGTCTCTGGCACAGGTCACAGGTAAAGAATTATTGACTGAAACGACCAAATTAGCCCACTGACACAAGCCACTGGTGCAGAAAACTGAGAGGTGCTGGTGCAAAGACAAAGTGTTCATCCAAGAATAAACTTTGTCTGATTCAATATTATTTAATTTTATTACTCCGTATTTGCTTTTTGACTGCAACATCAGTTGACCAATGAATACAATGAAGTTTTATACAAAATGCAAAGCTATAGTCTTCTGTTCACAGACATCATCCAAGGTTAATTAAAAATTATTGTTTTCCAAAAATGTATTTTTGTAATTTCATGTTGGAATATGAAAAGATTCTGTAAAAATTTATGTTTTTCAGCTTGCTTCACTAAGCACTGTGGAAACATTTTTAAACCTTATGAAACTTAACCAAGGGGGGTGCGGTAGTGCAGTGGGTTGGACTAGGTCCTGCTCTCTGGTGGGTCTGGGGTTCGAGTCCTGCTTGGGGTGCCTTGCGATGGACTGGCGTCCCGTCCTAGGTGTGTCCCCTCCCCCTCCAGCCTTACGCCCTGAGTTGCAGGTTAGGCTCCAGCTCCCCATGACCCCATATTGGACAAGCGGGACAGAAAGTGTGTGTGTGTGTGTGTGTGTGAAACTAAACCACATGTGGTTTGTGATGATGCAACAGCATGATGGGTTTATAAGAGTGTCACGCAGTTTGCCCAGGCCGTTGCATGACAGCCAGTGAAAGTATCACTTTTACAGATCAGATCATTAATCAGGCAGAGTGTCATTCAACTGTGTGTGGAGCCCCGTGTGTGTAGAAGGCCAACATGGCAGCTTTGGTGCTGTTACCTCTAGTTCTGCTAACGATCACAACTGAAGGTAAGAGAACTACAAGTTAAAAAGTTGCTCTACCACATTCCATGTTTTGTATTACGTTACATTATATGTTACATGAATCTACTGCAAACTGTAAGAAAGCAAAAAATGTTTCTTTAGATCAAAAGGTTTCAACTGCAGTCTGAATTTCCTTAGTAAACTTTACATTTAGATGACGTTAACTACACAGAAACATCTTGTGTTTTTATAATGTAAGCTCATTGGTAAAACACATACCACGAAAATGATCATGCATTTACATCCTTTTCATATTTAGTGGGAAAATAAGAGTTAAGATTGAATACAGTGGTTAGTTACTCTTTGTGCAATTTCTCTAGTATTCTGGGATGAATTGACTCTCTTGTTATCTCTCTCAGCATCCATGCCACTCAGCTCAAAGAGTTCAATTGTTGGAGGTCATGATGCCAAAGATGGGCAGTGGCCCTGGATGGCCTCCCTGAAAATTTCCTTAAATAAAACACACGATTCTTCTTGTGGAGGGTCACTTCTCAATGACCAATGGGTGCTGACAGCTGCTCACTGCTTAAAAAGGCAAGAATATTTAGGGCACTAAGTTTCTGTCCAAACTTGGCATATGTTTCTGTTTTGCATATATAGCATAACTAAATTTTCCATATGTTCATAAATACACATGACCTGTTTGACTTTGACATAAGGTAGTTTTGAATTTTGTTTGTCTAGTGCATGTGAGTGTGTATCAAATATTCAATATCAATACTGAATGTTCTCCACAACGATGAATCAAAATTAAGAAGCATTCATCAGTTTGTTAATGCTGCTCACAATTAACACTAAAGTACATTAAAAACTAAGATCTTATATATTCCACAGGCGTTTTGATAAGCCACGGTCTTCAGTGGCATTGGGTGCATATCGCTTGTCCAAGAAGTCTGCACATGAAAAGAGATACAAAATTAAGAAAGTAATCCTCCACCCTAAGTACAAAGACGTCAGCTCCGGTCATGACATTGCTCTGGTGCAACTGAATGAAAAGGTCAAGATGTCCAAATTTATAAAACCTGTCCAGTTGGCTGCAGGCAAAGACAAATTGGGAAAACGCTCCAGATGCGTAGTTACTGGCTGGGGAAGGGTAAATGAAGGAGGTAAGCATAGTGCCCTTTTCTCTTCCTGCCTTTCATTTCCTAGTTATGTACACCCATTTACATAACAGGATATTTATATATTCACTATATGATATAACTACTCTACACAAAGAGACTTTTGGGAGCGTAAGTGCTCCCAAAGGTCTCTTTGTGTAAAGTATAAAGATGTGTCATTCTGATTAGCTACTCCCTTTCTCTCCAATGTTCCATCCTAGTACTTGTTCATCTTGAGCTTTCCTTGTTCACAAATAGGAGCTAGAACTTGCCAGTCAATTATTTCTTGACCATAGACCTCCCACATGTCATGTATCTCCACCTTATTATTCTGCTGCATGGAAAACATATTCCTTTCTCTCTCATTAGCAAATATGTATGAAACAAGTTTTTTGCAGTTTTCACACTGTTCATTCATATCTATGAAACATGTGAATGAACAATGCAAGAAGTGGAAAAAAACTTCCTCCTTCTGAGTATGCTGCAGCTGTTCACTTGACTGGTGTCTTTTCATCTCTTTCTTCTGCAGTTCAACTGAAATTTCCAAAAACACTTCAGCAGGTCAGAGTGCCGATTGTTCCTAATAAATCCTGTAAGGGCAGTTATCCAGAACTTTTACCCCAGATGCTCTGTGCTGGTTCCAGGGGCAAAGATTCCTGTCAGGTGAACTCATTTAAGCAGAAATGTGCAAGCCATCTTCCTTCTCAATAGATTTTATGAGATAATGTAACAAGCAATATATATTAAAGGTTAAAGAAAAAAGGAACATTCCAGTGTCTGCAGTTCTAAGTCAATTTGTGAACATGGAGATATATGCAATTTGTTCCCCCATTCCAGGGAGACTCAGGGGGCCCTCTGGTGTGCAAGAGTGGGAAAAAATGGATCCAGACTGGAATTGTGAGCTATGGGAAGGGTTGCGGCCGTGCACGTTTCCCAGGAGTCTTCACACGTGTGTCCAGCTACAGGGACTTCATCAAGGAAAACATCCGTCTCTTCACTCCAGAATATTAAAAAACTTCTACTGCTACTTTTCATATTTGTACTCTCAGCCTTTTGTCTCCATGTCTTCTTCCTGCAGTGGTCTACTTGCATCGTGTTCATCTATTGACTAATTGCGTGAAAGTTTTGCAGACTTGTCATAAAAAGGCAGCATATAATGACTGACTGTATGAATGTGTGTCTATATTTGGGGATGCATAAACTTTCAAACTCAAAAACTTCTAAATGGTTAGGGTTAGTACCATCCAACGGCTTTATGTTTGCATTAAATGGTCTTTTCACTGGGGTCATCAACACCCCATTTGGTCAAGCAATTCAAAACACTCAACTACAGCTGTAAAGAGTGCTTTGTTTTATGCACATTGAGTTCTGGCAGTGACTCCCCACTCAGTTTACTCCAGTCATTCCATTCCACCATGTTGCATGTCTTTCTCTGCCAGTCCAAACAAGATCCATGCACCTTTCACCATCTGCAATAACTCACACCTTAACAACTGAGAGGGAGTCCCCTACTAGCTGGTGCTGGGAACAGAACTAGGAATTATCACAATAATAAGGGAACAACAGAATAAAACATCCTTCAATTTCATGAATCTGTCCCTTATCATTAACTGCTTTCCAATGCATGGTTGTATTTTTCTCAAGCTCTTCTTCAGATGCATTGTGCATAAGGCAGAATACATCCTAACATGTCACACTAGACTATTGCAGGTAAATCCTACACACTCATTCACTAATAGATTTGTTATGGAGCTTGTTAGTTCTTACGTTTACTTGCCACAGAAGTTTTTTCATTACTTATTACTGTACAGCCTGGGTCCTGGATGACACTAACCTCATTGCCAGTCTCTCTTGTTTGAAACATGGTGTTAGAAGTGCTTAAATAACTCATTTGTAGCCTCTGTACACCATGCGAGATGTAGCAGTGCACAAAATTGTGAATGCAGGAAACATCCTGGTTCCTGAAAACATGCAAATGGTGAGCAAAGTGAAAAAACCTTACAACGGAGTTTGATGATTTCATGCTACTGTGAGGGTTCAATGGTAAGCCAACTAAGATGCAAGGAGCTACACTGCAGACAATTTTGAGCAGTGTCTCACCAGATTTCTAAACAAAATCAGAGTCTGATGGAGGAAGTAAAGGACAACACAGCAAGTCATTCACTTCCAACAACCTCACAAAGCCATTTGCTTTATAGAGGATCTCAAGGAATTCAATGGGTTTTTGGTATTAGGTGAGGTTGTGCTGTTAGAAATATTAACTATGCCATGTAGTAAAATCAAATGTTAAATCAAGCCTTGGGAATTAGACTATTTTAGAAAGGAATATGTTTTGAACATGCAGGGTATGAATAATTTCTCAGAGAATTTATCTGTCATTACCAAATTTATTGTGTAAGAGATAAGAAAAGGCAACTATCTGTGACTGACTAGCGAAAGTGAACTGATGTGACTCACCGCACTCATAATTATGTGCTTCATTTACACATATCTTAAGGGTTATGATCCAGGACAACTTTTTTCCTTGGCATTGCTAGTCTCCAAGCAATGCTTGCAGGATACTGAGAGGTGAGAATTCACTTGAATGACAAGACATTGTGACACAAGAGGTCATGTGCATAATGGGGGGAGACACAGGGCTGTCTAAACACACACACACACACACACACACACACACACACACATTTTCAGAACCGCTTGTCCCATAGGGGGTCACGGAGCCTACCCGGCAACACAGGGCGTAAGGCCAGAGGGGGAGGGGACACACCCAGGACGGGACACCAGTCCGCCGCAAGGCACCCCAAGCGGGACTCGAACCCCAGACCCACCGGACAGCAGGACTGCGGTCCAACCCACTGCACCACCACGCCCCCTGCCTAAACACATCGGTACAGTATTACAAACTCCACGAAGGCAATGGAGATACAATTAGAAATTATGTAGCTCTCTCAATAAGTATATGGAGACAGACACTCGAACCGTGGAATCCTGGATCTGTGTCCCAGAGCCTGACCTGACCTGACCCCAAACCATTGCGGTTCTGCCCTGCCCAGCACGGACTGCAAGGTTCTTCATTTGTAACAACCAAGAACACTAAAATCCTGTTCTCATCAAAATTTCAATCCGCCCCTTTACCCTGCTTCTCCCCTTTTTTGAAGAGGAGACACTTTGTCAGCCTATCTACATGACCTCTTCTGCACACCATCAAGAGCTGAAGCCTTGAAGCCTCTATGTGATGAATGGAAAGAGTCACATTTTCTCAGCCCTTTAGGTTATATGTTTATTGAGTTACAACTTATTGCTTACAGCTCCAAGTAGTTCAAAATGAAAGTTTCAGACATAAATATCCAATGACAGAAGTTGCTCAGTACGCAGTTACATTGTTAGCATTACATTGGGCTAAAGTTCTTCACTGACAGTTGAGGCCAGGCACACAATTAGTTCATATGGAATCTAGAAAATCAAGCTGCAGACTAACCTGTTTTTGCTGACTTTTCTGATTATGTCTCCTCTTAGTCTGAAAAGTACATGACTTGATTGATGTGCGCTTGCTGGTAATAAAGAGAAAAAGTAAACCTTTCCAAGAAAAAAAAACACATAAGAAGTATTTAAATAAATGTGAACTTCTTCACTTACACATTTTTTAAACTATATCAGAAAAAAAGTAGTGTGACACTATATTAGAGTGAATAGCACAGTTCTTTTAAGTGTACATTCGGAATAAAACTAAAAACTGTGAATCACACAAACACATTTTCTGAACCGCTTGTCCCATACAGGGTCGCGGGGAACAGGAGCCTACCCGGTAACACAGGGCATACGGCCAGAAGGGGAGGGGACACACCCAGGACGGGACGCCAGTCCACCGCAAGGCACCCCAAGCGGGACTCGAACCCCAGACCCACCAGAGAGCAGGACCCAGTCCAACCCACTGCGCCACCGCGCCCCCTAACTGTGAATCATTCCATTATATTTTATGATTTGCTTATTTTTTCTTCTACTTTATAAATAAAATAAGAAATTAAAGATTTTTTATTTAGTAGCTGCTATTTTTACTGAATCTATAGGGTAATGGTGAGCTATCTGTCGAAATTTTATTTTCACTATAAGTAGCTGTGGGGGCGTGGAGGTGGAGCGGGCTTGGCTAGGTCCTGCTCTTTGGGGGGTCTGGGGTTCCAGTCCCACTTGGGGTGCCTTGTGACAGACTGGCATCTCGTCCTAGGTGTTTCTTCCCCCTCCAGCCTTACGCCCTGTGTTGCTGGGTTAGGCTACCAGCTTGTCGCAAGCGTGTGTGTGTAGGGGGCTGTGCATAGAACTCCCCAAACATGAAGGCTGTCAAGGGGGATATGTCACATTTAAATAAATTAATTATTAATAAAATTAAAGCACAATGATGCAAACCAGAGGATAGAAACACAAACACATGAGCATACAAACGAGACAGTAGAGTGCCAGACAGCAGGTGAGAGAGTGAGTGTGTGGTTTCCTAAACACAGTGTGTGTTGGGAGAGCTGGTAGCATAGTGGTTAGAGCTATTGCCTTACACCCCAAAGTCACAGGTATGCACCCCACCTTTGGCTGTAGTACTCTTGGGCAAGCTGTTTACACTAAATTGCCCCAGGAAAATTACCTAGATGTGTAAATAATTGTAAGTTTGTGGTAATTGCAACCTTAACATTGTAAGCTGCTTTGGAGAAAAGTATCAGCTAAATGAGTAACTGCCTCAGAGTCTATCTCTTCTCAGCCTTTTACCAAAGATGAAATCCTCTCACAGTATCTCTAACACAGCTGTTTGGCATTATTTTCATGTCACATTTCAGTTTATCATGAACCAGATGGACCACATTGAATAAATGACAATCCAGGTGGATTAATGATAATTAATAATCATGATCCAGATAAGTATAAAACTCTCAGGAGACTGAATAATGGGGATGAGCACATGTGCACAAAAGCTTTATGGGGTTGTCATGAAATCTGGATAGAGTGTGTTTGAAAAAGGTGAGATATTCTAGACCTGAAGCCTATGGAGCGGCATAAAAAGAAGGAAAAGCATTAGCAAAATGTAAGACAACTTATGCAATGACATTCAGTATCAGCTTGAGAAGCTGATTTGCCATTTGATGGAGGAATATGAATGTTATGATGTCAGTAGTTATGATGAAATATAACCATAACCTGGATCAGAAGCTGGGTAGATTGTGTAAGGAGAAATGGGGAGGGGGGGATCCATTGAATGTTGTTTAAGAGATGTCACCATGACTGGATTATTATTGTTGTAATTGTAATATGCTTTCAGACTTTCAGAAACAAAAATTAATGTCAGTGGTGACTTCAAGCCCCTTGACTGGAACAGTGGACAAGATGACTAAGTTGTCCAACTTGACAGAGACAGAGTACCTAATGAATATCGCAACTTTAGACATTGATACAAAAACAGTTTTATGAAGGACATGTTATATATTGCCATCATCAGATAGAATAAAGAGAGATATGCACTGCGGAACAGATAGCTGTCACCTGAGCAACTCATGCTTACACCTTATCCAACCACTTCTCTAACCTTTACAGCCATCATCTTCAACAAGCCGGGCAAGTTTGAGACATGTCTGGGACGAGCGTTCACTTAAACTGAGGTGGCATGTTCATGTTAATGGGCTCATGAGTCGTGTATGATGGTGGTGTAATGATTCCTGGCTGTACAGAAATAACTTCAGGTTGGGATACCATGACTCCAGGTTGAGGGGTTATGAGTCCAGGCTGGGGAGCTACAACTACAGGCTGAGCAGCCATGACTCCACCCTGGATTGTGATGACTTGGGGTTGGGTATTGACAAAGAGAAGTGGTTGAGAGCGGAGGTCTAGCTCCCTGGAAATCTGAGTCCAAGAGCAGCATGCACAGAAGGTGGCAACAGGGCAGTCTTGGCAGATACTACCCTAGAGAGAGACAGAATGAAACACAAAGAACAGATTTCTGTCTTCACATCTACATAGAATTTAGTCAGTAGAATCCTAGAACACATCTCCTACTTTATAAGATGCATCATTTCATCATACAAAATGAATGAATGTAAACAAAATAAATGACTATCTGCAAAGAATGGTTTAGTGCATAAGTATCTGGAATATTTAAGACACTCTTCCATATAGGGTTATTTTACTAAAATATTAATTTAAAGTCTTTGTTTATGGCTGCCCATCCTGGTTGTGTCTCCACCCCCTCCGGCCTTGCGCTCTGTATTGCCAGGATAGACTCTGATTCGCCGCAACCCAGCTCGGGACAAGCAGTTTCAAACTGTGTGTGTGTGTGTGTGTGTGTGTGTGTGTGTGTGTGTGTGTGTGTGTGTGTGTGTGTGTGTGTGTATATTACAGCAGGAAAACCTTATGCCTGTGAAAACACAGATGCGTTCATTTCTCACGTAAAGGGATTAATTTATTCCACAACTTCTGTATCATTCATAACATAAAATCAAGAAAAAACTAAACATGAAATTGCAATATTAAAAGATGTGAGGAAACTGCTAACAGAACAATGTACTGTTCATACAACGGCCTTCACAGCCTGTAAAAATGTTTTGCTGCTGTTCGCCTTGTCAGCTGAGTCGCTAGTGTGTTCTACTTTCTACCCGCAAAACATTGTCCTTGGACCCAGTCACTGTATTTCAAATGCTGCACGTCTTGAAACTTTGAATGTTGCATCTTGCTATTTAAGTATTTATATAACCCTCCTCTAGGAATCTGGTTGATTTGCAATTGACGTTTTTTAATGGGATTTATTGTTTCATTTTTCTTTCCTAAAGTACTTTACTGTAAGCAAGATGGCCTAAATACTATGTAATAAATTAGGGTGCACTTTTTGAGTCTGTTTTTAAGGCAGAAAATTTGCTTAACACTCAAAACACTTCATACTTAATACTTAAATTTTAGGGTCAGCTATTGAAGGATGTGAGTAATAGAAAGGCCACATGTGGGAAGATACCTCTATTCCATATTTGTTGCGTACAGCAACTCGCATGGCCAAGGAGATGGGAGGAATACACAAAGGTATGCCTGCCAGTGCCATGATGCCTGCGCTCACCCACTCAAATAAGGGTACACAGGTATTATCTCCAGCCTTCTTAGCTGTGGTGCACTGGAAGCAGGGGAAGCACCAGAAGGAGTAACAACCTGAGGACAGAAAAATGGCAGGTGTAATGTTAGAATTTACTATATTCTTACAATCTTGTCTTATTTTTTTCCAGTAACTATCCATCTAGTTAGAACAATTTGTCAAATTCTGAAGTTTTAGTAAAAAAAATCTAATGCATTATTATTATTATTATTATTATTATTATTATTATTATTATTATTATTATTATTATTATTATTGCTGACACTCACAGCTGTTCATGTCATCAAAGCATTCAAAGATGCCTGTGTTCCATTGCTTGGATTGGATCATTTGAAGAGCTTGCTGCTGGACTATTACATTCTGTGCCATGATGACTGCTTACCTGCCAGCAAACAAAAGTCATATTGTCATTTTCTTTGTTATTCTGAGATAAGGAATGTGCACCAAAATATACAAAAACTCCACCCTTGCAAAGCCATTAAATGTATTAAATATAGGCAGTCCCCGGGTTACGAACGTCCGACTTACGTACAAGCCGTAGTTACGAACCACCCCCTTACTCACCGGAAGTAATTTTTTTGTCACCTTTAAGTAACAATTAAATGAAAACTTCATAATTAAGCCTATTGTATTCAAAATTTGAGTTACTGTATATACAATGATTCATAATAAGGAATGGGCGCTACTTTACAAAGCACATCAAAACATTGCATGTCTACAGCATTTTATCAGCTTGTGTGCGTGTGAGTGTGAGGTAGGACAGACTTGCTTTTTTTCCTGTCAACAGTGTCTCATCTGTTACTAGATATGGCTTTTTTTTGTTTTTACCCTCCTAACCATGGCACCAAAGAGTAAATGTGATGCAAGTGATGGTAACGCACCAAAGAAAAGCGAAACAATCATGATGGAAATATGCAAAGAAAGGTACACGATATATGATATACTAAGACGAACATTTGACAAACTGACATTAGATACCCAACATACCTAATTGTTTCGACTTACTTCAAAATCTGACTTAAAGACAGAGTGAGGACACGGAACTAATTCGTAACAAGGGACTGCCTGCATTTAGAAGTTCCTCTAAATGTTGATAAAACCATTAAAAAAATATTCAAGTGAGCTTTCAGTACTTGCACAGACAGACCAAGTGAAGATGACTTGTTGATCTGCATGAGGCATCTGAAGCACAAAGTGACCACTTTGGAATTTGTACAAACACTTTCTCTTACCTATACATGCCAAGGTCAGGTAACCTATGATTCCCTTTCTCTTCTGCATTGCTCTTGAATTCCTTTTTGTCTCCACAACTACCAATTTTGTCCATGCTTGTCAAAATCATGTGTCATTATCCGTTTCATTATTAATCAAATTTGTTACATGTCTTTTTACCCCAGTCTAGCTAAAAATAATCATTCTTGTAATCCTTTGTTAGAATAAACTGAAATTGAAGAACGCTTTCATGTGAGGGCATTCTGAACTTGTGAAAATTAAGAAAAACTGTCAGAATATTCAAATATTTTCATTAATTCAAATGTTCAATTACTATTTACTCATTTGGAAGTATTTTTAAAAAGTCCTTTATGTTAGACCCGATACACCATGTATAAATAGTGTGTAAACCTATATATCACAAGGCAAAGTGAGAAAAAAATGCAGTTTCAGTTTTGATTTGGATTCTAATAACAACTAAGTGTTACTTCATCCCAGATTGCCACAGGAAAGGATTTATTCAAGGATTTACTTTATATCATAAAAGAATAACTGCCTGAAAAAAAAAACGAAAAAACCACACATTGTCTGAACTTCTTGTCCCATGCGGGGTTGCGGGGAGCCGGAGCTTAAGCCGGCAACTCAGGGCGTAAGGCTGGAGTGGGGAGGGGACACACCCAAGACGGGACACCAGTCCATCGCAAGGCAACCCAAGCGGCACTCGAACCCCAGACCCACCAGAGAGCAGAGACCAGTCTAACTCACTGCGCCACTGCGTCACCGCACCCCCCCCCCATCCAAGAAACCAAATGAATTGAAATAAAATTGAAGCAAACTTTTACGTTTTGTGACCATTGTCATGTGGATGTCAAATTTAACACAAAATATTTGGAAGGAGAAAAACCAAGTTGTTCTCAGTGTGTGCATGTTTCTGTTATTATTATAGAATATTAATACACCGGACTAACTGCAGTCATATAGCTGTATATGTACACTTCAACATATCCACAGACGTGTCAGTTTTTGGACTCATTATTCTTCTTTGGTCTATTCTGGTCCTATGACCTTCATGGAATGTTCTGGTATAATAAATCAATCGAAAAAAGAAATGTGCATGGTAGGGAACTCTGAATACACCACTAGGTGACTGTGATCAAAAACCTGTAGATTCAAATTCTGTTCTTAGGGTTATTGCTACACTCAATATCCTGCAGAATCTGAGACAACATTTTATTTAGTCTATGTGAAGTACCAATATGTGCAAAGAAAGATTAACAATTTATTTTTCATCTGTTCAGAAAGGGAGACTAATTGCAATTATTCTGATCTTATATTAAAAAAAAAAGGATTTTTCTTGGTAACAGAACAAGTAGAGAAAAAATGAATTTTCTTGACAGTTGTCATTTAAGCATTTCTTAAAGTAAATAAAAAACATAGAGACCAGAAGTTGTGCATATCAGACAGTTCTGAAGTAAAATGTCCTTACCTGAGAACACCTTTATCCCCACCTGTCTAGAAATTATGGTACTCAAGTACTCACTCGTAAATGCTTTTATACCCCTGCACATAAATGCAGTCTAACCTGAATTTGCATCTGGCGATGTCACTGTTTCATTTTACAGCACATGGAATTTGCTGACAATTATCCATCGGGGGGGCAAAGACCCACTTGACCAAAAATGAGACAGATGGTGACTTTGTGGGCTCTAAAATGGCATAGTGATAGAATGGCATGGTGGTAGAGCGAGTAGTGTTGCTGTCTCACAGCACCTGGGTGGTGTGAGAAGATGTGGGTTTGATCCTTGCTCAGTCTGTGTGGAGTTTGCATCGTTCTCTCCATGTCTGTGTGGGTTTCCTCCCACAGTCCAAAGATATGCTGTTCAGGTTCACCCATAGAGTGTGAGTGATAGAGAGAGTGTGTTCCACTGATGTATGGATGAGTGACCCAGTGTAAGTAGTGTATCTACTGATTCAAAGGATGCTGAAGAGGATATGTCCTCAAGGTTGAGCTACTGCTGTACTGTGCTAGGAGTAGTAAAGACTGCAATCAATATCAATTGTTACTCCTATACTTTTGACTAATAGTAAGGATGAGCTGGATGAGATTTGCAGTGAGATAAAGAGCTCTTCTTGGTGGAAGGACTACCAAAGAGGTATTAGGTGGTGATCAAGGCATGTATATGTCATTAATATTATAAGCAATGCATGAACATAAATCTGTGTCAAACCTGGGGAAGGATATGATGAGCTGTGTATCATCTATGTTGCAGTGATAAAGCAAAAGAGGAAATGACCAAGCCATGGAAAGTGATGTAGATAGAAAAGAGTAAAGGGCCAAGTAGAGAGCCCTGTGGAAGGCCAGTTGAGAGAGGTTTAAATGCCGAGAGAGGGCCACAGTAAAGTAATTTGTAAGATCTACCAGACATATACTATTCAAACCATTTCAGTGGTAGTTCTCCAAAAATTCTTGCAAGCTGAAGAGAATGCAATGATGGACCATGTGAAATTCAGCAGAGAGGTTGAGCATGAGTGCTGAACAGAGGCAGCCATAGGAGACTGAAGAGCTTCTGACACTGAGAGGAAGGCAGTCTTAGCGAAATATCCTAGATTGATATTCGTCAGGGAGGTCTTTCTGGACATTGAATGTTGATAACAGATTGTAAACTTCACACTCAAGGGAATTTCAAAGCAATTAGTTGCAAGGCCTCATATTTTAAGGAGCTAAAACTACAAACAGGTCCCTAAGGATTTTCAGAGTGACTAACACATTACAGATGACATGAGCACAGAAATGCAGACCAACCTGAAGTAACAACTCAAGGCATGACAGTTTTCTTTCACGGAAAAAGAAAAACAATTCACAATACAACCTTTGTAGTATACTGTGTTACGCAAAGAGGCAGCAAGTAACATATATTTAAAATATGATTGTGTGACCTTTTGGAGTCATGACATTGACCATCGGTGTCTTTAGTAAAAACATCAATATTCAGTCTAATTTTGAAGGTAGTCATGTTATTTTGAATTTCACTCTTATCCATGATGGATAAGGAATAAGAAGAAGGCCACTTACTTGTTCTTTGTCTTAAAAATGTTTATCTTGATTTTTACTGTCAAATTAACCAATTACCATACCACAAACAATTACACACGCACACTGTCTGAAACCACTTGCTCCAAGCAGGGTCGCAGCAAACCGGAGCCTAACCTGGCAACACAAGGCACAGGGTACACACCCAGGACGGGACGTCAGTCTGTCATAAGGCACCCCAAGCAGGACTCGAACCCCAGACCCCCCCCAGAGAGCAGGACCCGGCCAAGCCCGCTGCGCCACCGCACCCCCTGCCACACATAATTAAATCAGGATTTAAACATTGACCATTTTTCTTCATAGTCATTTTGTGCAATGGTACTTTAACACTGCAAGATTGTTGGTAAACTCTTATAGAGGACAATAAGCTGTGCAAATGCTTTTACAGACATTCCTTAAAAAAAGGAATTGTTTACAAACAACAGACTGCTGTTTTGCTCAACAACTTCAGGATTAGGTAAAGCAAAAATACAGATTTCAAAATTTCAGAATATGGACAATAACTTAGAGGAGGAGCTGAGACGCAGACTAAATTCTACAAAGTTTTTTGTTAATCGCAGGGAAAAAATGCTGGATTTCAAAATGATCACTGAAAATATTTGATTTCTGTTTTATGCAAAATTTTCAAAACAGTGCTTGATTAAAGTAATTTGACCAGTTTTCCTTCCCTTCTCTTTCTTTCTTCCTTTTAATTCTAGGTTTTTCATGTTTTTTTTTCTGTGTTCAAATTTCACACTCCTGACACCAGACATTTCTCTGGACGTCCATAAGCTGTTGATGACTAGGGCACAGTTCCAAAATGCTGTGAAGCAGTGAGCACAACCCCTGGAGTGACATTCACTAATAAAGTGTAGTAGGAAATGGTTGAGCAGCGATGGTCATTGGCTGGATGTTGAGGATGGTGAGCACTTGATTGCTTCACCTCTTTATTTCCTGGAATATCTGCCACCAGGAGCAGGTGTTGCAGAAAGTGGCATATATGCAGTCTGCGCTGATTCCTCCTTACAAAGAGGTCATAGGCCAGTAGTTAGTAATGAGGTGTGGTTGGGGCAGAACAGGCAGAGTGTGAAGGGGAAGGAGACCTGGATGTCAAATTTGTAGTGCACAGCAAACCTTCAGAGTTCTGAGTGAGAGGGGGAGGTCATTTCACCATAACGGAGCCAGACTGAGAACGTCTGTGCTCCACCTTTCGTGCACGGGACCACCAAGCAGGCAGAAATAGACAAGTGAAACACTCTGGTTGGGGTATAGTGGTTGATCAAGTCTTGGAAATAGCTGGGAACAGGTCTATTGATGCATTTGTAGGCAATAACCAGGGTCTTGAATTTCATCCAGGCTGTGATTGGAAGTTGTCCAGTTTGATTGATAAATCGTGACAGGAAGACAGGTCAGCTGGGAGCTGAAGAATCTCTGTTTTGGAGAGGTTGAGTTGGAGGTGATGATCAGACATCCATGCAGAGATGTCTGACAGGCAGGCAGCAATGCATGCAGAATGTCTGATGCACCAGGTGGAAAGGAGAGGAAAAGCTGGGTATCATCAGCGTAGCAGTGGTATTTGAATCCATGGGAGGTAATAACCAGACTGAGGGAGGAGGTGTAGTTGGAGAAAAGAAGAGGACCCAATACCGAGCCCTGCAGGTCACCGGTTGAGAGAGGCAGAGGAGAAGAACGGGACCTCTGCCAGACCACTTGATAGGATCTATCAGAATAGGTAGGACTCAAATCATCTGAGTGCCATTCCTTTTATCCCAAGCTGACTAAGAGAGGAGAGTAAAATCTGGTGGTTGACATTGTCGAATGCTGCAGACAGACCAAGGAGGCTGAGGACCGAGGAGAGGGAGACGGCTCTAGCCGACTAGAAAGCATCAGACACTGCTGGGAGTGCCATCTCCGTGGAGTGACCAACTTTGAATCCAGACTGATATCCATCGAGGAGATGGTTCCGGGTGAGGAATTCAGATAGCTGATCAGAGGCCGCCCGCCCTAGCGTTTTAGACAGACATTTATTCAACAGTTTTACTTTTCAAGTATCATCTAGCAAAAAAAGTTATGACTCCATCTATTATAATTGGCATATACATCCAGTAAACTCTACAGAACTGCATATGAAGTAGAAATGTTTACCTCTTCCAGGAACAAGCCATTTCCCCATACTTTATGCCAGTGTTGAAAAGAATACGTTCAAAGACTGACACGCCTTACCTCTATGCTAATAAAAACGAGCAGAGAAGTGCAGTAAAATGTATGTATTGAGTTTTCTGTGAAAAACCGTAAATTTCAAGCAGTGCCTATAGTGACGATTGCTTGAGTAAGGCTTTCGTTTTTCAGTGCGCAACACGTTTCCAAGATGGCTGAGAATCTGCTAAAATTGATTCACAGTCAGGGCGACCTTGAACAGTATGCATTAATGAAGTGTTCACTGAGGTGAAATATAAAATTTGGAATTGACCATCAAATAGCCAATCAGGCCATTTGTAAAGAAGCTGTAATTTGATTGAGGGATAATGTTAGGAGAAACCACCAAGAGTGGTACAGTGGTCAGAGGTAAAATGGCCCATGGTCTCTCCAGAATGGCAATGCTCTTTCAAACAGTCTATGATGAAGAATTTGTGGCAGAAGAAACATTCCTGTGATACCACCACCACCATCACCATCTGAACCGCTTGTCCCATACAGGGTCACGGGGAGCTGGAGCCTAACCCGGAAACTCAGGGCGTAAGGCCGGAGGGGAAGGGGACACACCCAGGACGGGACGCCAGTCCATCGCAAGGCACCCCAAGCAGGACTCGAACCCCAAACCCACTGGAGAGCAGGACAAGGACCAACCCCCTTCCTGTAATACCACACCTTCTATATTTACCCAACTTCAACCTATGACATTTCTTCTGTTCCTCAAAACGAAAATGAAGCTGAATGGAAAGAGATTTGATGACATTCCAGCCATTCAATTTAATGTAAAAACAAAACTCAGTAATTTCACAGTTAAATAAAATAAATTTTAGCATTTATCTTACCATTCGAACTGCAGCTGGTGCTAGTAGGACAAAACTGTGAAACCATCTACCATTTTACATGCATTATTCATTTAACATTTAAAAATTAAGAGTAATTTCACAGTTATGTTTGTACAGAACATGATTGATACAGAGAGTGAAAAATAACACGATGTGTATGAAAAGGCTTAAGTGTGACATGATCTGTGTGAAGAGATGCATTTTATGCATGTTGGCAGGCCTGGGTCAGTGACAACCAAGCAAATTAAAGTAAAATTCCCAAATGTGTTGAGGGCTGATTACTTCGCAGGGATGTTTTTTTGTCCTTAATTATAATTTACTAAAAATGAAAATATCAAGCAGAAGGTTCATGACTGGTAGCATATGTAGTCAGTGTTTACAAGTAGTGCTTAGACGTTTTCATTACTAAGCAACCTGCCAAAACAAAAAAACTTGCTGGCTTTAAGCCACCATGGGAATTTCATCAGTAAAAAGCTACTATAAAAACTGTACCTTGGCAAAATTCCACAATTACGGTAGGTCTTGTAGGCATCTGATGTGCCAAGTAGTGCCATGGCTTAGTTGGTTAAAGTGCCAGGAGATCCTGGGTTCATATCCCAGTGGTTCCTAACTTAAGTGCATTTTCTGTATCTTCTCATTAGAGCTGAAACATAAGTACTAGTTGTCTGAATTTAGGGCAGATGATTGGAGCTGCTGCCTTTGGACCCGCAGGTTTAAAAGCCACCAGTGGCAACTAAATGTAAATTAACTGACACAATCAAGGCTCATTCTAGCCTTTGCATAGCAATGGTGCAAAGATACATTTGCATGCTACATTCCTGCAGATGTACTACTTTAACCAGGCTTACAACTTTAAATGTTAAACTGTCTCATGTTGTTATGTCTAGACAAAGAGATGCCATGCTGTCAGTCACCTGATCGTATGTGCATAACATCAATGGCATTTATTTATTAGCAGATGCCTTTCTCCAAAGCAACTCTATGTAGTGTTATCAGTCCACACACCTTATTCACCGTGGTGACTTACACTGCTAGATACACTACTTACACTGGGTCACGCATCCATACATCAGTGGAACACACTCTCTCTGTCACTCACACACTTTGGGTGAACCTGAACACCATGTCTTTGGAGTGTAGGAGGAAACCCAAACAGGCACAGGGAGAACAATGCAAACTCTACACAGACTGAGTGGGGATGAAACCCACATCCTCTCACACCATCAGGTGTTGTAAGCCAACAGTGCAACTCACTGTGCCACCATGCAGCTGCTACAGCATGTCCACAGAATGGTATGTCTCTTTTAGCACTAAATGAGTACAGAATACATAGAATGTACCCCTGTGATTCAGACTGAAATTTCAAATGTGGAAAATGAGCTTTTGTACCTGAAAAACTGAGTTTTGGAGACTAGGTTTTTTACACCATTTTTGCGCGACAAAAATTGAAAAATAATTTTGACATTAAACTCTTTTAAGTATTTGTGCATTAAGACTCACAGAAACTCTGAGAGATTGATATAAAGACCTAATTTTGAAGAGTGCTGCACAAAAGAGGAAGAAGAGGGAGAAATGTATGGAGTGCAGTGTGACTGCTTTCTGCTATGGTGCAATATCTATAGTTATATATCTGGTGAACCGGATTCCAGAGGTACATTCCTTGATGTGGCATGTAAAATCCTTCATCTTCCAAGTACACTTACATTCAAACATATATCACTTGTCTCCAAAGCAACGTGCCACTGAAAGAAAACAAAAGTGCATTCCAAAAGAGGGTTTAGACAGAAACACAAAATCAAAATAGTCTTGCTGGAGTGTATTGATGGATCAAGTTCTGTAGGCATTTGAGTGACAATCCTTTGAATGTCCTTTAGACCACAACCAGAGTCTTGAACTAGATATGAATAACTACAGAAAGCCAATGAACAGAGATGAGGAGGGAAAATGCATGGAAATGGTTTGACCGATCAAATACAATTTGCACTGTACCGTTCTCTGCTGTATTCTGTTTTTCAAGAAGACTATATCTTAAATTGACTAGAGTGGAAATGTGGTGGGTAAAAACAGTACATCTCCAATGATATTCGAAATACATTGGCCACACCGTTTGCAGACCAGCTTCCAGCATTACTAGACAAACCTTCACATGGAACCCCCAGGGAAAGAGGAAAAGATGTTATGCAAGAAACACTTGGTGCCGTGACCTAGAGGCAGATGTCAAAAGGATGGACCATACTAGGGGACAGCTGGAGAGACTGGCTCAGGACAGAGATACCTGGAGATCGCTGGTTGGCGACCTATGGGTTGTAGGCATAACTAACTAAGAAAACACAGGGACAACTGGTAGTGTAGTGGTTAAAGCCGCTGCCTTGGACCCAAAAGTTGAAGGTTTGAATTTCATCTTTAGCTGTTGTACCCTTGAGCAACCACATAGTTCCCCTAACCTGCTCTGGTAAAAGTTATCCAGCTGTGTAAATGGATACTCAATTATACTTAGCTGTAAGTCTGTTTGATGAAAAGCATCAGCTTAACGACTAAATGTGAACTAACACACAAATCACCACAATGTATGAAGAGAGTAAATACTGCAGAAATGAACCAGTGCAGTGGCATATGTTTGTCCAGGTGGCTTATTTGCTTAATATTTACAGTGTTCATGTGCCATATATTCACATTAATAAATATGCCTTTTGCAGGTCAATAGTCATCACAATGTAATAAAAGAAAAAAAGGCAAAAAACAAAAGAACAGAATTATTGCAGACAAATTTTTATAATAATGTATGGATAATAAAATGAATGGTTGATAATGAAAGGAATAAATAAATCAAAGTCAACTTTATTGTCATTCTCCCTATAGGTGAGTCACACATACAGGAGAACAAAATCCATTTCTCTTTGGACCTTGGTGCCGCACAAAACATACAGTGCAGTTTGTAAAATAGATAAATACAATAGATGAGGGCAGAAGATGCAGTACACAGGCCAAAGTCTAGCGACGTACACAATGCACGCAATGATATAAAAGATTTACGTAAAATACAAATGTAATAAAAACACAAAAAATTGTATGGGAGTAAGGTGCATAAACTTCATGACCATTCTGAAATTTCTGCATGATTAAAATCGTTAATTTATTATTATGTACACCAATTAACGCAATAAAACAACAAAACACGAACAGAGACAACAGCCTGTTTAATGAGAATTAGCTTGTTTTCCTTTGACAAATATTTGTCTGCATAAAGTAAACAAAAGATCTCAGTTATATATTGTGTTCTTCATCCTTTGATAGATACTCTGTATTTGATATGTTTTTTGGCATGCTTCTACAACAAACAACATTCTTCTCGGTTAAACACAGATTGAAGACTACAATGGCATTGGTGGACAATTCACTGTTAAACTAATCTAACAATTCTGTAACACTTTGTAAGATTTTTTTTTTTTTGTAAGACTTTGCAAGATAGCCACATTTTGATGAATATGAGCAACTTACAAACCTTATAAACCTTCTCAAGTTGTATAGACAATTGCTTCATGCTGTTTGCAGACTGATCTCAAGTAAACAGGTTAATAAATACACACACACACACACACACACACACACTTTCTGAACCGCTTGTCCCATACGGGGTCACGGGGAACCAGAGCCTAACCCGGCAACTCAGGGCATAAGGCCGGAGGGGGAGGGGACACACCCAGGACGGGACGCCAGTCCATCGCAAGGCACCCCAAGCGGGACTCGAACCCCAGACCCACTGAAGAGCAGGACCCGGTCCAACCCACTGCGCCCCCCAGTTAATAAAGATTTTTAGTTAAATTTCTTTACCTACATTTTTTTAGTTAATTTACTTACATATATTTACATTTTCTCAGTTAATTTCTGTGCTTCTTATGAGAATTACTCATAATATTTGTCCTATTAATTTCATAATTAATGATCTGGACCCAGTACACACAATGTCTACAATCGCTTGCCCCAAGGGGGGGACACAGCAAACTGGAGCCTAACCCAGCAACACAGGGTACAGGGCCAGAGGGGGAGGGGACACACCACGGACAGGACACCAGTCTGCTGCAAGGCACCCCAACCAGGACCTGAACCCCAGACCCACCACACAAGGGGCCCCAGCCAAACCCGCTGCGCCACCCCACCAAGTATAAACCCAAAATATATTACAAATTTTTACATCTACATTTATTTATTTAGCAGATGCTTTTCTCCAAAGCGACTTCCAAGGAACTCTATGCAGTGTTATCAGCTCACACACCTTATTCACTGTGGTGACTTACACTGCTAGATACACTACTTACAATGGGTCACTCATCCATACATCAGTGAAACACACTCTCGCTGTCACTCACACACTACTCTTACTTAAAAGACTATGAGTTTCTGTCCTGAGTATCAGTGAGAAAAATGTTACAGTTGTTGATTTTAGCTGCAGAAAGTCTGGATTTAAATCATAGAACTGTTCCGAATGAATTTTTGGGATCCATCAAGATGTAATGGTCTGATGTTTAATTTTCACTGGAGACAGTAATAATTATTTTTGGTTTACAGTTTATAACATATATTATTGTGTAGAGGTCAAACACCTTGTCCATACCATTCAAAAAAGTTCAATCAGTTCCACCAACATGCATTCATCAGTCAATCATATTTATTTTCACATTTGCAAAAGTGCATATATAAATACATTTACAATCTTTTAAAATTTGTATGCATTTTATAACTGAAATTCAACTAAAAATAAAGAATCACTATAAATAAAAGTATACAGAGACAAAATATACAAATTCCTGCTTTCACATTACTATCGTAATGCAGTAAACTGAACTCCGCTAATGCAGTAAAATAGGACGTTGTTCGATTACACATTTCACTAATGCTTGTTATAATGGGGTATCTCAACATAAGCATTAATATAACCAAAAGGTTCAAGCAGTTTTTGACCTTCTTGACAAGGCTGGTAAGAAATGGCTCATGATCTTAATCTCAAGGAGGTCTGGAACAGCTTGTGACGTTGATGATTGTGATGTTGGTGACTGTTAAATGTAGTCCTGGTGCAGATAAGAGCAAGAATGTCACTGTGTCACCCTGGCGTTGATGAGGGTGATAGGCTGGGTTCGCCTTTTGATTTCCTTGGACATCTGACACCAAGAGCAGGGGCCGCAAAAGCTGGCGTATGCGCAATCTTTGCACATGGTTCCCTGAAAGAGACAGTCTTTTCACATGCTTCTTTGTATTTACGCAGTCTATAAGGGAGACCAGGTTTACATATGACTCTTAAAGGAGAAACTATCCTTGTAAATAATCCTTAAATAAAAAACAGCCCGAAAAGGTCTTTAAAATGGGTAAACATATGATGTGTAAATGGCCCTTACCGTGATTCCGTAGCGCTCACGCATGGAGACCCTCATTCCAAAGGTTATGGGGGGAACACAGCCACACATGTTGAGCAGTGGCAGACACAGGCACTCTCCATACTGCCTGGCAGTCTTACATGCATAGCAAGGCATGCACCAGAAGGCAAAGCAGCCTGAGAACGTAGACTGAGGTCAGAACAGACGCACAACATACATCAGCCTAGACCCACAGAGTGCAGTGAGATCAAACTTGTCTCACACACACACACACACACACACACACACACACACACACACCACATTCTTATACAAGAGCAACACACAATTCTCCCCGTACACACAGTGTCACGCAGGACTTTGCCAAAAGGCTTTACTACACAAAAGCATGAAATATGTTTACAGGGCAGTACACTCCTAAAACAAAGAAATGAAAACTAGTTCAGAGATAAGTCTAGAGAATTACTTATTAAAAGACACACCCACAAACACTGACTTATTCAGTTCTGTTCTCTTCTGCATTGCTCTTTTCTCATCCTGGTGAGAAATGAACTAGGAGCATTTTGGACTAGAAGGTGAAAAAACAGTGAATAACAACCTACAAGAATGAAACGTGCCCAGACGTACTCTTAAAGTTAGAGAGAAGCTCAAAGAGACTAAAGGGTTGAGAGGCACTCACACTCGGCCATGTCATCACAGCAGTCGCAGATTCCCGAGCTCCACTGGTTGGAATCAAGGGTTTGCACGACAGGACCGGGCTGCTGGATGATCATCTTGGTGGACATGGCTGCAGGGTATCTGGAAACAAAAGGATAACATTTCTCTGTAACGTGGCCCTTCTTCCCTTGTGGAGTTTAGCAGAGCCCCCACATGTGAATCGACACACCATCAGTTTTCCCCAAATTATTTTTCATCTTTGGGTCACGCAGCTCTGAAAATCAGCAGTTTGTTCGGCAACCTGACTGGGTCAGTGAGAAAAGTGGTCGGAGTTCCAGATCTTCTGCAAAATCTTCATTTTGGCATGAAATTTTACAAAAGTTTTGGATTTCACTTTATCTGTCATTTTTTTTAAATTCGTTGTGGTCAGACACACAATCAGAAAACGTTTTTCCTTGCGATCAAGTAATGAAGGTTTTTTCTGCCTGCTGACCAGGACTCTGTGGTCATAGTCCTGGAGCAATGTCCCTTGTCCGAACGGAAGCAGGATGGACAGTCTGGGGTTGAAAAGTCCAGCTGTAAATTGAAATCCCTTTTACCACTGTTAACTGTTATAGGTTATAAGGTTTACTTACCAACAAAGACCTCTATAACAAAGAGTTACTGCACCTACTGAATAACCAATAATTTACAAAGAATTGACCATCTATTCATTTAATCCTGAGATTACATTAGCATTGCAGTGTGGACATCCTAAACATAACACCCTGACATAAACGTAGTGGACATTCTTACTTGTGTAGCGTCGTTCAAAGAAACCACGACGGAAGCTCGAGCAGTTCTCACACCTTGAACAGGAAATGTGGCTTTTTATTACAGGTTACAGGAGGAGAAGGGGTGTGTTGTGTTCGAACCGTATGACAAGTGAACCATCCAGTCGAGCTGGTCTCTGCCTCATTCTCATCACGAGTGTCACCGTGGACAGTGTCATCGTGGCAGGTGGACGGCTCAAGGTATCCTCACATAGTGGGAATAAAATAAAGCTAAGAAAAAAAAAAACCTTATCTGCACATAGATTATGGAAGCATAAATGTTAATTTTTAACCCATATTTTCATCTTTAAATATTTGTCCCTATCATTATACTTCTGATCTAGTGTTATAGTTAATTAATGTATTTTGATTTTCCTTACTGAGTAGTGTTCCACGTATCTTGTTTAAAAGAAGGGAACAAATCAGTGCAGAGATCCTGAAATTAGCATAGAGAACCCTTGGCTGGTTGGTGCTGCGATGTGGGTCGCTCTCTTGAGCATGAGCCCCCAGCAGAGTAACTCTGACAGTTTACATGGACGGAGGTATTTCATTAATAGTACTACTTCATTTCTTTTCCCGTTTTATTATTGTCTGACCAAAATCTTCACTGTTATCTCTGACAGAGTCTGTGTGGCTCCAATATTTCCAATGAAAGAGATGTTGCTAATGGGGGTGCAGTGGGTTGGACTGGGTCCTGCTCTCTGGTGGGTCTGGGGTTCAAGTCCTGCTTGAGGTGCCTTGTGACGGCCTGGTGTCCTGTCCTGGGTGTGTCCCCTCCCCCTCCAGCCTTACGCCCTGTGTTGCCGGGTTAGGTTCCGGCTCCCTGCGACCCTGTATGGGACAAGCAGTTCAGATGCTGTGTGTGATGTGAGCTGTCGCTAATGTTCTTACCTACGGTTACTGTAATGCTGCATCACAATGTGTTTTGTTCCATTCCTGTTGAGTCAAAGTCACCGAAACGAGCACAACGCATTCCAACGATATGCGAAAGAAACGACGACGCTATGAGCAAGGACAGTATCATCAGGGAGGTGCTTAAAAAAGATTGATATTTCAATCAGCCCCGAAACAAGCACGAAACCAACGTAAAAATGATGCGTTACATCTGATCTTCCTGATGCAACTTGATATCTGTTTCCTGTCACATGTCTCACAGACCCAAGGCCAGTGATACTGAAAGCAACAATGTTTAGTAGAGTCAAGGAACAGAGAAATGGTGGGTGTCTGTGCCACCGTCAGGAACTCCACAGCCCAACCCTCAACTTTTATTTTTTTTTTTTTTTAGAGGAAGCAGACTGACATATTGTTACATTCAGACTGGCAGAGCTTGCTAGGGGTGGCTGGCAGTGTGGATGTTAAAACGCTGCAGCAATGCGCCACACAGAATACCCTCTCTGACATACCAGGACTTTCCCTCTAGATGGAGACAGAGCCGCTCCTAGCAAAGCAACCAATCAGAAGAATCAAATTCTTTTTGGATGTCTCATGTCGAGATAATAAACATTGAAAGAATCCCTTCTGTCCTATCGAGACATCAGAGTATCGATGTTATCGCCCTGAACAAGAAAAACCAATTCTATAGCACAGAGCAAATCTTTCTCACCTTCCTTAACCACCTGTCCTTGTCAGGGTCGCAGCAGTCCAGAACCTGTCCCGGAATCACTGGGTGCTAGGTTAGGAGAGCTACACAATCAATTAACCCAAAGTGCATGTCTGTGGACTCTGGGAGGAAACCAGAGCATCCAGAAAAAGCCAATGCAGACATGTGGAAAGTGCGCAAACCACACACAGACTGAGCTGGATTGGAAAGTATGGACCCACCCACTGAGCCACCATGCCGGCCACATAGCACACCTTACTTACAGTATTCTATTGCCCTCTAGTGAAGACTTTTTGCCACAATTCTGCGACTGTCCGATGGTGTGTGTGTTGCTACTCTACGGTGGACGGGAGTCCTGTCTAGGGTTTACCCCTCCTATCCTACGGCCCATTTTTCCAGGATAGGCTCCAGACCCTTATAAGGATAAGAAGTTACCAAAAGTGAGTGAGTAAATTAACTTTTAAAGTCATGTCACTATGTGCAATATCGTGTCAGTACATTTATATGTCCAATGTTGTGACATAGGAATCAGTTTATGCTTTGCCACTGTGTGTGTGTGTGTGTGTGTGTTTACAGAGATATACAGTATACATTCAGACCTCATATAATGTAACAAACCCAATACAATAGTTATGGAAAGAGTTATGAAAATACACCTTTTCATAAAACGAGCTTGGCATTCAGCATAGAAGCATTTTTCCAGTTACACAGTCATTTTACTTGCTCAATGGTATTGTATTCTGTTTAATGGCTTCTATGAAACACTTTGATGTGACATTTTGGAACAGATACAGATTTGGTGTCTAAGAGCAAAAAGTTTTTTCCCTTGGTATTGACAATTTTACAGTTTTTTTTTTTTTTGCTAAATCTAGTGTAGTAGCCTTTACATGACAATAAACAATGTCTATAAACAATGCCTGCCGGTGTACCTGTACTGTAGGGTTTGAGTGATGGTGGTTGGATTCCTCTGTTTTTGTGTAGGCCATGAAAGAAGACAGATATTCCTTAAATTAATGAACACTGTCATACTACTAGGCGCAGTGGGTTGGACCACAGTCCTGTTCTCCAGTGGGTCTGGGGTTCGAGTCCCGCTTGGGGTGCCTTGCGACGGACTGGCGTCCCGTCCTGGGTGTGTCCCCTCCCCCTCCGGCCTTACGCCCTGTGTTGCCGGGTAGGCTCCGGTTCCCCGTGACCACGATTGGGACAAGCGGTTCTGAAAATGTGTGTGTGTGTGTCATACTACTAGTATAACAAAACCAACTATACTTCCTATCTCATTGACAGTCTCAGACTGCAATTATGGTAATTATGACTAGAAACAGATCCAATAAACTGAAAGAGTCAATACAATTATAGTTTAGTTGATGCTTTTCTCCAGACTGACTTATAACGATAAGATGCAAAAAATTATCTATTCATAGAGCTAGGTAAGTTTTAATGCCACAATTCAGGGTAAGCACCTTGCTCGTGGGAACTTCAGCAAGAGAAATATCTTTTAGAAAAAAAATATGAACAAGATTATAAACAAATGTTTGATATTGAACAAAGTCACAGGGCCATTATTAATGCCATATTACACACGTGTTTTGCAGAGTGAAAGACATAAGCAGTAATCATATAAACTTTATTTCTTCATATCATGAAGATTTGTCAGCCAAATTATCCGAATGACTCCGTCTAGGATGTATCCTGCCCTCTTGCCAAGGGCCTTATGCTACGATAGAGTCCGGACCACTGCAACCCTGCACACAAGAAGCAGTTATTAATAAGATGGATAAACAAAAGTTTAACATCAAAAGACAAAACTAGAAATAATTTTGCTACAGCTATTACGAAATGTGTTGGTGTATTGTATAAGACAAATTCTGTGTGATTTATTTTATATTATCACATATATAATTTGTCTAACGGGGTGGTGTAAGAAATTAAATCCGTTATGTGATTAATGGACGCATTTTACACACTGCAACACACCCAACCAACGTAAAACTCCTGATGCTTTTCACATCGCCCCTGCGGACGAGTACAGTACTGGAGGATCACAAATATCACCGCGGAAACAGAAGAGGCGCTACGCTGCGCTGGGGGCTCGTTACACACACGGCGGGTGGTTATGACTCGTGCGCGTCGAACAGGACAGGAGCGCTGTTCTGTGACGGAGGCAGGAAAGCGCAGGGAAACCCCCCTCGTCATAGTTACGGTAGGTCACTGACCCTTGTTGAGTGAGGGGCTCTCCGTCTGCGTCTTAAGTAATAGTCGAGAGCGCCGAACGGGAGGGAATTTCTGCCGGAAAAAATACCGTGAGAGCTTCGCCACCAGGTAAGGAACAAATGGATGCGAAACCGCCGTCTCTGGGAGGGAATCCCGGTTGATATGGTAACAGGCGACACGACTAACTCGAACTCGAAAAGCGTTCGTGCGGTCTGGGTGTTTGAACACGAACATGTTCCCGTGTTTGAAGTCTCTGCGCATGTTTGCGGTGTTCTGACAAGCGGGTGGAAGCGCGCGCTCGCTCGCGCCTCTTCGACGCTGTCGCCGCACTTTTGACGCGTTCGCGAAACCGAATACCGCCGCTCCATTGCGTTATCATTATGTGTCGTTGCAGTGCGCAGGAACGCGGCCCCTCGCTTACCGCCATCTGCACGCGCACGTGAATCTTCTCCGCAGCGCTGCGGCCCTCGGCGGCGGCGTGTCCACGTCGATCGGCGCGCCGCGGGGAAGCGCGAGACGCCTCCTGCATGCTGTATTGTTGCGGAAGTAGCGAGGAAAAGGAGCGTTTGAGCGGCGAGGTGTTGATGAAGAGAGAGGAGGAAGGAGCTCCGCGCAGAGGCGACATCCACGACGCGCCGGAGATGCCAGAGCTTCTGCCGCCCACGAGCCCCCTGCAGCCGGGTCCGCTTCGGCCCGACGGGGCTCGGCTACAGGCTGCGGGCGCGGGGAGCAGAGGCGGCTCGCTGAGCTTCGACTCCCCGCAGCGAAGACTAGGCCAGCGCGCCCCGAAGCTCGGCCAGATAGGTCGCTCCAAGAAAGGTGGGTCCCGTCCGGGCAGCCCGACTCATGAATGAATGGTTGGGGTCTGTCAAGGAAGGCGGCAGCAGCAGGTGTCTTCCGACCGCAGTGACTCTGCCTTAACCTCCCGCCGGGTTTGAATTGCCGCTCTAATAATAAATAATAATAATGAAGCCCAGCAGCGCTAACCCACTGATACAGTTCAGTTGGATAATTAATAATGCATTTAGCTGACACTTTTTTTCCAATCTGACTTACAATATATTTTACAATTATTTACCCATATCTGGGTAATTTTTACTGGAGCAATTTAAGTACCTTGCTCAAGCAAGGGCACTACAGCTGGAGGTGGGATTTGAACCTGTGATCTTAGGTCCAGCAGCAATTTTAACCGCTACACACTACAAGCTGCCCCCAACTTGCTTATATAAAACAACTGCTTTGGAAAAATGTTAAAGGTTAATAATATTAAAGGGTTAGACTAAAGATTGATGTACGGCTAGAATTAGAACTGGATGCCTGAAGAGGATTAAGTATTGCAAAGATGTTAATTGGATATACTTTCCCCCCCTATTTCAGTGGTTATAGAAGATGAAGATTTGGATGACATAATGAACAATAATGGGCCACTCTCAGTGTCACTGAACCTCTCACCTGTTGCCTAGCTCTGCCCGTGCCAAAGCTGCGCAGCAAAAGTGCGTCATTAAAGCCGCCCACCTGGGACTCCACCAGGCACTCTTGCATGGTTCTTGCGCCCACGGGTTGTTGTCATTCGCAGCATGCACAGCAACTGTAGTTTAGCGGCAGCTCTACTGCATGGCTCAAGCACGACGGGATGCCACGAAGACCGTTACTTCCTGTGTGATTCACATTTCTCTGTCCAGATGAGGGTTTTTGCAAAGTTCAAGTGGGTTGGAGTAATATTGCCATAAGGTAAAAAGGAACCATGTAACCCAGACCTTGGTCTTATTTTCTATATGGTGATTAAATTGTTCATGGCAAAAACAGCATCTTGCAAGAAGGTAAAGGATATGGTACAAATGTGATGTGCATTTCTTAAATATTTAGGAATGTTCACTGACAGCAAGTCAGCTTAGTCTTGTTTACATGTGGCACAATTATTTCAATTTTTGCCTTTAATATATACCCTTCTACTGCAAAAAATGTATTTACCAAAATGTACATAGTTGATTTTTGAATGGAAGCTCTTTGCAAGTCTTATAACTAAAATTTTAAAGTTAAGTCTAATGCACAGCTTCATGTCAGACTGGCCCTAGTCTGGCTTGTTTCATTTTACATCACTATTGTGTGCATGTGTTGTAACTACTTTATGGAAACTAAAGATGCAGTCAGCTGATTATGTCAACTTTCATAAGCTTGACCAGTGGTAGGCCCTAGGAATAAACTAGGGAATCTATGCTCCTGAATGAAGACTTCATTAACGGAGACATTCAATAATCACTGCAGTTCAGTTTTATGATTTTCTTTGTGGCATTAAGGCATGACCTTGCCCCCTTTAAGCACTGGCAGTTAAATTTAGGTGGTGTTTGTAAATGTTTCTAGTTTTGCATTCACATTTTCAGTGTTACTAATGAGGCATTTTACTATATCTGGCAAAAAAAAAAAAAAAAACTTGGTGCATATGTACAAAAATGTAATTAAAGCATGGCATTTTATTTGTCAAACTACAAAAATTACTCAATGCAAGGAGGAAGAAGCATCAAGACATTACAAAAATTAACTTCAGTCTCCTGACTGAAAGACTAAAGCAAATATAGCAAAAAGTACACAATGGAGGGCACATATAGCCAAGTGTGACACACAAATGTTTCACTGCAACTCCAACAGCCCTGAAGTACCATCATTGTTCACCCAGGGGGTCACCAAGACAGCTTTATGAATAGCTAAAGGCAGAGAGGCAGCTGGGATACAAGAGGAATTATACAGCATGAACTGCATTTGGGGATCACATTTAAATTAGATGTGAACTGCAGATTTCAGTCAATCAAGTAATGCATTTAATATCAATTACTGGAATGGCTTTAAGCCATTTTTAATTCCACAACAAATCTAAGCAACCTGATAAAAATGACCAAATAAAATACATACAATGGGATACAGGCTGAAGAATGTCAACATAAGATTGACAGAAAGGGTGATTGCTTCTCCCTCCCCCCAATAAATACATAACTTCTCCACTGTGAGGGGGGTTCTAATGAGCACCAAACCTAAAGGCATTTCTGGAGAAAGCATGTATAATGATACCTTTAATATTAAAAAAGTGTCACTCAATTAACACTCCTAGGTTAAGGGAGTGAAGTAGCCCTGTGGCTTCCTTCCAACATTAAAATTCTCCTATAACCCCCTTTCATAAATGTCAAGTTATTTTTCTCACCCTCAGCTGTAAGAATGAGAAATACAACTAATGTTTAAAATATGCATCCCATTTATCTCAAAGGGTCAGCATCCCCCCCAAAAGTTAACAAGGTTAAAGAAAACTGAACTGGAGGGATATAACTAATAATGGATACACACTAGTCAGGCTCTTCCAGGCTGGGCTATGAATCTCACGTCACACAAGAGAACTCACACAAACTCTTTGCTGCTGCTAGGGGGTCGACTGCTTTTGACAGGGTATTTGGCCTGTTTTGGTCTGCTTTTGGGACAAGAAGCAGCCAGCATACCACCCCCTAGAATATCTAGGAAGGCACCAGCCCAAGCAACGAAGATGGCTGCTCCAAACTCATACCTGCAAGGAAAAGTTTGTTAGCCACTGAAGAGAATTTGAAAATGTGCTTCTTTAAAACTGTGGTTAAATCAGAATTTTAGAATTTCACTTTTACATTAAATGAAGCATTTCATTAACTCATCCTTATTGGGGGTACATACTTTGTGTTGACTGGGGTGAAGGGATTATAAAAGTCCTTGATGATGTTGTTGGCAATCCATGAACAGGCTATGATTGCACTCAACGCTAAGGAAGATATGGAGAAAAATTAAAACTTGGATAAAGCAAGAGCAGTATGGGGTTGTTTGTTCCATTCATAAGTTTCCAAAAGTAAGGTACAAATCAGAGTAAACAAAACATAGCACAGCATCATTAAGCAGTATGGGGAGGGGGGGGCAACCTAATCAACCCATTTTTAGGTGACCTTGAGCTATGGGCCAAGTAGTAAAAATTAGCATTCCAGATTACTGCAACAATAAAGTTAAACCAACATCTGCCATTTCAAAACTTACCTCCCACCAGCAGAATAATGCCCCCTGTCATGGCAATACGAGACTTGCGCACTTTGTCATCTCCACCACAGTTGGTGCACTTCATGCCCATAGTAGCTGCTCCAAGTCCTATCACTGATACAATGATTCCAACCACCATTAGGGCTCGGGTGGCCTGCAGGGAGCCTAATGTGAACAAGAGGGAGTAAACCAGAAATTCAGCATTCAGATTTACACTTGTGGCAATATTTAATATGAAATCATCAACAAGCAGCTCTGGATTAAAAGCAAATACTGCATATGAGAAGGCCTTCTGTAGTTAGGTCAGTTCATGCAGGATAAGTGATGGAAGTATTTAAGACTAAATTCTCAAGCGTAAACACAGGCCGACAGTCAATTCTTTTGTGCACACCCAAGGTCAACAGTTGGTTAAACACACACAGCTCCAGCTATGCAAAACTGAGGTATTCCAACCTCTCTTCCACCAACCTAACACTGGGCACAGTCTAAACCAGTTTTATCTGGACACTCCCCTTGCAATCATCCCCTCCCCCCCACTGACTGGAACAGGTCAGACCAGTAGGTGAGGGGAAGGGATCACATTTCACAAACTTCAAAGAATACCTCCTGTGCTTCCTGACTGAACTGTGCAGGCTGTCATGCATAGAGAGTTACACTACTGAGCAGATCGGGAATGTTTAAAAAAGGGGTGGAGAAACTTCCATTTGTACCTATAGACCACAACACCTCTTAACATTCAGACAAGCTGAGGCAAGCCACAGACCATTGAAAGATTGTTCAAGTAGTAGAACAGAATGACCCAAGGCCACTGACAACCAAGGTAGATTCTTTTGTAAAAGAATCATTACCTACAAGAGCAGTCACCGGCATAAGTGTTCATCCTGATTGGTGTACTGTATTTCAGATCAGCGCCTGCTCTTCATTAAGCTGAATGGGCAATAACCAGTTCAGCTTCAAACTATCACAGGGAGGGGGGGAGGAGTTTACCACCACTTGCTATAGAAGTGATGTCACACAACCTCTGCAAACATACTGCTGCAACAGAACATTGCTTTATCAGGCCCAGCAAGTGAAAGTCACATATATAGTGATAAAAGTTAATTGTTTTATACTAGCTTTATCTGGTTTTGATAAAGTTCAAACAATATTTATCAGTAGGTCTAGACTGTTTACAGTAGCATGTAAAAAGCCCAGTTCCACACACAGGATGCAGCTATGAACACTTATGTATGCACCATTGCATTGAGCTGAGCATAATAGGCAGTTTCAGTGGGGCCTTTTATCACTGATTTAAAAAATCAAAAAAAAGTCTTCCCCTTTCAACATCCTAAGAATCATTAATTCAATGTTTTATGTCAAAGCCAGACTTACATTTCTTCATTTAGCTGACAATTTGACATTAACATGCTGTGGAGAAACCCCATCTACCACCATTTACCCATTTGTGTAGCTCTGCAATTTTACCGGAGCAATTGAGGGCAAGTACCTTGCTCAAGGGTACTACAGCTGGAGACAGGATTCCAACCTGCAGCCTTTGGGTTTAACAGCAGATGCTGTAATCACTACACTACCAGTTATTTAACTTTTGCCATTTCCCACAACAATCACACACATCAAATAAAGTCCTGACCTCTCAAAGACACCCAACTGCTTAGAGCTAATTAATTCACAGCTTCCAGCACCAGCCTCACCTAGGTGAACACTAACCTTGCAGTCACACCCATACCTCATCCCCCACACACAGCTCTAAGGGGGGGAAACCAACATTTCAGGCTCACAGTAGCAGGATAGGTTTTCAACTGGGTTTATCCCCTTCTTAAAACTAATTTAGGATCAAAACACTTTTTGGCCAAGAGTTTTCCCCATCACTGACAACCCAGAGCTGTGATACCGAAACATCCGCAATCTGTATGCTAAGGGCCTTTAGAGAGATCCATTACTGATCTCCTGCCTAATAAGCATTTAGTTACTGCCTTATCTGAAATATTTAACAAACACCATGAACCTGCTAGTAGACTGAAAGGCATTATTTCCAAAGAACCAAGACCTGAGGAAGAAGTCAAACCGGTTATGAACAATAAATGCTTACTATGATCTAAAAAACACACAAACGCACTTTAGGAAAAAAACAGACCGGGTGGAGTCTTACCGCACATTTCCAGTAGTTTCACAATAATATTCGCAGTAATTGGACCAACCGCTCATCTGCACAGTCATCAGTAGTTTCGCAAGAAAGGTAAGGAAATGGAGACAAATGGATGTGGCCGAAATCTCCATCGTTCCTTCCTTCCTGAGGCCAAATCTTACCTTTGGGCCATTATTCCCAAAAATTTAAGCTGATGCTTTTCCCACAAAGCAGCCTATGACTGATGCAGCTGGATAATTACTGGAGAATTTAGAGCAAGCAGACTACCTTGCTCAACAAGTGTACGGCAGCAAGAGGGATTCAAACCGTACCCCTTCGTCCCAGCTGGCCCCCCAACTCCTAAGATCTATGGTTCAAAGACTAACCAAACAAGGGCATTTCTCACACACACACACACACACACACACACACACACACACACACTTACTTAGGAGCAGGTGAGGGGGTTCATAATTAATTCTTAACTGAAACACTGGTGGAATAGTGACTCATGAGTTACACACAATATTACTTACTGTCGAGCTGCAGAATGGAGTCGTACACCTTGCACTGCATCTGGCCAGTGCTCTGGAAAGCGCACGACATCCACAGGCCCTGGTACATGGCCACGGCCGTGATAATGTTGTCCCCGACGTACGCGGACATCTTCCACTGCGGCAGAATGGTCCCCACGATGAGGCCGACGACGCCGATCAGCGCTAGAGAGAAGCCCAAGAGCTGGAGCCCGGAGTTTGCCATCTTCTTTTGTTCCCGCGCGCTGGCTGTTGTTGTTGTTGTCTTTTAGTTTGGCTTTAGCTACTAGTAATACGTCGACGCCCCAAAATTAACCAAGAAATAAACCTGACTAAAAACGAGTAACGAAACCTTTTTTTTTTCTTTTTTAAAAAAAAAAAGTTCGTCAGAACTGCTTGGGAAAGTGAAGAAGGGAAAAAAAAAAGCCAAGCCTCTTCAGAGCCTCCTTTGTTCGTTATCGACTGAGCCCCTGCTGTTCACCTGTCGGCCTAAAAATGTTCCCTCTTCTTGTTGTTACTAGTACCGGTTACACACGAATTACTTTACCTCCAAATATACGGGATATAAACTCGAGAGGTCACTTTTTTTTGGATAGGTAAGAACAGCGCTACAAACGCCGAAGAGCCCGCACCTGTTCCTCCAAGCCACACCTTGAATATGTAATGAGAAACCGTCGCGGACGGGCGTTTTAAGAGCGCTTCCCTCGCGCGGGGGAGGGGCGCGGGGGATACGCGCAGTTTCTACCCACATCTTCTCCCGCTCCCGCTCTCGCTCCCGCTCTCGCTCGCACGCGGAGTTTCGTGATGTCATCGTTTGAGTCATACGCAAGTCGTTCAAAATGAACATTTAAGTCGCAAGATTTACATTACACAGCGCGAATTACCGTTTGTATTGTACACAAATGAATAAGCCAATCAATAATTAGATACTTCTCCATAAATTTACTTTTGTAGCAATCCCCTATAAAACTGGCATAGAGAGCTGCTGCTTGTACTCCAATGACCAAGGCTTGAATCCTCCTTCCACCTGCTTAGTAAGATACTGACACTAAATTCCTTCAGTATGAATTGGCCTGCTGCACAAATGGGTATATATTTTTTTGTAAATAGCTAAATATTGTTAGTCACTTTGGAGAAAAATTAAATATGTAAATGTAGGAACAAGTAGGCACTGATTTACAGGAGAGTGAATGTTATGCCACAAGTGAACTTTTCTTGAACTTTCTACCATGTATGTCCAAGACCAGACACTTCAAATTAAAATGAGTGGTAGATATGCTGATATGCTGCCCTTGTTCAAAACAGTCACACAATATGCAATTGTTTTTAATGTTGAATGTTATTTACTATGACGTGCCACTGCTTGATGAGTAACGCTTTATTTTCATCAGACCTTTAGAGAAACATCACAAGCAAATTTCAGAAGAATTTGGTAACATAGTGTAGTGGCATAGTTGCTGTTCTCGTTGCAGTGTGTTGGCACGTTCTTGGGTAAAGACAGGTTCCAAATATATGATGTCATTAAGACACAGTTTTTTTTTTTTCAATTGTTTGCAATCTGCTCCCTTATTTCCAGTCACTGGAGCATAAGAACTTTCTGTCTACATCAAGCTCTCCTGGGCTGGCTGCAGTACATGGGCCTCTGTGTGATGGAAGTCCTTTTGAATTGTTCAGACCTAATAGGGTTCCTTCTCCTGGGCTGTGGGACTTTGTGTTCCTACACACACGGAGTTGTGTGTCGTAACCAATCTAGTTACTGATTCACTTCCCTCCACCTATTTCTGTTTGTGTCTATGTGTATCAGTTTATTTTGAAAACTGCAGGTAGCCTATGTGTGTGTAATGTCTAAGTTGAATGTCTGCTTACATATGTTCCCAAGGCTGGGTGCATGATTACATACGATTAATTGTGCAAATGTATTCATGTTCATTCTTAGTATAACAAAGTGCAGTGTAGCGGAACTTGTCCAAGACACGGAAACAGAGCTTGAAATGAGAGACAAACCTAAGTATGTGCATAAACTTCATACAGGGAGAGGGAAGGTATTCAGACTCCATTTACTCAGGAGTTCCCTCCTTTCTGTGTCTCAGCACCAAAGATAGTTGATATGATTATGGCAAAATAACTCTCTAAACAAGGCGTGACACCTGTTTGACTGGTTTGTTGTCTTTCGCTTGCTGCAGAGCACCTCTTCCTGGAAATTTAGAGGCAGTTTCAGTTATGACTCAAAACCCTGACACACCGACTCCATGTGAGACCATGAAAGGGAGGGACAATTCTTTGCCACAGTCCTTGCAATACTAATCAGAAACACAGGTTCACAGCAAACTTTTAATGTTATTGTTTTCTTTACGGGTAACTTGTGCCATAGTGGTTACGTAGTTACACCATTGAGAAAATTATTTCAGTGTTTGTCCAGCTGTATACATGGTAAGAAATTGCTAAAATCTGAGCTGTCATTCTCTTCTGTCAAAAATGTGTTTTTTAAATTACACTTTCAATATGACTGAAAAGGTAACCGTGAGGAAGACATTACGGTGATTAAAAATATGAGTTAAGCAAATGGTTGCCAGTTCGAGCCCTGCCTCTTGCTGCTGTTGTAGCAAGGTGTTAAAAGACAAATACTTGACTCTATGGATGTGTCACATACTCTGATTCAGTTTGGATAAAAGCTTCAGCTAATTGAGAAAAAAAAAAGATTTTTTGAAGTAAGAGAAGAACAATGGACATACCTCTAAGTATCTGAAAAACATCTGGATTACATGGAAACTCAGTTCTATAACATCCTACTTTTGCAATCTACAAATCATGAAAAACATTCCTATGGGCACATAGATACAAGCCTTAACTTTTGGTCTTTCTGACTTGCAGGTGGTGCAAGGAGTAGACAATAAACCTTGTTATTATTTTTTTGTTTTTGTTTGTTTTCCTTGTAATGTAATTTCCCTTTACACAACAACAACAGAGAAATATTAACTTTTCAGCCTTCAGGAGCTAGTGTAATAAAACATTCTTGTTCTCACGTTTCTTTAATGTCATTCAGTCTGATTTTCTTTATGGAAATATATACACACAGTTTGTACAATTTGGGCCATTTTGTAAATGACAGTGAGTCAGAGTATGCTCTGTCATTCAGATGCTCTCATACATGTACTTACATGTACATACATACACAATTGTTTTCAGGGTATTTTGTTATTGTCAGTGGCTCAGATGTATGCTTTCTCTTTCTATTTATGCCCCTCCCCCCCCCCCCCCTCTCTCTCTCTCTCTCTCTCTCTCTCTCTTTCTCTTTCTCTCTCTCTCTCACACACGCATACACACAAATACAAACTTTCACACAACATCTGCATGAAGAACAAAACATGGTGGCAGGAGCACTTTTCGAGCTGGTAAATACACACTATCGGACACAACTTTAAGAAAGTTTACAAAACACATAGCAATTCTCATTTCTTATTAACTCTTACTGCCTATCCAGCTGAAAATTAGCTCCCATGTCCAAAGACTCAGCTCCTGCTTCATCACCGCAGATCAGTACAGTGCCCGCCAAACTGTCAATGCTGCATTAATCGGTCTTTACGTTTGGATTTATTTATGTAGCAGATGTCTTTGTGTGCACTAAAGGTCACAGTCAGATGAGACCGAGAGGACAACATCATCTGAAAATGAAGGTGTGCCACCATTCACCCCCACCTGGACACTTTCCGAGCCTCACCTGTGCTTTGGCATCCTTTCCACGAAAATCAAAACAGGAGTGGAGACAAAACATAACCTTGCCAGAGTCTGATGCCCACATGAAACGGGTTTGACTAAATGCCAGGAATACAGATACAGCTCACACTGTGCTCATGTAGGGATCTGATGACCCTCTTGGCCTGCTGGTACCTGTCAGCCAAATCAAGAAATCAGGAAAAAGGTATTCTTCTTCAGTTTAATAACTTCCCTCACCACTGGTGTCCACCAGTGGGTCCTAGGGTTGTCACTATGGGAGGCACCTAGTATCCTCAAACCACAGCTTTTAGCAGCTGTTTCTACAACTGAGGTCTTGAACATGGTCAATTCTGACTCCATGTCCACATCCTCACGCAGGACAAGAGAAAAGTTCCTTGGAGTTGGGAGTTGAATGATGTTGAACTGAGCTGTCTGCCAGTCGTTCCCAGTGTACCCTCACAGAACGTTAGGGTCTCCCCGGTCTGTCCAGCCGGCACCTGGTATGTTCAATCCAGCTCAGCACAAACTGGTGATCATTTGTCAGCTCTACCCCTCTTTTCACTTGAATGTGGAACTTATGGCCTCAAGGCTGTTGACACAATCACAAAGTCGACTTGGTTATCTGGATCCTTCAGTTACTTACCAGCAAAAGTCTTGCCTCAATGCAGTTTAAGGCAGCAACAGTCAGATTACATGTCATTAACAACTGCGCTACCTGTTAACCCAAATTAAAACTTAAATTTGTTTGTTATTAGGTTTAAAAGCTAATAATTACCAGAAACACAGCTGCGTTAATAAATAAAACAACAACGTTCTCCAATATTTTCAGGAACTAGAATAGTTAATAATTTATTTTACTGGAATGTTTATTTAATATGAACCTTTAAATTACCCTCTAACTTGGTTTATTACAATACATTTGTGTGAATATAATCTGTTCCTGAAAATCTGAGCATATGGTGGATATCTGGATACTAAAGAAACTGTTTCTCTCATTGTATTTCTTAAATAAACTTTTATGGATTTGAATCAATTCCCAGACTAACACAATTTTTCAAAAATTGCCCAAAATATACATAGCTATTAATAATTTTATTCTAAGTTTTATAAAAAGGGTTCTTCTTTTCAGACAAGTTGCCCCTATTATCAAGTTTGGTTAGAGACTATTGCTGGAGTATTTTTTTGTTAGTGAAGTTGTTTGTTATGGATATTCCTCCAGTGGTATGAAAGATTTATGATAATTTTCACAGTTACATAACAGTAAACATTTATTTTAATTTCATATTTTGGTAACTGACAGTATAGTGGTTAGAACCGTCACTTCCCCATCAAAGGATCCAGGTACAAATTTTACTTCCTACTGTAGCCTTGAGCAAGATACATAGATTGAAATTGCTTTAGTAAAAATTTCCCAAATGTCGACATATGTAAACTTATTATAAGGAGCTTAAAAGTGCAATGCAAGCTGCTTTGGAGAAAAATGTAAGATAAATAAATCTAAATGTATGTGATAAGAAAATATAATTTAAATTGGGAAAGGGAAATGTAACAGAAGGAGCCATGTGTAGTTTGTCAAAGGTTGGACTATAGACTTTGGTTATGATAGAATGAGCCTAGAAAATATTTTGCAAAAAGGTTCATTGTATGGTTATTGGTTTTAAGTACTGCTGAGCTAATTTTGACTTACATCAACCACATAGTGTTGAGAATGTTTGTTCTCTATTATGTCTAAGCTGAAGAGAAGTGCATCCATTTTCACTGTGGTTGAGTGACAAGGCATCCATTGGGTTTATGTTCATCCTCTTTTTCATGTATGATAACCTCAGTTTTATCACCTTGGCTTTCAATGACAGTTCTGGCTGACTTTGTATGGTAGATTACATTTATTACAACCTGAAAACAGCTTCTCGCACCAAGGTTTAGCTGACACATCTGTCCAGAGTGCCTTATTCTGTTAGTTTCCTGAGTAACTTTACTATTATTCACCTGTTTCTGCAGCAGGCTTTTATTTCTGGGGAAACCCATGGTAAGTACTTTGATCAAGGGCAGTACAATGGGAACAGCACTGAAGTGGGGACTGGGAACCTTCAGGTTGAAGGGTGCACCTTTAATCAATTTGATCCCCACTAGTTTGGAGCAATTTTTGTTTTTAGGCTTTTGCCTTTTTGCCAGTACTTTCTCAAACTTTTTTAGTTCCTTAGTTAGGACCATAAGATAACACAAAGAAAGAAGTAAGATAGAGTAAAATAAAATAAAATAAAAAATTACTCAGTACATATATTTATTTTACAAGACTCTTAGTTAATGTGAATTAAACGGTGTAGTTGTCAGCGTAGTTTATCTTTGATATAAACACATCTTTCTACAAGCCTTGTTTTCTGTTGCTAACAAATTAGCTCCTTAGTTCTGGACCCAGTGCGTCCAGCAGTTCGGTTAATAACCAATGGAAGTTCCGCTACATCATAGGAAAAAGGACGAGGAGCGACACGGGGTTGGACGAGAATGATGAGGGCGGGTCTAAGTGTTGGCTACTGACCAATGAGACTCGTCGCACTCCCGGTCCTTTTACAGGCAAAGGAAACGCAAATGGAAAAGGATAACTAGAGGACAAAGAAAAACGCGAAGCAAAGTGCTAATACGGAAAGCAAAGCAGTAAAAGGACAAGTGAAGAATTATTACGAAAAGCAAGTTTTTACTTGCACATAAATTTATCCAACAGATTTATTTGTTAATCGATATACTAATTATGCTCTATATTTTTTTAATGATTCCATTTTCTTCATAGTGAGGCGTTTCCTTTGCAGAACAGCTTTTTTTCAGTTCGTTTTAATGACTAATGGATTATTCTTTTGCTTTTTTTATGGCACTTGTCCTTCATCATAAGTACTGGCCTTGCAGCCGAATAAGAGAACAGCAGCAGTTCCTGTGTTAAACGTGCCTGTAATCATAGAGAGTCAGAAGGGGGCACAATAGTGTTATTTTTTAAACATGACAAGACACCGTGACACATTGGGGGTTAGGATTTCACACTTAGCAATAGTGGCATTAAAACACTTAATAAAGAAATGGCTCAATTGTGATACATGGTGGGTTTAATACAAATGAGCACAGAAGTCTAAAAATCAGAAGAGAACAGAACTGAACATCCCTAGGGAATTCACAATCACACTTTTTCCAGTGAAAGGTGCTGTCTCCAATGGATAAAATCCAGTATGGCTTTACAAATATTGCGTATGCAACTGGACAACTTTTACTGAGGTGCCAACATATGGCAATAAACTAATGAAATGCCAGGGAGGTGCAGAGATATTGCAATGAATCAGAGCAATACCTCCACATTACTAAAAAATTTAGTGCCACACTTGAGCTCGTGTTTCTGGTGAGCTGAAGATCATACTCTAATATCTGATGCATCATGAGACAATTAAAAGCATTCCTTTTTTTAAAATTTTTGCTCTTCTCAAAGGTGTGATAATACATTCTGGAGCTGAAGAGATTTAAATGGTGAAGTCCAGGCTAATTAAAGTCACCCTCTGATAATACAACCCATCTAAAATATGAGACTTTTGCCTGCTTGCTGCACTGTAATGAAAATTCTTAAGAAAAAGAAGACACACCAGTTAATAGGTCTTTCTCAGAGTATTTTATAAGGGCAGTCTGTGTTAGCCTTTGGGGGTTTAATATTAGCTCATAAAACCTTTGTATCTTCTGCTGTATTCCAGCTTTGTTGTAAAAGTTGTCTGAAAATTCATCCTGTCCAAATTTTATCCAGGAAGGAATATAACTCTGAAAAAGAACCTTTTGTAACTGGAGACAAATCCATTCCTCAAGGAGTCTGTATTAAATCCCTCAGTATACATACCATGTTTTTTTTTTATCTCTGCATGGTAGCAAAGTGTCCTAGGTAGTGCTCTGTGACATTTTATTCACACTTTAATACATTCTGGTACTCTAGGTGCCTCAGGTGATCTTGGTGCTTCGGCTTCTCTTGGGGGAGCTTTACTGGCAGTATGTGGTAGAATTAGAATTGTCTGTAAAAATGTGTTTCTGTGAGGATGTAGGTGTGTGTTTGCTCGATTGAAATCCATCGGTTTTTTTGAAGAGAGCTGATATGACTGTGAAGGTACACATCTACGGCACCTTCTTCCCTATCAACGCATATAGACACACACACACACACACACACACACACACACACACACACACACACACACACACACACACACACACACACACACGGGCTCAAGCTGGAATCCTTTCTCCTGCTGGACCCTCATGCTGAACACAAGGCCACAGTTATACAGAATCCTTCCCCAGTCAGCACACTGATCAATGGACAGCCTGCGGGATGTGGGAAGACAACCTCCCCAACTCACCCAACCCCCTCACCCAGTTCACCGTGAAGGTTAAGCGCATTTGCAGTCTGAGCCTGCGGCAAACAGCTCTGCCATGAGCCGCTTCCACGGCCACACGAGCAACAGCAGGACGGCCATTTCGCTGTAGAGATGGCTGTGGCAGCCAGTGGAGCCAACACAGTGAGCTCAGCAATCCCCCAGAACAGGCTGTGCCGCAGTCTGCGGGCCTCAGGGAAGCAACAACGGGTGTCAATACGTAGAAGAAGAAAGTGTGTCCGTAGCAAAGAGGGCAGACACTCACTTCAACCTCACCAGGTACTGCCATTTTTTAGCCAAGTACACAGTGTTATTTCACAACATGAATACATAAAACTATATACTATACATAACAATCTAAGCCTAACTGGTTATACGTACTTGCAGTATCTGAATATGGTTTTACATGAGCACGGTAGGCCTGCTATAACATTACTGTGGCAGGATACTAAACAGAAGCAGATTTTGAAGTTTTCTGTGAGTGATAATGGCAATGATGAGTTACATTAAAAACTAAATCCTTGTGAAAGGCACTTCTACTTGTGCTACAAAATTTAGAAATATCTTCACCGTGGTAATCCAGCCAAACACCAACGAAGCAGATGTGATCCAATGAATTGTAATTTATCCCCTACTAATATCAAAATCTTTCATGTTACTGACATGTGTATCATAGGCTTATCTCTGCTTTCAGTGGCACCTCCAGGAGAGGAGATAATTACTGCTATTCATCTCTTTGATACATTTTTAATGACCTGCCCAATTTTAAATATTTGCTGATTGGAAAGTTAATCGCATTGAGAAGCAAAATTTTCCCTCCAGACAGTCGTCCACCGGGGCGTTTAGATGCAAGGTTTTTGGGTACCTTCTCTAATCTGTTGTTAACTGAGTTTCGGCAGGTTCTGGGAGGAGAACTTGTTTCGGTGACTGCTGGGCCCTGGGGCAGCCATTAAAGAACGGGCAGCCATTTTTAATCACACTATTGCCTCTCACAGTAAGAATGTGGAGACTTTAGCAGTTAAACTAATTCTGTGTGAGTAATGTCTTCGCAAAGCAGGAAGACAGAACAAGCGGTCCAAAGTGGCTGGCCATTATTATCAGCATAGCCCACATGGGAACACACTGAGGCTCGGTTCTGTCAAGGCACTCTGCGGAGCACCGTGACGGCTTCTCCACTTTATTTTGGGTGTTCTGGCAGTGGCACAACTTAGCTTTAGTGGTGCGCATATGTGCCTCGATTCTACTAGTCCTTCTAGTACTAGAATTTGCTGTGGAAAGGATGGAAAAATGAAGACAATAAAGAGTCTGACAAATGGAAAACATGGATTTACAAAGAAGGTGACCACGGAAACAGTGGAAGCTGTGGAGGTGTGGGTGTGGAGAGCAGTGTTTCCTCATCCTGTGTTTCATGGGATGTCGTATATAGTCATGAACTGTATGTATGAAATGTATGTACATGCACTTACTTAATTATGCATGAAATGTATGTACATGCACTTATTTAATTAAAAAGCTTTCATGAATGATACATACATTTACTTCAAAACAATAAAACATGCAGCTCACACACACACAAGGAATCACACAAGCATGCTAAGAAAAACATACACACAAAAAAATCACATGTAAGATAACCCAAGCACATACACACGTGTATGAAGAATTACATAACACTCTCACACATACATAAAAATAAAAAACTTGTCATTCCACCTGTAACAAGAAAACCTGCTATATTTCTTTCACTCACACAAACATACACACAACACAACATGGGGCAGATTGTTAGATGTGTGCTGTAGGTGCACAAAGAACTGGGACTACACAAGAATTAGAATTGTACAAATATATTTGTTTTATTCAGTGGTCTCAAAGGATAATGTCTCCCATTGACTTTGAAGGTTATAGAAATGGATACAGGTCCAATTGGAGATACAGAGCAAGAGTTGAATATCAGGTCAGTAGAAGTATAAAGTGTCTCCATTCTTCTGATGCATGGATTATAGTCTTGCCTCAGGTTACCATTAGCTGTTTCTTCGGTTTTCATGAACTTTGTCTATTTTGTGTTTGTTGCCAACTGGTTTCCTCTGGTTCACCTCATCTTTACCTCATCCCCAAAATACCATGTGTTGCTCTGATGACCTGTTTTGATTTTTGGAAGCCCGGTATAAGAAAAAATGAAGGGTTGTCTCATTAATTGTTTATTAATTTTTTGGAAGACTTTGTGATGACAGCCTGGATCAGTGAAACTTCATGGGTCTTTATGGCACTCCTGCGGAAAATACCAACGTCACGGTTTTCTCCCAGTGGACAGGTGTGTTAATATACATCTTTGAGGACAGCTATATTAGCATATGTCCTGGAAGACAGAGGTGGATCCTGCTATGAAGAATGAGACATAAAGTCTGAATATGTCCTTTGTGATACTGACTTGTCTAACCTTTGGCAGGGTTGGGTTGACCTGAGGATGACCAACCTGAAGCTGTGGATGAAACAGGTGGAAATTCACTTACTACCTGAATATGTGGCCTTTATGGGTTCCACAGTCTTTGCAGAGCTCAATTTCCTTGCACCAGAGCAAACATTCTCTCATTTCCAAGAATGCAGGGAAACAACCTTGTTAAGAGGTAGAGGTAGAACAGCCACCTGCCCACCCAAGACCCCTGACCACAGAGATCTACAGCGCTCTTTTCATTTTACTATATCTGTTATAGTGGAAAACAGCTCTATGGAAAGAATCACCATCGTAGAAGTGAAATACTGGCATTGCCTGAACACAACGGATGATCTCTGAAAATAAACAAGCAGTATTGAAGTCAGCACTAGATGACATAACACACACACAAAATCTGAAACCGCTTGTCCCAAGCGGGGTCGCGGCGAACCGGAGCCTAACCCGGCAGCACAGGGCAAAAGGCTGGAGGGGGAGGGGACACATCCCAATGGAATGGCAAGCAGGACTTGAACCCCAGACCCGCCAGAGGGCGTGACCCAGCCACGCCCACCACACCACTGCGCTCTCAACCATAAGTAAACAGTTAAATCCTAACCCTAACTTTTACTGGATCAAGGGTGCCAAAACCATCTACTGGAGAGCCAAAATCTAGTTTAAAATGACAGTCAGTGCAGACAAAGATAAAATAATGTTCGTTATAAGGGGATAAAATGTGATTAGGTGTTAATTCCTGAAAGTTAAGAAGGTGAACCTGCTTATTTGGGGCAATACCTGATTGTTCCATCTTAGGAGATAAATAGGTTGTTTGGGGTATTTCATGAATTTTTCATTTGAAGGGATAACATTTATTTTGGAGACTTGCCTGATTATTTAATCTGAAAAGATAAACAGGTGATTTGGGGTATTTATTCCAAGATAATCTGCTTGGCTAGGTTTGGGCACTCTGGCTCCACTGACTTTCAGTGCCATTGTAGAACCTCAATCCATATCCACATCTTCGTGACTTTTTTACAAATGAGGAAAAGTTTCTGTTGTACACAATCTCCCCTATTGCCCCTTTATGGAATTATTGCTTTCAGTGTTTAACTATTGCTCTCTGTGCTGAACTTTTTGCGTTTCCTTTGAATTACTGCTCTCCACTTCATAGGTCTCATTTCCATATCTGGTCTAAAAATGTACTATTGTCAAATGAAATGCAATACAGTTTTCTATTTTACACATGTTCATGCTCACAAACAGACGCATATGAACACAAACTGCTCTCCAAGCATGAAAGAAACAGGAAGGTAGACAAGAATGACGGAAATGAATTTCAAGGTGGATTGGGCTGCTCAGATTGAGGCTCCTGTTCTTGTTGCCACACCCTTCACTCCATAACCCATGGGTAATCCCACATCATCCTACAAAACAGCCACTACTCCAGCAATGCAAAGATACCAGGACTACTTGCTTTATGTGCCATTGTTATTTGTCCAATATCTAAACCTACATCCAGAGGTGAGCTTTTGCAATAGATGTCCTTGTAGCATTTTCCAAACATCTAAAATTCTCTAATGCTACTTTCATAAACACACAGCAGTGCATTTCCACACACAGCTTTCCAAGTTAAAGTTATCAAACTGATCATAATCCACAGTAACACACACAGCTGTTAACAAACTCAACAGCTAATGAGTTAACAAACTCCACTGCAGCAGAGAGCAGTAGTCTACGTCTATTTGATTTATAGACATAGAATTAGTGAGTATGCTGCAAACATCCTTAGAATAACAAACAGGCCGTTTAAATCAGAGAGCTTCCCGGTGCTTTGATGTTAGATTAAGCCCCAGTGAAATCTGCTTTTCCAGAAGCCGCCAGCTCGTCCTTGCACAGACATCGACTGCAGCAGACAATTGTGGTCCAGGACCACTCTAGAGAGGTCTTTTTTTTTTTTTTTTGGAAAAACCATCAGTGATTGCTAAAAGAACATGGTGTCATTTGCCATAAGGACTCAGGTTAGAACCAGTGGACAAGTCTCTTGTGCTGTTGTACCAGTTTTTGGTCTTTTATGTGAGAACAGCTTGCTTTCTTTATAAATTAAAGCAAAGAGCTGGCATTGATGCAAAACTGGAGCAGGGACTGAAGAAACCTTGTATGCTATGGCCAGTTTTGAGGAGTAGAATTTTGGCAAGCATTTACTCATGTAAACATGCACATAAATCATAAAAATGTATGCACACAGGCCCATATGCAAACGTCTTCCATTTTACTTCATATTAATTCTAGCCCATATTGCAATAAACCATTTTCAGCAGTGACATGGTGATCATGGCTAACTTGTGCTCAGGACTCTGGAAATCCTCTGTCTACACAGTGAAGAAAACAGCCCTCTCAATGACTCATGAGCTCCTCCTCTTTCTTTAAGGTATAAATAGCTCCACACCACAGGGCAATTTGGAGTTGACTAATCTGCTTCCGATCACAAGCTCAGAATCAAATGTTATGTGGATTTGTCTGTCTCGTTGCCCATTTCTTTCCCAGCTTAATTAAAATGAGCCAGACACTTGAAATAAGAAATGAAAAGTGATAATGAAATGATATATATTAAGTTAATTTAGATTAATAAATAGTAATACATTAACAATACACAAATCTGTATCATAAATTAACTGGAAACTATACATAAAATTGTAATTTCATTTATAAAATCAGTATATATGTACTGTGTCAGTGCAAAACTTTGTTTTGAACATAACTCTAAAGTGTATTAATATATGTATGAAAGATAAGAATTGTAATATTTTAATCTAATGGAATTTGTTGGATATCTATTGTCTTACATGCCAACCAGTATTATTTTACAACCTGAAAAAACAAATATGAACCTACTAAAAAAAGAAAAACATTAACTGATACATCTTACAACTACAGAAGTTTCTTATAACATTTGGGTTTCCTTTACATTAATTGTAATTTTGTCATGATTATTTCATCATTCTTTGACAACATTTTAATCTTTAACTTTGTATCTGTGATTACTCTGTTGGTTATTTATGTGCTGTATATTGCTTGGTCCAAGTTTGTGATACTGGTTAAGTGTCAAGAGTTGACATCAAAAGGTAAAGACACACAAAACAGCTGTGTCAAAAGAGGGAAATAGAATAAGTGTGTTTGTAATAAAGAGGCAGAGAGGGAGCCTGTTCTCAACCAAAATGCTTTAGCAACACTGGATAAATACTGTCATAAAGCCAGCCAGCTGTGAATTATACTGGGATGGGGTGCAGGACAGTGGGATGGAAACAGGGAAACTACCTTATAATTTCAGACATAGAAACAGAGAAGCAAAGCCTGTATGACAGCATGATATGGTAGGTGAGAAAGTAGATGTACAGAACAAGCTTGTTAGCACTGCCTACCCACTGCTAACCCTTTCTGAATTCCAACTTTTTTTTCATTGTGGTTCTATAGATGATCTCATAGATCTCAAAGCTCTGTGCAAGACAACTATTCTTTTACAGTAAGAGGAGAACGATCCCTCTCACATAGATCTTCTTAATGGCTAGTAATTAGTTTAGTGCATTTCCACAGATCCTTACAGTAAGATGAAATAGAGCCCTCCAATTTACATATTTTCTCTAATGGTTCTCTAATGGCTTTACTTCATTTCATCCAATCCACACACAAAGACATATATAGCCCTCCTGTTAGACTAGTACTTGAATGGATAACATTCAATTTAGCTCACAAATGCACACAGAGACAAGATCATAATATTCTTGTAAAATTTAGAAAATCACCAGTAAACGTCATATCTGACAACCAGCTCATAAGAAAGGAGTCAACAGCTATTGTTGATTATTGCATTGATTCTTCTTTAAAATAAAGAAAACGGAAGGAGATTCCATGAGTGCCATGACACCACTCCAGGTTGCTGTTATTGCTTTGGTTTTTCGAGCCTCACTCAGTTATCCTTCAGTGCACACTGGACTTCTGAAATGATGATGGCTATACTGTTTTCATGGATCCATGTGAAGTAGATCAGATGGTCGGTGGCTGACCGGTCCAGCTTCTCTTCCTCTGTGTAACAAGCAGACCTTCCCAAAGGCTCCCTGGCTGTTCACGCTTCACCCTTCAGGATCATCTGGTGTACAACCTCACCTGAGCCAGAGCTGTATCCATGTGGTACAGGTAATCTTTTCATGCTCATGAGTGACCAGAAACCTTTCCCTCTGTATTGGTGTTAATGTTAAGATTCATGCTGACCAGAAAAAAAGTGGTGAAATTAAATGTGGAACCAAACTTTGCTGAAGTTGCAGTTTAAATACATATTTTTGTGGAATACAAAGGACTCTAGTGTTTAACATTTCAGTTAGCACCAAGGAATGAGGACAGGAATAATCTGACTGGTTTTTCCTGTTGGAGATCAACATAAGCAAAACGAGAGTTTGTTTGTCAGATGGGAGACTCTTGCTGGGAGGAGGGGTATAAAAAGAAGCTAAACCAAAACAAAATGTTCTCTGCATGATGACTTCCATTTGATCATTGTTAGACCAGGTTTATACCAAGGACTGGTAAAAGCTGCCCTTCTTAAGCCCAGCCTGTTAGAAAGGTATCACAGCCCAAGGCCCCCACTGCCTTCACTTGTTTGTCCATCGTTGAATGACTGGAACCAGAGTGCACGCTGGGCGATGTGTTCCTGATGTCATTGCAACCAAAAGGTGCTCCTGATTAGTGTTTCTAACCCTTAGTCACAAGGGCTAGGAGGCATCTGCAAGTGATGGCTCTTTCCTGCCATTCTGGAGGGAAGGAGAGTCCAGTGTCTTAGCCGTCTTCCTGGGAGGGCACTGCTCAGGTAATTCATGTAGCGGAGGTTCATTGTACATGGCCACTGTGGGAGGACAAGGGAGTAATGAGCTGTTGTTATTCATTGGCTTAGAAGATTACATTGCTTCACATTGCTTATTTGTTTTGCAGAAGCTAACACTCAAAGCACTTGACCTAGCTGGCTATTTTACGGTTGACCCATTTGTATGGCTGGATAAGTACTGAAACATTACAAGAACTTTCCCCCAGTGATACATCATTGTTACTATTATTATTATTATTATTATTATTATTATTATTATTATTATGTTCCAGATGTATTTGAAAAGGTAAACGGATTGTCATACCATCAATGACTTTTGGGACAAAATGGCCGGCACCTTTTGTCTTCTTGACTCTATTCCCTTTCATGACTTGACCATCCCGGTTGATGCCAATATACCAGGACCGACCTGATTGACTCTGGCGGTACAGCATAGAGGAATAGGTGACATAGTAGTTTTCAAACACGCTCTCCTTGAACTTGCACTCTGGTGTGAAGTGTTCCTGGCAAAGACACGAGAAAACACGCATTTAGCCCATTCTGGTGCTCCTGCCTTAATTTGTATCTTAAGAAAAGCGTCTCATTGTTTGAGTAACGTCACCCTGCTGTTGTTTCATCGTCATGGACTTTGCTTTGGATCAGTGCTGACGCATATGACTATTGTCTTGCTCTTGGGACAATAACATCTTTCACTGTTGCTCTTCCATGTTTTACCAGGTCATGGAAATTATTTATCCACTGATCGATTCGGTGAGTCTGGCTCTAGATACTGAAAATGGGATGCTTAAAAGGGGTTCTGTAAAGTCAGAATGTCTGTGCTGTTTTTGTAGATGAAAGACGCAAGACCACTAAAAAAACAACTTCAACTTAGTGACAGTTGACTGTTAGATTCACTTCTGTCAAAACACCATTTTAGTGCAAAGCTGCTGTGAAAAACTGTTTTTTTTTTCTCTGAGTCCAGGAACAGAAAGTTAACTAAAACTGGCCAGTTTTACACCTCCTTTGGTCAGAGGATTAAAAATTTGATATCACATGCTCTTCCCTAATGGGTGAGTGAGTGCGTGTGGCTACCCTGCAATGGACTGGCACTCCATCCTGGGTGTACCCCCCTCTGCCTTGTGCCCAGTGATTCTGGGGTAGGCACTGGACCCCTGCAACCCTGAATAGGACAAGCAGTTAAGGAACATGGATGGATGAATTGATAGACCTATATAGCAAAAATAGTCCCCATGTCTAAGGAAATATGTCTTATTTAAAAGGAACTACAGCAACAGCATGGTGGCACAGCAGGCTTGGCTGGGTCCTTCTCTCTAGCGGGTCTGGGGTTCGAGTCCTGCTTAGGGTACCTTGCGGCAGACTGGTGTCTCGCCCTGGGTGTGTCCGCTCCCTCTCCAGCTTTGCACCTTATGTTGTCAGGTTAGGTTCCAGTTTGCTGTGACCCTGCTTGGGACAAGCGGTTTCAGACTGTGTATACAGCAATAATGGTGACTAAGGGCTTGAACTAGCAAACTTTTATTTACAAGTTCATATTTATTACTTGGGGTGCGGTGGCGCAGTGGGTTGGACCACAGCCCTGCTCTCTGGTGGGTCTGGGGTTCGAGTCCCGCTTGGGGTGCCTTGCGGTGGACTGGCGTCCCGTCCTGGGTGTGTCCCCTCCCCTTCCGCCCTGTGTTGCCGGGTAGGCTCTGGATCCCCGTGACCCCATATGGGACAAGCGGTTCTGACAATGTGTGTGTGTGTGTGTGTATTTACTACTTTTCAAAGTTAATTAGCAACAGAACACTATAGAACACTACTCTCAGTCATATCAGTCCTAATAATGTAAATTCTCCAAAGTAATGAAATTGTTCTTATACTACCTGTTGCCATGGCCTTTTGATAAATTGGCCCCAAATTGCATCTACAAGGAAAGAAATCAGGATAACCTTCTACTTTCTATGAAGAGTTACATGCTAATTACAGTCCATGACAGCAGATATATATAGGAAGTGACCAGTTGTACCCCATGATGAATGAAAAACCAGGACCAGGAGGCCATCTGGAACAGTGGTGGAATAGATGCAGACAGTAGACCACCTATTGTCTTCCTTTGCTCCACTCACTCTAGCAGCAAGAGCTTGTAACCTGACACCATGGCTGACTTTGGTCTCAATAATCAAGTCTTCCCCCTTAGACAAAGCAGGGATTCATTTATAGTCCAGGGTGCACTGGTCTAAACTTCTGTCTGACTGTCTGACTGAATGTTGTATAACACTGTATTTGTATTTGACAGCAGGTAGGGATTTCCCCTCAAGCTCATAAATGTTAAAGGCTTCTACCATCACATCACTAAAGCCTTATGAACCTCATGCCTGTTATCACTCTCAGCAATCAGCCTCCCTGCATCAACTCAACAAAATTAATTCCAATGAATTAAGGGACTGGGTGTCTTCGTGGCCAGAATCCTAACCTGAGGAGGAGGGGGGTTCTGCTTGTCAGTGCAGAGCCTCATTATCCTCCTCCTCATATCTTCTCATCCTGAGCTCAGAGCAGATGAGTGCACCATCCACTGCTTGTTACTGTCAGCAATACTCCTTAATAGGATAAATGTCTCTACACCCCTCCTATATTAAAATCCATTCCTGACTGTTCCCATTACTCTCACATTTGTCACATAGTGAAACACTTGTTACAGTATTTAATTCAATATGTAAAGAATGTTTTTAATGTGCTAAAATTCAGTCTTTACAAAATATCACTTAGAGCCCATGTTACTATTTTACAAACAGAATACATTCATATCCATGAGTGTTTCTTCTTCTGAATGTAATTCGCAGTGTAGGGATGATAGCAGTCACCCTGGGGTTTAAACCAGTATTATTACAATTGTTATGTAATAAAGTTATTTATAGCAAGAGAAACAGTAAAGAGGCCGTCTCTACTGGTCTGCACGTCACACTATGACATACTGTTCTCACATGAAACTTTTATTTCATTGTAGGGAATTAAGAGCATATTGAGGATGCATCAGCTTTGTTCAGATATTCCATAATGGTAAATCACAGAAAATTGACATGACTGTTAGATAAGAATAGAAGGAAGACATAGACTCCTATGCTGCAAAACATTTTGGGATAGGGCAAGGATGTGGGAGGTTTTCTTGGTTGTCCAGGACGTGACATCATTACCGCAAAGTAGCAGCATGTGTCACTATATCTTCTATTCTTTGGGCACTCTGCCACCCCCCATTTCCAAGCTGCATGTTCTATTGCCATTCCACACTGGACCATTACAATAATTTGAAACAGTTACTCTTCACCAATGAAAAAATAAAGCAGGTTTAGGAATACAGGTAAGATTTTGAAGACGACAGAATAGTGAAACTGTTGGAACTCAAAGGCAAGACCTGTCAGTGTTTTCTTGTGCAAATGCAGAGTTACTAGGGTTATATTTAAAAAGAAAGTGACATTTAGTGCACATATGGTGACATTCATAGGTAAAAATGATACACTCCAAGAAGGGCTAAAACCTCAGAGAACTCTTGTAGAGGCCCAGATCTAACCATCAGATCATCTATCGCCACCATCATCCATTTTTCATTCAGCTAGTGCATTCCTGGCCCTTTTAAATGAATAAAGTATTAGGGTGTTGAATTTATTGATGTAATATTTTTTCTGTAATTTCTTATTTGTCATTGTGAATTATTTCATGTATCTGAGGACAGGGATGGAAATATTATTTGAAAATGGGAGATTGCCACAGGGTGTTCTGAAACTTCAAACATTTTTTATTATTGTATGTGCATTTAATGGGTATCCATGAGTTTATTTGTAGCGTTTGTTTACAATTTGTGTGAGTTCAAAACTCACCGCATTTGATGTCTAAAGTCTCTGGGGAGAGTGAATTTTCACTGTTAAGCCAGTATGATCCTCAAACTCAAGACTAAGAGAGTGTCACAAATGACATTTACCGCAATGTTGTAAAGACCATTCCTTGTTCCAGGCCTGAGAGCCTCGGGGAAAAGGCACCATACATAGACTATCATAAAATTATATCAAAAGCAGAATTTTTTTATTTTATGAATACATTGCTGAGTTATTACCAGCAGAAGTTGAACAAGATCTGTAAGATGAATAAATAAACATTGAGGGAATGTTCCTCTTTGATGTCCACACCTCAATCTTTGTAACGTTTAAAATCATATGTCCACTGTCAAACCAAAACTATTTTTGTTAATAAATCATTGTACAAAATAGTAATTTTCAAGCTCAATAAACCAGTGAGTATAGCTTTTAAGTGTTTTATTGTAGTTTTCCATAGGACATCTTGGTTAAGAGTAGAGGGCCCAGTAACACCCCAGTTCAGTTATGCAATCCCTTCCATTTTTAATAGTGCTGTGATTACCAATAGCATTGTACTTGCTTACCAGAAAATTCTTTATGAACATTTTAAATAGACATATCCAGAAACCAACACAAACATGCATACATACACAAATGCTTTTTCTGTTGTGTACCGTGTTGTACCTGAACTTGGGAATATGTCCACCAACTATGTCACAATGTATAAAAGCTGAATAATACAGTTTCTCAGTTTATTTTTGGTTAGGTTCTGTTAAAAACACTGGAAACATAACATTTGCTGTAAGATTATTTTCAACAGGTCATGCAATGCATCTCAGTGTTCCTCTGTACGTGAAACACTGAGCATGAGACTAGAACTTCAGCTGTTGAGATGTCAGTCCTTCACGAGACTTTTTTTTTTTTATCTTTTATTAACTGAAAGGAACATTGCGTGTGTGTCATTTGCAACTGCATACATAATAAAATCTTCCACAAAATAACGACCAATTCGTTTGTTAGCATCTAGTCATGTTCAGTTTCCAAACAAAAAAGCACAATAATACACACTTCTACTTATCCACTGGGTAGTATGAGCTAAACTAAATAAAAATATGTTCTTACAGAGCTTCACAAAGCTGCCTCAACCTATTTGTCCTCCTTCCTGTCCCTCTTCATTACCCCCTTCCCTTGGAAGGCAATTTTGCTGCCACCTAACAACAAGAAATGGAAACCTAGGCCATTTTTGCGCTGAAACTAAGAATTTTTGAAAATAGAATGACGAAGGAAGTGCAATTAAAAATAAATAAAACTAAGAAATGCTCATATCTTTGAAAATTCGTAGCACGAGGTATGAGTGCAGTCGTTTCAAACAGATGTACTATTTATTATGACAGTTATGTAAGTCACTTATACATGAGGAGAAACTGGAGTTAAAGAGGTCATGCCATTGTGTGTGAGAAAAAAGCACCAACAAACAAGTCTACTAACCGGATTTGCATCGTTCGCGGAAATCATGCAAGGGGATGTGTGTCTGTTTATAATCCCACTCATCTATCTTCCTTCCCTGTGCACTTTGTTTTGACAGGGTGACAAGACAGATTCTCAATCCATGGGAGACTGCCCAGAATGTCAGTAGGTGACAGTTTCAATTTTTGGTGACTGGAGTGACGTGTTTTGTACCGTAATCTATCACACACTTCCAGAGTTTAAGGATGAGAGGGAACATGAGTGAGAGGGAACGAGAACATAACAGGAATTACAGTGGTCCTGGAAAAAGGATGAAGCAATACAGGAAAGGAGCAGGACAGTAGAATTAAATTTATAAATTGTAGCGTAGCAATGGTGGGCACAAGGACACATTTTTTTGTAGAATGATTCTGTCCACATTATCACACATCCAAACCATCTTCTGTTCATACTGTCACACTCCTACATGTTTAGTAAAGCTCTCAGTTAAAATGCCCTGGATTGGCCTGTCAGGGTACAAACAATAGAAACTATGTGGGCAGATACCTCTAACAGCGAGTGTTGTGCTGGAAACTTTCTGTACTGCTTAGTGCAACCTGTCTATAGTGCTTTCATAGGCAATGATCACAGGAACTGAATCAACTGGATTTTTACCACAAAGTTTTTAGTCCATATCCCAGTTATTACAGCATTCATCAAGGTATTTAATGTAGACTGTTCAAATGAATAAATAAATTGCTAAAAGTAGAAAACTCAGTCATGCAAAGCTCTAGATTTAGCTGTTGTATCCGTTAACTAGGAAAAAAATACAGTGTTAAGCAATCGTGCTATGGTATCTGTTGAGGTTTGGGTCCTAACTCATAGCTGATATATGGAAAGAAGTTCTGTTGAAAAAGACATTAAGCCCATGCCTACGCCACCTATATTTATCCACTTCTGTGTTGCCGTTTCCAGATTTTTCCTTCCGTTCTTTGCTGTTTTTCAACAAAATTCACATGGTTTAGTTTCTTAAAGTAGTTAAAATAATAGCAAAAACTCAGCACTCAGCTAGATGCCTGTTAGAGGGTAAACCTCTAAAAGCCTACCAGTTTATTACTCTCTCTCTGCCCTACTCAACCCGTATCCCTGTCTTGGGTTCCCACTTCTCTCTCATCGTTTTTCTCTCCTTGTCTCAATCTCCCAGTCTCTCTTTCTTTTCCCCTTAGTCCTTGCCTGCATCACACATCCTGTTTCTTCCCATCTCACTGTCTCCCACTTGCCTACCCATCTCTTTCTCACTTCTACTTTCCCTGAACCCCAATGTCTACCTATTTTCGTCTTCCTACTTCCCTGTCTGCCTGTTTTCGTCTTCCTGCTTCCCTGTCTCCTTCACCCTGCCCAGAGGGATTTCTGTACAGCACTCTCCTGAAAACTGGGTCAGGACAGGACTGAGCCCTATTTTTACCACCAAGTCATTTCCACAGTCTGCTCTCAGGTAGGCTGTGCCACAGATTCCTATACCTTCCTCCATTCTGCACCTAGCATTGTGTCAGCCCTGTCGGTCCTAGAACATTGTTTATTTTTTAAATTACATAGAAATATGCGGGTTAAAGGGGGTGCGGTGGCGCAGTGGGTTGGACCACGGTCCTGCTGTCCGGTGGGTCTGGGGTTCGAGTCCCGCTTGGGGTGCCTTGCGACGGACTGGCGTCCCGTCCTGGGTGTGTCCCCTCCCCCTCCAGCCTTACACCCTGTGTTGCTGAGTTGGGCTCCGGTTCCCCGTGACCCCGTATGGGACAAGCGGTTCTGAAAATGTGTGTGTGTGTGTATGCGGGTTAATAAAGCTGCCAGCACAGTGATCTTGAAGCACCTAGCAGACAGGAGAGGAAGGGGAGCTGAATGTATTAACCTGCTCAAGATGCTCAGCTTCTTCTCAAGTCCTATAGATACTTCAGTCCTCAGAACTATAACTCAGTCCCTTACTTCACACCATTGCAGGTTGATGGATGTACTGCGAACTAGGTACCTACAAGGCAAGACTTTGGGGTTGGATTGAGGGGCTCTGTTTTGGGTTAGACAAAACAGAACCCAAATGGACAGGTTCTATGGAAAGAGATCCACATGTGCTTAGAGCAGTTTCTTCCATGGGAAAACTCATGCACCATTTTCTTCAGTGACCTAATATGTTCTAAGAATGATCTTATTGTATAAAGTTTTGGAACAGCTGTATCACCTACTGTGCTGATCCTGTTATACTCCAATTCTTTCCTAATAACATTTGCTATGACATCTGTTCTCCTACTTTATTAGAAACTTCACTGGTAGACCCTTCATTTTTCAGCCTTAAAAGCCAAAAACTTTGGTTTGCAAATGCAAACCTGTCTGTTTTAATGGAGTATCTGTATAAGAATATTGTAATAATTGTGCACTTTTCTCAGAGTTTTTAATGTATCCAAGAGAAAAGAAATGAGATATCATTTCAGTACACTTGAGAATGTGCGTAAAAAGGGTGTTTAGGTGAAAAGTAAAATCAAAATAAAGGAGCAATCTTACGTGCACTGTGCAGTTGCAAAATCATGTATGAAATAATTTGCTCAGAAGACCTTCGTCATGGCATTGCGTGTACATGAACTGTGTACTTGTGCGATGTACGAGTTGACTTACAGAGGTGTACAGGTACCCTTCGCTGTTCATGGCGAGGTACAACCCAGTTTTGGTTCCCTGAATGGCCACAATCCTCAGGCCTACAGGAATCAGGTTGAACTGCGCTGCCAGAAACAAAGAGAGAGGAGTGTTGAGGAAAGAGTCCCTTAATAGCTATATGAACTACTGTAATGTTTTGTTCATGGAGCTGTTTATGGTTATTTTTCATAATTATTTATTCATTTAGCTGGAGCTTTTCAGTAAAGCTATTTACAATGATTAACCCATTTACATGGCTGAGTAATTATACTCCAATATGCTACCTGCTGCCCCAGGTGGTTGCTGTAATTAAACTGCAGTGGGAATTTGCTTTTATAAGACTCCTTTAGCGTGTCACTCCGGATCTTCACAAGGAGGACTGGGGTAAAGGGTGACACCGCAAAGAATTACCCTTTGACCTTTCTCAAAGACTGAATCCTTGTGGTGTGTGTTAAAAGTTTTAAGGCCTGTAACAGACTCCTGCCCATTGTCCCAGTCCATCCAGAGCCGGAGCAATTCTTACCTTACACTGGTAATTTAAGACACAGATTGTGTATCTCTGCTTATAAAGCACCTTAAATTCAATGGAACCGACACCAAACACAACAATTACACAACGTGAGGGAAAAGCCTTTGCTCAGTTTTGTGTCAGAGGGTGTGACGTGTTGGATCACTTGGGGAATGACTGCATTAACAAAAGGAATCACGACATGAAAGACTGAATATGCTGACAAACACATACAAACACACACACACACACACACACACACACACACACACACACACAGAAATTGTGCATTACTTAAGGTTTTTCCCAAATAGCTGGAATGAGAGACTTCACTTAGCATGACAAATTCAAACTGAAAATCTGGTTAAATCTCTCATGTCAAAAGACTCTATAAGGATTACATCCATAAAGCCCTTAAATTCCATCCACTAATGACAAACCAAAGAAAAAACATATCTGCTTCTGTTTCATTTCACAACTTTCAGCTTATTGTGCTGTGCAATAATTACACTGAAATATCCCTTGATTCCCGTTGATCTATTTGTTTTCCCTATAAAAGCCCAATTAACAGCACTGAACTTTGACCTTCTTTCACAGTTTTTCCTTTTCTTCTTGGTTCATTAAGAATGATCATTAGGATAGCCACAAGAAAGAGCTGATGTGTAGTGTATATTGTTTGGACCTTTGCGGACCTTTAACCCAGTGGTTACAGCTTACAGTCCCAGAAGGTAAAACTCTATTTAACATGAGTGCACAGATATAATTTTTACTGTAAAAATTGAATACAAATCAAAATTACTTGCAAATAAACATACAGACAAAAAGACACAATAAAGTGAGCCAGAGGGACAGACAAACAGCTATAGACAAACAGGTGTACACAAGGGTGGAAGGATGCAGACAGGTGGACAAAATTACACACATACTGACAGACAGGTGGACAGAAAGACGCACTTACAGAAACAGCTGCTCTCGTCCCTTGTGCCATCCAGGGTGCCATCTGGGTGCATCTGGAGGTAGAAGCCATGCTGGCAGTACAGACGGGTCACAATGCCTTTGAGCTGGGGTTCTGCAAAAGAAAAGGGTTTTTAAAAAAAAAAAAAGGGGGGAGGGGGTTCATAAGAGTACATTTGTAAGTGTTACAACAGTATAAGAATGCATACATCATACAAACATTACAGGCAAATTAAAAGTAATTAAAGTATTAATTTAATATAATTTTTTTTGATGTACCTCCTAATGCTTAGATTGATATAGTTCAAGAATTTTGCACAATGCTGTTTGAAACAGCTTGATACTGTTCGGAGGAATCCTTTAAAAGAGCTGGATCCACCCAAACACACCTGTAAGCGTAAGCCTGGTTTCTTAACCTCTACCTTTGATAATGCCCTAGTATCTGGACCCAGTATAAGACTCCTGCTAAACTGCTATAACAAAGCATTCAAATTAGCTGAACATGACCATGGCGCTTGTACAAATTTCATTAGAGAGTAACTGGAGGCAGGCAATGCTGAAGTTGTTCACGAGTGCCATGTGATGAAAGATATATGATCTGTGAAACCAAGGTTATTTGTGGTGGTGAGAGCAGAGAGAAGAGGGCTGAATGTTTTATGAACAGTGTTCCTCTTGCCAACTTTGTTCATTTGGAAAATGTCTTTTGTTTACTCTGCAGCCAAAAAGCCATTTGCTACAGTCCCTAGAGTTGGTGTCTCCAGTCTGAGGACACATATCTGTGGCTCATTTAGGCCAAAGGCAATGAGGCTGGGGGCGCAAGAGTGCACTCTCGGCCGTGTCCCAGCTACCGAGAGTCCGGTTCTCCTAGAAGAGAACTCAAACAGGGCCTGGCCAAATCCAGAACTCTGTCGACACAATCAAGCTTTAATGAGGTACATGAAATATGAATGAGAAAGTCTTTGTACTGAGGTGTCTGTGGTATAGAGTAGGCCATGCTTGTGGGCCTCGAAGAAAGGACAGAAAACGTTGAGTGACTGTTTGTACATAGGAACTGCAACTGGAGTCACTCAGTAACTGTCAGTAGATAATGGGATGTGTACCTCTCAGCAGCTGTTCATGGCAATTGTTACAGCAGTTAAAGCTTTGGTTTTCTGGTACACTGTCAATAAGTTCACCTGCAAACATAAATCCCCTAGCCTACTGCTGACATAGAGGAATGAATCCCTCCACCTGTTACTGATGCACAGACACCAACAGACTAAGTTCGCTGCAGTTATGAAGCCAAACTGCTGTTTTTGACTCATAGGTATGATTCCCTCCTGCTTTCTGCTGACAGACAGGTACAAATTAGATTCAAGTTCTAGTGACATATAGATACAGATTACCGCTTCTACTGATACACGAGTACGAATCCCCTACCCTGCTACTGGCATTCCAAAAACGACTCCACTGTAGCAATTACAGATTCCCTTGTCTTTTCGTTAAGTCTGACATGATGGGATTTTGCAAGCTCTTTGAGGCAAGCCACATGTGCTCAGTGTTGTTGTTCTTTGGGACCAGCAAGCCTATGTTACCATTTTCCCAATCCTTGGGCCCTTACTATGACTTTCTTTAGCTTCCCCTTCAAAGCTTGAAGCCACTGATAGGACAGTAAATTGATTCCTGGGGCTGAAAGTGTATCGCGCATGATTTCATCAGCATACACTCACATGGACACATTCCTCGAGGACCCAGATTTCTCTAGGGACTAATTTTGCATATTTGATTAGGAAAACCTTTAAGAGCTTCCAGCCGCCGCCTATTTTAACACCCACCTGAGCACAAGCACACACACACACATGCAGAAATGATCAAACAACAGTGAACAATGTTTGAGCCAGTGGTGTTTCTGCAGAAGGAAAAAGTAGGAAAATCTTGAAATGAAACAGGGGAAAGAATTTAGAATGAAAAGAGCCGGAAACAAAAGCGTGCAGATAAGAGAGCGACCGAAAACAGGGGAAGAGTGAAAGACTGGGGGAGAAGATAAAGAGAAGATGCAAAAGAGAGACACTGCCTGATGTTGAAACTATGTCGTTCCCCCTGTGTGATTTCATGGGGTGGAAGGTGAATAGAGAAAGGTAAGGCATTGGCAGGTTTAAATCTTCAACCCTTATACAGGTTTAGTGATCAGTGGGATAAAACCAAAGCTGGGTGTGCCAGAGAAGTGTGAGGTGGAGGTGGAGAGAAAGGGGGGAGAGTGGGAGGAGGGCACAGAGGGACAGCATGATTCATTCCATATTTGTGTTGTAGCAAGTTGTCAAGGCTAAAAGCTTGCAAAGTAAATTTGTTCCTATTGCTCTTAAACTCATGCACCACCCCTTGTGAAGCTATTGGAAGACACTTGTTTTTTGCTTGACGGTAAAGTAATAATAATGTCAGAAATCCACCAAGAAATGATATGCGTGTACCAAGTCTTTTGCTGACTCCTTATTAAATACTGCCCACTTAACGTGTTTCCATTGGAATGCGATGTATATTTGGCCCATACAAGTGAAATCTGTCATACTCGTGCCAGGATATCAGTGATGACTTTTGGACACAAAGCAGATTTCTGTGCAATGTGGATTATAAGTTTATTATGTACATGCATATTACATAAAACAATGCAGGGAAAAAATGAAAGCGAGTGCTGTTTGTGGACACATACAGTTTATGTTGAAACGCAAACTGGCAGCTCTAGATACATTCTATCCCCAGCAGCGCAATACGGAAGGTAATACAGAGTCCAAGACCAGTCACTGTATTGAAAATTGTCATTAAAAAGTAAAGAATGTGCAATCTCAGCCAAATAAACAAATAAATAAATATTGATTTCCCTTTTTCTTTCATTGCTGTTCTTGTCTTTTCTTCTCTTAACAGTACACATGAGTGTTTTTATGTTGAAATGGCACCCAGCTCGGTTACAAAGGCTGAACTCAGGTGTTCTGCTCCCTGGCTGAATGTCTGCAGCAAGGTTTTGTTTATTACACATTGTTGATAAACATCAGTTTCATTGCCCTCTATGTTATATTAGTTACTGTAGTCCACATGATTGCATCACGGTGTCATTTTGCAGTTTCTTAAACTACCCTCCGTTGATAGACTATCCTACAACACATACACCCTGTCTGTCTCTCTCTCTCTCTCTCTCTCTCTCTCTCTCTCTCTCTCTCACTTTTTTATATTCCCATTTACTCTACTTGACATTGACCCTGGCAGTTAACTTTGCAGTGGCTAGAAATGGGGGGGCGGGGGGGAGGAACGACCACTCAGGGTCAATCAGCATTGCTCACGGATTGCACTGCCATTTTGACAAGAAATACTAATATTCTGGAGACATCCTCCCTGTGGCAGGAGAGAAGGGAAGAGAGTGATTATGTGCCTGCTTGTTCAACCATCTACAAAGACTCCACTCTATTGCTGTGCTTCCAGTGACAGCCCTCCCCCATCTCTGATTTACAGTATGGCCTTATCCCTCTCTCTGTCAATGTAATCTCACGCATCAGTACCCTGTAATTATCCTGTTTAGGTGGGGATTCTTTACTCCTGTAAATTCAGTCCAAAACTGCTACACGTCGTGCTCCTAAATATTACCATTTCGGTTTATTCCTTCATTATAAACAGATAATTAATAGGTCATAATGAAATGCGATTAACAGCAGCTCTTTGACAGGTTAAAGTGAAATATTTTAAAGAGATGCTTCCTGACTGGTGAGACTGAATCGTTATGTTTCTGCTCAGGTCAGCGTGAAACACACTAAACAGTGTATTGCTGATGGATCCGAGCGAAATGCAAAACAAAGAGTTCCTTTGATTGGTCACAATGAAGCAGACTTAAACTGCAGGTCTCTGACAGGTCAGCGTGAAGCACACTAGTAGGGGTCTACTGGGTCAGAGTGAGAAAAGGAATAGAACTGAGCTGCAACAAACTCAGTGATGTCTACAAATCACAAGGGGGCATTCCTCCCTCTCTGGGATTCCCCTGCAGGCGGCTACTTTGCCGTCTCCTACCTTTCTTCTGTAGACATGGGAATAAGTGTCTCCTACCAGCTCCACAGCCTCCCTGTCCTCAAGACTCCAGAAGAGGTCTGCGTGCCTAATCCGTCAATTTTGTTATGAATTAGAAAAAGACTTCTATAATTCATATGCTATTTTTCACCTGGGGGCACGGTGATGCAGCGGGTTTGGCTGGGTCTTGTTCTCTGGCAGGTCTGGGGTTCAAGTCCTGCGTGGGGTTCCTTGTGATGGACTGGCATCCTGTCCTGGGCGCATCCCCTCCCCCTCCAGCCTTGCGCCCTGTGTTGCCGGGCTAGGCTCTGGTTTGCTGCGACCCCGTGTGTGTGTGTATTTTTCACCTAAAAAAACTTGCTGGTGCTCCATTAGTGTAGCTCACCTAATGTCACTGCGCTGTTCACTTCTGTTGCTCCCCTGTTGTCACTTGCTGCAAGTGATCACTTGGTCACTCCCTATTGGTAACCGCTTGTCCAGATCAGGGTATCTGATACATACAGGGTATCTCTTATCATTACTTAATTCTGTCCAACATAGTTTTCTTCAAAACTAATTAGACTGGGCTAAGGAACTACAGGAATAGGTGGGACATGGCTAGTGAAAAAAATACATGAAAATCACTCAAAGCAACAGTAAACAAGCACTGAAGAACAGGCTTTACAGGACTAATGACAGGCAGACAATGGAACTGAATTTAAAAGTCTGGGATGTCCTAGACAGGACAACTTTATTGTATAGGTTGAGTTGTTGGTTTTCTAGACATTAGAGGAATTTCAACTGATGTCAGTCTAACAAGAGCATTTGAAAGAAAAAAAAACTCTAGTAAAGACCAGGCCTGTACTTCAGCCATCTGATTTTTTTCAGTTACCTCTCTTCACACCCACTATTTCCATTGGGAAACACTAGAAAATATTAAAGTGGATAACTATCATCACTTTTTTAATAAAAAAAAAAAAAACTTTTCTCATTATATTTGTTCTGCCTAGAGTACTCAGGGGTCTCAAGAATAACTACAGCATATTGAGCCCAGTACAGGGAGTCCTCATCTTATGGCATAAGCCATTTATGACATCACAGATTTATGACAGGTGTCCTATCAACCTTATTGTATTGAGTCCCGTCATTTGGTTGTAGCGTTCAACAGCAAGCGCTCCATCTGATGCACAATAACGGCTGGTAGCATATTTCTTATTGACTCAGTCAGTGTGTCTATCGGTGATCGCACTTTATTTACAAAAACATTGTTTTATTTACAGAACGTTTCCTTTGTGTTTCCATTCAAATTCGTTCGCAAGCAAAAACAATCTGGTGTGTTTTCTGGCGGTAAGGAAAGACAAAGGCAGAAGAAATGAAAGTGAAAATGATGCTGCAACATTAAGATATAACCTTATTTTTATTCACACCCTTATTGTTCAGCATTAGTATTATTTAACATGAAAAATGTGTGAAATTAGTGAAAGAATTAAAGCCCTGTTATTAAAAAATGTAGAATTCTTGCACATTCATATATCCTTATGGTTTAAATGATAGCGTATAAGGGGATTTGTGATGTACGACGAAGTAAAACATGATAAAGACCTGAGATCGTAGCCCTGTGGTAAGTCAAGGACTGCTCGTACAAAGTGAAGAACCAGGTGCTGCCACATAGATAATAGGAGGTGTGCTCTCCAAACACATCAATAAGAATAGGTTAAGATGTTAAGAGAGACTGGGTTAGGGAAAGAAATAACTCCATGATGTCAGGTAGACTGTTTACTTTCCTGAATTTACGTTCTTCTTTTCTGAAATCAGAACGGGGGAGTTGCAGAAAACTCCCAGGTGTGCTGTGCTGTCAGTCTGGGCTAGAGCTGCCTGCCCCCCACCTGGAGTCCTCCTCACGCTGTTCTGCTGACACAGCAGAATAGCTGGGCCAGAAGCGCTGGCTGCATCACCCCTCCCCCATCCCCCCACCCCCCACCCCCCACCGAGGCCAAACACATTGAATGAGTGGCAACGCTTCAGCCGCATGCCGCAGTGAAAGCTCTGGTTTTTGCAGTCCCACATCATCATGACAGCTCTCGTAGGGGTGTTCCCAGCACGGGCAGACATGTAGCAGAAAAGCACACAAGGGGAACAACAGGCAGCCCTGCAAGTCCTTCGTGAGCCGCAGTGCTGGGAATCACACGTTATAAGAACATGGGTCCAGTGGGACTGGGAATTTCTGCCTCACAGCTTACCTGAGATTAAATACCAGAAATCATCAGCTGTATGTAAATACGCACCTTCGTATATCTGGAAATACATGTGTGCTTAAATAATACATATTTTCATAATATTTGTTTCCAAATCTGTATGTATGTTTGTGACTAAGTGCTTCCCAACAGCATTTTAGCGATTTATGTTTTATCACTTAGCGTTTACAAAGGGCTTTTCCTTTTGCTACCTGTCTTTCTCCCCATTTTTTCATACTTCTCCAGGGGATGAGTATCCCCTTCTGCTCCTCTCCCACTCTAGTTCTCTAACTTTCTTTCCTCTATCACTGGTTCATTTCCCTCTGAGTAGAGGTCGTACCAAATTTGTCCTTGTCAAGTCTGATCAAAATATCTTCCAATTCTGTTTCAGCTGCGGAGTGCGAGAGGTTACTTGGGCATTATTCTGAATTCAGGTCACCAAGCCAGAGAAAAGGATAGATGAGTATTTACAGACCAATCCTCTGTGTGTTCTTCATGGAGTAAATAAGACTGAGGTCAATGAAGAGACACATTAAAGAGGTACAGTGTAAGTCAGTTCCGGTTGTGTCTAAGCTGGTTGGACCAGCCCTTGGCATTGACAAAATATTTCCGTTTCCTTTCTAGAGATGTCTTAGGTCTGACGAAGGTCGTGTCTTTTCTGAATTCTTCAGAAAACCTGGTCATCTGAAATTCTTTCTGTTCATACTGGACCCTAGTTTTAAGATGACACCTAACCTTTAACCAACCTCGAAATTTACCCAGCCCTTAGAATGGCACTACGCATCCACGAATACAAGTGTCCGTCTCTTATTGTCTGTTCTTCAGAGATAATTCTTCAGAGATTACAAAACCGAGTCCAATCTTTTTCATTACATAATGGCATAAGCTGCATCTAAGCTGCTCTCCTATCAGGAAGAATTATCAGCTGTGTTTGGGCTCAGCCTGACTGGAAGATTTAATTGAAAATAGGAACACGTGCAGACTAGCATCCCCCTTAGTACCACCTATGACAGAAAGAGATTAGGTCTGCAAGGTCACCAGTACTTTCTCTCCAATCATACTTACACCAGTTTGAGAACACTGGCTTCTTTAAACTGGGATGAGAGCACCGACTGGAGAACACCGAAAAGAAACCACAGGGGAGAGACCAATGAGTAAAGAAATGCTTGCTCTGGCAGTACAAGTGCCCCTTTCACTCTTTCATCATTTTGATTTGTTTTGGTCATTTTTCTTTACTGTTTCATCAGCAGACACCTCTGTGTTGTCCAGCCTTCTCCATGTGTACACCAGGAAATATTCAGAGGCAGTACCGTCTTGTCACACCAAATCATGTGAGCTTATAACTTTTTCCACATAGGCCACAGTAACCAGCAATGTGCAGAAAAATCAAGTGAATGGAAAAGCATGGCTTCAGTACCAAACATGTCCCCAAAAAAAGTGTCTTTAAATATTTCCCATGACATCTTTCACAATCTGCGACACGGCTCCAAACACTAGCAAATTCCCCACCAGTTCTTGCAAAATAAATCCTATTATGCCACACTCAGACTAGGGTTTGATTTAACAAAGTAGGATCTGGAGTGTGCCGACTTCAAATTATCATAATATTAAAGAGTATAAGTAATTTTAATTGCTCTAAGTCCAAGTGTATTTGACAGTAATGTATTCAGGTGCTAAAACGTGTCACTTTCCTTGCGCTATGCAGTGTTAGCAGAAAGATGCCATTCCCCTGAAGTGGGAGGCTATTCATTTCTTTAGTTGTTAAATTGTGCTGGCACTGAAATGCAAAAGACAAGCAAAGTAAAAAAGTTCCACAGACCTTAAAGAGTTGCTCTGCAAACTGAAGAGGGTGAGCAAAGTAAAATGAATGGACAGGCGCATTAAGAGAGCAGCAGCACAAAGGGAAAACGAAATTCTAAATTCAACAGAAAGCTAAACCGAGCCAGAGGCAGATAGGTGGGATCAGTAGCTGAGTGAGATAAGGTCAGTTTCTACACTTAAATCATTTACTTTGGGACTTTCTAAAACAATGTGAAAATTCTTTACCTGGTTGAACATGGTTAAAGTTAAACCTAGAAACACAGAACGTTGCAGGACTGTTGACCAAAAACAAGGACATATCTAAAGCAGAAAGCTGCTGCAGGCATTGTCAATAGACATTTAATCCTAATAATTAAAACGCTTAAACGTCCTTAATTCTTTTGCTTAACCACTCTTTTGGTTTGAAGAGATTCTCTATGTAGTTTGCTGTTTCCTTTTTATTTTGCCATACTTCTATAGCTTGCTTGCCTTTGCACTTCAAGGCCATTCAGCGATACTTCATGTGAATGAGCTAAGAATAAGGCCACATCTAGCTGGCAGGAAGGCAAATAAAAACAAACCAAGGCTTTGCAGAGGTATGCAGAATGGCCCTGCTCATTTCCATTAGTCTGTTTTCAGTGAAACAGCTCAATTTCTCAGCTGACAGAGCAAGAATCATAAACTGTTGTAATATGGCAATTTATTAATTATTGACTCATTTGTACACAGCAAGCCCTTCAGTTTTGGGTTAGAGCAGACTAAGCAGAAGGACTAAGCTGAGCTAATTCTTTGGGGCTCTGTTAGAGTAGCTTTCAAAGGGTAGTTTGGTCCAGATCTACAGGACTCCTCATGGGAAGTTTTCTTAAGTTGTTCTGGACTAAGCCTTCCAGGGTTGATTTACTGAGCCATTGAGGACCACTGTGGGAGCTAGTATGCAAATGATTCATGGTAACAACTAGCTCTGTGAGGGTAATGTGCTCTCATCCCAGTCATCACTATGGTGATGATGCAGTTCTGCTCCGGCGGATTCACATCCAGCTGCAAGAGCAAAATCTGGGCCCCACCCTCCCAGGGCAGTTGCTGCAGGAGCCATACTATACCAGGCGTCTTATCAGATGTTGTGGAGTCAGCGAGTCTGGGGCCTGGACCTCACGGTCAGCTGAATGCTATCTTCTGCAGCGTCTCCTTGTGACCTGGTCACACTTCTGCAAACAATTGAAGATTCAAGGCACACAGCACTTTCTGTCACTCAGTCAATACAGCTGACAGGCGAGTGCTGAGGTGTTACTACAATGCACTGAAGCCTCTTCTTTTTTTCCCTATCAAGGTACCCTCAAGATATCGCCAAGTTGTTTCTTCTACCTGAAAACAGGGTATCACAAGGTTACCCGCCAAAAACTGTGAATTTATTGCCCTACACAATCGGTGATCTTTGACTGTATTGACTTCTCAGAGCAATTCATTCCAGATTTTTCCACACTGGCACTCCAGGTGCTTCCGCTCTTTAGCCAGACACGATGCAAATAGACAGGAGAGACTTTGTATGCTCCACTAGTTATTCAGCGCTAATGAAGCAGAAATCTTTTACATTATTTATTTGTTTAACAAGCACTTTTTGCCAAAACTTTAAAATTAGCTTACAGTTTTACTCATTTATGTTGGTGCTTTTTTTTTTTTTTTGAAGCAATTCAGGTTGAGTATGCTTTATTAATTGTAGAACAGCAGTTTCCCCTCTCATGATTTGAACCTGCAATCTGCTGGTTACAAGTCCAGGTTCATAAGCACTACATCAGCTGAACCTCACAGTGGTATTCAAGCTGTTGGGATGGAATCTGGATGAAATGGAGTACCGGAGATTAATGTGTGTTTTACATCAATGATTGAAAACGAAGTATTCACGCAAGAGTCCCATCACAGAGAACAGCAACAGGAAGGGATAAACCAGGCTAAACCAGGCCATCTGACAGGGTCATAGCTGTGATGTCTTGTCTAGCAAAGACAGAAAGCTTTTTTCCCCTCTCACAGTTGTCCTTAGGTCCCCCAGTATAAGTCAGATGAGGAGTGGTTTGGGAAAGACAGTTGAGGGATAAGTCTCTTAATGTTGGGCAAGGCCTCTGCTGCAAGTGCAGGGCAAAGTATTAATTAGGACAAGGGAAATGCATGATTATTCTTTCACAATGACTGTTGCCATTGGCTGTCTTCTGCTCGAGTGACTATTTCTGAGTACAGGAGTTGTTACATTGGGGATCTGACCCAGAGGGATCCTTCAGCACAGGCAATAGGAGTGTAGGAAATAGGAGCACTGTGTAGTAAATGAAAGTTTATATCACAAGCCCAAACGTATACGCTCTTCAAGAATACTGACGGAAGTGTGCTCAAACTTTGAAAATCTTCATGACTACGCTCAGCTCTCATACAAAGAGGTCCTATGCACTGAAAAACCACTACAACAGCTTACAAACATATAGTGGATATAGTGGGTTCAATGTTTTATGTGAGTCCATGCGATTTCAAGAAAAAATTCCATGTATCCTCAAGTATTTTTTTGTTTAAATTATGTGGCATGAGTCAAAATAATGCAAATCAAATAGTTTCCCCATTGGCTCCATACATGTCCTGCATGCAATCTTGAAAAGATGCAAAGAGGGTATAACACACACATGTAGTCCGTCCCCTATAGGTCATTCCCAACAACTCAACTGCCATCCTTGCTTATCGGTTAAGAGCCGTCGTTCAACCCAACAACAAAGCAAACATTAAAAACTCATGGGAACTTTTAATAGAATCATACATAATGAATTCATTTTGCAATGTAGAAAAACAATCATGCTTAGTGAAATTCAACCTAGCAGAACGGTATCCTCTCAATTTTGTGTGGTCCAGGGAGGAGCGGCACATGGCACATGCAGAGGAGCAGAACCATCTAATCATACCAGTAAACAATGAACCCATGTATTATCCCACGGTGTTAATCAGAAACACAACTAAAGTACTGCATTCAATAACTTATAATTGTTATTCATTTATTTAGTTCATGCTTTTCTCCAAAGTGACTTACAGTGCTAAGCTACGCAAAATTATTTACCCATTCATCCAGGATATTTTCTACCGGATCAGTTCAGGGTAGGGGACAGGAGCCCAAAATTCTGCTCTCTTCCAGAGAGCATTGATTTTTTTTTTTTAAAACAAATTCTGTGCAGCTGAGAAATCTGGCAGCAGCAGGGTGACTAATGATGTATTAAAGCTGAAACAGAAGCAAACAAAACCCACTGAACAGAAGTAATGGTTAGGGCTAGATTTAGGGCTATCATGGCTCGTCCCTGGTGGCCCTTGGGCAGTCCCATTACCACTAAGGGATGCTCCAGTGCAATCCGCTGCTGAATCGTTTTTCCCACAGAGCTCTTGAAAAAGACAAAAGGACAAGCAGATGTCCTTTTGAAGATAAACACTGTTGTCCTTTCTTCTCCAGTGCAGGCCTGTGATATGAAATCTTTACGGTTTTCAGCTGGCTGAGTGAACCGTACAGTCCTCTTGGTAACTGCGTTGAACTAACAGAATACAATGAGGAGCACTGTCAATACAACAAGGATGACAGGATCAGAACAAAATCATTGCTGGAAGCCCAGCCTTTGTGCCAGCCTGAGAAAGTGTCTCATGACATATTTAAAAGCAGAATGGACTCATTTCTTTGCTTTGCAGCTTTGTGACGGTATTCACCTCATGTACACCCCACCTTCCCAAACCACCACCTCATACAGCTAGGCTGCAAGCATTCCCTTGGAGGGCCCAGCAAGAGTTCATAGAAACGAACATACCATCCAAGTTTCTTCCACAAAACTCATGTTGAGTCAGTGTTTTGGTTTGGTGCCTGAGATTTCACTGCACTATTAACAGCTAGCATAACGCCACTTTGGCTCACTTTGTTATTGCTATGTGGGACACTTTCTGCTCCAGAATCACCCATGGCACCAGCATGTGTACAACACAGGCGGGGACATGGGTGGCAAGAGGCTCACAGTAAGCACAGTAAACGAAGATTGCAGTTTGATCCCACCCCTCCTCCTAGCGACCTGGTTTCTCCAACGAAACCAGCCGCTCCTTTTAAAGTGTGACAGAAATGAGGTTTTCTGTCATCTTTCCCCTTTTTTCATTCCTCATTGGATGGAACAACCTTGAAAAGGGTAAATCACCACAACATTGGTTCTCAAGGGGCTTGTCCACCCAGTGGAGCAATGAAGGGATGGTAAGTGGAGTCACTGGCTCAGGGGTTTTGTGGAAATGTCGGAAAATCGGTTATTTCTGAATTGTCCATTTGGATGTTCACTAAAGTAGTTGAGGGTCACTGCTTTATACAGGGATTCAGCAGCATTTCCTTTCCAGGGACTTCAATCAGCCTAGCACTAGGTGACTTTCATACTAAAATTTGACGATATGCTTAGAGTGCACTGATCACATGGCAATAACTGGCAATTATTTTAATTTGGCCAGCACCTAGTAAACCCCAAGTTTGTATTTGCATATCACTGGAATTTCAGCATTCTTTGTTTTTCTGTGGAAAATCAGAACAAAAAAGTGGCACAAAACAATAAAGAGAGAAACTGACAATCTAATAGAAAATAACTCATTTCCGACCTGCCTTGGTCCTTGATGAATATCAGATTTAACAAAAGTAATAACCAGAAGAAGCAGTTTGATGAGGTTAATGTGTGTGTTTGTGAGCTTGAAACCTTTTAAAACAAGTTACCGTTCTAGTTGCAGCATTACTGCAAATGCATCGCAATAATGTTGCATCCAATCACTGTATTCTACACAAGTCAAGTTGATCAGAGGAAAGCGAGAGAACCAAATATATCTCCTTTTATTTTCAGGACTGTTTCAGAACGAAACCTAGAAGCTTAGGCCGAAAGGGTCCATAAAGTCAGTCCACAAGTTGACTGACGGAAGAAAAAACAAATTGCCATGGAACTGAAAGTTGAGAAAGCAGGGTTTTAATTTCTTTCACAACCACCCACTCTCTTGGCTTTTGAACATGTAGTGCGGTTAATGCAATCAAGTAGTACTCATTGGCAGCTTGGTGCTTTGTCAAGGCTTACTGTAGCCATGCTATCAAACTCAGACTTGCATTCAAACACACAGATACACACGTGCACAAAGTTGCACACCTTCACACAGCCTGACAGACGGATTCCAATACTGCACACTTTCGCACGCACATTTCCTCACTCGTACATGCTCTTGTTTCACACACATTTAAATTGCAGACAGATACAGTACACAGAAAGAAATGATTTTGAAGGAAATTCATTCTCAGAAAGAATAGCATACACACATTAATACACTATCATTGTGTGCTACACAAATACATTTCCACACACTTTCTCACACATATTCAGCTGCACAGGTGTATATACATTCCTTCCTAGACTCTTCCTGACCCAAACATACATTTCACACATTTACGCAATTCAGACTACTAGGAGACCACAGCTCTTTTTCAGTTATTGAATCTTGCGTTATAATCACTGTTCGTTCCCAAATCACTACACCTTTCCCATTAGTCCGGTTTAATGGCTGCAATTCATTCCCCATCCCTAACTGTAGTATAACAATCACGTGTAATTGCCTATCACTGCATCCTGCATAGTAATCACTACTCATTCCCCATACTGAGTCCAGTTTATTAATTTCTCCTCCCAGTTAGTGAGCTGAACGTAGTCATTATTTCTTGTCTCTCAGCATGTTGTTTCCCAGTGTCATTAACCTAGTCCTGTGCTACTTGTTAAAGCAAGGTCTTCCAGAGAAAAAGGAGCTTAAGTCCCACAGAGATGACACAATGCAGCATGTAAGTGAGCAGAAGAATTCCATTAGGAGGCTAAATAACAAAACACAAAAAACAATCATTGGTAAACAGAATCTTAAGGGCAGTTCCCCCAGAGAGAAAGAGGGTCTCTCCCCAGATCTCTCTACAAAAGAATAAGTGAAATAATACCATACTGTCAAGAAAAATGCTTGTAATCAATCTAGGCCTTTCAAAGCCAATAAAGCAAGGTGTTATTCTCCTGTGCAGGAAAATCATGTTCTAGATCAAAACCATTTGTTCTCATTTGCCCAATAAGTAGGGAGGGCACAGCTGCAACCTTTAAAACATACCAGAAAAGACGATGGAAAGAGTTCAATAAAGGGGTGTTTTGGTCAAGGGAAGACTATTGTACAACTGCACCATCCAACTGTCAAGGAAAGAATATCATTATATTTTCCTAAACATATGTGCCACATTTCGTATTACACTATTTTATAACTAAATGACAAGGATGGGTGTTACTGATGCCCATAATCAAACTTAATAATCTGTGTTTTTATGCCACGTCATTAATGACGACAACGAAAAATTGTATTCACAGAAGGAAACTGTCATTGTTTTTGATTCCTATATTTCACCACGACCTTGCGTAGTTGTGAACATCCTCAATCAGAGATGTTTTCCCAGACACATTCAGTCACAGGGCTTTGAAAGGGGAAAGAAAAGATCCGAGGCATTTTGCCAAATGCTTTGGAAATTCCTGAGCCCCACGAGATGCATACACTTACATAATCACCACCCAGCGCACAAGTAAGGGACCACAAAGTGTTGCTATCCGTAAGATACATGTCCAACTGAGGGAGAAAGAGTACTTCTTCAGATATGGTCAGACTTTCAAAACAACAGCTATAAAGCTTGAAGATGCTTAGAGCAACTTCAAGCACAATATATTCTATATTCTCCTACCCATTTATTCAGATGTACACTAAAGCAATTTAGTTTCACCTAGCTCTAAGGTAAGACAGCAGTTCCTCTCCTGAGATTGAAACCGACAACTTAAAGGATGCCATCAGTTTCCTCCATCACAACACTCAGCCTTCCAGAAAGAAAATGCACATGAGCTCGGTTTTCAGTTTCAGTTGGAACTGAATGGGAAGTTAGAGTTTAGGGTGTAGGTGGAGATCCAGTTGAGGGCAGCGTTAGAGGTGAAGGAGGAAGTGGAGATGGAGATGAGTAAGAAGAAGAGTTTGAGGTGAATACTGACTGCAGATGGAGGTGGAGCACTTGCACTTACCAGGCCGTTTCTGGGTGCGTCCCCTGCTGCCGCTGCAGAGCCGCACCTTGGAGATGAGCACCAAGATCTGCTTCTGGCAGAGTGACTTGTTGCTCTTGGGGCAGGGCCTGCGTTTGCTGCTCACTGGTCGGTTGGCCTGCTCGTCTTTTACTGCCCGCTTCTGCCGAATCAAGGAACTGGCAAGGGCTGCCATCTTCCCCTTCCCTCAACCCCTGTCCACAACCCCTTAACCCCAAGAGGAGTGGAGAAGAAGGGCTGAGAGAAAAGCAGAGACTTTGACTTTGGGGGACCAGGCAGCTGCAGGTGGTGTTTTGTGGCTGGTCAGTTTCCTTGTTGGCGCTTTGAAATCGCTGAGCAGAAATCAAGATGGAACGCTTGGAACCCAACAAGTTACACTGTCAGGAAAATGTAAGGCGATGGAGAAGATGTGATAAGGACCTGCCAGCGTATTCCCACATCTGACCGATACCCTTTCCCACCTGCTTTCCTCAGCTGCCACTCTGTGGACTGATGGAACTATGCCGACAAGTTTCCACTTCTGTCAGCACGACGAACCGAAAACCAGCTCCTTCTCAAATTAAACAGTCAGAAGAGATCAGTCCCTTGTTTTAAGTGAAAACCCTTCTGCTGCTTAAAAACACAAAGGTTAAAGGATCAAAATTAAAAGGAAGGGAAGGTGATCACACTCCATTTGCCTTCTCCCCAACTTTTGTAGTAAAAAAAGAGAAGAAACAAAACAAGGGGGGGAGATGGAGCAGTTATCCTGGGCCGTCCCTTCGGTCGTCCCCATTAGCCTGGCACCCTCAGCACAGAGCTGCGGGGGGTTGTGTGGAAATCCCAGCAGCGCCCAGAGACAAAGGTGACATTCAGAAGCCTTCGGGGGGGGTCCACCGTTCTGTACTCCTCAGAGGCGAGGTTTCAACACCGCAGGCGAAAAGTCCTCCAGGCAGTGCACCGGCGGAGCTCCCAGAGCCTCAACAGTGTCCTTCAGAAACACAGCGGAGGAGCAAGAGAGAGGGGCAGAGATGGAGAGAGGGAGAAGGAGGGAACAAGAACGGGGGAGGGGGGATGAATAGAAGGAGAGGTGCAGCAGGTCGTAGTCACCTGCAGAAGAACGCACAGCGTTCATCACTCAGGTCCCGGGACACACGTTCCCGTACACACACACACACTCACACACACACACACTCACTTTCTCTCTCTCTCACACACCCAAGTGTGCTATATCACACTACCTATTCACCTTAGAGCGGACCATTGCTCCATCCATGTGCACGTAAGTGCACGCGTGTGTGTGATTCCATCCCTATGGCTGCTGGTTATGAATTGCAGAGACGACACCAGCAGCATGCTTCCTCCTGCAAGCTCTCTCTTGCTCTCCTCCTTCTCCATCTCTCTCTCTCTCCCTCTCTCTGTATAAACCCTCCCCCATCTCTCTCTCTCTCTCTCTCTCTCTCTCTCTCTCTCTCTCACTGTCACACACTCTGTCACTCAGGATTTGTTCTTCCTTTTCTGCCCCTCTAAATCCACCCTTCCTCTCTCTCTCCCTTCACTCTGTCCCCATCTCTCCCTTTACTGTTCTCCTCCTTTACCCTCTAGCCAGCTCATGTTTATGTGTCGTTTGCCCTACACGTTATTTGCACCCCCCAAACCCCACAAAACACACTGAGACATAGTGTCTTAAAGAAACAGACATTGAGAATTAGTCAGACACTAACTCTTATTCTGAACCACAGGGCTGCCGTGCCGTACTGCTCACATACCCAGACACTCAGCCGTATGAACAAATGCAGACTGACAACAGATGTAAAAATACACCGTGGAATATGTAACCATCAGGATGTACTGCAAGCCCCTGCCTCAGTTATTTGGTTGTGGAAATATATTTGTAGCGCTAGAATTAATATACTATGTCACAAGGTTGTGTGTGTCCTTTACTTGAGCAGGGTGTATCCAGCAAAACATCATTGCACGGAGTAGTCAAGCAGCACACATATTCGACTGTTTCAAGGATACTAGCAGATCATATTGCACATTCGGATCATCACTATTCAATATTATTAACCTTTATTTATTTGATGCCTTTGTCCAAGGTGATTTAGAGCGTTAGCTTTGAACAACCATAGGTTACTTACAATTGCACTATCTACACTTTACCACAGCACAGTATTTTTTACTGGAGCAGTTCAATGTAAGTAAATTTGCTTAAGGGAAATACAGCAGGAGCAGGGTTCAAACCAGAGACTTTGCTTGCAAGACAACAGCCGTTACTACCCATTGCCAAAAAAAAAAAAAAAAAAAAAAGGTTAAACCAGTTCATTATTTCAGAGCCAGCATGAAAGGAAAATTAAAACAAGTTCTAATTTCACAACCAGGCATTCAATGTGATTCTCTGGTGTGATGTCTCTCACAAAGGCAACAGTGACGCAAAGAAAAGTTGCATTATTTATGCCATTACAGCCTGACAGTCGTGAACTTTCAGCGAGTGATTGACAGGTGCCAGGATGAGAAGGAAGCCGCGAGTGTATGATATTGTAATGGAGTTCCTTCCCACACAATAGAAGACAAGATTCCCCCTCCCACACTTAAGCCTCTGAATTCAGCAGAGAAGTGCCTTTCCCAGACAAGAAGATAGGAGAAAATGTTGGAGAAGGAGCAGCCTGGAGGGTAGGGAAGGGTGAGTAGTAAAGAGGAATAAAGGTAATGGAGGATTGAGGAGTAAAAGGTGAAAACAATGGTTCATACCAGAGGAAGTAAAGTGTGGAAACACTAAATGAGTAGGTGATGGAAAGGTGGATGCATACAGAGCTAGCTGAGCAGATGGATGCAGCGTGCTCTTCAGAAGACAACCTCAGGGTCTTCGGAGGGGGATGTCAAGTTATCAGACTAAACATTAACTTTTTTGTACAGCAGCGGATATTCAGTACAGCTTATCAGTGAAATGTGAGAAGTAATATTTACTTCCTTTTAGTTATAGCTCCACACTCTCCTCTTCTGCTCTGTCCATCCAGCTGAAGTTCAGAACTCAGGGTGGGACGGTGGCACAGCAAGAAGCGCTGCTGTCTCACAGTGCCTGGGGGGTGTGAGAGGACATGGGTTTGATCCCTGCTCAGTCTGTGTGGAGTTTGCATGTTCTCCCTGTGTCTGTGTGGGGTTCCTCTGGGTGCTCTGGTTTCCTCCCACAGTCCAAAGACATGCTGTTCATTTCCCCCATAGTGTGTGAGTGATAGACAGAGTATGCTCCACTGATGTATGGATGAGTGACCCATTGTAAGTAGTGTATCTAGCAGTGTAAGTCACCTTGGTGAATAAGGTGTGTGGGCTGGTAACAATACATAGAGTTCATTGGAAGTCACTTTGGAGAAAAGTGTCAAATAAATATAATGTAACTCACAAGGAGGGGGCCACAGTGGGTTGGACTGGGTCCTGCTCTCTGGTGGGTCTGGGGTTTGAGTCCTGCTTGAGGTGCCTTGTGATGGTCTGGTGTCCCGTCCTGGGTGTGTCCCCTCCCCATCCAGCCTTTCGCCCTGTGTTGCTGGGTTAGGCTCCGGCTCCCCGCGACCCTGTATGGGACAAGCGGTTCAGACAATGTGTGTGTGTAACTCACAATGAAATCACACTATTTCTCTCATTTGTCCCTCTGGCTTTGCCCCTTCCCCTCAGCATATTGTGCGGATGACAGGTGGCTCTCCCCTGTAATACTCCCACCATTATATAAGACACAGTATCTTTTTCTTGGCTGCAGAACTGATATTTGAAATTTCAGTGATATTTGGGTCACTTTTTCCCCTGTGCTTTGTTTTACCAAGCTCAAAATGCACACCTTGTTCATGTGTGTTCATATGTGAGTGTATGGCAAATTTGTGAGTATGTGGAAAATTTGTTTCTCGCTCATTTCTGCCTAATGAGAGACTTCCCTGTGGCTCGCAGTGTGAAGCTTTCCAGTCATGAGTTCAAAAGAACTTTAAACCACTTTTTGTTCCTCTGTTGAAGAGTATCCTACACTGGATGTTTCAGTTTAATGTGTGTTTTGTTGCTGACATAGCAGGACACACCATCATAATATCTCCACCGCCACACTGCAGAATGTTCTTAATCAGACTCAGTTTCCCCTCTAAATTATATTTATCCTTCGCTGTAAGGATTCGTCGAAAAGAGAAATCACACACTTTCAGAACCGCTTGTCCCATACGGGGTGGCGGGGAACCGGAGCCTACCCGGTGACACAGGGCGTAAGGCCGGAGGGGGAGGGGACATACCCAGGACGGGACGCCAGTCCATCACAAGGCACCCCAAGCGGGACTCGAACCCCAGACCCACCGGAAAGCAGGACTGTGGTCCAACCCACTGCGCCACTGCACCCCCCCGAAAAGAGAAATGAAGATGTAAAACAATGTCCAATGAATTCAAGCCGATTGGAACACACTGGGACTGGAGCAATTTGTCCCGCTTACACTGCTGTTAAGTTTCACAAAAGAAGGAAAAAAAACAGTACAAAACATAAGAAACTACCATTTACTGAGCAACAAAACTATTTAAATGAATTCCGGAACAAATGGTGGGAAATGAGAGAAAAATATTTGTGCTCCAAAAAATTAATTTCAATGTATGCGTTAAACGACGTTGGGAGAATTTATCGAGCATTTTCAGGATGTTATTTTTAGCCCGTTTGCATAGTACCTGTTTCTCCTCCCTCTTGCTGCTGTATCACACGTGCGATTGTAGATTCCAGCACTCGAGTTATCTCTGCCAGCCACCAGTGACTGGTGTTCAGTCTCTTACATTTGATATTATCAGGTAAAGCTGTTTTGTTTGCTGGCGTCAAATCTCTCACTGTCAAATTTTACTAAACCAAAAAAAGAAAATACTGAACATCACTTTGCTGTCTAAATAGACCTGCTCTTCATTGAATGAGTGAGCCCACACAACACATATCCGCAGTGATCACAAACACACCAGCATGGTGTCGACGAATCAGCAAAGCAAATTCTGGTCATTTTCTTGATTTTTGTTTCGCTTCTGTAAGATTTGTCCTGAATAAATGGCGGATCGAATTAACCACAATCTAGTGTAGTAGTACAAATTGTCAGATATATAAAATATGACAATAAGAATAATTCCCCAGGTCATGGTGCCCAAGGTCTGGATGGTTTGAGAGGGGCTATGCTGCCAGTGTACATGGCTTGATGAGCAAGTCAAGTAGATTAAATCAGATATTCACCCTGAACATTTACATTAAATTCAAGACCCTGGTTATTGCCTACAAATGCATCAATAGAACTGTTCCCGGCTATTTACAAGACTTGATCAACCGTTACACCCCAACCAGACCCCTTCGTTCGTCTACTTCAGTTCGCTTGGTGGTCCCGCGCACGAAAGGTAAAGCATGGATGTTCTCGGTTATGGCTCTGTTGTGGTGAAATGACCTTCCCCCCTCACTCAGGACTGCGGAAACTCTGTCTACATTCAAGAAGGGTCTGAAAATTCACCGTTTCCAGACTCATTTCACCCATGATCTTTCCAGCTCATGTACAGTGTAAGTGTTCATACACTGTAACTTCCTGAGCAGCACCAGATAAACCCTTTAATCAGCCACTCCTCCGGCAGTTTATTTGCTTGCTTGTGTATCTTAATTTAAAAAAAAAAAAGAAAGAAAGTTGGTAGGGGGGTATCAGGATTTGTCTATCCTGTGTTTTATGCACCTACTTGAATGAAGAACCTCGGTGCAGCAAAGCGGTAGGTAACAAACTAGGTTTGCTTGAGTCACATGTCTGCAGCTATGTCTCTTTCTCTTAATGCAATGCATAAATTGTACTTTTGCCGAGGTGTACGTCACTTTCGAAAAAAGCGTCTGCTAAAGGAATAAATGTGAATGTAAATCCTGTTGTAGGCACTTTTCTCCAGCCTACAGCGAATGGTCTGTAGTATTTAGATGACACATTGTATTCCAAGGTCTGTTACAATGCTAGATAAACTGCAGTATTACCCACAGTTCATAAGTCATCTATACACCAGAGAAATGTAACACACTCGCTCTTGCACACACGCAATATGGCCGATTTAGAGTAAAACTTTCACCTGGAACATTTGGCTTTGCACCGTGGGAGGAAACAGGGTTATCGAAAGGAAGCCTACATAAACACAGGGAGAGCATGAAAACTCCAAACATCTTTAGTCAGGATCAAACTCACGTCTTCTTGAACCATTAAAGTAGAGTGAGACAAGAGCACGAGTTGCAGTGCCACTGTGCCATTTCAGGGACCTCCAGTTTGGAGGGAGTCAATGGTAATACTTATTTGAATTTACCACTTGTCCAAGATGGGTCACAGTGGCCCAGGAGCCACGGGGCAGATACTAGCTAGGGCAAATCCTAGATAGGATGCCAATCCATTACAGAGTAGCCATACGCACACCCCCCCACAGACATACAGTCACACACTACGGGCAATTTGGAGCCACTGATCCACCCGAAATGCATGTCTTTTGGCAGCGAGAGGAAATCAAAGTAGCCGGAGGAAACCCATGCAAACACAGGAAGAACTCGTAACTCCACACAGACTAAGCCAAAATCAAATCCATATCCAAACAGCCAAGATGCTACGAGGCAGCAGCACTACCGGCTCTGCCGTTGTGCCTTTGATAACATTGAATTAAAATTCACCCTGCATATATTTGTAATGTTTAAGAATGATTCATTCAGAATACGAATGCACTGAAAAGGGTGATTCCCGACGCAATTAAATGTTATAAACAAATGACATTTACATTGAGTTCTGTCGCGAATGTCATTGCGCTAAAGAGCTTATGTACGGATGCACCAGATGTTGCCAAAATTAAAGTTAGGTTCAGGGGAATATGTGGAGCAGCAGCAGAAAGTGGATTCCGTCAGATTGTTGCAACAGGTATTAAATGAATATCCGCGTGCGGGGCCTGTGGTGCTGCAAACATATGAAATGCCCTTCAAACAGCTGCACGCATCAGCTCTCGGAAACCGCTGGGAATGTTACTTGCCGTGCTGACAAATATTTGAATTGCGGCGTACTTCAGCACACTGCGTCGTGTCTGCGGTAAGCGATACGTGCGCGTTTGTCTGCTTGAGAGTGTCAGTTGTGCATTTGTTTCTGAATGTTTACGTGTGTGTAGCGTACGTACGCGTGATCGTGAATACGTGGGCGTGTATGCATGTGCGAGCGCACGTTTCAGATTTAAACTGTTTAGCTCGGAGTTAATCCCCAGGAGAAACCTGGAACCAATGCACTGACTGGATGGGACTGCTGGCTACAGACAAACTCATTACTGTATGCCAACCTTGACGTCTTTACAATGTTGCTGCAACACCCGGAAGTGTTGCGAAAAGCATCGTGAGAGTGACACGAGAGGAATTGGTTAGAGGAAACTCAACTTGGCCTTGTGCGAACTGAGATGGGGTTATTAAACTGGGGGTGGAATGATGTTCTGGTAACTGGATTACAGCCTCCCTCTCTGCGTCTAACACAGAGTCTGTCCAACATCTCTCCTATAATCCTCCTCCAATAAAGAACCCAAGCATGACTCACGGGGGGGGGGGTTGCCTCAGACTGCCAACCCAGCTCTGAAGCAAACACCAGGCAACGTGTATGATGGGAGTTACTAACAGGCACTCATCTGTACTCATTAATGTGCCCGACCAGACAGTTTCCCAGAGCTCACAGGGGGTGATTTTTCAGAGCCCTGCGCAACAGAAATTTGTACTATTGTTTTACCTTCTGAAAAGGACCAAGGTGAGTTCTAGCATAGATCTGCAAAACATATTTATTCATTCAGCTGATGCTTTTCTCCAAAGCAAGTTACAGTGCGAAGGTTACAATTATGACAAGCAACAACAGTGAGCAGCGCTGCTGTGTCACAGCACCTGGCTGGTGCAAAAGGACGTGGGTTCAATCCCCGCTCTTTCTGTAAGGAGTTTGTATGTTCACCTAATGCCTGTGTGGGTTTCCTCTGGTTTTCTCTCACAGTCCAAAGACATACTCTTCAGGTTCACCCATAGTGTGTGAGTGACAGAGTGCATATTCCACTGATGTATGGATGAGTGACCCAGTATAAGTAATGTATCTAGCAGTGTAAGTCACCTTGGTGAACAAGGTGTGTGGGCTGATACCACATAGAGTTCATTGGACATTGCTTTGGCATCTGCTAAATTAAATGCGAGTACCTTGCAGAAGGGTTCTACAGCCAAAGGTGGGGCTCAAACCTACAACCCTTGGATCCAGGAGCAGGAGTTTTAACCACTGTTACCAGCTGTCCCTAAGGAGCAGTACTGGCCCAGATCAAATTCATTATTTTGGTTGAGGGGGACTATCAATACAGGTTGAAGTCATGGGGTTCACCAGGAGCTCCAAATTAATGTGAACATTATGCTGACTATGTACTCTCTCAGTCCATCCCAATGTCAGCTCTAAGTAATATTTGTTCTCCACCCCTTCATACTGCTCTGGCTGGTAGCCATCTCTCCCACAGGAGCTCTGTACTGTAAACAGTCGAAATCAGTTACACTCACATCGCTGGGGTTTAGGGAGGGAGGAGCGAGGAGGCAGGATAAGAGGGTCAATAAGCAGACAGAGCTGTTAAATCCAGAGCGCATTGAATGGAAAGGACCTGCTCAAAATGAGCCACATACACCATGATTAGCCAGCTACCGCAACAGCTGGAGCTCCATCACAGGAACAGCTTCTCTTCTTGCTGGCAATTTGAGAGTTTGTTTTTCATATTTATGGTTCCTTTTGTTTTTCCATTTGTCCTTTTTTGAACAAGTGACAGCACAGCAGGCCAAACCCAGCAGGTTCACAGTCCAGGCTGCATCACCAGACCTTGAAGAGGTGGGTTATTTCTTCTGCACATTTGTTCACCCCTGCAAACTCAGACTGTTTAAAATTTATTTTTCAAAGTTAGAGCCTATCCCTAAAACATCATGACTGACATATGTTACGCTCCAGCAGGAATGGACTTTAATTCACAGTAGCAGATTGAAGACTTCATTCTGACTATAAACATAGGTCAGTTCTCATTTTGACAGGATGGGGTCCTTTCAATCAAGGTCATTCCCAGCTGCTCCCCTTGAATAATCACCCACAACCTCACCCATCCCCCTTCATGTTAGGTATACCAAAGAGCTAAGCTATTCCAAAACTGGAGCTAATGGAAGGTTATATGTTCCCTGGGTCAAAGATCCAACAGCACCAAGACCTGGAAGTGACAGCTGCTTTGGTGATACCAGGTGTGTGTGTGTGGGGGACCCTCTGCTGGCCACAAGAACTTGAAATAAGTTCTCAATCTGCTCTAAGGGATCCTGAGGTGGAGACTGGTTAGCTGCAGCTTGCTTGGCAGATTGGACCATTGCTCCTCAAACAACGGTGGCCAGTTTGTTGCTTCGCTGTGCGTGGCGTCTTCCGTTGACAGTTCCGATGACAGTTGACCGCAATCCTCCAAAGAGCGTTCTTCAGCCCTATTCAGCATAACCAGCCTCTGAGCAGCTTAGTCAAGGACACACAGACAAGACAGAGGCAACCGGATGGTAACCAAATTTAAGAAGTTTTACTTACAAACTTATGCTAAAAAGGGACACGGTCTGGGTAAACACTAACAAAAATGAGATACCTAATTGGCTGATGTACATACATGTATGCTTGTAAAGATATACATTAATGTACTAATTTAATAATGTATTCAAAGTCCTTTCTGCACCCTGCTATATAGGCACCAGCTTACGGGGTGCTCGCACCAAAAGCCTTCTATGCATATTGTCCATAGCAACAGTGCTGTGACCTCATTTAAGCAATTAAATCACGGGCTTTGCCTTCTCCTTCCATCCCAGACCTGACCTGTCTTGAAAAAAAGCATCCAAGGGCCTTGCCTAGAGAACAGAAGAGAGGGTGCATGAACAGAAGAGCATTTAACATGATCAAATAAAACAATGAGGTAAGTCTACAGTGCTGCCCTTTCCCCATTAGCTTCCTGTCCATACTCATGTTCATCACTGTTGTGTTTCCTGTCCTCAGCATTTGTTTCTAGTCTTTGCTCCACCCACTCCTGACCAATTAACCCTTTAAATCATTAAAACTCCCAAGATGGAAGAACGCCATGCGTGGGCTGTGTGCCGCTCCAACCCATCAAAGAGGACGGCAGCAGAGATGTTTCAGCATGATTTTGCCCTGTCCTCATCCACCCTCGACAACTCTGTCCTCTTATGCAGCAGAGACACAAGACAGAGAAACATCTGGTTGCAGAAGAAACAAACTGATGTCTGGCTGACAGTTCTACTACATGGAGGCAGGATGTTATCTAAGGTCATGAGTATAGATCGGGGCTTACAGAAGCTGGAGTTCACAGGAGCATTTTATATTGAAGAGACTTAGTCCAGGTGCTGTAGTGGGGACACCCTCTTTCACTACATACAACTTCACTGCTATACTAAATTCATTATTCATCTGGCATCTACCGTTTGGGGTATTTGTCTCCTAGGAGGATCACCATTTGTTTAATGTTACTGATGAGTAGGAGTTCTCAAGGGTACAACGGCACAGCTCTTCAGAGCTTGAGCAGTTCCTTTGGGTAACACACAAAAACCCTGAGATAAATGCTTTGAAGAAACACTCCAGGGCACACACAGCTGTGTCTTCTCCACGTAACATGTTTGCACCAGTGACCCACTAAAGAGCAATAGCCAAAGTATTTGTCTTTCCGCTCACCCCTGGTGGCCCTCTTATTTCCATCCTTCATTCATCCTGCTGCATTTCTATGACACATTGCTTCTCTATTGGGCCGATGCCTATTGATCTATTCCCCTTAGCCTTAAGTTTTTGCAATTAACTGAAAGGGTGGTCATCTCAGCACGCGTAAGTCTGAACATGACATATGATCGATGTCCCAAGGCCAGCTGTGTCAGTGGGAACACCTGCACATATTTTAGTATGTTATACTCAGAAGAGGCTTCTTGCATCTCTTGAGTTCACAGCCCTCAAATCCGGTAAAAAGTTTAGCTCCAGCCTAAGGATAAATGGCTTCAGGGGGATGCACTTCCACCAGTGAATACATGGGAACGTAATTCACACAAACAGAATCTTTCTCTAACTGCATCCATCCCTCCACATCAACATCTGACCTTTCACATCACATTCTCACTGAACCCATAACACTGCATCTAAGCACATCTAGATTGAATCCCATTTTACCACCACTGCCGTGAACACACACAGACCATGGGTAAGCCTTAGTCTTCTGTTTTGTCACTCTGACAGCAAAACAGCAAAAGAGCTGGAGAGCAAAGCAGACTAGAATCGAATAAGGAGGACTGACTTGTGCTTTACAGTATTTTCACCATTTATAACTAGTCCCACTTAGTCTCTAGTTCTGTTGCTGAAGCTTTCAGTACTGCCTATTTTTAACTGAGCTGCATCTCTTGCCAATAAAGAACTTTTATCATTTACTTTTCAATTCAAACTGACAAAAAGGCTGGCAGAGTGAGATATAATGCATTACTCTTTTATGTGCTACACTGAACTGAAGACATTTTACTGTGAGCTCAACTAATACCGCTTATGGAAGAGCAGCACTTGGTCACACCGGCAATGTAAAATCACGCGGTTGCTCAGGGGAAAAAACCCTTATGAGCATGATCACTCTACTGCTACATTACTGTTTGATCCATGTTAGCTCTCAGGATAAATGCAGCAAATAAAGGAAGCCAGACCAATGAGCCAAGAGGAAACATCTAGGAAAAGAGGTATACATGCAATAAAGTCACAAAAGTGTGGTTTTTTTTAAAGTCAATATGCTGAAAAAATGAAATCTAATGTGCCCCTGCTAAAAAAGGCCACTGTTTTGCAGCACTTGCACTGCAGTAAAAAAATTCATCTGATAATCCAGGGGTTAAAGGTCACAGGTTCAAATCCTACCTCTGGCTGTAGTATCCTTGAGCAAGGTACTTACCCTAAATTGCTCCAGTAAATTTACCCAGCTATATAAATGGGGAAATAATTGTAAGTAGCTTAACACTAAGTCACTTTGTAGAAAAGCATCAGCTAAACGAATAAATGTAATTAATGCAGTAACCGACACCTCAACATAAGTAAAACACTAGACAGCCATACAGCTTCGAAACAACCTGTTAGGCACGGTGTAGAAACATCCATCACTGCAGCTTTGACAGAACCTACTAAACAGTGTAAATGTATCCATTAATACAGTACCACTTTTAAACACTGCAATTACAGCCATTTCTGCAGCAATGACAGGAGCCATTAAACCCTGTGTCTTTACAGCCATTTAGAGTTGTGACAACAGCTCTTAGACACTAATTATAGCCATTAGTTACAATCATGTCTTTTCGCCAAAGGAGGTGTTAAACACTCAGCAATAAGACTGAAAATCCACCTAAACAGGAGCTGACCATCCTATCAAGGAGGTAGCGTCACTGATTGATTCGTCTAAAGACACACGTTGACAACTACGTATGTGTGTGAGAGACCACTTTAGCAAGAAGTGGGGAAAAAAAAGGGAAGAAAAGAGGGGAAAGAGCTTGGGAACACTCTCACTGAAGGGCTCCTTGCCATTTCCTGCTTAAGATAATCCCTTCCCCACCCCCAGTACTGAGTAGCAATATCCACTTGATTTCGCCCCAGAAACTATTAATACTTCTGCTTTGTTAATGGAGATTAATGTGGGAAGGCAACAGAGCCATTCCACAATGAAGGAAAAAGATGTAAGGGGGAGAGAAGGGGTCGGCGCTGAGAAGCAGAGTGAACTGAAAGAGAAGACAAGTGGAGGGCAACACCGAAGAAAGAAAGATGGATGTCTGAATTAGGGCAATAAATGCTGGCAAACTGAAACTTGAATACCTGGGGGGGGGGGGATGATAAACAGTGAATAAACTGATGAACGGTGATCATTTGCTGGGTCAAACGAGGCTCCGCCACATATTACATTTCATAAGTGCTCTAATGATGCCAACAATCCTGCCCCCCCCCCCAGTTCACATTACTGAACACAGATGCTTTCAGAATTCCCAGGTGTCAGTGGGGTTTCCACAACATTTAACATACACACACACATTTTCAGAACCGCTTGTCCCATATGGGGTTGCGGGGAACCGGAGCCTACCCGGCAACACAGGGCATAAGGCTGGAGGGGGAGGGGACACACCCAGGACGGGACGCCAGGCCATCGCAAGGCACCCCAAGCGGGACTTGAACCCCAGATCCACTGGAAAGCAGGACCCGGTCCAACCCACTGCACCACCGCGCCCCCACATTTAACATATTTCGGTCTAAATGGGACACCCTGGATGTCTTGGGTGCAATGGGCAGTAAGCTTGGGAGGATTCACAGAGTAAGAATTTCATTGTATGGCGTAACAGACTGTTTGCTGTACATATGACAATAAACTTGAATCTTGCCTGCCCCAGGATGCTTGGAAGAAAGGCATTTGTGGCTTGTTGATAAGTTCCATGTTTGATGTGTATGGCGCTTAAAACCATCTATGAACTTATTTTATTCAAGAGCACTTGCTTTGTTCAGATACAATAACCAACACCAGGCTTTTCTAGGCCTTGGAGGTCTGAGCTGGACTGATCCAGCCTGTACTAGGCTGTGCTGGACTATTCCAGAACATGTTGGGTTGCCCATGTTCTTGCTCTGGTCCCCGAGCCAGTGCCATTATGCAACAGCACATAGCAGAAAGCATGCAGCTCAGCATGTGGAGTCCATACAACAGCTAGCCTTGTTCCTGGAAACACAGGAGCGTAAGCCTCTTATCTGGCTGGGTGTATATTTTGGTGTTTTTGCACATTAGTGCGTTTATGCCTAGGTGATGAACGGTGATCACGTGAGCCTCTCCGTTTGTGCGTGAGCAGCGAGGTTGGTCTAAAATAGTTTCCGTGTTGCTCAGGAGTGGCGATGCCTCTCAGTGGAGAAACAGCTAAGGCTGGAACTAGAACTGACCAGGTGATTGGAAAAGACAGGGCTGGGGAGGGGAACCTGCAGAAGAGTAAGCGCCGTCATCACCTGGGGGAAGCGTTCGTCGGGGGGCTGAGGTTCGACTCAAACACCATTCACCGCGAGCCCTGCAAAGAGAGGCCAAGAAACAAGGGCCGAGCACGGAGGTCTTTTCCTCCTCCATTTCATCCCCATGCCCTTTAATGTTCCATTAAAGTTAGCGTGACTATCTGAAGCGAACACGGCTGCCGCAGGATTAGGAGCGATACCGCTGTTACTCGTTGCCCCCTACTGGGGCCGCTTTGCATTGCATCCGCAGAGGTCCCTGGATGTCAGGAGAGCTTTTCTCATCTGCATCAATTTCACTCAGCTCATTCCATGCTGCAGAGCCATCCATGTTTTGCCATTTTGGCAAAAAAAAAAATAAAAAATGTGTCAGGAAGTGAGGCCCTGAGTGACGAGGCAGCGATAGTTGTCCGCTGACAATTCACTGGTGTGGCACACTGGTATTGACAGAACACAGCGCCAGGGGAGCAGGGACACCAACACTTCCTACACGCAAACCGAAACAATTCGGTTATGGCGCACATCACATTCTCCCCCTCCCAACATATTTCTGAAGTTTCTACAAAAAAAAAATTTTTTAAAATTATACAACTGCAGGTCTCATGGTTCGGCAAGCTATACATACTTGAAAATTAATCATGTAATAAAAATGGACCAATGCACCATAATATTAAATGGATATAGAAAGTAAGTCAGTTTAATTGCATTTGTTAACTTTACTGAAATACTAATGTGCCATTTAAAAATGTTTACTGTGTTGTAAAATAGAATTCATTTGTGTGAGGCTTAGTAACTATTCAACAGAACAGTACGGAAATAGACACTATGGTAGACCTTATGAAGGAAACGCAATCTGTTAGTTTCTAATCTTACCCCCGTGTGTATGTTCATAGTGTGAAGTCGAATCCAAATTAGTTTCGTATTTTTCCTTGATCTACTGGAAGGTGATGACCTTTAACTTTTCCACACTCATCTGATAGGACCATTTTAGTGTTTGTAGTATCAGTCTCTATTCTCTGTAAAACATCCCCTCATCCCTTGTCTTATATGGATAACGGCTTAAAATTAGGCCTCCGAAACGTTCCTACTAATGCTGATTAAATCAACCACCAAAGATTATATCGCTAGTGAAATCCACCTTCAGCACTGACATTCATAATTACCTCAGACAACTTAGAGCATAAAATATTAAGTGGCTCATTCCATTAGCATGCAATAAGCCTAATGCATTTCCTCATGTAAAACAATGACGTTTTCAGTTTAGCAGCAGTTTGGGTTTTGGTCCAAATGCAGATATTTTATCTACTGTAGAACATTAACTTCATATTGTGAACTACTGGGTCAGAGCTCATGCAAAAAATGGCTACAACACAAGTTCAGTTAGTGAGGGACGCAGTGGGTTGGACCAGGTCTTACTCTCCGGTGGGTCTGGGGTTTAAGCCCTGCTTAGGATGCCTTGTGACGGACTGGCGTCCCATCCTGGGTGCGTCCCCTCCCCTTCCAGCCTTTCGCCCCGTGTTGCAGGGTTAGGCAACGGTTCCCCGCAACCCCGTATGGGACAAGGGATTTCAGGTGTGTGTGAAGTTCAGTTTAAGACCATATTTTCTTCCCCCCCCACCCCCAGAGTGGGAGCATCTGAATTTTCCTTTTTGAAATGAACAGTAAAGGGAACTCTGATCAACATCCCCTGGAGACCAGCAGGAGCTTGTTATATTAACATTTCTGGTTTACTAAAGACTCCACGTCATCTCAGCTTCACGTAGAAACACCAACAGCCTGGTTAGGTTCCACGTCACCGAACTTACCGTACTCCTTCTCAGCAGTCAGTCATGATCGGCGACCCTCTTAGCATCTCGTTCACCTTCAGCTCACTAAGCAGTGAGCACTGCTCCTCCCAGCTTTTACCACAAACCCCAACTCTCCAAAATCAACTTTATCATCTTCACCACCCAGTTCGCTTCGATAGAAGATGGAAATCGATCTACTTTCCTTCTCGCCCATCTGCGAGCCCTCAGCTCCACACTACTGAGCAGCAATGCAGCTAACGTCATCAAAGCGGCCAGTTAATAAACCAGTCCAAGAGAACAGGTGTATAGAGGCAACAGGTCACTGGCAGAAAATGGCTGGTGGGGTGGGATTCAACTTTGGTGACCGAGTTTGTACTTTTGATGTGGAAAATGAAGAGAATGTGAGCAGGGATGGGGAGCGAGGTGGAGGGGAGCAGACTCCCGCTTGGTGGAACATTCCTTCAGGATTGTTGCATCTGGTTACATCAGAATTGTAGCCTCAAGCCCCCTCAGTTCTCCCCGAATTCATCATAAGGCATCGTATAGTCATTTCCACTAACTGAGGTGGTTTTCAAAAAAAATTAGCTGAAAGGATTATAAGTGGCAACTTGGCTCAGGTGGTTGCATACGGTCATATAGTGTTTAAGAAAGTGATTGTTTATTGCAGTTTGGCCACATTATAACCCATCCCATTTTATGCTTTACATGGAGAGATAAATACTGTACGTCTTACAACAAAGCGTGAGCTCTGTGCACAATACCGTCCGACCCCGAGTGGCTTCAGAGCATCTCCTGTGCAATGACCGATCATCGTACAGGTGGGTACGCTACAGTGCCAATCGGAATCCTAACGGCGAGCCACAAAGCAAACGTTATGATGCGTTCAACCCTCTCCGTTTCTCATTATCCTTCCTGCGGAAACAGCTTTGTTTCTGAAGAGGCCTCATTACGAGAAGCTTGTTAGGAGCAGGGAAAGAACTTTAAATGGAGCAGGCCATCAGAACCCATCGGCCCTGCCGTTTAACATCACAGAGGAAGGAAGAAAAGGGGAGCGGTACAAAGCAGGCAGAGGTTCGCCAATAATTTCATTGACCATATTGAGGAAGTCATCCAGAATGTGAGAAATGGACTCACCCTGAAAAAGGATACAAGTCTGACCACAGGCTGCAGTGGAGAAAGGAATTTGCATGTTCACATTGTAACCTGTGCAGAACAATATCATAGAGACAGCTGTAAATATACACTTATGTACAGGGGCATGTCTATTTGGAGAGAACATTTTGATTGTTCAAAATTCACTTTTAACCAGAAATGGTTAAGTCAGTAGCTATTGTTTATAGCCATCCAAAGTCCTCATGGTGTAAGTGTACCATAGTACAGTTATTTAGCAGATGCTTTTCTCCAAAGCAACTTCCAATGAACTCTGTGTAGTGTTACTAGCCCACACACCTTATTCACCAAGGTGACTTACACTGCTAGATACATTACTTACACTGAGTCACTCATCCATACATCAGTGGAACACTGTCACTCAAACACTGGGGGGAACCTGAATAGCATGTCTTTGGACTGTGGGAGGAAACCAGAGCACCCAGGGAGAACATGGAAACTCCACAGACTGAATGGGGATCAAACCCCTGTCCTCTCGCACCATCCAGGCACTACGCACTGTGCTACCCCCAGTAATTATCTTGAGACAGAATGGCTGCATCAGTTGTGATGTGCAATCTCAGTCATCATTCTAGCGATCAACAGGGTGTACTGGCTTGTTTTCTCCCTTCACCAATGATTAAACTGCACTTTACCAGACAACTGCTTTGGTGAAAATGCGTTTCAGATCCCATGTAAAAAAAAAAAATAATAAATCATAGCAGGAAAAAGGCAGAAATTCTAATTTGCAGAGGACTGAAGACTGCTGATACAGACTAATGACCAACACTAAGATCAAATTATGACAGATGTGTTTTCAGCAGCATATCTGTATCTGCCAGCTGACCCGTATGGCTGTGTTGATCACATGAGTACAACAGTGTTGAGATCACAATTAACAGAAATGTGAATCAAAAATATGTTTTGCTCCATTTGTGGCTGGAAAGTTCTTTGTGTGTATGTGTGATTTCACTTTGCATACAATTTTAAAAAATACGAGGTTTAGTAACTTTGTGAAATTTAAAAGATGAACAGCATTGATCAATAAATGTTTTCCTAAAGACAGACAAATAGTAGGGGCTGGTGTGCTAGCAACAACTTGCTAATCTGCAATCGATCGCGGATGCTGCCCTCCAGTGCAGCCCATGATGAATGATTAAAGCGCTAAGATGGTAAGGAGGAGATGGAATATTAAGCCTAATGGAAAGAAAGATGTCCAGGGAGGAAGTGGTACTATGGGACACTAACACTTCAGCAGTGCCAACCTGGTCAGCCCACTCAGCTCCTCCGAAGTCCAGCCCCAGGAGCACCCAAAAAAAGGTCCAGATGCACCTATTCTTAGCAGTCATGTGTTATTTCTCTTCATTTGATCTCAAATGAAAGTACAAATCCAAAATTAAATTGAATAAAAAGTTACACATAACATGTAAAAATCAAGTATATGACCTGAAATTGAGGAGTCTACTATTAAAAAAAAATTAAACCAGGCTCTTCTTGTGCATTAACCATGGTGGAGTCTGTACCATACAAGGTTCTTTGGCAAAAGAAAAAAGTCAGAGGATGTGAAGAGGAAGAGCAGCACTACTTAAAACTTCCCAGCAGATGGCATCCCCCCCGCCCCCTCCCCAATCCCCATTAAAACCCAGGCTTTACTATAGTCTGCACTTCATCTTTTTGCAGTCGACCCCAGTTAAAAGAAAGCATACCCCCAGTCTTTCACACAGGTATGCACATACCTCTTGGAGTACATATAGGTATGCGAGTGAATCTGAGCTCTTCACAACTGCACACATACAAGTAGCAGGGTGTGCGTCTGCACCCCAGTATTTGTGTGACCTTACCATGGGTGCATGACATGGAAACACAAAAGCGCAGTGTACATGAACAGATGTTTGAGCGTGATGTCTAAGGCCATCTGTGCAATTGCCATGTGTTGGATGTTTATTTGCAGATAGAACCAGAGAAACTCACCAGTATCGTTTTGTAATTACGCACCTTGTCAAAATATATCTTTAAAGAAATTTCAAGCAAACTGGTCTGAACGCGAGCCTGGAATTCCAAACATTGGCGGTGGCCCTGTTACACAAGAGTTCAACATTAAGAACAAGACTGCAAGTTATACGGGAAGCAATCGACACACGTTCAATGTAGAAAGACAATAGAGAACTATAGTTTGATACACAAGGTACTTCATTTTAATCTCTCCAGTGAATATACCCGTCAGAGTATAAAAGTAAGCCATGTCACCCTTTTTAGATAATGTGCTCTCATTTTCATATTTTCCATTCTTAATACTGCTTAGTAGAAGTAGATTAAGTGGTAAAATGGATACATGCAATATTAAGTAAAACGTCAAAGTATCTGATCAAGACTGCTTCTTCCTCAGACCGCCCTCCTCGCACTGTCACAGGCTCTCCAATCTGCTAATGCTGCCTCCTTCCACTCAGTTCTCATTTTTATTGACTTCTCTGCTGCATCTGACATGATCAACCACCATTTCATCCACAAGAAATTAGAGCAGCTGGGTATCCAAGGATCATCACTGAAATTGAGTCTTACCAGTCATGTAGATCTTACCATGTGATCTGGCACAGTCCTCCCCCCCTCCTCCACAGGTGTTCTACAGGCTTTGGTGAAGAATGTAGAGGCCAGCACTTTCCACAGCGCTTCTCTTTAGCTGTCTAAATTTGCCCAATGACTTCTGTGGAAACACCACACGCATCCCCCCCTTACAGTATTCCTTCCTGACATCTCCTGTTTGAGAGAACATGTAGGATTTTAGTTTTAGAAAGGTGGAATTGTACATTTCCCTACCGTTCCTACCACCAGTACAGAGTCATCAAACTGTATAACTATATTGAGACCCTTGGAGGAACAACAACCAGATCTTGGAGACACCTTCTCTACAACATTTGTAGATTCTACCAATACTTGCCTCACTGCCTAGCTCCTGGGTCAGGCTATAGTGATATTTTGCCTGAATATCCGCAACTCCTTAAAATCTAATCTTCCAGCCCCTTATTAAGCCTCTACAGCTAATCCAAAACGTTACAAGTTGTGTTTGACTTGCCAAAGCATTCCCACATGTCTCATCTTCTAATCCTTCAGTAGCTTCCAGTGGATGCCCATATTAAGTTCAAGGTCCTGGTTAGAGCCTACAAAAGAAATCGAGCGGATCATTACCCCAATAATGGAAGGACCTGATTAATCCCTGTGCCCAGGAAGAATGTTGCACTCCCACACTTGCTTTTCCAACTCACAAGAGGGTCAGATCAAGATATTACATATGCTGTATGTTTTTTGACAACACTGCCACTGCATGTTAAAGCATCCACTCCTTGGTGATGTGTCACATTTGCCTGCACCCTTCTGCAGACCTACCTCTGGTACCTTTGTAGTACACCGTTTACAACAGATTTCTCAATTAAAGTTCTGTTGGACCATATCCAAAGTCTCTTGCTCCTCTTGTCCCATGAAATCCAGAAATGTATTACTGTCATAATGACAGCTCAACCTGGTCTTTGATCTTCAGATTTTTGCATCACCTCTCTTTCTAGAAGTGCTTTCATTTACTCTGACTTACTTTGGACAAAAGCAAGTTCCAGATGTGTAAATGTTTAAATAAGCTGGATCCAATGGCAGCAGGAACTTGTGGCTGTCATAAGTCATGTCACATCAAGTAGAGCAGCAGCAGCAGCATTAGAGATACCCTACAGCAGTGGACATCAGATGGTTTTCATAGAAAATAGTTAACAGGAGAAATGAAGGGCAAAACAGAAGCAGGTAGAGACTAAAAAAAAAAAAAAACCACTGGGTTTCCTTAATAGGGAGGCACTAAACAGTGCCATTAGTCTTTTGGGTGTTGGTGTCAACAAGATACACAATATCATACAGCTTTCTAAAGGAAAACAAGCACAAAACTCAAGTGTGTATGTGTCTGAGTACATAGGTGCTTTGTACAAGAACCTAGTACTCATACATCGTGGACTTTTCCAAGTCATCAATTGACACTTAAAATTATAGTGCTCAAGACTACAGACAGGTATCCGGTAAAAGTCCAGGAAGTTATCCTTTTGACCCCCACTTAAGTCAATAGTTGCTGTGTCACCGGCTCCTTTGGTGCCTGACACAGACACCGCAGAAGTACCCTCTCCACTGGTTGCCTGGGACTGAAGGTGATCAGACCAACCATCACTGAGGAAAGCGATCAATAGCACTCTGAGAAGTCTTTAAGAAATGAAATGGTGGGTTGTAGAAACTTCGTTGCTACTGCAGTTCTGAGTGATGCATAACACTGCTGTTTAGTTGTGATTGGAGCTGAGTTTACAGGTACAGGGACCAGGCAGAATCAGTAACAGGCAGCATGGTGGCACAGGAAGTAGTGCAGCTCTCTCTCAGCACCTGGATGGTGCAAAAGGACATGGGTTCAATCCCCAGTCTGTGGTGAGTTTGCATGTTTCCTCCAGGTGCTCCAATTTCCTCCCACAGTCCAAAGATATGCTGTTCAAGTTCACTGTTAGTGTGTGAGTGACAGAGTGTGTTTCACTGATGTATGTATGAGTGACCCAGTGTAAATCACCTTGGTGAATAAGCTGGGTGGGCTAATAACTACATGGAGTTCATTGGAAGTCACTTTGGGGAAAAAAGCATCAGCTAAGTAAATGTGGAAGCCCAGACTCACCACTTCCACCCAGCATCAAAATATTGTTCTTTCAGCTCTTAAATTATTCCTTTAAAACCTCATAACTGTCCAAAATTGAGGATGTACACTTGAAAGGATTGTGGCAAGTCTGGCAGATGCAACCACAGCAGAGTTCCAAGAGGCAATCCTACTAGTTTCCTTCTCAAGACTATCCTCTACAAGGCAACTCCCAAACACCTCACCCAAAGCTTCCGGCCAGCTGGCTTTATAGTCACCCTTGTTGCCCTTAGGTGCAGCTGGCCTTCATTATTCAATTAGGGCAAGAGTGGGTCCTTGGCAGCTCTCCATCATGATGCTCCTGCCTCCTGCCCTGGACCAGACCATCCACCAGCTCACAGGACGTAGAAGGAATGAAAGGATCTGGAGATTTTGGCAGTTTTGCAATTTCCACCCACATACACACCATTTGAAACTGCTTGTCCCATTGGGGGTTGTGGGGAGCCAGAGCCTAATCCAGCAGCACAGGGCATAAGGCTGGAGGGTACACAGCCAGGACGGGACACCAGTCCGCCACAAGGCACCCCAAGCGGGACTCAAATTCCAGACCCACTGGAGAGCAGGACCCGAGCAAACCCACTGTGCCACTGCACCCCCCTGCCCACAGAAAACCATGATTATTAAATGTGAACCAAAATCATGATATAAGAAAAAGATGACTTTTCTCACCTCACGTGGCCAGCGGTCTCAGTCAAAACAGTACTGACATTCTACATATTTAATGAATCTGACTTGCAGTAGGCCTCTGTATCAGGACCGCTGACAGTAAGGGTCTTTGTAGGGGTCTTATAGGGGGCAGCCCTGACCCTCGAGGAACAGTCCCCCCAGGGCTCAATCACCCATTTTAGTAAGTACCTGATTTGCAAGAAATACACAAAATAAAGTGGGTTCTTAGGTCTGTGTGCATTATGATTTATGTGCACACAGAATATCCGTCATGCACCTTTCCAGATACTAGATGAAAAAGGAAAGGGATCTTGTGGACGTGCATCCGGAGACAGAGGCAGAAGTAAGTTGAAAGACAAGAATTTGCAAAATGATAAATTGCGAGCTTTTGGATGGAGGTCGCATGTTGACATGGCAGCGATTAGAGATGTGTGTCGTTGAGAGCGAACGAAGCAGGTTTGTGTCACTTTAACTTTTTCTGACGTCATCCGATGCAGCTCTAATAGATGAGAGTCTTCATGCCGGGGGGGGCGCTGCACCCGTAAACGGGGGTCTCCATCTGGGTCCACGGAGACTGTTAGGAGGCCAGGGCTGGAATCACACGCTTTGTGGAGTTTAACGTGTCGCCGAGACTCATAGAATCAATAGGAGAGAGAGAGAGAGAGAGAGAGAGAGAGAGAGAGAGAGAGAAGGTTGGGGGGGGGCAGAGCAGCATTTCAATCATGGTCTGGAAACCTCACCAAATACCACAGTAGTTATTAAGGAACATTGACTGGGTTGACATTATGACTCATTTTGGCACTGATCGGCGGAATCAGGTGCAAATCACAGCGCGGCGAGTCTGCTGGGAACCTTCCCGGTGGATATGAGGCAGCATCCAGAACCATATCGTTCTCATACATGAAATTAATAATCGCCGTAGAACCACGAGAAGACCACCGGCGGAACGAACGGTAGTAGAATCCCATGAGAAGAAAACGCGACGGGGGGTTAAAGAGAATCGCCAGCTGGACGACGAGTCGGCGCCCGCAGAAACGATTTCGTTGACAGAACTAATGAACGTGATTATTTGCGCGATGATATCTGACAGTATCGCAGGCGCGCTCGGGCCGATGAGGAGCGCGTGTGTGTTTGAGTGTGTGTGCGCGCGCGCGCGCGCGTGTCAGTGAGTGAGCGGAGATGAGGCAGCGCCGAAGTGTTAAAGCGCCGCTTTAGTTCCTAATGCGCTGTGCGCAGAGTCGTTTGTTTTTATTACTTTATTTACCCCACCACCACCCCAGCCCACCCCAGCCCACCCCCCCCCAGTCCTGCTCCGAGTCCGACGTGAAAATGTGGTGATCTAACTGTCGGTTTGAGAGAAGGAAGGGTGTTGTCGGCGCGGGGAGCGAGAAGGCGTACGTAAAATAAGTGCTGTTCTTGCGGGTGACGGGGGACGGAGCGGGAGCAGCGCCGGGTCTCCGAGGCGCGTTACGTCTTAGGGATGCGGGAGCGGAGAGAGCGGCGCGCCAGCGGCAGCGGCAGCGGCGGCAGCAGCAGCAGCAGCAGCAGCGGCGGCGAATGAAGCGCTGAGCCCCGCAGCCCAGAGCGCTGAGCTCAGCGGGACCCGCCAAAGGTGAGTCTCTTTCTGTTTCTGCCGCCTCCTTCGCTCTCCTCCTCGGATGCGCCGGCCGTGCAGCCCAGCGGATGCTGCGTTTGCGTGTGTGCGCCGCTCAGCTGTGAGAGAGAGTTGGCCGTTCGCGTCCGTCGCCCCCTTTTTCCCGGGGCTGCAGCTGGGGAGACGCGCGCTCGGCGCCGGATGGATCCCACCGCCCGAACCCGTCCGAACCCGTCCCGAACCCGTCCATGTCACACTGGGAGAAACACAGTAATCGCAGTCTGTCTCTGTCTTCCCGCTACCTGGCTGGCCGTGCTTTTGGGAATGCATTAAAAAGACAAATGTCTTGGCCGCAAATTGATGCCCGCGTTGGCATGGCAACCTGTCATTATGGTATGGGGGACTTCATCTCCGAGGCTGTCTCGGCGTGAGAGACAGGAAGGTCTGGATGCCGCTTTATTAGTAAACTAGGACAGAATGATGAAGACGGCTTTCGGGGCCTCGGCGTTTGCTTGCCTACGTGATCCTGCTTTCCGTTTCTACATGTGATGAAAAAATTTTTCTTTTTCCTCTTATAGCAGTAGTTTCCCTTTCGAATGTACGCGTCAGTAGAATGCCCACTGCCCCCCACCCATACCCACCCCCCTTTTTAGCCAATCTCCACTATCACCCCCCCATACACACACACACACACACACACACTTTCATAATATTTTAATGTACATCACGTTTATGACATGATGAAGAAACTGAGCCAAAGAACATCATTATCTGAGAATTCCACACCTCAAAAAAAAACACACACACACACACACACACACACACCCCGAATCACCGTCCACTTTCCTGCGAGCAAAAAAAAAAAAAACAACGTACACAGCTTGTACACACAAGCTGCCACTATGTACGATATTTATACCTATGATCAGAAGCAGGCACATGCATGTCTAACATGTGTGAGTGTGGATTGCATGCATGTGTGGATCCAAGGCCCAACAGCACATTGATATGCTGGGCTGGGAGAGGCCGGTCAATGGCAGAATTCAGCTCAGACAAGAGCACCTCTGTTCTTATCTGTGCCGGAGGTTGCCCCAGCGTTCGTCCTTAGCGCTGGCCTACATAGGCTGAACGCAGACCCTCTAGTCTCCACAGGTTGTTCAGTGGGTCGAGAAGGACTCTGAACCAAGCATGGTTGAAGCAATGGGGCTGTGTCTCAGGTGTGACCCTACTGCTGTACCCTCGAAGACATCTCACCATTATCGACACAGCTGTCATTTATGGATTGATAGCCTGAAATAAATATAAGATAAGTAACAAGAGATACTGAGTGGCATAAAAGTTAAGGATTAAGAATTTGTAATCCAAAGGTGTAAGATGCTTCAAGAGCCTTGCTGTCATATCCATGAGATCCTTGAGGAAGTTATCCAGTAAAAATGACAGAACTGTTTGCTAAAAAATTGCTTGGAAATTTTCTGAGAAATATACAAGTAAACAAATTAAATATCATTGACAATTATACCAGTGATTAAGAGAACAAGAAAAATATTGTTCAAGAATGATGTTCATCTGTGCCTGTAGCAGAAGTCATTGTAGAATTACTTGATTATTTTTTGGTCTGTGGGAAAGTCTGCATTGTCCCAAAGCCCAAGATCCTAAGTTACAGACAGCAAAGAAATAGTTAAATTCAATGAGTATAAACAGACGATGCAATTTAGGGCATATTCCTCTCTGCAGCTCCTCTCATTGGTACATTACAGTGTGACAAATGCGGTTTGATTGTTCTCTCGTGGGTTTACATAAGTAACAATTGATGTTACCTACATTATTTGACCAGTTACGATGCCTGGATACTTGGAAAATCAAATTAACGTTCTGGGTACAGTCATACTACTACAGAGATCTAGACATGGAAAAACTTGATCCCAAGCCAAGACCGTTAATTGCCTTGCCTCACCTGAGTTGCCCTGCAGTTGTTCCAGCATCAGCAGGATCTCGAAGGTACAGGATGTGTGGGCCTACAGGCGCACATCACTCAGGACCAGGTCATCTGTCAAGTAGATGAATAATGTAGCACTGTTCTGTGTGTTGCTCATTGCCACCCCAGCAAGCACAACCAGCAGTAAGAATGTATTTAGACTTTCAAACCATGGAAAATGCAACTGGATGGCCATGCAAAGGCCATGAGTTATAGAGATTGTGAAGATCATTTTTTCGGCTTTCAGCCTTAGTTTGAACTCAAAGGCCTCTTCACTGTTTATTACAGAATTATTGCATCGTTGGTGCAATAATTCTGTAATAAACAGTGAAGAGGCCTTTGAGTGGTCTTGGTTATGAAAATATTATCCGATACCATGCTCATTGTTAACTAAGTCTCTCCTTCATGGACATTCTGTACGACTGTTATGGGATGCAAGTCATGACTTACATCTACACCACTCTTCCTTGTTTCAGCTGCCTAAATCCTGTTAGTATGAAGCCACACCCACTAAACCTTGGTGCTTTTCGTTCCATATTGCAGTGAGATGCCCTACACATTGTTCTTGTTTACCCACTGGGGTCGCTGACATCCCTTTTCAGCTATGGGCTTAATTTTCACTTACATTAGGGTTTATTTGGGTAACAGAGTGCATATTTGAATGAAGTGCTTCATAATGTATCAGTACAAATTTGTAAATTACAAGGACAACAAACAGTAGCGCTGCTCTTTTACTATGGTTGATTAATTAATAACATCATTCATATTATTATATTATCCAAAGACAGTTTATAGGCTTATAATGGGCCAAGAGGATACACAAGCCTTCATCAGCCGCTCATGATTCTGTCAGGGTTCGGGGTATGAACAGATGTCGTAACACTGAAGTCTCTCTAAGTCTTGCTATACGTTTTATTATTGGCTTTTGTTCAATCGGTGTCTTTCACAGGAAATCAGTATTAATTCGTTTGACTCTCACTGCTGATAGTGGTAGGGTTTCGTGTTTAGTGTTTAGATAGACGTAGTGTATAAAGATGGTATGTTCGCAGTTTTTGCAACATTGGCATAACCGGCAAAACAAAACCCTGAGTTCCATCTTTTCTTCAGAGTGTCATATTGTCTATCCAACAAACTCACACACACACACACACAGACACACACACACACAATCTCACAGAATCCATCCTCCCATGTGGACCTGAGAAGGAGGCATTGTATCCAGGGATTGAGATGAAAGGACCTGCTGGTTTGGACCTTCACACACAGGGCTTTATGGAGTCAACAGGTTGGTTTAACAGTTTGAGCAATAAATTCTATGGGCAATGAGCTCCCAGTCTGCACCCCCAGAAAATCTAATGTGCAGCCCTGGAAAAAAAGGGCAATGCTAATTTTTTAATACCACCTTTAATTATTAATATGTTTGGACACAAAGTTTACAGCTGAGCTGAACCGCAGCCACAGAGAGGGATTGGCTTTCACTGACTGCAAAGCTCAGTGACCATGCAGGCAAATGGAAGCATCCCTGTGGGACACACAGACTGACAAAGAGACAGACAAGCGAACAGAGTTAGACAAGTAGGCAAACACATAGGAAGATATGTGCAAGTGTGTATGCCCAGTAAAGAAGGGAGAAATATGATGTGGTAAATTCATTAGTCAGATCTAGCCACTTAGTAGTTAGTTATAATTGTGGTTATAATGGTGTTTTTCCAGGACATTATCCTTTCACTGTACAGCTGTGTTATCCAGCTACTCTGAACCTTACCTCCAGTGCTTTTACATAACACGGGGCTGGATGTGGCAGGTGCATTTCTATTCTTGGGTATATGCAAGAATGACAGCTACAGGGCTGGGTATCAGGGCACCACCCTATGGAAGGCTAAGCCACTATAGCCCTGCTTCTAAATACCACTGAAATACCACTTTTCTCAGTTTCAGTTGTTCTGCAGCCACTGCAGATATATTGTATTATGAATATACAAGTTATGTCAACATATCTTATCAACAGCTTTAAGGAATTTGAATTAAATGCTGTGATTTTTGGACACCTGATTTGTGATCTTGCAAAGAGTTGTTACTTGAAAGCTAAATTGTATGGGATGGTTGTAGTGAAGGCAGAATTTTCTCTCTTTTTTTTAGCTATAATTGCTGGCAGATAAGGGGGTGCTGTGGCTCAGTGGGTTGGACCACAGTCCTGCCTTCCAGTGGGTCTGGGGTTCAAGTCCCGCTTGGGGTGCCTTGCGACGGACTGGCGTCCCGTCCTGGGTGTGTCCTCTCCCCCTCCGGCCTTACGCGCTGTGTTACCGGGTAGGCTCCGGTTCCCCGTGACCCCGCTTGGGATGAGCGGTTCTGAAAATGTGTGTGTGTGTGTGTGTGTGTGTGCTGTGATTTTTGGACACCTGATTTGTGATCTTGCAAAGAGTTGTTACTTGAAAGCTAAATTGTATGGGATGGTTGTAGTGAAGGCAGAATTTTCTCTCTTTTTTTTAGCTATAATTGCTGGCAGATAAGGGGGTGCGGTGACGCAGTGGGTTGGACCACGGTCCTGCTCTCCGGTGGGTCTAGGGTTCGAGTCCCGCTTGGGGTGCCTTGCGGCGGACTGGCGTCCCGTCCTGGGTGTATCCCCTTCCCCCTCTGGCCTTACGCCCTGTGTTGCCGGGTAGGCTCCGGTTCCCCGTGACCCCGTAAGGGACAAGCGGTTCTGAAAATGTGTGTGTGTGTGTGTGCTGGCAGATAAGGGGGTGCGGTGACGCAGTGGGTTGGACCACGGTCCTGCTCTCCGGTGGGTCTAGGGTTCGAGTCCTGCTTGGGGTGCCTTGCGACAGACTGGCGTCCCGTCCTGGGTGTGTCCCCTCCCCTTCTGGCCTTACACCCTATGTCACCGGGTAGGCGCCGGTTCCCCGCGACCCCGTATGGGACAAGCGGTTCTGAAAATGTATGTGTGTGTGTGTGTGTGTGTGTGTGTGTGTGTGTGTGTGTGTGTGTGCTGGCAGATAAACAATCCTTAAAACAGGTATTCAGAAATGTGGAAGCTAAAGGCAAAAATACCTATAGCACTGAAAAATAAGCCAAAGGAACAAGTTGATGCAACAGCTCACATAAAGGTTGGCAGTGGCAGCATCCAGAAGGCAGTAAAACTGTACTTTAAAATCTGTATAGGGAAAAATATGGCAGATAAGTTTCCTGTTCTCATCCTTAAGGGGTCAAGGCATGCTACAGTCATGGAGCCTAGCTCAAATGCTCACTTAATTTTGCTCTGGGCAGAATTCTGCTTTGCATGTTGCACATTTGGAACAAATGAGTCAGTCTTCAGCAAAACAGGTTTCTTTGGCTGAAAAGTCATTTTACTAAGAGATTTTTTGTTGAATGTTAAAAAAAAAGCTGTCATGAGGATACTTTTTCAGCATAGGGACGTCACCGCCAGCTTTGCAGAGTAGTGATATAGTCACTCATTGGCAGTCAGATCAGGTGGAAAATCCTCGGACACTTTTTGCTACTTGAGCAGTTGTTTCATAATACAGTTAAATATTGCACTAGACCGGAGAGAACTTTCCGCGCAGGCAGTCCTACATATCTTCTTAGTTGCTTTCATGCTTTGTTATGGGGCAGCAGGTAGCATAGTTATTAGAGCGATCACTGTGCAGTTGAAGGAGCCAGTTTTGAATCCCTCCTCCTGCTGTTCAATGTACTTTCACTGAGTTTGTCTAGTAAAAATTACAGTATAGATGGGTAAATATTTGCAACTACCTTAGTATACAAACATTACATTTTAATTCACACTGGAGAAACATATCTCCTATATAAATAATCGCAATTCATCCATCAAAGCAACACAAGTACTGCTGACATTTTGATGCCGCATGCTGTCCACCCATTGATCCTTCAACGGAAACCACTTATGTTGTAGAGTGTTGTGGGAGCACAGGGTGCAAGGTACAACCTGTATGGGATTCCAGTCCCAAGTCACAAAGATCACACCCCTTGGGAACCAGAGCACATGAAGGGAATTCACATAAACACTGAAGGAACGTACAAAGTCCACAAAGACCGAGCCAGAGCCAGATTGAAATCCGCAGCCATGGAGATGTGAGGCACAAGTGCCACCCGTTACGTACATTCTCTTTCAGCACATCTGTTACATGAACAGCGCCAGACTCCTATGCCCCCTTGAAATTACTACATGGAAAGCAGAGAATAAGGCAGAACTTATCCTACAGGCAAAACTGCAAAAATGATCAATAGCCAATGTTAAAATTCAATAGAATCATATCTTTATCCAAATGTGTTGAGTGTCCTTGTTGTGCATATGGTTTAAGACCTGTTAGCCAGTGGCATTTCATGAAAAATTGAATTAATTAGGCAACAAGTAATGTGTTTATTCATGCTTTTTTGTAATTTGATATAATTGTCCTGAAAACATGCACAATATACAAACATAGAAATTAATAAAAATGAAATAAACAACATGAGTCACATGCCTTGAACATATTCATTGCTAGCTGCTCTTTCAAGTGGGAATTTACCATGTCCTATACAGTGTCCTGTAATGTATCTGTACGTGCAAGTTAAATATGAAATTTTGGAGGCAGTTCTCTAGGGCTGAACTCTGTTTCATACAGTTTGCATGAAATGGAACTGAAAGGTTTAGTGCCTAACAGGAAGCTGAGAAATCAACCACCTGTGTTGCCAAGGCAACCAGTGGACGTAGTCTGTGCTGCCTCATCAACATTGCAGAATCCGCTATTTAAATAGCAGTTTGAACAGTGTATGCTTACCTCTGGCTGAAAAAGAATTAAAACAGACATGCTTTTGTTAAGAATAATATTTTGTTCAGTTTTGAAGACTTTGTGAAAGAGAAGATTTATAATCAGCTTGTCTGCCTTTCGTTGGCTTGACGTCAGACCCCACCGGTGATATAGTCAATGGTTCGCGTTGCGCTGCCACATCTTGTTAATCCTGTTGACTTGATTGTTAATAGTCTGAAATATTGTCGTAGCTCATCGTGTCAGCTAATCATTTTTGTGACGGACAACAGGTGAGATTCACGCTGACAGATTTGACTTTTGCAAATTCGCACAGAATGTTTTTAGCTACAGTCAAAGTGCACAGAAACTCTTATCTGATACATTACATGCCAACGGTTTATGATCAGAACGACAGCATTGTATCTCAAATTGTATGTTCACAACTTCCTCCTGCGACCAATCCGTTGCTTCATTGATGCATTATGGGGTTACATAGTAATTATTTCAAAAAGCTGTTTTGGGTGTTACTTGATAATTATTACCACACACTATTTGGGTGTTTCTTAGTAGTTATTTCCAGAACTGCCTTAGGTGTTACATTGTAATTACCCCAAAAGATGAATCGGGTGTTACACATTAATAATTCCAACTGATCAATAGGGTGCTACATTGTAATTATTTCAACAGATGTCTTGATTGTTACGTAATTACTATAAAAGATGAATAGGGTGTTACACTGTAATTGTTCCCAGATGTGTATTCAGTGTTACACAGTAATTGCTCATTGAGGTAAATTGGGAGAGGGGGGTGCGGTGGCTCAGTGGATTTGTCTGGGTCCTGATCTCTGGTGGGTCTGGGGTTTGAGTCCCGCTTGGGGTGCCTTGCGATGGACTGGCGTCCCATCCTGGGTGTGTCCCCTCCCCCTCCAGTCTTGCGCCCTGTGTTGCCAGGTTAAGCTCTGGTTTGCTATGACCCCGCTCGGGACAAGCGGCTTCATCCAGTGTGTGTGTAATTTGGGTGTTGCATAGTAACTATTCCTAGAGATGTGTTGTGTTCTACATAGTAATTTACTTCCAGAGATGCACTGGGCTGGTCAGGGACTCAGATGATCTAAATCTCTGTGCTGTCACTCTAAGTAGTGTGTGTGTGTGTGTGTGTGTGTGTGTGTGTCAGAGAGCGTGTGGGAAGAGGGAGTGCTGTAAAGAGGCTGATGACATGCTTCGCAGCCTCCAGCTTAATGCACCTCCAGTCTTTACTTCCTCAGCCTTCTATCCCACTGCTCTTCACTGCAGCAACGTAGATCACAAAACTTTCCGTTAGTGGTTCTGCCTCCATCTCGCTCTCGCTCTCACTCTCACTGTTTTAATGGACTTGGTGTGTGTGTGTGCATCTGTCAGACTGGAAAATGGTGAATGATTTGACTTCTTGTAAAAACACTTTGGGTATTGCTGTCTGCCGCTTTGGGCCAGATGAGCAGATCAGTCCTTGAGCTCAGAAAATTTAGTTCTGCTAATGAAATAATAGATAGGGGGTGCGGTGGCGCAGTGGGTTGGACCGCAGTCCTACTCTCCGGTGGGTCTGGGGTTCGAGTCCCGCTTGGGGTGCCTTGTGACGGACTGGCGTCCCGTCCTGGGTGCGTCCCCTTCCCCCTCTGGCCTTACGCCCTGTGTTGCCGGGTAGGCTCCGGTTCCCCGTGACCCCGTAAGGGACAAGCGGTTCTGAAAATGTGTGTGTGTGTGTGTAATGAAATAATAAATGTCAGCGTATAAATATAGCCTTCCCTTTATTGATAAATAAAGGTGATTTAAAATCCTATAATCACTCTCATCTGCTTTTTTCTCCAACTTCCCAGCTTTCATCTATGTCACCCGCTTCCTGTTTGTTTTGCTCTTGTTCCCCATCTCTCCTTTTGTCTTTTCTCCTTTTTTGCTTCCTTCCTCCGGTCAACTAGTGGCTGTGATGCCAAAGCAGCAGGGATAGAACTGGTGGAGGTGGCTAGAGGGAGAACGTTAGTGACAGACAAGGGGAATGAGCAGGAATTAAGAGAGCGCTTACAAACTTTTATGTTTCTTTCACAAAGAAAGAAGTCGCCAAAGACGAGAATGTAGGAATGATGGAGGGTGTGATTGAGAGCTTGTCAGTCGGTATGGGCAAATCCAGAGAGTGACGGAATGCGAAAGGTACAGGGAGAAAAGGGCACGTGTTCACCCTGAAAGCAAAAAGCCACCTGGCCTCAGAACCACTACCTTTCAGACATTACACGGTTGCCTTTCGTGTTAGCAGAGAAAAGGACACGTACAGTTAACATCTGCCACATCCCTGGGGCTGCTGCGTGAGTCCTGCATGTTTTGTGTCCTGCTGTATCATTTATTCTTTAATGTTCACTACACTTTGATTTATGTATATAACTGATTTTTATTCCTCTAATTTTCTTCGGGAGAAAAGTTTAGTATCCTATTAATGCCAGTAAAACACATTCGAATTTGAGAGCGAAGGGAGGGTTCAGAGAGTGAGGGGAAAGAAAGACTACGAACAGCTGCACGAGGCAAGCAAGGACATGCTGTGTTTCGGAGAAGAGATGCGCATCATTATAGAGAGGGATAGTTGCTTCTTTGTGGAGAGAGAACTATGAAGCTGCACTAGAGAGACGCGCTCCCCCACAGAGGGAGACCTGCCGCACGATCTTGAACAGAAGGACTCCAAGAAGCATGCGCACAGTAAGCTCAGACTGCTAGCTGGCCCCCGATGCCGGACCTGTCACTGTCACATCGTCGTCGTCATTGTGATGAAACACTTCGGCTCATTTTGCTGCTTTGAGCGTGAATGGTTTGTCCATGGAGAGGGTGGGAGTGCGGCTTGGCTTTGAAAGCCCTCAGGGATGATCACATCAGAGAGCTTCCTCCTCTAAGTACCTCCAGAGGGCAGATACAGTACTTGCTCTGATTTCACCCCGTTATCATCGTCGTCCTCGTCACGCAGGCAGTGTTGACTGCCACGGATTTTCTGGGAATGGCGAAGCGGCAGGAGGCAGCTCTCCTTCTTTCCTTTTCCAGTCGGCATGTCACAAAAATGATCCAACCAATCATCTCGTCTCAAATACTAAAAAAGACCTGGCATCATCTGTTGTGAAGTTACTTGGAGTCCCTTTTGGGCCAACATACAGTGTACTTGCTTTTTCTTCCTATAACAAAACGTTCTCTGTCTTTTGGATAAGTGAAGCCTGACACTTCACACTTGCCCTGGTAGGATCAATGATTCGGTGTATTCAGCCGTAAACTGACATCACCTTATCGTATGACTGGGTGTTGCGAAAACATTGTGCGATGAATCGATTTTCGGGTGTTTGAGTGACTAAAACACAATTTCCGTATTTAGAAAAGTCCCTGGCTTCTTGTCTTCTCGGGATGCGCAGCAGCGTTTCTGTTTTGCAGCAGGTATTGGCTCTGACAAAGATATTAATGGGGACGTGATGAGCTTCTTTCTGAACATGGCCTTTCCCATGAACAGCTCAGCTGGGCTAGATGATAGAACAGAAAGCACTGTTAGGATTAGGGTTAGGGTTCGGGTTAGATTTAGGGTTAGGATTAGGGTTAGGGTTAGAGTTAGGGTTAGGGTTAGGATTAGGGTTAGTCTTAGAGTTAGGGTTAGGGTTTTCCCATGATCAATTTTTGTTTTTTTTTCTGTTTTGTCGGGGTTTCATCATTGGACATTCACTTTACCTGCACTAGTTATGGAATGAGTGAAACAAAGTAATTCAGAAGACTCAAGACCCAGAAATAGTGGCCAAGCCACACGCAGTTAGCTATACTATATGACAACTGACAGGTCATTCACCTGCCCATATCAGGAATATTCTGCACTTGTATTCGAAGACAAACTCATGTTCATGTGCACAAATACTGACGCTAATATTTACACACGAAACCACGCACACTACGTCTGTCGCACGAAGGTAAAAACAACCACCCTGCATGTAAAAATACAAAAACACATTTCCATTGCTGTCATTGTGGTATTTCACGTTGACGTTTTTTTAGTGCACGGATTACGAACCCCTTAAAAAATAAAAATATATGAAGGTTCGTAACAAACAAAATGTTCTTGCACTTTTTGATCTTACTAAAAAAGCAATTTATTTAACGGGGATATCCCAACAATATCAAATTTCAGTTTACTAGCAAAATATGTACCCAATCTATCTATCCGCCAAACACACACACCTACACTTCTTCATGTACACACAAATACTATCACACAGCTCTGTGTAAATGAGTACCTCTCCCGCCTACATGTGATATTTATGTATCTGGATTGCATGTAAATGATTCAAATCTTATAACCCAGGCAAACAAATAAGTTTTCCATAACAATAGAAAAATATATTCTTTATTCTGTGGAAGCTGGTTTGTGAAGGTTATTTGTATATTTTACATCTAGCTTCTCTTTGTCAGCTCTTTTATTAATATTTCACCTGTGCAGTGCTGGTGCATTAAATTTGTTCTTGATATATCTATTATTGTCATGTCTTACTGTTTGTAGCAGTGTGACAAGATTACTGTTTCAGAAATATATCTGCAGCATTGTCATCTATGTTTGCTTTTGCTTGCTGGCAAGAACCTCCTAGATGTACACAGCAATGAAGATGTCACTGCTGACATTGTCTCAAATAGGCTCTGTCTATGTACATTCCACTGTGTGTGTGTGTGTTCCTTTTATATCATTACATGATCTTTTTCTTCTTCTATATCTTCTATTCCCATCTGTGAACATTTTCCTCTTGGTTTTCTGTGAAGGCGACAACAACACTGCAACTGGGTAAACAAAGGCTCGTGCTGTATGCCGCCAATTTTCCATCTTCACGAAAACTCTCAAATCTAGCATTGCATGTCCGGCTTTTTCTACGCTGGCTTTGTTGAATGAAGCTCCAGTGTCTGATGGAGCCAGGAGGATGGGCTGTGTGACTAATCATAGTGGGGTTGTAGTGGTAGTGACCCCAAGAACTTCTGAAGGAGGACTCTCCCTGTGGAAGAAGCTTTCAGCTCTAGGCATCTCCTCCCATCAAGGCTGAGCAAGGGAATGGAGAGACACAGGAAAGACTCACTAGTGTATATCAGAGGAACTTCTGCCCTTGCTCTTCATTTTCAGAGGGAATCGTACCTACCTGTTTCTGCAGCCAAGTTTAGCATTGAATGCATGTCTGGAGTCCAGTCACAGCTCAACGGAATCAGATTTGCAGTTCTCCTGGAATGTACTTTACAGCTACAAGTTGGGGACAACTGTTGTGTTTTTATTAAAATAAGGTTTTCTTTCGATTTACTGGTCCAGTTTAGAAAGGTGATGATAAGACTAAGGTTTCATTGGGTTCTGTGGGACAATAACTCACTGTCACAGACCTCCTTTCTGGTAGCATGGAAAAGGTCCTCCCCTGTCTCAGATGAGTGCTAATTCATCAAATTTGCTTTCAGCCCACTAGCAAACTCCTATATGATAAGTACATATCTGCTGGAATGTCTCATGTCAGACTGCCCTGAGGAAATAGGCTTTCCTTGTGAATATATCAGTGAGATGTTTGAAGGAACACAATGCAAGGTGCTACAAATGGGGTGTAAAAAGCATGATTTCCCAAATTTAATCATTTAGTTGTCTCTATGAGCTTGTTGGGTGATAAAGGGATGGACAGCCTGCAATGACCAAGATCCAGCCTGATAGTACTATAGGATAAGGTACCGTATTAAAAAAGCAGAATTATGATGGTGCCAGTCGCAGCTCCATGTCAAAACCAGGCCAAAATCTCAGTCATGCTCACGTTCACAAACAGATGGACTCTATTTGCCATTCACCATGATGTCACAGAGATAAAATACTGCCAGCATCAGATGAAAGTATGATATATACCTACTCTGGTCAAGTAGCATGAGGTCCTAAATGATTCTTCTTCTTCTTGTAAGGGAATGAATTAATTATCAGCAGAGTCCATAGTTGTGATTCAGTCTGTAAAAAAATTAGGTGTTGTCTTCCATAGAGACAGAAGCAGGGTCCACAACTTTCCACTGAAATTAGTATTTTCCATGAGAGCAGTCGTTTTTTTTCCTGATTTACCTTTTTTTCCTCCCAGATCTTCAGTGAAGTTATAACTAGTTGTCTCCTTGAAAGACCAAACCTCTGTGAACACAGGGCAACGTGCACACAGGGACATACCACCTGAGATGAGCGTGCAGTAAGCCAGCGCATTTCAAAGGCCTTTCTTGGGCAACAGAACATGTGGAGGAGAGTTCTATTTAACCAATTCATTCTGTTGTGGGTACCCAAGCGTCAACAGGTGACACCCTGAGAAACATGGAGGAGAAGACCTCTCTCCTCTCTTACCTTGCCAGGAAAATGGGCCACTTTATTCTCCCATGGAGCTATGCATTGTAGGTTTCACATTTACACACACACACACACACACACACACACACACACACACACACACACACACACACACACACACACACACCATCTGAAGCCACTTGTTCCATGCAGGGTCACAGGGAGCTGGAGCCTAACCTGGCAGCACAGGGCATAAGGCTGGAGGGGGAAGGGACACACCCAGGATGGGACACCAGTCCGTCGCAAGGCACCCCTAGCGATACTTGAACCCCAGACTCACCAGAGAGCAGGACCTGGTCAAACCCACTGTGCCACCGTACCCCCCCCATTTACATTTATATTTCATTTATTTATTTAGCAGATGCTTTTCTCCAAAGCGACTTCCAACGAGCTCTATGCAGTGTTATCAGCCCACACACCTTATTCAGCAAGGTGACTTACCCTGCTAGATACACTACTTACACTGTGTCACTCATCCATACATCAGTGGAACACACTCTCTCTGTCACTCACACACTGTACACGTACAACTTTTCCAGGTTTTTATTCGTAAAGCCAAGAACTGTGATACATGGTATCATGTGGACAAGTGAGACAGTTCAGTTTTTCAGTACAGCACAAATGTAACTATTTCTGCATAGACCATCTATAATGTAACTGCAGTCCCAATTTCAGGTTGACCTTGCAGACCAAGTCCGAAAAGAATCCCTGAGCACCACAGCTGTGTAGCAGGAAGAGGGGCTGTTTTGCTGATAAGTTACTGGGATATGGGCTGTGTAAGTGTCCCAAGGCTGCACTGGACTCAGTCTCAGTTAGGGGGGTTGGAGGGAACCAGTAAAAGAGATTTTCATAAGAAGTAATACAGGTATGGACCACTCAAGAATGAGGGCTGGAACCCATCACTCTGATTCTTTCGGAGGTCACAATGTACTTTTAAACTGTCTGGTCTCAGCTTCCTGAAAGCATGATGCCTGTCTGTGTTTGTGTGTGTGTGTGTGTGTGTGTGTGTGTGTGTGTGAGACACCTCTTTGTCACAATATAGGTGAGTTGGTCACAGTATTTTAGCATTAAAAAATCTTTATGTAACTTCATTACAATAAAAAGGAATGCTATAAATATTGCGACATATTTTAATTGTTTTTAAAAAGACTTCTTCTCCTCGTACCCCTTTAATCTCCTCCCACTTAAATTGTGGCCGGTTCTTATGTCTCTGAAACACAACACCCACACCAACTTGATAGTGGTGAACGCAGGCACACGCATCCTCAGACGTGCCTGCTGTGAGCCACCTGCTTCTGTTCACTTTACAGAACGAGTAGAATTCTTATTAACTTGTTGCTTAGCCGAAACTTGCATCCAAAACAGCTTACAGTGTTTGATCCATTTTTAAAGCTGAGCGTTTACTGAAGTAATTCAGTGTCGATACTTCGGCTCAGAGGGGGTGCGGTGGCGCAGTGGGTTGGACCGCAGTCCTGCTCTCCGGTGGGTCTGGGGTTCAAGTCCCGCTTGGGGTGCCTTGCGGCGGACTGGCGTCCCGTCCTGGGTGTGTCCCCTTCCCCCTCCGGCCTTACGCCCTGTGTTGCCGGGTAGGCTCCGGTTCCCCGTGACCCCGTAAGGGACAAGCGGTTCTGAAAATGTGTGTGTGTGTGTGTGTGTACTTCGGCTCAGTTGTAGTATAATAGTAGTGAGGACTGGGGCTTCAGGTTGCAAGGGTATGTCTACAGCTTCTTGTAGTAAGCTGTCTTTTACAATAGTATTTGAACCATTCTGTAACATTTGCAAATCTTTTCACATTTGCTCAGATTCAAGTGATTTTAGGCTTCTTTAAATGGTAGCTGTTTCATCGTAACTGTAACTGCACAGCAAAAACTGTGGACAGAGCGTGTTTTTGACATCCCTCCTCGTCTCGTCTCTCCATAGGTGCAGAGGCATGGTGCAGGCCAGCTAAGACCTCCCATGGACCATGTGGGAGGATGCGAAGGATGCAATGTGTCGGAGCACCTGCATGGGGTCTGCTCCCACCCGTACCCTTTCAACTGATGTGAAAATTTTACCAGGCAAAAAGCACTAGTCCAGACACCCTGCAATTACCATTTTACTTCCCCTTCCCAACTCCTTTTCCCCCTTTGATGCACCTGTGAGTTTCCTTCTGTTTTTCTGCAGCTGTTCTCCTAAAAACACCATTTTCGTTATTAGTTATCATCCTACTCTTTATGTTCCTTTTCTGTTCCCTCTTTGAGTCTCAGTTGGAAGGATAACTAAAGTGGAATAAGAGAAGCAACGTAACCATGCATTCTTTGCTGGAGTTGAAGTGGCCAAGAGCCAAGGCGCCTCTAAGATCCTGTCCGTGCAGGAGGTCGGACGCCTGTCTGGTCTGGCTGGTAGGGCAGGCCCTGTGCCTGGTGCTGACTGTAGGCCAAAAGACCGACTTCGGCGGAAGTAAATACCCCATCGTAACCACCAACTACGGCAAGCTCCGGGGAATACGAAAGGACCTGAGCAACGAGATCTTGGGCCCTGTGGAGAAGTACCTTGGTGTGCCCTATGCTGCCCCACCAACTGGTGAGCGGCGTTTTCAGCCCCCAGAGGCCCCAGGCTCCTGGCAGGAGGTGCGCAACGCCACTCAGTTTGCCCCTGTCTGCCCACAAAACATCCACGGTGTGCTGCCTGAGATTATGCTGCCCGTCTGGTTCACCGACAACTTAGACGTTGTGGCTGGATATATTCAGAACCAGAGTGAGGACTGCCTCTACCTAAACATCTACGTGCCCACTGAGGATGGTGAGTTCATTCTGCTATGTTTACGTTTTATTTCTGGAGGAAACCTGCAGTTCTCTAATATAAATCAAGTGTACTGACATGTGCTGCACATCGGTATGTTGTTTTTCCATAAAAGAAATCCACCATGCATTTTTTGATTAGTAACCCTGCAGGTGTTTTTTTTTTTTTTTTTTTTGTAAAGGTTGTAGTTTTTCTTAATGTGTGCGTTTGAACCTTTTATGAATTTTTTTTTTCCTCTGTAAAAAATGGTGATCCAAAGTTCTGATTATCTGTAAGGCACCTGACTCACCCAAGCAGCACCTCTGAACATGTCTAGCTAAATGCGACACCTGCTTTAACGCTTCGTTTCAGTCACTTCGTTTTCGGCCGATGTTGCTCGTGAAAACAGGTTTCTCCTTGCCGGAGAAAGCTGTGAATCTTCTCCTAGTGTTCAGGGACTCAGATCGCAGATTGCAGCCCATAAACACTGCTTGGTGCTGGGTCTGCGCACGTTTGGAACCATGCATTTCAAGCAGACCTGTGTGAAATCCCATGCTATTATAATTAAGGTGTTACATTAATATATCTGTTTGGCAGAAAGAAGTCTGTAAGGTGACTTTGAAGAATTTGAGATCATATGGGCATCCAATCTGCATGAGCATCTTCACTTCCTTGTGTTTCAGTCTGTCAGAAACATGTAAACTGTTAAGATCACATAATATAGGCACAGTGGCACTGCAAGTAGCGCTACTGTCTCACAGCGCCTAGGTGGTGTGAGAGGGGATGGGTTGGATCCTCACTCAGTCTGCGTGGAGCTTGCACGTTCTCCCTGTGTCTGTCTGGGTTTCCTCCGGGTGCTCTGGTTTCCTCCCACAGTCCAAAGACATGCTATTCAGGTTCCCCCATAGTGTGTGAGTGACACAGAGAGTGTGTTCCACTGATGTATGGATGAGTGACCCAGTGCAAGTAGTGTATCTAGCAGTGTAAGTCTTTGGGTGCTCTGGTTTCCTCCCACAGTGCAAAGACATGCTGTTCAGGTTCCCTCATACTGTGTGAGTGACACAGAGTGTGTTCCACTGATGTATGGATGAGTGACCCAGTGCAAGTAGTCTATCTAGCAGTGTAAGTCACTGCGGTGAATAAGGTGTGTGGGCTGATAACACTAGATAGAGCTTATTGGAAGTTGCTTTGGAGAAAAGTGTCTGTTAAATAAATAAATAGTGACTAATTTAATGATGTCGTTACACTGCAGTCAGTAAGCAGTGGGGACATAAAAAGACATAGATAAATAAGCAAAATAACATTAGTCAACTGGCTGGAACAGGAACGCGAACTACATTTCTTTTAGAATAGTCATGGGGTGAACGCTGGATGTGAAATGTACTGGAGTGAAGCTGAAAGTGTGTACCATAGTACAGTGGATTGGAGGCATGTGGCTGTGTGGGGCCTCCAATCAGTGGTCCCAAGGAGCGTGTTCCCAGTGCTGTGTACAATTGAGGACTTAGAAGTGAGGGTGACTGCAGGTGTGTCGGGCAGCGTAGGTGTAGGAAATGCAGCTCAGAGAGTGAGCTGATAAACAAATACTCAGTGGCGCTGTGCCCTTGAGTAATGTTCTTAAACTTGAACTGCCTCATTAGGGAGAAGTGATAATACCATATGTGGTTATGCAGTGTAATGACATCATTAAATTAGCTACTTTATGTGATCTCTGACTGAAGCATCTGTTGGTGGAATACATGTAATGGTTGCACCGTGGTAATCATTTTCAGCGCAGTGAATCTGTCACTTAACTATGTTATCGTCCCCGGGGGAAACCTGCTTTGGATGACAAAAGGCAAAAGACAACATGAGGCCTCGGAGAGGTGCTCCAAAACAATGAAGAGAGACTGTTGGTAAAGTGGCAATCCAGATTCATCCCAGTTTTACGCTGCGAATGTGATGCAGAGCTGAGTAATATTGACATTACACAGGAGCTATTCAGCAGACCTTCTGAAACAGTGAAGCACCCCAGACCCTGCTGTTTCTCACTCTCCGTGCCATCATGTCTGCTATTCTCTACACAACCCTCTGTTGTCCACTGTCTGTGCTTCTCTTCGGTGTTAACAGCTTTATTGGCATTAGAAAGCTGTTCTTTTACACGGCATGACGGCACAGTGAGTAGCGCTGCTGGCTCACAGTGCCTGGGTGGTGCGAGAGGACGTGGGTTTGATCCCCACTCAGTCTGTTTGGAGTTTGCATGTTCTTCCCGCGTCTGTGTGGGTTTCTTCCAGGTGCTCTGGTTTCCCCCCACACTCTAAGACATGTTGTTCAGGTTCCCCATAGTGTGTGAGTGACACAGAGAGTGTGTGTTCCACTGATGTATGGATGAGTGACCCATTGTAAGTAGTGTATCTAGCAGTGTAAGTCACCACAGTGAATAAGGTGTGTGGGCTGATAACACTACACAGAGTTTACTGGAAGTTGCTTTGGGGAAAAGCATCTGCTAAATACATGTTAATTAGACATTTGTCTCTTTTCTCACTCCATTTCCCTCCTTGAACATCAACCTCTCTCAACCACTCTCTACCATTGTCTTGATTCCTGCCAATCATTTCACAGTGTGGGCTGTGGCCCAACTTGGATTTATTCTAAAGCGACAAGGATAAGCTGAATCTGTCACAATTGTAATCGGATGATAATGGGAATGATGTAGATATCGCCACTATGAGATTATTAGTAAGTGTAAAAGTTGTTGCCAATAAAAAGAAGTTGCCAGTAAAAATGTAACATCAGAACATCTTTTGGTAATGACCCACAAAAGAAGAAAAACATCGTTTACTTAATATATCCCTTAACGATGATAATTGTCATCCCTGTGCTCAAGGTAATTGTACCGGTCTTCAATGGTTTATCTGCATACCTAGTTGAAATAAACACTTATAGAGCACACTTTTAATTAAGCAGTTCTGTATTTTTTGCTTCCTCATTGAAGGAGGTTCATAAAGGCATAATAAACACTCAACTGCTTTGCACTTGCATGTCCGGTCAACAAGTTCTGTGCTATTGATCAATATAATTTGGAGCAAGTTTCAACCATTAACAGGTCAAAGTCTCCTTGTGTGGACAGGCAGTGTCTTGTTGCTGTCATCAGGAAAAAGAGTTGAATGTTGAATATTTTGTATTTGTTAAGACCACATGGTGCAGCAGCCTGGATGTTTTAGAATGTAAAGGCTGTATGTTATATTTAATGACATGGATTGATGGTAGATTGCACATGTGTAGGACCAGGGCATCCTGGAAGTGTTGGACCATGAGCATGCAGAAGGACATATACATATAGGGAGATGAGTGTGTACTAGGACATGTATAGGGGAATTAGTGTGTACTAGCACAGAAAAGTAGGGGGATGAATGCATATTAAGACTCTTGTGGATAATTGGCTTATAGTATTATATGATTATAATGTGTGGCCTCCTTCAGTGGTCTTTGTTGTTTTTGCTCTTTGTTCCTGTTTTTTCTTTTTTTTTTTTTTTTGCTGTGATTCTATAAAAAGTCGTATTTTTCGGAGCCCAAGGCTGCCATAAGGGAATGCAGAGAGGCCTGTGAAAGGAGAGTGCATGGAAAGACAGTAATTAAGGGCAGATCGCTGGGCTCATTGCACAGTGTTAGCAGCTAAGCACTGGAAGACAGCAACTGTGCCAGATACAAAGTGGAGGAGACGTACCTGCTGGGGAATAGTTCTGATTATTGTCAAAGTACATCTCACATTATCTGTTCACTCTACAAAGCAAAGGACCTAGAGCGCACGGCTTAATACGTTTTCTATAAAATGTATTTAATGTGCTTTTAAACGTTTAAATAAGTCTGGTTGGAGAGCAATTTAGTAGATTTGTTTGGATGACTCCTTCCAATACTGCACTTTTGGGTGTTTTAACCATAATGGGAATGTTTCTGATGATGGACAAATACACAGAGGGAAGAACGATCAATGTCCATAAATTTCGATTAACGTCAGCTTTGAAAGCGTTTAAATCTGAAAATTCTAGTAACGATGGACTATTCTGATGGAGGACCCACTTTGAACAAAGCGAAATACACCAATACCACGCACGAAGATGGTTAAGTTCTACGAGTTACTTCATGGTAGTGTGACGCCCGTTTCTAGAGCTTTGCCGTGAAATTTTTACACAAACACAATTCACTAAGCCTTAAAAAATGCACATTTATTTTTTTCGGAATTAATGTTTATGGACCTTCATAGGTCTTCTGCCTGCGTCTTCACTTTCATTGTGACGTCATGCCATCCTGTAAAATTGAGCACACCTTCAAATAACCATTGCATGTTTATGTCAGGCATTAATCTAACAGTAAAACAGTCTTATTAGAATGACTGTCTGAAGCTGTTTTAGAACTACATGTTTATTCATAGATCAGTGCCTGGGAGTTTGGTCTTACTCAAGGTCCTGCTACACTCTACCTGAATCAGCCTGAAGGGTGTGTTTAGGTCTGGTTGGCGCCAAACTTTAGTCACAGATCCGTGGTTTGGTAACCAATCTTCCATGGCAGCAGAGAGTCATGTGCAAAGTGGTAAAGTGGACGTTAACTGCGTTAAGGCCATGAACGTGGTTCTAAAGTGCCTCACAGCAGTGACTTTGCTCTAATGTGGAGAGGCCTAATGGTCCTTTGCCTCCATTTACTGTTGGTCCAAGCGTCTCCTTCCCGCCTCTTGCACAGTCTCCTGGGAAGATTAAGCCAATCTTATTGCCTCTCTGCAGACAGGGAGTACAGCAATGTAAATGAAGTTAGCATTGATTTTTCTTAGCTTTACAGTGCCTTTGCTGGTAGTCATGGAAACACAGGTTTCATGTTCCAATCGGAGTGTACATTATGGTCGTTCAAAAAAGAGGCTGGATGGCACTGCCGCTGCCCACATGCATGCTGGTAATCCCCACTTCACCTTGGCCCCATCCTGGAGTTAGTCACTCTAGCCATTACAATACATTATGTTGCATTATTTATTGCTTAGTAGACACATTTATTGAAAGCATAGCTTGGAAAGCTTACAGTTTTATACTTTATCCATTTATACAGCTAGAGATTTATGGAAGCAATTCGGGTTAAGTACATATTGCTACTCCAGCAGGATCCTTTCTAGGACTTGAACCAGCAACCCAGTGTTCAGAGGTTCAGCTCCTCAATCCCTGTATTGCATCAAACTCTTTTCATTGAAACACTCAAATGCCTTCCATATAGAGAGGTGATGGTTCGTGATTAGTTGTATTTAGTTGTGGTCCAGACCCTCACACTTCACCTGCAAACAGAATCAATCCTCTACTGGCTGCGTTGTCTGGGAAATGGCTGCAAATAAAGACAGCGCACCATCGTATCTGCTACTCATACCACCAACCTGGCATCAGCCCCATCATATATCTAATGGATGGCACTTTAACGGAGTGCTCAACAGATGTGGAATAAACAGAAGCCCACTGGGTAAGTCTCTCATGGTGCTCCACTCATTTCCCATTCACTGTCAACACCCCCTCCCCAATCCTAACATGTTCAGCTATTTCTGTGTCAATTTGTACAGGTGCCTGGTATCTTCTGGACCTTATTTACTGCTATTCACATCTACACCGTCACTGCTGATGGATTTTTGCATGCTTGTGTTCTGCAGTCCTGATGTATGCACAGTTTTGGAATATGACAGCAGTTCTGGGTTTGTATGATTGTCCGTCTAGTCGTCGACTGGTGAAAAAAGTGTGCCTTTCTGCTCTGCTATGTTGGGTGTCACACTGTCTGTTGGTTTACGTTGCACAATCTTTAAACCGTGCAGAGGCAACGTGTTTGTTCTACAGTCCTGAAAACAATGTTGCCTGTAGGGAACAAAGAAATGTTCTCCGGGAACGGTCGAAAGGTTGTCCAAGGGCAAACTGCTGCCAGTTCCGATTTGTTCTTCTAAACACGAAGAATAATTCTTTTTTCTGATTGATTTTGCCTTGTTTCTTGAAGTGTTGAATATGCCAGAACACAGGGAGTAAGCAGACAGGGTAAAGAGGAGAAGAAGAGCCCATGAGTTGCGTTTCTCTTAGGAACTAAGAGGCTGTAACATGCCAGATTCTGTTGTTTGTCTTGTTCATAAATCATCTGTACGTGTAATTCTTCTTTGTAGTTTTCTGTCGTTTTTCTTTTTTTCCTTTTAGAAAGCTTTGTCTCCTTTTTAAGTGAACCAGAGCTCTTGATGCTTTCTGTTTTTCCTTCTTGTTTTTGTGCATTTTTTGCCAGAGTACGCTTCCTGAACATCCTCTTCTCTTTTTCCTCCCTTTTTTCTGAATTTTAGGTCCACTCACCAAAAAACATGATGAGTCTTCAATGAACAGGCCCAGAGATGAAGGTATTTTAGCTGCATGTTTTACCTTTCTTATTTATTTTTGGGGCATGGCAAAATTCAGCATTTGTGTGCTTATACTGTAGGTAAATATACATTTTCTCGAAGGAGTCCTGAAAAAGTAGTGGTTGCCTTCAGCTGTAGGTGCAAATGCAACCTAAATGATGGAGTGGTTTCCTGTTGACAAATGTTGCTTTGACACTTACATGACACAATCATGTATAGCAGCGGTTTCTTTCCTCCTCTATACATGGATCCCATTTATTTTGATCAGTTTAGCGTTATTGAAGAGTACTGTACATTGTAACAAAATGCGAAGATGAATTGTGGTCTGCTGACACTTAGAATGATAATAAATGTCTTTTATATTTAAACTTAATCTTTCACAGTATCAACAGAAACTTTTCTCTGCAACAACATGCATAGATTGACTCTTTTATCTCCATACCAGCTGAACAGGACAAGTGAATAATTCACAAATCTCTTCTCTGTTTGTCTCTCCTGACTGCAATTCATTTCATGCAGGTTGCAAGATATAATAATAATAATAATAATAATAATAATAATAATAATAATAAAGATCTGTTACGTTTATTCCTTTAATGACTGAAACACAGCCACACACGTACACTGCAGAATACTGTGCAGACAGTTTTTTTTTTTTTTTTTTTTTTTACTGTTTTCTTACACAACACACATCTGAGATGATTGTTTTAATCACACCCTATCCCACCATGAGGATCTGTGGGCATTTTCTGGGATGCATGTGGACATAATCTCAGGTCTACGGAGTCAGGAGCCGTATGGGTGGATGTTCATTGTGAAGGGGGATGTGGGCGTGGTTTTTGTCCTTACTCATGAAGCCAGCGACATGCCCCCTTAGTCTGAGTGACAGTGACTATGAATGGGTTGGGTGGATACAGCGACGGCTGGCAGCTTGAATTCATCAAAGTCACATCCTGCATTCTAGTTCATAATGCACTGATATACAGCCAAAGACTCAGGGTCTGCTACGAATGCAGAACTTGGCCAGGCCATAGCATGGGTCTAACTTTATCCGATGCCTGTTTTCTCTATCAGCTGAAAATTGCCGAAGTCCAAACCGCAGTTGTGTTCAGTGTAGGTGCCATCATGCAAACAGTACAAGAATGTAAAGACATATTCACATTTTTTTCATTAACCAAACACTTTTTTCCAAAGAGACTTACAACAAATCCTGTGTAGTATTTAGCGGGTACTTTTTCATTCAACGCTAGGTGCACTGCAGTACATTAACCTACAATGAATCACTCATCTACACACCAGCATTACACTCACACGGACACACACTGTGGAGTATTTAGTGCCACCAGTTCGCTAAAAGCACATGTCAGTGGATCGGAGAGGAAGCCCAAGCAAACGCAGGGAGAACGTGGACTCTCCACACAAACTGAGCAAACCCACATTCTGCCGCACCATCCAGGCACTGAGACCGCGCTCCTCGCTGTGCCGCCATGCAGCAAACTAAGATCACAATTATTCCTTTGCTGCCAGTGGTGTGCTATTGTTATAGATGGATTGTCAGTCATTTTAAATCGGGTGGCTTTCTGCTCCCAAGTTCTTAACGATTTTCTACAGTTGGGTGTCCCCAGTGCCCTAAAGCTGGAAATAAGGGCAGCACCGAGAAAGGTTTTAATCTCCAAAGATATTTTAATGATGAAAGGAATGTAGAATTTTTAATATGTATGTTTATCTAAAATAGGAGCAAAATGTCTTTTTTCTCATTTCCACTCAAAATACCAAAGACACCTTCTGACATCGTCACTTAGAGAGGGAAAGTATGTTCCTGAAATGGAAGTGGTATCTGTAAAGGATGAGGAAAACGGAGCAAATGAACCCTGTAGGACCTAAAGGCCCAAGGAGTAAATAGTCTTTGCTGAACTGGAAGGAAGCGCAGAAAATAGTCTCCACTGACGATGAAGAAAAATGAGAAAATGGTCTCTGTAGCAGCTGATGGACAGCAGTGTCCCAGGATGTGCTCAGACAGCTAGGCCTATGTGCACTTGGCTCTGGATCTCACTGTGGCTCCAGCCAGCAGTGTGTGTGTTCTTCTGCTGCCTTTCATCCATCTCTGCTCTCAGCAGCATTCCCACAGGGCTGTGAGCACAACTCACTTCACTTCCTCTCCCACCTGCAAGAATATCCCCAGTGGGCTCCAGTGCCATTAACTTCTCTTATTAATTCTCACTCCAGTGTTGGTTTCCTCAGCTGGTGTTCTTATTCAGAGCAGCTTGTATACATAGCCTAGAGTTTCACACAGTTTTACATATTTTTTATGGTCTATTTTGCAATAATCTGGTTAAGAACTTCATAGGGCTTAATGGGTTTTTCAATCCCATGAACTTGATCGTGTTCTGCACGCTCATCATCTCAGGAGCATTTACTCATCTGCTCTTTACATGTCCCCTTTGTCTCCGCCTTCAGCTGAGAGGCCATTGTGCGATAAAGGTGCACGAGCCCCTTATCCAGGAAAGTATGTGTGCGCTGGGTGAGTTTGGCAGCGTGAGAGTCCAAACAATGTCCAGCAATGTTGTATCAGTTGAAGGGCTATTTCCAGTTCAACCGTTGCTGCCACGATAGACTATACACACACAGCATGTGTCTGATCCGTGTGGTCCCTCTAGCTGGACTTGTCATCAGTTCAATTCCATGGTTTTTGCAGCTGCACTAGAAAACATCTGCAACGCAAACCTTGAATAGACGCAAACTGAATGGCCAGTTTAAGTGGATGAAAATTGATCTCTGGAAAAAAAATCTACCTTTTCTGGGAAGTTGGCAGGATGTGTATATGGTTAGTCAAAATAGCACTTTGCCCTTATTCCTATAGCCAGTGAAGTAGTTTTGTCCAGAATGGTTTCTGATATTTCAGCCACAGTTTTTGTGTCCATAATAATCTGGACATATATATGTGTTTTTTTGCTGAGTCCATATATGCATGTCACATGGACTTGGATGTGTAGGCACGTTTATGTGCCAAATATGTAATCTACAGCATTGCAGGTAGCGAGGAGAAGAGTTAGCATGTGAGTGAAACTTGTCTCCATGGCAACTGCAATGCATGAGTCAGTGTGATGGAATGGCTGTTGTGGGTGTGTTGCTGACAGGGAGAGAGAGGATGAGTAAAGCTGTTATTGAGACTCACAGCTTTCCTCTGCGCTCTGCGTGTCTTTCCAGATATACGTACAGACGCGAATGTAGGTTGGTAATATGAAAATATATAATATATCCACTGAACCTTGAAAGTCCTACTAGCCTCTTTCTGAGTGTCCTGCCTTGCCTTGCTTTCCCTTCATACGCTCCTCTCTCACCTTCTTCCCTTCTCGAAAACTCCTCACCCCCCCCCCCGACTTTCCCTGAGCTCACTGGGGCAGACAGATGTTATGGCCCTTATTTATGCTTCCATTAGATGTAGCATTCATGTTAACTATCCAATCTAGAACCGTGGGCTATCAATAGCCAGCCAGAAGACATGAATATATGCACACTACCTATATACAAAAATTCCATCATCACACGCATGTATTTCGTATGTTCAAACACAGGTGGATTCTCCACAGATACATGACCCACGAACACATTGGACACAGTCGTAAGAGGCTGATTAGACACTTCATGACAGGGTACCTGGACTGAATGCTCAAACCTGAGTTTTGTGCATTCAGAGTCCTGGTCTAATGGGATTTTTGACTATCGGCTTCTGCCTTTTTTCATCTTATGTGTGTACATGTGCAGACATCCGTGACCGCAGGAAGAAGCCAGTCATGCTCTTCATCCACGGCGGATCGTACATGGAGGGGACTGGGAACATGTTTGATGCCAGTGTTTTGGCTGCCTATGGCAATGTCATCCTGGTCACTATGAACTATCGCTTGGGTGTTCTTGGTGAGTCACGTTAGAGGTTATGCTCTCCTTCTTTCTCTGTGTTGCTGTCCATAGAGCTCAATACTTTGTAACTGTCATTGTATGCAAGTGTTTATTCCCAGTGTTTATTCTTTGAACCTTCACTCCATGCATCTATCTCTGAAAATTTCACAGTGTGTGTCCATGCTTGGCACTATCATTGGTTGTGCTTAGAGCAACAGGTAAGGCTTTTAAACATTAAACAGGTTTTTTGAGATACTTCTATGGGCTTCAAGAGGTAACTGGACTAGAAAGAAACATGTTTATCACCTGGGTTTAAAAAAACTCATCTGTGATTGCTGTATTCTTCCAAAATGATTCTGTCCTCCCCCCCCCATGCAGTCAGTGTCCTGCACTTGATTCTGCCCATCTCCACCTGTAATGTCTTATACCTGGTTCTGTCCACCACCTACTGCAGCATCTCACTCATGGTGTTGTCCATCTCTGCCCTTTGGAGTATCCATCTGGTTAACTGCTTCACTCTACAATGGTACAAAGTCAACCTGTGGTCCTTTCTGTAGGAACATCATTGTATTCATCAGAATCTTAAGTAAAAGCAGGGATCTCCCTCAGTGAGTGACTGGAGAGGAAAGCCTATGGTTTCATTTCTGATTTTGCCCAAGCTTAATGCCTCCCGCATCACAAAAATTAAATTAAAAAAGAAATGTTACTCAATGGGAAAACAAAATGTTGTTCTCATTGATTTGTATTGAAAAGCTGGGAAATTCACTGCAAGTTGTTACTGATAAAGTAAATAAGTAACATTAAAAATTCACCTTTGAATCTGTGTTGAAAATGCTGTGCTGCCGAACTACAAGAAATAATATAATAAATATGTTTAGACTATTTTTACAAATTATAGTTAAAATTTTGGTGACATCGGTAAGCATTTTGTTAGACTTTACTCACTGCTGAACCATCTACTGAATTCATAAAGTGCTATTACATTTATCCACATAGCTCAAGCCAAAATTTGGACTTTTCCCACAGCAGAAGGGATAAGAAGTATTCTTCCTTTACATTCTTGTCTTCTGAGTGAAGGCATCAGACTCGGTTGCTTTGGGAATTAAAAACCCAGCACATGTAATATCAAAATTATCATGCAATTTAATGCAAAATAAAACTACTGGGTGAAGTTTTTCTTTTTAGATGCTAGGAAGTTTACACCAAAAAAATGTGGTGGATTTATTTAAGTCAAAGAATACTCAGTGCCTCATTTCCGCATTGGTAGACAGAATCTCCACATATCATCAGTGACTGGGGTGGAAAAGCCAATCGGAAAAACATCCACAATAGCAGATTTTTTTTTTCCTTTTGGCACTCATAACTGTAAGGTAGGACATCTCCATGAGGTCAATGTGGGGGTGGCCCAGGCTGTGTTACCCACTTCTCCATGCCTCTCCCTCAAATGGTCTCAGTTTGCTTCTCACCATAGCATGCAATCACAGTTTTATTTGCAGCTTCCAGGTGCTCAAGTTTGCCTTCTGACCCTTAAAGCATCCCCCTAAAACAAGCAAGTAGTGGGAAAAGGAAAAGTCCCCAGAGCCCCCAGGCCTTTTACATAACAAGGGAGTGCACTATTTGCACATCATTGTCGTGTAAGGAGAATGAGTTTAATTTCTGCTCTGCTCTTGACACATTTATCAATAACCTTTTATCTGCCATGAGGCAATACGGCTTCCTGAGATCGATATTTCATTGCAATTTCTTGTTTAGTCTCAGTGTTTGTTTTTGATAAAAGCGATAAAGACAGTAAAAACTTAGAGGAATACGCAGTCAGAGGACAAAGAGGCTCCCATCGATGCAGAACCCCTGTTGCAGAGCATTACAGATCTGATGTCTTGCTTTCTAACTGCACCAGCAGTGTCTGGTCATGCAAACAGTGATGCGATGAAGAGATGGAACAACACCAGATAGGCTTGGGCAGCAGGTGCACTTTTGCTGCTCAGGTTTACTCGCACCTCTGTCCTCCTCCAGTGTAAGGTATTGCAGACTTTTTGGGCACATTCAGGGCAGTGTCTGCCTCCAGCGGGCAAAAACGACAGGCAGCCGAGGAGTCTTCACAGTCTCAATCATGGAAGTACCACTTCTAGAGAAGAATATATTACTTTGAATAATACCATGCTGTAATATGTATGTATGCTGTTATGGGGGCAGCTGATCCTGCCTACTGCTTTAGTACTCTTGATCCAATTACCAACCCTAAATTTCTCTAGTTAAAAAATACATAGTTGTACAAGTACAGTAGTAAGTAACTCTAGGTAGCTGAATGCTATAAACTGCTTTGGAAAAAAGCATTGGCTAAATATAGTAAAAGTACTCTGTATATCAACTACCACCAGTGGATGTGGCTGTACATTGTAGCTGTAGTCTATTTTTTGCAGGAATGTTTAAGTGTGATGTGTGCACTTCAATTTTTTTAAGTACTCTTTGTAGCTCCGCTGCTTTAAGAGCGCCCGATTGCATCAGTATATTTCATCATATTTTTTAAATTCTGACTTTATGCTATAATCAGTATGATTTTTGATATTTTCCTTGTCTCTTTGTTGCTCCAGTCCTGCATCAGTTAATGTTTCTTCATTAAATTTAAAAAGAAAAAAACTTTATTGATATATCCAAAGAATATCCAGTGCTGCCAGAATTTTTCTGAATTTTCCTTTGAGACTGGGACAAACAGTGAGTGTGTTATACATTGCTTCTCACGCAAGATGTTCTTAGACATTTCTGACCAAATTCTGATGGGTGTATTTATTTTATAACGTTGACTTCTTATTGCACATAAAGCTCTGCTGATCTTTGCCTTTGATGCATTGACTGCTAGACCAAAGTGCTCTGACGCATTGATTTTAAAGCTGGGGAAACTTCTCAGCGTATAGTTTCAGGAAGAATTACCACTATAAAGCAGAATGTGCTTCTCTATGATCTGGGCCTTTCTCGATCATTAATCATTATTTTCATCTTTCTAAGCTCCACTAATAGAGCTCAGTCATGACTCAGTTCCGGCCCAGTTCTGACAGGAAAACCACAGCAAATCTAGGTTCAGCAATTATATTACATTTACAATACATTTATGAATTGGTGGGCATTTTTCTCCCGAACAATGTCCAGCTCAGGACAAAAGGTCCACATTACAATAGACAGAGGGCTCAGATACAAGCACACAATTACTATATAAAGTACGACTTGTTTGTCTCATATCAGCATGTTCTGAGCACACATTTATATACCATGGGGTACAGGTGCATTCAAGGAATAAAAAGGATATGTGTGCAAGAATGGTTTATGGCTGTGATGTGCTGGTAGAAACAACAAATGGAGTCAATTATTACTCCCAGAATTTTGACTACTGGTGAGGATATGATGGGCAAGTTTTCTACTAAGATAGAGAGCTGTTTGACTGGGGGAAGGACGAGCAGTTGGTCAGTTTCTCGGTGTCATCGTTTCCTTAACCTCAGAAAAATTTTGTTTCAAAAGCATCTTCTGTAAATAGCACATAACAGATTTAACATGAATGTACAAGCATAAAAAAAAAGCTTTAGGACTTCTAAAAATGTCTTAAACATCAGACTGCATAGGTGGAAAAATCAAAGCCTCTCTTTGTTTTTCTGTCTCCGTTTAAAGATTTCCTTCACAGTTCCTTGCCATTGCCCTGAAATGGGATCAGTGTCCATTAACACTCAAACCGCATCCTTCAGCATTAATACGAGAAAGGAGAAAAGAGGGAGGCTGCTCAGAAAGTGGAGAGAGGGGGAGAATAGTTCCTTCAGTCACAGGAATGAACCTAAAAGATAAGTAGAAGACAGCAAAAAGATAATATTAAAAATAAAGAGAGGGAAGGGTAGTGATATAAGCAGAGGCAGAGATAAATAAGAGAGCAGAAAGGTAAACAGAGGGTAAGAAGCACAGAGCATAGGGAAAGGAGCCCACTTCATGAACTCAAATTAAAGTGAAGACTGCGGGGCACAAGTCTGAAGTCAGAGATAGGTCTGCTCCCAGTTAGCCTGGGGAAATACAGCTAACCTCCCTCTGCCCAGTACTCACACATGCACGCATTGCTCAGACCTGTTGCCAAGCAACACCACAAGCTAGGTCAGTGTCGACAACAGACAGCACAGCTTGTCAGAGATATTCTGTAGCAGCAGCATTCGCTGTCTAATGCAGCAGCCACCATTTCTTGCAATAATTACAGTGAGGTTGCTGATCTAGTCATTCTATATCTCTAATCAACAATTGTATGATTGTTCCCATGGGAACCGCTGGAGAGGGTCATCAGAAAAACTCTGTGATTTGCAGCCAGAGTGAAACCACAAGCCCAAATAGTGAAAAGGCAAAAAGACTCAGAATAAAAGCCATTTTTTGTTTCTGCAAGCTCATAAGAGCTCAGTTTTAAGAAAAAGAAAATCCCTATTAATAAATTAATTTCTAAATGGAGAGGTAAGTTTTCCTAAATTTGGTTTTGTCAAATGTTGCATTTCTGCCCAGAGTATATTTTAAAAATTATGAAAAGTATTACGTTGTGCCAGCACTGCCACTTCGCATTCCAGTTATGAGCCAGTATGAATAAAGGAACACCTCGGCGTGCTGGCCACAGCCGATCGTGAGGTATAAGATCTATATATTTACTGCAAAAAAACATAAAACACACAGTCAATCTCACAGAGTCAGCCTTTGAGTCCCATATGCTCTCATGGAGCTTAAGCGTTAAATTCTGCCCTCAGCCAAATGTTCAGCCTGTCTCACATCATTAAGCCTGTCATGGTATTCATTCTTTTTCAAACTGGGCCCAAGTGGACTCAGCACTTTCACACCTTGTCGGAGCTTGGACTTTGAAGAGGGTCTACAAGTACTGAGTGATTCCCGTGTTGCTAGCGAATGACTAGACTTCTTCGTCAGATCAGATGTGGCAACAAGCTGCTGAGATCGAGGAGGCTTGTCTGTCGGAAACCAAAGGCTTTCAGAATTCATCCCTGCGGCCCCTGTCTTAAAACAAGCCAATGCCCATTGTCCCGGGATCCCGCATCCTGCGTCTCATGGCTGCCCACAGCTGATCCGGAAGGTTCTTTTTAAGTTCACGATTATTTTTGCCCTTATGCTTTGTCCATCAGAGTACACAATAATTAAGCAGCTGCTTTTTCGTTGGCTGCTGGGCTGCCTCTCCGCTCATCTTTCTGCGGGGCCATATTCTCCCCAAGTCGCTGCTCTGTATCCTGCAGCCGCTCGTGACTTCCTAGAGCGCATTCCCCGAGGGGACGGAGCAGCGTCGTTTTCTGCTGTGGCTTTCTATTTTCTGTACCCCTCACAACTGTTTCGCCAAAAGCCTCTCCAATTTTTACCATTTCTCTATGTCGCTTTTTTGCTGGGCTCATTTTCGGCGTTAAACGTCCTTGTTTCTGAATATGTGCACAGCTTTTATAAAAACTGTTTTTACATTTTACAGCAGCTCTAAGCACATGACAGCAGTGTTAGACTTGCTTATATAAACTGTATTTTTGGCCCATGTTTCGCCAGCTGACTTGGTTAAACAGTAGAGTCCCTATCTATTCACATCCGACAGTGCAAACATGGTAAAGCTTTGAAGCCGGTCGCCGCACCCTATTTTTTATTCACTTAGCCAACCAACTCGTTGGCACTGCTTCGTAGTCCCTTTTACAGCAGCTTCTCTAAAGTGTCGCAAAGGGTTTGCGATTTGAGGCAGAGTCACATCACTTTACTCACAGTGCAACTACAACCTGTTATTTTTGGCATTTCGATCAGAAACTTCACGGGAGACTGGAAGTTAGACGTCGGGATCCGCGGCAATGAAGGACTCTTTACAGTGAGATCAGCATCAGCTCTTCGATCCAGCGAACCTTTCATTGAGTTTCCTTGCATAGAGACCAGAGTAGAGACCTACTCACAACAAGATCTTGGGTCTTCTTGTAGTGGAATGTTGGAACTCCATAACATGAGGGAAATATTGGATCTGTGTGGTAGGTCGGTGTCACTTCACCTCACAGGGAGACAGGCGCTGGGTCTCCTAGGAGGTCCCATGTGCAGAGCCTCTAAAAGCAGACTGGCCAATATTAATGCATCATGTGGTCGGCTTTCCCAATACGGCTCTTTCCGTCACACTGACAACGGGCAACAAACCGTCATCTTGTAATACACTATGGCCTGCCTGTCTTTAAAGGGTCAGAGGTCAGGTGTTAGGCAACCTCGTGTAATCACTCAATTTGCAGTGCATCTTATTGTGCTCTTCCTGCGTGCATTTGGTAAGACAAGGACACACACTCTGCTAATGTGTGGGAAGAAAGAGACACATTCCAAAAGAAACTGTTTCTGGCACACACACACACACACACCCACACTGAAGCACACTGACATGTTGATACATATACACCGAAATTCTGCTCACCCAATGCACTGTTTGTAGTATTTGCTGAATCGTAGAGAAACTCCAGGCAGTAAGTTCTGTAAAGTTTTAAATGGAATTAAAACCTACAGTTCCCTCTGTCATTAAGTTCTCATTATCACAGTATTCATTAAGGGATCATCCACGCAAGTCATCGGCAATATACAACAGTAATATTATTCCATTTGCAATAAAAAGAATTTAAAATATTGTTTTATTCACCATATCATTTGCATATTTTAATTACATTGTGATGAATCACAGCCGACTGTGCCAGATTTTCAACATCTATTATATAGTTCACTATAATATATATTGTAAGCTGCCTCTTAGCAATTCATTTAAATAGAATAACAAGGGAACTTTGATGTTTATTTATTTCCCTGTAGAATAAATGTCTGAATCAAAGTCCTCCGGCTAACAAATGAGAATCATAACTTTCCTCTTACTGTACTTGAGCTAAAAATAAATAGCAGTGTTAAACCCTCTGTGTCAACTGGAGTATATATGTTTGTGTACGAGAGGGCATTCCACAGCTTTTTCACTTCTGGCTCTTCCTCCTGACACTAGTTTGCGTGGAGCTCATCTAATAACCAGTGTATTGGAAACGGCTGATGTAGCTTTTGTTTGAAACATCGCACTTCAGTCATTTGCCTAAATTTCCATTCTGTCAGGACCGTTCATTGCACACGGTCACAGGCTGTCGACTAAATGGCCAAGCCCATGGTAAATATGTCGTCCGTGTCTTTGTGAAAGATCAGTGTTCTGGGAGAGTAGTGTATTTCTCCTCCTCACCACAGCTGTCTCTGTGGATCCTCTGTTCCCAGTGCTAAGTGTATCTGCTCATTTGTCTCCCTGATGACCCTCCTCCGTGTCTCCAGCCCTTTCCCAATGTCCCCTTGTACCCTAACAAATATCCAATTTCTCTGTGACCGACTCTCTCTGTTCCAGGCTTCTTAAGTACAGGGGACCAGTCGGCGAAGGGCAATTATGGGCTCCTAGACCAGATCCAGGCCCTACGTTGGCTCAATGAGAATATTGGCCACTTCGGTGGCGACCACGAGAGGATAACCATCTTTGGCTCGGGTGCTGGGGCAGCCTGCGTCAACCTACTTATCCTCTCCCATCATTCCGAGGGTGAGGAAGAAAGCCTATAAATTTACAGCAGATGCAAGTTCATACTTTTCAGTTTTTTTGGTAGTCTGGTTTAGCACTCTGAACTTAAACTTAGCCTTGTGTGGTCTGGGTTAACCTCAGTTCTGTATGATTGCATTTGAGATCAGCACTGTCCAAACCAGCTTAAAGTGGGTTACACTGATCAGTTTGGGCACCATTGTGCTTTGGGCAGGTCTGTTCCAGCGGGCCATTGCCCAGAGTGGCTCAGCCATCTCCAGCTGGTCAGTGAATTACCAACCATTGAAATACACCCGTATCCTGGCACGAAAGGTGGGCTGCAGAGGTCTGGGAGTGGACACTGCTGAAATGGTGGAATGCCTGCGTCGCAAGCATTTTCGGGAGTTAGTAGACCAAGACATCCAGCCAGCTCGCTACCACATCGCCTTTGGGCCAGTGGTGGATGGGGACGTGGTGCCTGATGACCCCGAGATCCTTATGCAGCAGGTCTGCTTGTTCTTGTTGCTTTTTCTCTTTCTTTCTTTCTTTCTTTCTTTCTTTCTTTCTATTATGAATGTATATTTAACAAAAGGCTGTTGGGTTCTCAGCTCCAGCTCCATTGTCACAGACTGCTGATTCCCTTCCAACATTCTGGAAGGGTTTCAGAACACATCTTTTTCAGACCTACTTCTCATCCCCATCTCCTATCTGCCCCATTAGCTTTCACCACATAATCTGTTAAAAAATTGACTTCTTATCAATTATATATGCAGATACTTGTGTAATATATGCTGGCAAAAAATGGTCGTATTGAACTAATGCAATGAGGATCGAGGTGTACATCACTTTGGAGAAAAGTGTCTGTTAAATGACTAAAAGTAAATGATTATATAAATTTTTCCACTTTCTTTCTATTGTATATTTACAGTATTTAAACTCAGGTACACCTATCTAGTACATTATGTACACCTGTCTAGTGCATAGTGGACCCTCTTTTGCTTCTAGAACGAGGCACTGCACACATTCCACATTGTCCCTGGTCCTGGCTTGACTGCTTCACACAGTTTGAGAGGTGACAATGCAGGCTCTTGGAATAAAGTAAAGGCATTGTCTTGTTTGTGGAACCATTCAGAGATTATGTTTGCTTTGTGGTATTGTACATTATCCTGCTGGAAGGATCCTTTCTAAGGTTTTTAGGTTTAAGAAATCCTACAATCATCATGAAGGAATGTGACGTTCTAAAAACCTAACGTTTCAGTACATGTGCCAAGAAAACATTCCCCACGCCATTACAATGCCACCACCAGTCTGTTCCTTTAAACCAGGCAGAACGGGTCCATTCGTTCTTTTTACATCATTTTCTAGGGTTGCCATCAGTATGTCTTTACAGAAATTAGGATCTGACAGACCAGGCAAAATTTTTTCCACTTTTTACTTATCCAGTTTTTTCGACTGCATCTGCACTACTGTTGTATCCCATCCACTTCAAGGTTTGACCTTGTATTCCGAGATGCTTTTCTGCACACTGTTGTTGTACTGCACTGTTATTTCCGCACTTGTTGTCTTCCTGTTAACTTTAGTGAGTCTGGCCATTCTGAACTCTTTCATCAGTGAGATTTTTTCGACTACAGTACCATAACGGACTGGATGTTTATTTGTCCATCGCACTATTCTCTATAAATGCTACACTGTAAATGCGTTGTGAAAATCCCACAATGCTAGCAGTTTCTGAGATGAACGATTATGCCACATTCAGAGTCACTTAGATCACACATGTTGTTCATTCTAATGTTTTTTCAAACAATAATTGGACTTCTCATCCCTATTTGCATGCTTTATATACTGACTCACTGGCTGCCAATTGTAACTAATGAAGTGACCAATGAGAGTATAATAAATATACAGTAGAAAGAGATAGATAGGATAAGTTTCCACATAGGATACTTGTATACTAAAACACTAAATATAGCAGGTACACCATACTAGTATACCTGAAGAATACATAAATATGATAAATTTAATAATATATGTTTTCTATATGTAGTATAAGTACACTAAGAACATATATGCTGGAATGGATTGAACATACTGTACTTCCTCCAGATATATTTGTTCTGCATTCAAAATATATCTTAATAAGAAATTTGAGTGTAGTGTGTTTAAACTGTTGTCATGCACAATTCCAATGCAACTGTATTACTTTGTATGGAGATATACCTGAAAAGTATAATGTATCGTAATAAAATGTTCCAAAATTTTTGAAAGTTCAGTACAGTACAGAATGTTAATAATAATGTGTCATTTTTAGCACTTTTTAATGAATGGCTAGCATGCCAAACAAAAATAAGCATGTCCAAGTATCATGCAGTTTTTTTTTATAAAGGTGTTATGTCATGCAAAACAAAGAGAAAAAATATTATTTTACATAAAGTCTACCCAAAAGCTTCAGGATGCACTTACTGTATGTACGTGACATAATTGGTATTGTTAGCCAAATACTGTGCAATTTATTTCTATTAAAATGTTACAAACCTGTGCACCAAAAGTTTTCTCACAATGTGTTTATCTTTTGCATTACATTACTTAGCAGACACTTTTCTCCAAAGCAACTTTCAGTCGATACGATGTGGTGAAAACCTAGGAAACCTACCCAGACACAGGGAGAACATACAAACTCCACACAGACTAAATGGGGATTGAACCCACGTCCTCTCGCACCACGCTACTCACTGTGCCACCCAAAACTGCTTTATGAAAATTGCTAAAAGATTTTCTGTAGCTGGGGTTGCAGTCTAGCAGTTATAACAATTACAATATAGAGCTATGCAGCAGGGATAGATAATTGTACAGTGCTTGAGATTTATGAGTTTAAAGTGTAATGAATATTTTAAATAACTTGGTCAATGTTCCATGTTTGAAGTAGCTGTGCAATTTTGTAAGTTTGGTGTAATGTTAAATTAAAATTAGTACTGCAGTATTGTCACTGGGGCGCAGTGGGTTTGGCCAGGTCCTGCTCTCCAGTGGGTCTGGGGTTCAAGTCCTGCTTGGGGTGCCTTGAGATGGACTGGCGTCCCGTCCAGGGTGTGTCACCTCCCCCTCCAGCCTTACGCCCTGTGTTGCCGGGTTAGGCTCTGGCTCAGTCCGACCCTGTATAGGACAAGTGGTTTCAGATGATGTGTGTGTGTGTCACTGGTGGTCTTTCAGAACATGCCATGGAGTTACAGTAGCAATGCCTTTTTCTGATGTTTCATGACAGGTGACGTAAGACATTGTCACGTGGAACATTTTGTATGTGACTTTTTTTGATCAGTTTATCCTGTAGTTTTATTCTGGTGTGCTTCATAGCAGGTTACGGCAGTTGTCATAATGTGTTATGACATGTTCATGACATTATTTTGAAGACAATGTAAAAACATCATCAAGTAAAGCATTACCCTTTTAACCTTTTCCTTATCCAGTTAATTTGTCATTAGTAATATTATGGAAAATCTTAACTGTTGATGTTTTTCCAGTGCTGTTATGGCTTCTTTTATTTTCATTTGTTTCCTGTTCACTCGTGTTTCTTTTCTCTTCCGTACTGCTGCTCCTTTCTCTCGGTTCCACAGCTCACTTTGCGCTCTGTCCTCCGCCTTTATTCATGCCTTTGATAGTTTTGCGAGGAAAAGCAGTAGATGCTTCACAGATGACTGCTATAGATTGACAGAAAGCAGGTTAAGGTGGATGTTCCAATAATGTACCATGCCTGTTTTAAACGCAATACACACACACATTTTCAGAACCGCTTGTCCCGTACGGGGTTGCAGGGAACCAGAGCCAACCCGGTAACACAGGGCATAAGGCCAGAGGGGGAGGGGACACACCCAGGATGGGACACCAGTCCATCGCAAGGCACCCCAAGCGGGACTCAAACCCCAGACCCACCGCAGAGCAGGACTGTGGTCCAACCCACTGCGCCACTACACCCCGTTAAACACAATACATTTTCCTTAAAGTCGTTTTTTTGTTTTGCTTTCCGGCCTGAGGGCTGTTTAATCTTAAAAGAATTCAGCATTGTTCAGAACAAGGTCACGGGACATTCCAAAAATGACATTCATATATTAATTGCACACATATTAATCAAAAGACATCAATATATTGTCTTAATGCATCACACATAACGTTACATTTACATTTTATTCATTTAGCAGACGCTTTTGTCCAAAGCAACGTACATCTCAGCAAAAATACAATTTGTGCATTACATGATTGGGAGAAAGAGACATAGCTGCAGACATGGGATTAAGTAAACTTAGTTTGTTTCTTTCCACTTTATGCACCGATATTTATCACGCGAGTAGGTGCATAAAACTCATAATAGACGATTCCTGATCACCTTCCTACATTTTTTTTTTTTTTCATTAGGTGTGTTTTTACATGTTACATGTTTTTTTTTCTCCATCTTACATGTACACTTCCTTTGTGCCACCAGGGGGAGTTCCTTAACTACGATATCCTAATTGGGGTGAACCAAGGGGAAGGACTGAAGTTTGTGGAGGACACGGAGGGTGAGGATGGGATCTCCGCAGCGGCGTTTGACTACACCATCTCCAGCTTCGTTGACAACCTTTACGGCTATCCCAACGGTGAGCGCGCCCTCTCTGCCTTCCGACCGCCGTCCCTGGATTCTGAGCTGGGAGCACGCTGGATGATGGCAATGTCAGTGAGAGCCGGCAGTGTTCTACCGCTTCACACGCGGTTCCATGCCCTGCTCTTTTTCTTGCTCGGTTATGTAATCTCCTCATTACCCGACCAGTCTGAAAACAATGTCAATTTTAGCCTCCAGTCCTCTGAGGTGTGAAATAATCAGCAAAACATCCTGCTACATTTTTAGCCAAATTTGCATTACGGCATAAACCTGTTTCTCTTGCATATTACATGGTATTTATACATGTTTACATCATATTTATTTCCAGTTTACAAACGGGTAGATCTGATTGTTTGGTTTTTGCTTAAAGACTTAAAGTGCCTTCAGGGGAAGGAAGCTCAGGCCTGAGAGAGGGAGGCTTGCACGCCATGCTCCTAGCAGGCAGCAAAGGGGAATGGAAATGTCAGCCAAGAGCACGCGACACGGCAAATCACATGCTGTGCCTCTCCGTCCCTCATGCTCATGTTTCTCCCAGCTCAGTTTCCCATGATTCAAAGATAGCAAATCTTTGCAACACCAGACCACTTGTTGCACATAACAAGAGGTGTGGCGTGTTAATGTCCATTATTCATATTGTGTCGTTTCAGATCTTGCACATTCCATGTTGTGTTCTGAGGGTGTCTTATGTGCGCAATAGTGCAGTATACGCTATATTGTGCATGCTTTGTTAGATATGGCCTGACTATGAACATTATGCATGGTGTGAGTCCTGTCTGAACATATAAATGTGTAAAGGTTTTGGGGGTCGAGCCTCACACGCTGTCTCTCTCTCTCCAGGTAAAAGGGCAAATGCCCTGTGCTGTATAGGTAGGAGGCGGTCTTGCTCTGCCGGCACCACGGTTGCACGGAGGAAGCCCTGGCCAACCCATGTGTCCCTGTCTCTCTCCAGGTAAGGACATCCTGCGAGAAACCATCAAGTTCATGTACACGGACTGGGCGGATCGCGACAACAGCGAGATGCGCCGCAAGACCCTGCTGGCGCTGTTCACCGACCACCAGTGGGTGGCACCGGCGGTGGCTACGGCCAAGCTGCACGCCGACTTCCAGTCGCCTGTCTACTTCTACACCTTCTACCACCACTGCCAGATGGAGAGCCGGCCCGAATGGGCAGACGCGGCGCACGGCGATGAGATCCCCTACGTGTTTGGCATCCCCATGGTTGGAGCCACAGACCTCTTCCCCTGCAACTTCTCCAAGAATGACATCATGCTCAGCGCTGTGGTCATGACCTACTGGACCAACTTCGCCAAAACCGGGTTAGTTTACGGTCCAGGGTGATCATGGGGGCACAATCACTTTAGCCCACTTTGTGCTGAACTTCTGCCACTATCTTGGTCTCAACGGAAGGCAGCAAATGTAGGTAGGGAATAGAAGGCATTGAGGTTTATAAAGACCATGACGTATGGCTTACACAGTTGGTAATTCAAATCCCAAGGGTTCCCCTGATCTTGTCAAAAGATATTCAACCGAACCTGCATTGCGTTGGTAAATATCCAGCCATATTCATTTAAACACGGTCAGTCCTTTACGGACTGGTGAACCTTTTCAGGAACCAAGTACTGACGGGAAGATTTCAGGTGCGTGGTCTTAAAATGGGGCCTGCTGGTGTTCCCATAAACATTGCACGTATCTTGCTTGAGCAATAAGGAGAACAAATAAGTTTCTAGGCATGGAAGCAGGAAGCAGTTCATTTAGAGTTGCCATCTTGCACTCCAAGGACCCAGGTTCAATCCCGCCTCCAGATCTGATACCTTTGAGCAAGGTGCTTACACTGAATTGCTCAAGTAAAAATTACTTGTGTGTATAAATGCTTAAATAATTTCCAGTAGCGACTTAACATTGCAGGTTGCTTTGGAGAAAAGTGGCAGACAGCTCAATGACAAAGCAGCAAAGGCGTCTCCTAAAAACAATTTATGATTTAGCATAAATCTTATCAGGCTCAGGTTCAGAACAACACAATGAGCATGTGAAGCACATCATGGAATATACTAAGATGAACCCTGGCAGATTTAGGTCCAAAGCAAGCTGCTCAGAGATGAGTTCCAGAAACACAGCACAGAGGGTGTAGATGAACACCCGCTTCTCCTCTGATTCTGGTGATTTTGCCTGACCCACCCAGAGACCCCAATCTGCCGGTGCCCCAGGACACCAAGTTCATCCACACCAAGCCCAACCGCTTTGAGGAGGTCATCTGGACCAAGTTCAACTCCAAGGACAAGCAGTACCTCCACATCGGGCTAAAGCCCCGGGTTCGGGACAACTACCGTGCCAACAAAGTGGCCTTTTGGCTCGAGCTGGTCCCCCACCTGCATACACTCCAGCAGGAAACTGTGGGATCCTCCACCACTCGCTTGCCAACTGAAGAGACCCCACAGGCTACTCCCACCCTGCCCCCGGAAACTGAAACCGAGGGCTCGGAACGGCCACGTTTCTCGCCCTTTCCCGGAGACACGAGGGACTACTCTACAGAGTTGAGTGTGACGGTGGCTGTTGGCGCCTCCCTCCTCTTCCTCAACGTGCTGGCCTTTGCCGCGCTCTACTATAAGCGGGACCGGCGGCACGAGCTGTTGTCACGGCGGGGAGGCGGAGTTGGGGGCCGTCGGCCATCTCCTCAGCGTGGGCCAGCCAATGACCTGGCACACGGCCAGGAGGAGGAGCTGATGTCGACACTGCAGATGAAGCAGCAGCAGCAGCACGTGGAGCTGGATGCCCACCAGGGCCGTGAGTCGCTGCGGCCAGCCGGCCCGCCGGACTATACAATGGCACTGCGCAGGGGACCGGACGACGTGCCGCTCATGACCCCAAGCACCATCACCATGACACCCAACACAATCGCCACCATGCAGCCCCTCCATCCTTTCACCTATCCTGCACCAGTGGGGCACAACAACACCTTGCCTCACCCCCATTCCACCACTCGTGTATAGTCCCTGCGCTGCCTCCTGCTGGAACACTGTGCAGTCGAACCATTGCGTGGCACCACTTTAATTTCTGTCTCCTATTTAAAACTTTTTGGAGCTACAAGGACTGCTACTTTGCCCCTTTTTAATTGTCTGGCAATATTTTCCTTTGCTCTTCACTTTCAGGCATTTTGGATTTTTTCTGGATCCAGCCTGTGTCAGATAGTAGGGTCGGTGGAGTTGAAGTAGAGTATCACACCAGTCGTTCTCTCTTCTCACTTGTTTTTCTTTCTTTAACCATTGTATTTTCTTCCCATAATTCTTTACTTTACATCTACTCTTTAAGTTTTTTAATCAGGAATATATATATATATTATATATGTATATATATATATATATATATATACCTTAAGTCTGCAAGGATCCTTGTCCCAGGTCTGGAGCTGTCATTCCTCGGGAGGCACAGGAACATGGTGATAAAGAGCTTTTTTTACAAAAATTTTAACATGCCAAACTTTCTTTTCTTTCTTTCTTTCTTTCTTTCTTTCTTTCTTTCTTTCTTTCTTTCTTTCACTTCTTTTTGTCTTTTCTTTTCACTTTTTAATCAGGATTATTTCAAAATACATTTTATTCTCATACACTGATAAGAATAAAATGTCTAAATTGTCTTGATCTGTGGATCTATGGATCTTTGTGTGACATTTTGATAATGACTACAGGAACACAACCTTTTAGATGAAAAAATCCATTTCCTTGTGAAATTTTATTTAATGTTGATTTTTTTTTTTTTTTGAGGGACACATATTTCTCAGTTGAACAGTCTTTTGTCCAATTTTCCTCTGTAGATTTTTCAAGCATTATGAAAGCAACAGTTATGGTCATTTTAGTTCTGGAGACCATTATGGTGAAAACAATATCAAGTCACTATTTCATTCTTCGTATTATTTTAATATTTTACTATTGCAGAATCACACCCCCTTGCTGCCAGGCTGAAAGGAGGACTGAATACCCCTGAGTTGTCTTGATTTAAACTTTCAGGAGAGATCATTTTGCTTCTCTCTTGCCTTAAGCATAGCGATTTTAATGAGTAACACCCGAACCATAAGAAAGCTGCTTTCAGAGCTTGTGTTCTAGGGCAAAAAGACAGTATGGAATTTAAAGAGCTGTTGTTGCAGAATAAGTCGTTATTCTCTTGAAGATCTTATTATTAATGAATGCAAAGCTGAAATACTTGAGACTTGAGTTTTGCTAAATAAGAGGAATGACAGAAGAAGTGATTCAGAAAAAGTGGAAACTGTTAGATAGCTGAGTGCTGCAGAACAACTAGTGAATATGTTGGACATGTGAGTAGTCGCTGTGCTATGGAGTCAAAGCAGTTACTGCTCTCGGGGTATGAAGGGCCCATTGAGTTGCATTTTTGTTTACTTGGTACATGTTTATCGATTATGGTTGTCAAAGGTTGGTACACTTAGATGCTTGGGTCAAGGCTTATTGCCTAGGTGTTTGTTTGCATTTTTCTTTTTTTCCTTATTTTTTGTTTTCCACAAGGGCCACTTTCAGATCCAGCTAAGCCTGAAGCATCGGGGGTTGGGGGGGGATCTCCAGTATTTGCTCTTTCAGTGGCACAAATGGGGGCTTCATACACTGTTCTGATATTTAACGTGAAAGAGCGCTGCACTGCAAAAAGGGACGTCTCCAGACCAACAAACTTTGTTCAGCAGCGGGACATGACTGTTGCGCTCTCTGTAAGTCAATGAGTTCTGAACTCAAATAGTGTCACAACGGGAAAATCAAAACAGAAGAAACACTTTGTTTTGTTTCCTTTCCTTTCTTATTTTTGTATGCCTTCACGTATGAGACTGATCGTCGGAGAAAATATTGCTGTCGATTTTTGAAAAGAGTGACGAGAGAGGGAAACAGCTGGAAAGGAAAAAAGGACAACACTAATATCAAACACATTTTTATAGTGCTGGAAGTCAGAAGCATTGAGTTGTAAATAAGCTTTTTTTTTTTTTTTTCGTTTTTGAAGGAATGACTGAAATGAATACATTGTCATGGTAGGTGCTGGTGCTGAGAGTTATCACTGAGGAGTCAAATGTTGTCGTCGTCTCATTCTGTTTCATTTCTGGGATTGGAATTGGGACGGTTCAAAGGTTAAAACTGTTATTATATATTGTCCATCTATGGCGCGTGCATGCTTTTGATATGCTCAGAGTATTTATCTAGTTATGTTATGACATCTTTTAAACTGAAGCAGGCCATCATGTCAACTGACCATTATCAACATGTAATGTCTCAAAAGAAGTACACAGTGAGATACCAAGCACCCAGAAGGGATGAAACAGGAAGAAGACATATCAGAAGGTAACAAACCCATACGAATATAAACTGTAAATAAAGTAAAATAACATTAAAATGTATGCTATCTGTGAAAATATACTGCATACTTTACAAAATATTTAAATTATTGCCATTTTCTATATTTAATTTTAATATATTGTCACACGTCCGTTAAATACGTTATTTCAACGCACTCTAGAACGAATGCATATTATACAAATGAGTGACAATAATTTATATATTTTCAAGTGTATGCACTATATATGTATGTATAAATTGAAAATATATTTTTCATATTTTGAATTTTATATCTTAGCAAGTATTTGTACTTAGTTAGGGAATGGTGATGTGGTTTCATTGCACTGCACCGTGGTCCCAGGATCATACTATCGTCCCAGGATTGTAGCAGGGGTGTTTTGGGGAATCTCTTCATTTCTTAGGAACATGTTTTGTGCTGTCACATTCTGTCTGACTTTGCCATTATATCCACCGGCTGTTCCCCCGAAATTCTCTGACTGCAAAGCCCCCGACCCGTTTCCTAGGTGAGATGAAGGAACACGGCTCCAGACAGGTCTCCCTCGAGTGGCCATGAAGACAAGCATTTTTTTTTTTTTTGTGTACCTGAATGTGTGTGCAGACCAAATTGTGTGTGTTTGTGTTCTTTGGGTGTCTTAATTTTACCCATCTTGCTTATTAGTAAACGGCCTTCAGCCTTAAGATCTTGATTATGTAAAACGGTACTGTAATCTGATAAAGAACTTAATTTGTAATGAAGGTTGACATGTTAATGACATCTCAGACATTTTCTTTATCAGCACTTGTTGTCATGTGTATTGTTCACTTTTCAATCAAGCAGTTGCCAAAAAACACCCGTAGGCCATTTTTGGGGAGGTTTGTACCATTTGCGCTCATGTTTTCTTTACTGTATCAGAGTCCTCAGGACCCTCTGGCTAAAATCCAGTTGTACATACATTTTGAATTTGATTCGCTGACACATTACACCACGTGAAGGATGAGGGGTCAGGTCATCGCCGAGTGAGGAATTCATTTATGGGCTGAGAAAATGCGCAGGCAGAAGGGGGAATGATTCTTTCAACAGTATGAAGAAATGGACTAAGCTGTGTTTTAGTGGTTTCACGGAGCTGTTATTGTTCCCCTGAAGGTTTCAGAAGCCCAGTAGCACACACTCACTCAGCAACAGGCCTACCTAACATTCTTATAATGTTGTTCTAAATACAAATAATAGACGAGTAATATCAAAACTGGATATTTACAGTGGTAAGATTGGATTGCCAAAGATCCTTCCGCCAGTTGTGTTCATTCAATTTTCTTTTGTGAATTCAGAGAATCGAGACTTGAGACAAAGAAAAAACATGTCAATAAAGGATTTAAAACAATTGTAATGTATTGTAAAAAAAGGCATACATAAATGAGGTAATGATATTTCTGTTTATTACACACTGAATGCTGTGTAAGAGATTTGGAAACATTAAAGGACATTCATAGACTAACGCCTGTCTTCCATTGCATTCATTTTATTATCGGTGTGTTTCATTGCACATTTTACTGTTCCATTGTTCTTTATTCGTATTTAGAGCCATTTTGAAGGGCTGTAGACGTCTGAGTAATTAAGCAATAATGTAATCATTTTAACGTAAACTTTTGTATTGATCTTGTTAGTAACTGATAGAAAAGTGGACCATGCAACAAATATTTGATATATATGACTCATTGTACTGAGTATCCCTCACATATGGAGCCAAGAAAGAAGGTACCATGTCAAGATGAGTATTAAGTTATTTTATTATATTTTCTGCTTTTAATTGTTGTTCTGTCTCTGGCCAAGTTCAGGATGTGGAATGCTCACAGTGCAGCACTAGGTGGTACTAAATGTTTGCATTTAGGTGGTAGATGTCCTCAGAGAAGGGGGGTGCAGTGGCGCAGCGGGTTTGGCTGGGTCCCGTTCTCTGGTGGGTCTGGGGTTCGAGTCCTGCTTGGGGTACCTTGCAATGGACTGGCGTCCTGTCCTGGGTGTGTCCCCTCCCCCTCCAGCCTTCCACCCTACGCTACCAGGTTAGGCTCCAGCTCGCCACAACCCCACCGGGGACAAGCGGTTTCAGGCTGCGTGTGTGTATGTCACTTTTTAGAAAAGTCTCTGCTAAATGAATAAATATAAATTTAAATGTAAATGGGGTTGATTTGAACAGCTCAGCTTCAGTTCTAGACAGAAGGTGATACATTAGAGCACCCTTCTCTTTATTTGGAGTTTTGTAGAAGGAAATTTTAGGAGGTTAGCATTAGACAAAACCATCAAATCTGCAGGCATATATAAACACCCGCTAACCTGCAGGTGCCGTTTTCTGCACACTCACTGCTACCCCACGCAAAGAATCCCTTCCAGCGGATTCTAAGCCAAAGCGGCATTTTCGCAAACATAAAACTGCTCTCATTTTGCCCAAATAATCTGGGGTAAGCCCAATGTTGGCAAGCAGGCATGTCTGTCCACCAAATATTGATAATGTTGGTAATGTTTCATTCAATCTTTCATTATCAGTAACTAGCTGTTCTAATGCAGGGTCTCGACAATTACTGGTAATATTCAAGTTGTGAAGCACATCGCCCCTTTTGTAAAATGCATATCTCCTTTTCTTTAGCATTGTCAAGAATCTGCAGGTTACTGAATTTGAAGTTGTACGCACACCTCTCACAACACCACATCTGTCACCCTTCAAAGAGTCTTCAGATTTTAATGTGAACTGCAGAAATATAGCATCTGCTTACACTCAGCATTCTCTTCCCCTTTCAATTGTATGCTAGCAAAGGCACACAGCATGTATCTCAAGATTGCACTTGTGAGTGTGAGTGTTTGTGCGTATGCATGTCTGTATAATGACACCCAGTTTAGCTCAAGATAGCAAGTGCCATGGAAAAAGACGGAGCAAGATATTTGCCGTTTCTCCGTGTACCATGATTTATACAATATGTCATGAAAACAAGACTGATCAATGAATTTTGTTATGGTGGACTAAGATGTGGACACATTACAGGTTTACTAGTAATTATATTGTTATCAACAAAACAAGTTTACTAGACTTGCTTAAAAACAGCAAGCATCCGAATGTGATATAATGTCTCTGTTAAGCTCCGATCTTTCACCCCCGCAACTAGAATCCACATTCAAGCAAGTATAATGTGGGATGCAAGAGAGGTATCATCCTAAACTCAAGGCCCAGATTTACATAATTGTGACTCGTTGGCTGGAACTGATAAGAACATCTATTTGGAGCCCCGTACAGCAGAAGCTTGTTCGGCAGGTAAATGAGACTAGTGCCTCTGCCACTGTGGCAGCTTGGGAGAGAGGAGATATCAGCCACATGAATAATCAGCTACAAGCTCCCTGTTACTCCCTTTTGGTGCTTCTATTCACAGGAAGATCAGGCAAAATGAAAGTGAGAGCATAAACATGCCTTAGCAGCTAGAAAGGATTTGCATGACTATCACCTCACCTCACTTGCGTGAGTATTCTGGGCCTGGTTATATGGGCTTTCGAGAGAAGGTAAAGTTGGTTCTATTACTAATGTATGGGGCGTGCAATGGGGCGTGCAATGGGGCGTGCAATGGGGCAGCCGGTAGCGCGGTGGTTAGAGCTGCTACCTGTGAATGCAAAGGCTGCTGATTTGAATCTCACCTCTAGCTGTAGTACCCTTGAGCAAGGTACTTACCCTAAATTGCTTCAGTAAAATTACCTGGCTGTATAAATGGGAAAGTAATTCTAAATAGACTAGCACTGTAAGTCACTTTTAGAAAAGCATCAGCTAAATGAAGAAGTGTAAATGAAGTGTTGAAGCCAACAAAAGAATAGAGAGATGGGGAAAGACAGAGACAGTGGTGTTACCGGAGCAGCGGTGTCAGGCAGTTTGGATTCAGAGAGGAAAATTTTACAGTTTACGTTCTGTAGAAAAAAGGAGGATTCAGACAAAAGCAGGAATTGCACACAGCTATCCACCTCTCAAAAAGGAGTCCAAAAGGCACCAGATGCGATCCTGTTTCACTTATTACATATATAGGTGCTGCAGTATAGAGGTGCCTGGAGAGCACTGGGTGTAGACAGCTGGGTTAATTCTGCTGAAATCATTTTAAATATTGTTACCATACTCTTCTCAAAAATGTGATACAGCACTCTGAGCAATAGAGTATACAGGGTTGGCAAAAAATGACAACGAAAAGAAAGCAAAGGTACAATAAATATATGTTTGCTAAAGTACATGTGCTAATGTCATTCATTCATTCATTCATTCATTCATGTGATCGAAAACCACTTGTCCTAACGTAGGGTCTCAGTGAAAACAAAAAATTTGCAGGTCAAGAGCTTGTGAGACGAATAAAACTGTGGTTCCAAGCACCAGTGATGTCCCATTCTAGTGGATTAGAGGGAGGCTGTGTGGGGGGCTTTCTTTGGTATACATTATATATTAATCCCAGTTGACCTGAGTTCAACTGAGATTAATATATAATGTCTGGGATTATGCATTATATATCTCGGATTAGCAGACATGTTTTACCAAGGCAAAATTATAGATCCGTCTAAACAGACTTTGACGCATGTGCCAGAGCTATGCAGCCCCACTATGTCACCTTATATGACCCTGCCAGGAGGATCCCAATATACTACGCCTACACCTTTAAAAGGTCTGATGGGAAGAAGTGGGTCAGCACACCTTGGATGTATGGTCGCAGGTACACTAAATACATCCCAACTAAAGTGTTGGTTATTCATCTTTTAATCTGACACTTTTCTCCAAAGCGATTTCTAGTGTTAAGATACAATTATTCACCAGTTTTTACAGCTGGGTAATTTTTACTGGAGCAATTCAAAGTAAGTACCTTGCTCAAGTGTACTACAGTAGGAGTGAGATTTGAACCTGGGACCTTCAAGTGTGATATGGTGGCTCTGAAAACTACACTGCTCAGAGTGGCACTAGATATTGCAGTTAGGGTTTGGTGACATAAAGGAATGGCCTAGGAAGTCCAGGTAGTGAGGCACTACTCAAATTCCTCTTGTAAACTCATTATCAAGAGATGAATGGCTCTTGTTGACTTTGTGGCTCTCTGTCCAAGCTGGTTTTTGGGCTCTAGCAAGAGCGACATGGTGCCCCTCAGTCAAGGCCGCAATGGCTCACATATTGAGAACTCACAGGCAGTGTTGGAGGACTATGCCAATATTGTGTCATACAAGCGTGGTCAGCTCAATCCATAGAGACACATCAGCAGAGCCTTGAAGACAAGGCTGCCATCTATATCCTGACCAATGTGATGCGTCAGGATAAAGACTTCTACCACAATAATCAGTCTTATTATCAAGAGCAGATCCGCCTACAGCTGAACAACTGTTGCCGTGGGACAGCCTTCATGGTCACAGGCATCCCTACCTCTCGTAGCACTCTCCGCCGAAGCCATATGGATAGTGTGGCAGTACCCCGATACATGAGGTCAACCTACTGTTGCTCAGACTTTGACCTAGCATGTCCTTTGAGGTCCGTTACATGCTCCCCACATTTGCTGCCTACGGTCTAAATTATATAGTTGGTAACTCTGCTGGGGAACTTCAAGTTGATCGCCTTGAGGCTCTTATCAAACATGAACTGCCTGTGGAGTAGAACTTCCAATTCATCTACCAAGGCTGTGAGCCAGAGGTCTAAACCCTGCCAGAATTCAAGTGTGCACCTGAAGTCAAGTTTGTTTAATTATTTCTGTAATTATGAAGTAACTTTCAAGTAAGGATCAGACTTTGGGGGCTATGGATCCCAAGTTTCATCTCATAAATTCCTCTTAGCAAACTTCATGTAGTTATTTACACATCTGGCGTTCTCCTTTGGTTTAGTGGTCCCAAGCTACATGAGTAGTTAGTCCCTTCTCCTGAACTGTCCTTAGACTATTGTAACGATCCCGCATTACTGTTTTAGGAGGGAAACTCCTAAATGTAAATAGTTGCGTTGCGGGAAATAATGTTAAATGTGGGTGTGCAACCACTGGGGACACTTAGGGGGAAAGTGATGGGGTGACTGTGACTACCAGTGTGTTGGGGAGAGCATGGGGGCGCTAAACAGGCTGGGAAGGTTGGCTGTAGGTGCAGGTCCTAGAGGGAACGGGGTTCTTGGACCGAGAGCATTATTTCCCTGGTGATGGTGTTCAAATAAGTCGTTCGTGATGAACGATGCCTCTGCGTCCTTCTTCGCCCCATCCAAACCCACAGCACTGTGTGCCACAGTATTCTTCGGCCAAGGTGTCACCGGAGTGATGATGAGCCGTTACTGATTGCAGTTAAAACTTCTCACATTGTGATATTTCTTTTCACAGATTTCTCTTGTTCTTTTTTCATGGATTCAATGACTTACATAACACATACACACAAACACAGTGACAACCTGTAAAAGCTCTGCAACTAAGGTCCAAACACACAGCCCAGCACTTGTGAGGCAACAGAACTGCCCACTATGCCAATGTGGTGTCTAGAGGTAATGTCAGTTTTGATATATGCATTAAGCATGCAGCATGGTAACAAAGCGAGTAGCGCTGCTGTCTCACAGTGCCAAGGTGGTGTGATAGGACATGGGTTCGATCCCTGCTCAGTCTGTGTGGAGTTTGCATGTTCTCCCTGCATCTATGTGGGTTTCCTCTGGGTGCTCTGGTTTCCTCCCACAGTCCAAAGACAAGCTGTTCAGGTTCCCCCATAGTGTGTGTGTGTGACAGAGAGAGTGTGCTCCACTGATGTATGGATGAGTGACCCAGTGTAAGTTGTGTATCTAGCAGTGTAAGTCACCTTGGTAAATAAGATGTGTGGGCTGGTAACAATACATAGAGTTCACTGGAAGTCACTTTGAAGAAAAGCATCTGCTAAATAAATAAATGTAATTAATTATGTGATTTGGATATAGTGTGATGAGTAAATAGAGACACAGTTTACATAAAGCAAACTTTTGCAAGTGTGTTTTGGCAATAACACAATGAGTTTTCAGTAGGTACAGGGGGGCATGGTGGCACAGCGGGTTTGGCCGGGTCTTGCTCTCTGGCGGGTCTGGGGTTTAAGTCCTGCTTCGGGTGCTTTGCGATGGACTGGCATCCCGCCCTGGATGTGTCCCCTTGCACCCTGTGTTGCCAGGTTAGGCTCCAGCTCACTGCAACCCTGCTTTGGACAAGTGGCATCAGCAAATCTATGTGTGTGTATGTGTGTGTGTGTGTGTGTGTGTATGTGTGTGTGTGTGTGTCTGTGTGTGTGTCTGTGTTTTCAGTAGGTGATTATCGTACTTCATGTGCTCTGCCCCAACCTGTTTTTCCCACTGAAATTGTTATTTTTGCTTTGCAAAAAGGCATAATACATTTTCATAGAAACCCCACTATTGTTTTGCAGTAGAATTGACTATATGTATTCATGTGTGCACACATGAACAAAATAAAACGAATACTTAAATGTATATTCATACTGAGGACCTAATAAAGATAAAATCCACCCCTGAAGAAAAGCTTCCAGTTCTTAAAGGGATGAAGGAGCTGGAAAGCTGCTATTTCCATAATTTCAGTCACACTTTCTCACTTCCAGACTCCTGCAAGGTTAGGGTTCGACAAGGGATGAACCTGCCCGGAACATCTGAAGTGAAATTAATACCAAATGATCAGTAAATTAGCAAAAACTAATATTGCTGAATCAAAATGAACGTAAATCTAAAGTAAAATTGGTACTAGAACAATAGAGGAGTCTTCAGTGCTGAATGTGTCTACTGTAGTTTCTCATGGTGAATTACTCCTCCCAGTGATAAATGTGTGATGTGCTCCAGTGGGCCTGGAGTATCTTTCTCCTTCGGCTGATTTGCATGCCAGGCCCAGCAAACCAGGCTTTAGTAGGAGTTTATTGCTCAGAACAGGGACTATCACCAAGCGTGCCTCACGTCTCGTTCCCTTTCTCTCCCTGCAAGTATTCCTCACGTTTCTCTTTTGCTCCCTTCTCCAGTTCTCTAACTGCAAGTGTCTCTCCTCCTCCTTCTCTGCAGGTATCCCTTACATGTATCTTTCACGCACCCTGTAGGCTTCCCATCGTATTTCGCATTTGTTCTCTTTCTGGGAGTGACCTTTGTGCTGCTCCCTTGCTCTGCATTCCTTCATAATGGCTAAGCTGGCAGGCTTGCTCATTTGTCTGCAAGGCATACCCATCTTGCTGGTGGGGGCCAGTGTGTTGAGGTCCTTGCCTCCAGACTGCCAGGTGTTCCTCTTCAGGGGTGTTCCGCCGAAAGGCCTGCAGGATCCCACATTGAGGTACGTGTGCCAACAGTACCATGGCAAGCCACGCTTCCTCACTCTCTTTGACCCAATCGACCACATTCCTATCTACTCCGCATACATCTTCCAGAAGTCGGATGGCCTCAAGACGATGGACGCCCCCTGGATGTTCGAACCACAGGTACGCGCAAGGCCTTTTCTCGCGCTTGTGTTCACGCCTTCATTGAGTTTATACCCTCTGTGCTTCAGTTCTGCCGTGAAATTCATAAATCCGTGTAATTTTATTTGCACGTATACGTGAGATGTTTTATGATGCTACTTTACACTTTAACCCAGGGTGTCATGGGTAGCACTTTGCCACATGGTGTACCAAGCTGCTGTATTTCAAACTTCACAATGAGCTGTGTTGCAGAGGGTATCGTGTTGTACCACATTTACTTTACCAGTGACTTTCCTCAGCCTCTGTCATTTTCTGTACTGTATAGAGTAAACTGCAGTTTCCATTATTAAATAATAAATCAGTCAGACAGTCAGTCTATCTATCTATCTATCTATCTATCCAACATCCAGTGGAAGCAGTTCAACACTTGTGTCACTAATAATTATATACCCCTTTAGTTATGCATACATTTAGTCATGCTTTCACCTTCAGCCTTACATTTACAGCACTTTTTTTTTGAACACCTGAAGATTATCTGAGCATGGGTTGTTTTCATTTCCACAGGTTGTCGCTTTTATTATTCCACATTTTTCCATCTGACTGATCAGGTACACTCCCTCACCCAGCTTACTCTATGTGTCACCTCGACCCCATCCCCTAACTCCTACCCCTCTCCCACTGACCTTCATGAATCTTCCTGTGCTCCAGCTATCCTCCATCCTGGAGACAGCAGAGATGCAGCCCTTTGTGCAGGGCTACCATCACCAACTCCTGCATCGGACCCAGGCAGTGCTGGAGGACTATGCCAATGCTGTCGACTTTGAGCGTGGCCAGCTGAATCCCGACGAGCACCATAACAGCCCGGATGACAAGGCTGCCACTTACAGCCTGACCAATGTAGTGCCGGAGGCATCAGGCTTCCGAACCGGACCATGGCAGGAGTACGAGGACAACATTCGCCGGCGACTCAATAACTACTGCAGCGGCGTGTCCTATGTGGTGACGGGCATTACAGTGTCTGGTCGCATGATATGGCAAGATGGCAAGCCTCGCCTGGCAGTGCCAACACTCTTGTGGTCAGCCTACTGCTGCCCAGGCTACGATCACAACGCGCCGTCTGACGTGCACTACATGCTGCCTGCATATGCAGCATATATAGAGAACATGAAGAGCATCCACGGGGTAAAGGAGCTGTCCGTGCGAGAGCTGCAAGACTTCCTCAAGGACGTCACCTTTGTGGACAAAAGCTTCCAGATCTTCGTGGATGATTGTGACTCACCAGCTTAGGCTCCTGTACAGTCGACATCAGGGGCAAACCTATCTTAGGCATACCACAGTCAAATGCTCTCTGTACCTTATTTCTCTGAACCAGAATTATAGTTAATAACTGGTGTAAGCCCACACACAGCAGCACATCTATTCAAAGTAGGAGTACACTCTCCAGATTTGTGTAGCCTGAATCTGTGACCTGTGTTTTTCTTTAACAACAAGGGGAAGAACTGGCCTTTCTTTACCTGTTTCTTTTTCAGCAGCTTGCAATATGAAAATTAAAAAAAAAATGTATTATTTTTGTAGAACTAAAAGATTTTTCCAACTAAACTGCCCATTATGCTACATGTATTATTTGGCTCTTAAATGTTTTATCACTGTCACGTGTGTGAGGGATACAAATATTTGAGACAATCCTCCGTCCACTCATGTCCACTGACTGATAGTCAGTTGCCCCAGTTTCTCATTAATTTTATGTTTCTGCTACTTCAGAGGTAATCATTTTTTAAACCGGAAGATTTAAAGATTAAATCCAGCAGTTATAACATTCATTGCTGGTGATAGTGGGGCCTCGAGCAGAGAAGTCAGTATTCACTTTTTATCAAAGTTATGAAAATTTTTAATTAGATGGACATAAAATACTGTATATAATTAAACCCTAAGGGGGGCACTGTGGCGCAGTGGGTTTGATCAGGTCCTGCTCTTCAGTGGGTCTGGGCTTCAAGTCCTGCTTGGGGTCCCTTGCGAAGGACTGGTGTCCCATCCTCGGTGTGTCCCCTCCAGCCTTACGCCCTGTGTTGCCGGATTAGGCTCCAGCTCCCCGCAACCCCATACGGGACAAGCGGTTTCAGATGATGTGTGTGTGTCTGTAATTAAACACTTATTTTTCAACTGAAAATTGATACCAGACAATACCAAATAAACACAATATTAACAGAAGGAAGATGAGAATCAGACAATCTGTCATGGTAGCGCTGGATGAAGGATGGACTCAAGTGCAGAGTAAAGAGTTGCGAAGTTTAATAAATCCAAATCGTTATCCAAATTCAGGTCGTGGGACAGGCAATCGGCAAACGTCATACAGAGGACAAGACAAAGAGCGTGGTCAAGAACCAAAAGGCGAAGGTCGGTATCGGGCTGGGTTCACGGTAACTGCGTCATACTGGAAACAAGGGAGGCAAAACGAGGTTCCGCACCCTGGCTTCCTCGTTGTCCCTTTTTATGCTCGCTTCCATCAGGAAACGGCAGGTGTCGTCGATGAGTTGGGGGCGCAGGTCGTGACACAATCCTCAAAAGAATTTTACGTAAATTTAGGTAATAGAAAAATCCCAGCAACAATTTTAGAATCCATCCATCTATTCATGCAATTTCAAAAACCACTTGTTCTGGTCAAGGTCACGGTGATCCTGAGCGTATGACAGAAGTACTGGGTGAAGGACCGAGGGTGGTATACCCTGGACGGGACACCAGCCCATCACAAGGTAGCCACACACACAGTCAGTCACATGCAGTCACTCACCTATTAACACACTAAGGCTTTAATGCAAATTAGATTTAATTAAATCATTTGTGGCATACAGAAGCATAGGCCACACCCTCATCCTGGATTATCAGATGATCACCTTAGTGGGAGATGAGGCTCAAGTACAGCTAAAGAATTTAAAGGACTTGATGGGAAAAAAAAGAAGCAACTTGAGTGTGGAACCATGCAGAAGAAAAGTGTAGTTTATGTTTGATTAAGCTGTGGCTATCGCACTGTTTGTTTCAATAAACCCCCAGAAGTCCACTCTGAACCATCTCATGCCCAGTCATTGTCTTAACTCAGCACACAGCTGCATGTTACATAATTAACTTATTATAAGTTTTTTCTATTATGGAGTTTGTAGGATATATGAGGAGGTATTAATATGGAATATTATTGTGCTGTTTTTATACTGAGAGAACATATTGTATTTGTATTTGATGGGCTCCAGGAACTGACTGGAGTAGAGATCATAAGAAATGTTTATATACATTTTCTTTTTTTGATTAACAGAATAGCACTGGGTTACAGCAATACAGAGACAGATTCAATACATAAAAAACATAAATACATCCTCAAAACTCATACAGTATTTGATAGGTGTCATAGATGTGTTCACATATTACTACCTAAGGATCCAAAAAAACTGTCCAGATATTCTGATATTTTACTATCATCATGCAGATTAGACATTAATTATTTTTTGGTCATCAACATATTGCATTTACAGAGGGAACAACAGGTATAGACTGTATCAAAAAAATTCTTTTTCCTCGGCAACATTTGTATATTTTTTATTTCTTAAATGTTTACCATGGTCCATTTTGTTTGCACCTCCACTCCTTATATCGCTTTAGTCAATGCATCCCTTTGGTATTTGTACTTCTGCACAACCTGTCCTCATGAGTGCCTCCACCGGCCTCACAACCACCCTTTTTTCTCTTCACCTTCAGTGCTCTGTCACTCAGCAGGGACACTGGTCACACACTAACTCCTCTGTACCGATAAGGTCCACACCAGCACAGCCTTGCTCTCAGAACCTACCTCCCCAGCGCATTTCTGAAGAACCTTTGTTTCCTCCTGCACCACAGTGATTGATAAAGCCCTACTTTTCATAACCAGGCATCTGCCTAGGTGGAGCAGCAGGTATGTGAGCAGGCAGATAATGCAGGACAGTTTTGAAACCTTTTCAGTGTTAACACTTTGCTTTGGGGTGGGACGGTGTTTATTCGTCTCACATTGCTCAGCTCACATTGTTTCGCACGCACACACTCTGCACAACTACTGGCAAAAGCCACCATAACTCCATCCAATGATTTAACCATTTATACCGCTGGGTCTTTTTCACTGTATCAGTTCAGGTTAAGCATCTTGATCAAGGGTAATAGGAGAGGAGGGGGGATTCAAACCCAAAACTTTTCAATGGGAAGATGACAGCTCCAACTATTAAACAGCCTACTGCCCCCAAAAATGGTGGGAGGAATGATCCAAATGAGTCAGAGCTACTTGCATCCAGTTGTCTGAAAAGACCACCACACACACACTTGTCCCATACAGGGTCACAGGGAACTGGAGCCTACCCAGTAACACAGGGCATAAGGCCAGAGGGGGAGGGGACACACCCAGGACAGGATGGCAGTCCATCACAAGGCACCCCAAGCAGGGCTTGAACCCCAGACCTACCGGACAGTAGGACCATGGTCCAACCCACTGTGCCATCGCACCCCTCCACCAGAGACCACAATATTCATATTGAAGCCATGTCCCACAAACCCCCCTCATCCAGGTGCTGGGGTAGGTACCTCCTGTGTGCGGCCCATCTCCATGTGACCAGAACGAGCCACAGAGTACTTTGCATACACAGTCAGCAAGCCTTAAATTCACTTTGCAGGACAGCGCTGTCATTGTGCTGCATCTCCTTCAGCTGCTCACAGACACTCTTGAACGCTCGCTTTACCGTGTCCCAGATCCCGTGTCCTCCGTCGCACCGGTCACCATGCAGCCCTTGCTAGGCAGCCTGCTTCTCAGTGCAGTGGTGGTCCATGCCACTGTGGTGGAGGACTTCAACCATGTTGAGCGCTGCAAGGACTCACTATACATGGGCACACCACCCCGCGGCATCATTTCTACCACGCTGAAGAAGATCTGCCAGCGCTATGCTGACAAGCCTCGGTACGCAACGCTGTACGACTCAAAGCAGCGTATCCCCATCTACTCAGCTTACACCTTCAAGAAGACAGAGGGGGACCGCCGGGTTGACTACCCCTGGATGTATGAGCCGCAGGTGAAGTATCTTCAGTGGAGATTCAATTGCCTTTCTAAGTGCTTCTCTGAAGACTGCGCTGTAGACGTCACGCTATAGATTTATGACTGATTGTTGTTTTTGCTTTTTAAACGATTTCGCTGCGATACTTTGGTATCCTTTCTCAGTTATTGATAGTTAATTCAGATGTCAGTGCTGGTTCTGTCCCTGTAAATTGCTTTGGAAAAAGGCATCAGATAAAGAAAAAAGAGTAATAGGATGAATGTTGTATTAGATTATATCCAGAAAAGTCATTGTTATTGATGCCCTTGTTTTACTTCACCAACGTATCATGTAAGCTTGAGTATATCAGAACCAGCACTTAACACATCTGAAAAGGCATTTTGTTGAGGGCAAGCAGACAGGCAAAGATATGGTACTGTGCAAAAGTATTAAGCACTTAGACGTTTCACAAAAATATTTGTTTCAGACAGTTATTTAATGTTTTCTGCATTGGTGTCAATGGGAAAGAGCATATTTTAGATTTCCAAGCATTCGTTTTTGCAAAAAGTTACTGTATTACAGTAAGGGTTTTATATGTTGTTGAAGAAAGTAAAATAGTAATAAACCATTTAGCTGATGCTTTTCTCCAATGCAACTTACAATTATTACAATCAGTTACCCATTTATACAGCAGGGTAATAGTACCAGAGCAATTTAGGGTAAGTAGCTTGCAGAAGGGTACTACAGCCCAAGGTGGGGATTGAACCTGCAACCTTTAGGTCTAAAGGCAGGCACGCTAACCACCACACAACCAGCTGTGCCGAAGAAAGAACTTGGGGTGTTGGTATGGCACACTGATTAAGTGAGGCAGAAACAGCTGTATAGAGGCAATAAAATTGGGCGAGGGACAAAAGTACTGAAAATATGAGGTTTTGTCAAATGTAGCAGTTTAATTCACAGATCTTACACCATGGCAAGAGTGAGTATAGCAACAAGACACAAGGTGGTCATCCTCGGGACAAGCGTTTGTTGATGACGGATGGTTACTGAGCTTTGTAGGAAGTTTATTAATTAAGATAATAAATATATTATTACTATATATAATAATAATTAATAAAAATCATTATTTTGGAATCATTATCACTTTACAGCTTTTTTCTCCAAGTGCCTAAAACTTTTGCACAGTACTGTACATGTATACAGTGTCTTTATAACCAGAAAGATATGAGCAGAACCTGAAAATGTATCTTTGATCATTTCTCAGTTTCCATCCTGTACTTGCATTTTTTTGTCAAATTACTCCAGATCCTTTGTCCTTCTATAAGCTGTGAATGATTTTTTTATCCATGGCACGGTTCACTGACCCACCGCTCCCTGCACTGCTCCTGCTCTTTGTCCCTCAGCTCGCAGAAATTGATGGGGACGGGAACATGCAACCCTTCCCGCAGGGATATCTCCACATGAAGTTCGAGGACAGCCAGGCAGTCCTGGAGGACTACTCCAATGTTGTCATGTACGAACGTGGCCACCTGAACCCAGACCAGCACCAGTCCGATCCCCATGACAGAGCTGCTACCTACACGCTGACCAACGTGGTGCCCCAAGTCCGTGAGTTCAACATCGGCCCATGGAGGGAACACGAGGAGCGCATCCGTATCCGGCTCAATAACTACTGCCGCGGGGTGGCCTTCATCGTCACCGGAGTTACCACGGCAGGACACATGATCCGTCGGCATAACCAGGACCGAGTGGCAATCCCTGAGGAAATGTGGTCAGCCTACTGCTGTACCGAGTACGACCGCAATGCTCCTCATGATGTCCGCATATTCTTCCCCTCTCACGCAGCCCTGGCCAAGAATGCCAAGGAACAGAACGCCGTCCATGAGCTCTCAGTGCAGGACCTAGAGATCTACCTGAAGAACAAAATGGCAGTGGACCAGAACCTCCAGATCTTCTATGACAATTGCATCTCCCCCTCCCCTCTTCCACAGTACCTGCACCACACCATTTGAGGGAGTGCTCCAAACTGGCCCTTGCATTGCCCCGAAATTAGTTTTAATGCCTTTTGAAGCTCTTCTTCCTCCCTATTTAGCCAGCATGATATTTTAAACATTGTTTTGCTTTAGTGTGATGGAAATATCTTACTTTAAAATTGTCACATCTCCCAAGCTGTAAACATGGCATGACTTTGGTGCAGAAAAGAATTAAAACTTTTTTCTTTTCCGGAATAATAGTTTATAACAAGTTACCTGTATCCAGATATAGATGTAAGGCCACAATGTATGTCTAGAATACAAATGATGTGATGTCATCAACAAGACAATGTGCCAGTAAAGATGGAGTAAATAAAACAGAATGTACAATTAAATTATGATTCATTTAATTTCTTTTACTTGAAAAGAAACAGTCGTTTCAGAAATTCTGTTACTGAAAACGTCCCTGTTTCAGTTTTTACTGAATTCAGCAAAATTTTAACAGTAGTTTTTCATGCAGGTGCACAAGGAGGAGGGTATCACAATTCATAAACACACACAACAAACCACAAACCCACTTTGAGCTGGGCTGTGTGTGAAGATCTGACATTGATCCATAAGCCTGCTCTCTACTTCGCTTTCATAGCGGAGAGGAAATCTCTTATTGCACCGTGAAGGGCAAAGGGATTTAACGAGGGTGCATAATTAGCTTAAACGTCTTTTACAAACATTATAAATTAAAACTGAAAAACATTACTGAAGTCTTTTCTCCTTCAATTTGACTGCGACCTCAATTTGCATGTTTCATTTTTTTGCTTTCACTGATACTCTGGGTGAGCAAATGTTATCAGGTGTTCCTTTTGTCGGTAGCAGGAGGAGGGCTGTTGGGTTCATATCTTTTCCATTCAAACGACATGTGATCAGCAGTAGTGGCTGTGCAGCGCCTGAGCTGTTTCGCGTTGCACTCCACCAGCAAGCTGCATCACTGAGGGACACTAAGGCTCTGTGTCTTTGGATTACACTGGAAACAAGGTACTGCTACACCACTAATAAACTACATCAGTGCACTGCATCACCGACAGGTACATCCCTATCATGCTGGACCACTGGTTTAACAGTACTATCATGTACTACACATTTATTCATTTCGCAGATGCTTTTCTCCAGAACAACTTCCAGTGAACTCCATGTAGTGTTACCAGGCCACACACCTTATTGACCAAGGTGACTTACACTGCTAGATACACTACTTACACTGGGTCACTCATCCATACATCAGTGGAACACACACACACTCTCTGGGTGAACCTGAACAACATGTCTTTGGACAATGGGAGGAAACCCACACAGACACAGGGAGAACACATAAACTCCACACTGACCAAGCCAGAATTGAACCCATGTCCTCTCACACCACCCAGATGCTCTGAGAGAGCAGTGCTACTCACTGTGCCACCCACCACTAACCATTATACCACTACCAAGCTTCACTTGTGCTATACTAGTGCTCTACAGTAAACTGCATCACTGTGCAACATCACCAGCAAGCTTCTTTCACCCATCTGGTTACCCTCACTTGCTCATGTGACACATTTTCCTGCTGGATGTCTTAAACTATTCCCAACTGCACTGAGTGAGCTTCATCAGCGTATAGGACACAGGACAGCTGGGAGTGTAGTGGTTAGAGCTGCTGTTGCATTTGAACCTGAAGGTCGCAGGTTCAGATCACGCCTCTAGCTGTAGTACCCTTGAGCAAGTTACTTACCCTAAGTTGCTTTAGAAAATATACTCAGCTGCATGAAGGAAGGGGGTGCAGTGGCACAACAGGTTTGGCTGGGTCTTGCACCCTGGTGGGTCTGGGGTTCAAGTCCTGCTTGGGGTGCCTTGTGAGAGACTAGCACCCTGTTCTGGGTATGTCCCCTCCAGCCCCATGCCCTGTGTTGCCAGGTTGGGCTCTGGCTTGCCACAACTCTACTTGGAACAAGTGGTTTTAGTGTGTGTGTGTGTGTGTGTGTGTGTGTGTGTGTGTGTGTATGTATGAAAGGATAAATAATTGTAAGTAGCTTTAGAGAAAAGTGTCAGGTGAATGCAATGGATCCTCCTGTGTTTCCCAGCAGAGGGCAGAATAAACCCTTTCTTTACATGCATTTTTTTTCCCCCTTATGCTTTTTCTCCAAAGTAATTTAAATTTGCATTTATTCGCTTAGCTGAAACTTTTTTCTCAAAAATGGTTAACTCATTCATGCAGCTAGGCAAACTCCACACAGACTGAGCTGGGCTCAAACTCACAGCCTCCCACACCACCCAGGTGCTATGAGAAAAGAGCACTACTCGCCGTGCCACTATGCCACCAACGCTAGTAAAAAAATAACCACATGTTTACAAGCACTGCTGGAACACTGCGTATCAGTTAATTCTTCAATTCTTTGTGTATAACTACAGTATTAATGGATCCAGGTCACTGTAGGGCCACTCTAATACGAGCACAACCGAGCCAAAAGGCCAAGGGAGTTTCAGATTAGTGTTACAAAATGTGGTGATCCACTCCATCATAATTTCACTGAAGTTCTCATTGCTAAGGAAATATGGAAGCAGGTGACACAGCGATTAAGGACACAGTGGTCTCCATGTCCTTCACCTGCACACGTGTGTGTGGCATTATATGTGTCTTGTGAAGGCAAGCTGAGTTCATGTGGGGTATGAGGGGTACTATCTGTGTGGGGTCATGTGGACGCAAGATCCCGTTTGCAGCCTACAAGTTGTACCTTCACCTGCCTTCTACCCCACCCCCATCCCCGTTTGTTTGGGGTCATACTGCAATCTGATTTCCCCACACTCACTCCCATGGGGGTCACCACCCCTCCTGGTGGAGCTCAACGCGTGCTCTGCTGCACGTACCCATCTCTACACAGTTTTTCTTTGGCGTACGTACAAGCTGGCTCAGACAGAGTAAACAACTCCACACGCTTACACACAGGCTGGCCGAGGCAAACAGCTCCACAGACGCAGGCACGTGCACACAATGCACAACCACGGTGTCAGATGCACGCATACATGCAGTAGCATTAGAACAAAAATGAAGGTGCATAGGAAGCATGCAAGTATTTCTTCTAAAAATTAGGAGAATTACACTGTGTACCTCACACACACACACACACAGTCTGAAACTGCTCAGCCCGAGTGGGGTCGCAGCAAGCCAGAGCCTAACCGAGCAACACAGGGTGCAAGGCTGGAAGGGGAGGGACAGACCTAGGGGGGGACACGAGTCCACCACAGGGCACCCCAAGCAAGTCTCAAACCCCAGAGCAGGCCTTGAACCCCAGTGCAAGCCCCGGGCAAAATCCGCTGCGCTACCGCGCCCCCTACTGTGCACCTCTTGCCATGGTACTGTGGTATTGTATTTAGCGAGCTGAAGCAGCCTGCAGTTCCGCATCCAGCCACTAGTTAGCAGTAAAACGTACCCAAAGAGAAGAGGAGTGCGAAGCACCGTTGAATCATTTTTTTTATTTCAACACCAAAACAAAAATTTAAACATGACTACAGCAATAAAGAACAAAACTGTGAAAAGGCATGTATATAACTCTAATCACATTGTTGGTCAGGGTTAAATTCACGCATATTCCAAACAAGTTATACAATTCAATATAGCCTAATAAGATTTCAGTGGTTCATTTTGTAAAGTTTTAACATATATTGTTTCAATTCAGTTTTCAGAAGAGTAAGGTTTATCATTTGACCATATTTGCCAAAACTTATACGCAGGTTTACGAAAAAGCACATTTTTTGATTAATGCCGTTTCACTTAAACACAAGGAAAACATCTTATGTGAGAAATTCACATTTACTGTCAGGTGTATTGACAGTAAATTAACGCATAATTAAATTTCTTCTCAGAAATATGGATACCATTTAATGATGGGTCATGTGAAGCATTAAATTATATAGCTCACGCCTCTTGTTTTTGAGCGCAATCCAGAATATGAATATCGCATATCACGCTACTCATGCCATGGCATAAAATCAATGAATCGACTGTTTTAAACGAGCACAGCTTAGCGGATATATTTTATTTTCAGTGATTTAAGCTTTAATTTCAGCGTGGCTTGAAGTTAATAAAAATGCTGTTCCCGCCATCAGTTTGTCGCTGCCTCAATAAGGAGATAAACGGGCGATTATCTTTCAAAGTTTTGTGCGGGGATCGGCGACAGACACCCCCCCCCCCCCTTCCCCAAGTCGTCGTCCCCCCCCCCCCCCCCCCCGCGATCGCGCAGTGGCACGAGGTGCTCTTTTCTCCTCGCGCCGAGTCGGACCGAGACACGTGCCGGAACGATCAATATTCACGCCAAGTGTTTTAAAAATGCAGCTCCTCTTCGCGAATGTCTTCAGGTACAGGTGAGGCTGACTGCAACCCGGCGTTGACGGCTGAAGTCGCGTGTCGGCGCAGGTGGGAAGTGATTTATTGATCGGCGTCAGTACGGCTGTTCTGGTAACGGGACAGGGCTGAAAAAGAGCTGTAAATGACCGGAGACGTCTGCAAGTAGCGGGTTGTCAGGCGTGGTGTGGTGTCGGTGAGTGATCTGGAGATATTATGGGGATTTAAAAAAAAAAAAAAAAAAATCATTATGATAAATGTGACCATGTATCATGAAGGCATGAGATGTAATTGTGCAGTCATTGCGATGTTCAGTGCTCCACAGCAGCCATTCCTGCAAGTTTCAATGATGTTCAAAATACACCTCACATCAATACACATGAAAAAAAAACAAAAAAAAAAAAAAAAAACCACAGGATTTTGATTATGATTCATTGGGGGAACTTTAACTTCTGCTTCAGAATGTGTGTTATGCAGAGCATGTTTTGGATCAGTCTGATTTTAAATGCTCTTTGAAAGAGAAACTTTAGGTTTTTCATCAGTTGTGTTTTTCTGCGTTTTGGCACAAAGTTTTGCTACCCTACCACAGAAAGGTGCACCCAACACTTTTCTGACCGACTTCTCTTTGCTTGGCTGTTTCGAAGCAGTTCTGAAGGTTAGAATTCATTTTGAAGTAACTCGCCTTGGGCAAACGTGTCAGCGGAATGAATAAATTGTGTGGTTGTGGTTAAGCACTTTGATCACACAGCCAAAAAAAATCGAATACGCTAGATATATGCCACGTACCCCCATAAGAAGCTGCGTCTTGAGTGTCCACAGAGTACAGGTCCATGGCCACTCTGGGTTGTGCACTTGATAAGGTTTAAGGCAGTCTTCCAATAACCGTGCAATAAACTGCTGCTCTATAGGTCTGCATTGTCATATAGTTGGTCTAAGACCTGACGATGAGCCTCTTTACATTGCTGTTTGATGAGAATCATTCTACCCATGAGAAAAACACGAAAACCCTAAGAAAGTGTAGGCAAAGCACTAAGCTTCCAAGGTCCCTCAGCAGGATGTCACGTCACTTGTAGTCCGTGTTGATCAATGACTTTTGATATCTGGCAGCATCGGTGTTTCCTGTATGTGGAAAGGTATTCAGCAAGTACAAAGGTATTAGCAGCATCCTGTCAGCCAGTCTCCTGCGCAGGCTAACCAAGCTGACTGCCCAGGCTGGCTCTCCTCACAGTGTGATCTGTGTGGAACTCTCTACACCAAGCTTGCCAAGTTCACCCCTGGGGGTAGTCCAGCACAGAAATAGAGGACGGGAGGTGAGAAGGTAAATAAAAAATTGGCGGTTAGTACAGAAAACTGCCCTTTTACCTTTTAGTTTCAGCCAAGTTCCTTGTTTAGTCACACAGTGGCCTACAGTCTTGGGTTGCATTAGTGCATATACCATTCTCTGAGATTATCTCTGCATGGTAGTGTGCAGAACAGAAATAAAAATCATTGCCCCGTTCATGTGACCATGCATCGAGCACGCAGCATGCCTTTCTATGATTATATAGGACCGTAGTAAATTACCATGCATGTATCATCAATGTGTGTGACTCTCATGTATGTGACTTCCTGACCTGGGCACGAAATTTGATTTTAGAAATGTGCAGGACGTATAGGAACTAAATGCAGACATACGTTGTCATAGGACTTGTTGCTGTGCTGCTGATTGTGCTGGAGTGGACTCGCTCAGGAATGCCTTCAGTTCTGAAGCCTGTCTGCGACCCACGTGTCCTGGACCGCTTCATCAGGGAGGCTCAAGATACAGAAGTTGCCATGGTGAGGTTATGCCTAAGCTCCGTTATTGCCAGAGCACTTGACTGCAGTTGAATTTACATGCAATAAATCTCATCTGCCTTCTTGTCACAGCAGGCCTGCAGAAGAGAGTGTGCTCTGTCTCTGTCACTCACTGTTCCTCTGACAAGTGTTGACTTTGTTGCCTGGGATAAGAAAAATGTAAGTCAGCTCCTGCCAGAATATTTGAAAAGGGCCCTGATGTTGCATTGGTCATATGTGATAATCCATAGATGTGTATGCCATTTACTGTGGTGTATCCATAGGTCCAGGAGCAAGCTCAGGAGGTCCAGTCAGGTCTGTGGTTGCTGGGCAAGGCCATTGATGTGGTCCGGGCTTCGGTCTCAAACACAGCACTGCAAAGTATGCTGGATAACAGCTACAGTAACATACACAGCATCAGACAAGTGATTCGCACCCTTAACATACAGGTAAGCTGTGGGCAAGGCCTAGCTGGTCAATGGAGTAGACAAGGCATTTTGAACAAGTTGGCATACAGGGAATCTCAGGATGTGATCACAGTATAGAGAGTAATAGTTACAGTATGTGAAAGTGACATTCCTCATGCCTATTCAGCCTTAGTAAATGAATCTCTGCTAGAAAAAATGGTAGCAGATTATGAGAAGAAAGTTGCAGAGGCTGTGAAACTGTAATTCATGTTTATACATTTAGCTGATGCTTTTCTCCAAAGCAATGTGCAGTGTTAAGATACTTCCAGTTATTTACTCATTTATGCAGCTGGGTGGGGGGGGTGTGGTGGCACAGCAGGTTTGGCTCAGGACTGCTCTCTGGGGCATCTGGGGTTCGAGCCTTGCTTGGGGTGCCTTGCGGTGGACTGGCGTCCTGTCCGGGGTGCGTCCCCTCCCCCTCCAACCTTGTGCCCCATGTTGCCGTGACCTCACTCGGGACATGGGGTTGTACCCATTGCGTGCATAACTGGGTAATTTTCACTGGAGCAATCCGGGGTAAGTACCTTGCTCAAGGGTGCTACACCTGAAGGTGGGAATTGAATCTGTGACCCTTGGGTCCAAAGGCAGTAGCTCTATCCACTACACTACCAGCTGTCTGCCTGCAGTTAATACAGTCTCTGCCCACCTAACTTCAGGGTTAAGACCCAAAGTGCTGGTGGTAACTGCTCTTGTCTGCTACCCATACGATTGTTGGACATTCCCTCTCCTATGGATGGAAACATTTTACTTAGACAGTTGGGACATGGAAAAATACAGCTATTTTAATATAGAATGTTGAAATAACACATTACATATTGTGCCAGAGTTGTAAAATGAATTTAAAAGACTAAAATTTCAGTGGCACACAGGCACATGGCCACACACACATAGTTTGTATTGTACTGATGAAGGACAGGAGTCATTGCGCTGCGAAGCTCAGGCTGTTGTTGATGTGGTTGCCGCCAAAAGATCCTGTCTTGTGTTCCCTTATGTTCTTGTTGCACTATTTGTATTGTGTCTGTAATAAAAAATCTCCATAATTCCACCCCATATCTCACACCTGATCGCTCCCCAAATCCTGCATACCCAGTGTGTCACGATATTTTAAAATAAAATGGAATAATTTCTTTCCTTTATCCATGACATCATTTGATGCAGAACATACACAATATACAGTATTTGAGTATAATAAAATATATTATTGCAGTACCCACTATTATTTTGACTGCAGTTTTGTTTTCTGCCTACCAAAAATACCAAAAACTAGGAAAACTTACCATCTTTATTTAACATTAGGTATGCATTAATGGCAAATAATGTGCAATTGCAAATAATTAATAAAAATTGCTATTTATTCCTCATACAGATGTAAACAATGCCAATGCACAAGCCGTGCTGCATGCGTGGAGTCCCGTATTATTATTAGGTCATGGTTTGATACAAGGTGTAATTTTAATGAAAATGTGTCTATGAGCACAGTTCCTAAAGTGATCATTAGTGAACATGGTCCAAAGATGCATGGTCTAATGCAAAGATGCATGTCTATGTATAATAATGCATATGCGATGATTACCTGATTAGCACCATGATACCATGGTGCTAATCAGGTAATCATTACATATGTGTTATTAATTAGTTGCAGAACTAGGTACTTTACTGTTTAGTGATTGGAGTAATGAATCCCAAGTGAACCTTCTGTTGTACTTGTCGCATTCTTTTTTTAAATGCCCAGCTGTTGTATTACATATGTTGTAAAATTTGCTGTTTCAAACTATCAGCTGAGCCATAGATGCAGGAAGGGGAGAAATGGGAGGTAAGATACTCCCCCAGTGTTCAACAAGCCTGATTTTTCTCCTCTGTATTTTTGCACAACTCCATTGAGGACCATCGCTAATATTTTCGGTCCTCCGAACGCATTCTTACCCCACCAGGCTGAACATATGAAATACACGGTACAATCTGTACCTTCTGAGGTGTATCGGCTTGAGTCTTATCCCAGAAAGGTGTCCCAGACTATTACGCGATGACTGTAGACACCTGGCAACCCACTTGCGGAACTGGCTTACAGACGAAGGACGCGCTTAGGATACTTTGCGTTTACATTTGTTCGTTTTGCAGATGTTTTTCTCCAAAGCGACGTACATCTCAGAGTTCACGCTATGAGAAAAATGTGCCTGGTGCCCACAGAGGGGCCCACGCTGAGCAAACGACTGGAGCCACGTTAGCTATTAACAGACATGTCCACTAACCCCGCTACTCCATGCTGTTTGCTGAGTGGGCTACCAGTCAGCCTTCTTCTCAGTACTGTGTGCATTTCCAGGACCTTAGCGTTCACGGTCCACGTCTGGAACCGAGCGATAACGTGTGATTTATTCTGCCGCTGACTCTCTCTAAATCCAGTGTCCTCCTTGTCCCCAGGACTGGTCCCCTTCCCCTACTGAGTCAGCCAGTTTGGACACCCGGCAGGTATCATCCACACCCGAACTCTTCCGTGTCCAAACCAACTTCCTGAGGGGCAAAGTTCGCCTACTTCTGTCCCACGCACCAGCGTGCCACAGGAGCAGCAGCTGACCGGACCTGCAAGGTGTAGGAAGGGTTCTGATTACAGCAAACAATCCAGGGGAGAGGACACGGTGTACTGAACCTCACCATTATTACCTCGTATAACAAAACGGATCAAAGCCATAACTCGAAGGGGCGGGGGGACACGTCCCCTTGTGCTCCAGCAAGCCTGCATCTGACTATTGCACTACCTTCTATTGTAATTTTTTTGTTAACTGAATGGATTCCATCCACAGTTGACAATCCAGCCAAAACTGGAGGAAGCCAGAGACCAAACTCCCAAAATTCCATCAAACCTCACTTTCCCAAATGCATCTGCCACATCTAGTTGTGGGACATATACACACTACATACAGAGATGTCAGGAAAAAACCTTTTTCATACATGTGTGTCTGCCTTTGTAGTATGTTGTATGAGATTTCTGAAAAATTATTTTTATTTTTGTACATTTCAGTCTCCCTTTCTCATTGTGTAAAAGACTTAAATGTTTATTGATGTGAGTGTCTTTCATGGTCGAAGCCATACCTTTGGTGGATGTGAATAGGTGTGTGTGTGTGTGTCTGCATGTGTATGTGTCGAGTATTAACAAGAGGAATCAGAAGGGTAGAAACGAAGGGGTTAAGAAGCAGAATGTGGGTTCAAAATGTGTCAGATGCCAGTAAGTGCAGTAACCCTGCTGATGTACTAAAGATGTTTTACCTTTTCAGGATAAGTACAGCTACATGACTTCTTGAAATGTCTAAATAATGATGTTCCTTTAGATATGTCTTCTCAGTAGTTGGTTGTGAACAATAATAATTACAGGTAATGGTCTTCCTTAGAAGACAGTGTATGCCTGAGCTATATATCACATCAGCAATTGAGACCCTTCTACGCAATGTGCCACAGAAGGGAAACAAAGTAGGAAAAAAGGAAATGCTGTGTGGAGCAGGCTGTGGGCTTCAGTAGTTATAAACTGAAAAGCAGTGATTGAAATATTCAATGAGAAAGAGAGAATGCATGCAGGAGCCCTGAGAGGCACTGCTTATTCTGAAATGTTATCAGTGAGTGTTCTTTGCATGCACATGAAGGTCCATGTGCTTCTCTGTAAAACTTGTGCAAGAAAGGTAACAAACATTGATCAGTTTGTAGATGAACCCCAAGCCTTTTTCTCAGTAGCTAGAAAGGTCATCCACTTTCACATAAGGCGGCTTACGTTTAATGAAAATGAGTCTGTTTCAGCATTACTTTTTAAATGAGTGTTTTTACAGATGTGCACTTATTTAAGGATATTTATAGTTTAGTTATGGCAGGTTTTATATTACAATAAATACTCAGAAAATTGGACATCTTGTAATTATTCACATATTGCTCCACGTAGCAACATCACTCCTGTTTCCTCTGCAGCATGTTTTCAGCATACCACTTTTTACTTCTATTCATGGTGTTTGTTACCATTGCCCCTTTTCCCAATTACGTTACTTATGTAGCAAATCTTCCAGATATTTTTGTCTTATGTACATGCTCTTAAAAGTCAAGCATATTAAGTTCTATGGAACTAATTCAGTTTAACACTTGGGGGGAAAAAAATGCATTCAATGCATTAAACATAGTCAATGTATTTAACTTAAAAGTGCATAGATCTGTTTAAACTATAGAAAGCTAACTTTCTAATATTTGGTAGTTAATATTAGTGACATATGATTGCACTTTGACAACCACATACTGCATTAAACTGTAACAGACCCTCAACCTAACTCTTCTTGGACTTTCCTGCCATCTAAAGGGCAAATCAGCCACATCTCACCTGACGGTACAGTCTTCCCCATACAACCAGAACTCATAAAGAGAACTGGAACATACAAGAGAATATTCTGCACCCTAAATTTTGTAAAAAGAGCTAAAATAACACTACCATTCATTGTAAAAATGAGCCCTACAGCACAAACATTTAAAGAAAGTTGAAACGGCACAGGAAAGCCTTAACTATTTCAGATCTGAAGTGAAAACACAGAATTCTCTTGCAAGGCAAGAACATTATAAATGTCCAGCTGTGTGACTTCTACTCATTTATAAAAAAATGAGTTACAAAAAAGCAGAATGGGGTTACAAGTGATCACAGTAATTACATTACTAGAACTGTAATGTGAAGTAATGTTCTGATACTCTGGCTTTATCCAAAAATCTGGAATTTAGCAGGTTTAAAAAATAGAGGGGTGAACTTTTTGCTTGGAAACCTGTTATTTTCATTTATATTAATGGTAATGAAGATTTCATTTTACAAGAATGGACCCTACAAGAAAATTTTCATTATGTAAGGGAAGCCTGCATGTATATCACAAGAGTGATGGACTAAGCAAGTTAAAGAATTCACTTACACTTTATTAATGTACTTCTTGCAAAGCCACACCTATCACCCCATCAAAACATAAAAAAAAAATACATCCCAGGAAAAAGCTTCTCATTAGTGTTGGTATTGACCTGTTAATTTTATTAAAGACAGGATCTATGAAAGCTAAATAAACACCAATAAAATTTAGCTACCTAGACTGATTAAATTTTCAAACACTAAAATCCATACTCTGCATCAACATGCATGCATTTATGGCTCATTATATATTAAACTGCATCTAAGGGGGCTAGGGTGAAATTTTCATGAAGCTAAATTAGTTAAACCCTGAAAAACAGTCTCTTGTCTACAAACCAGTTGCAACTTTCTGGTTAAAAATAAACAGAGAAAACATTAAACTGCTCCTAAAGTTAAAAATCCCATAAACATTCAAAAACTTCACTGTGTTACAATCACTCTCTCAAGCATGCAACATCTAACAAAGATCAATGAGAAAAATTAAGACTTCACATCTTACATGTCAAACAGTAAAGGGCATGCAATGCCAGTGTGACAATTCCACATAACGCCACATTTCACCTGTTTATTACTTATTGACAGACAACTGCTGTCCATCCAGAAGAATTTGCATTGGGACTCTTCTTGGTGTATTCATATTTGCAGTAAAGGTTTATCAGTCTGAGGTCAGACAGGCCCAAGCAGTCTCCAGAATAATACCAGCCAGCAAACTCACTGTGGGTAGAACACCTTGATGTGGATGGCAGAGTTGTTACGAGTGCGAGTTAACGTCTCCCCTTCATCAGGGTCCTCAGGCTCCAGGTCATCCACAAGCTCTACAGTGGAGGTATTGGCAGCCAGCTGCAGCGCCCCCTGGCTGCATGCCTGAAGCTGCAAAGCAATATTTATGGCCCGACTGATCGCTAGCCCCAGTCCATGAATACAGATCTCTCTGGGGCCTGGTCCAGCTGAATCCAAGAGCTTCTGGCAGCGTGCCAGCTGGGCACGGAAGTCTGTTTTCATGTTAACGTAGACATCGTTACGGCGTCGAGGCAGCTTCCTGGGCAGCCGTTTGCGCAGGGTGAACTCCACAGGATCCATGTCCATTGCTGAGCCCCCTGCTACACCTGGCAGTGACTGAGACTGTGACAGGGACACAGCACCACAGGACTCTGACATTCTCCTGATGGAATGGGCACATAATGAAATGAAAACACATGAAAAAAGTATTTATCTGAATCAAGGTACAACATTTCAAGAGCTGGACATACACACTACATGCTAAGCTGCTCCTTAGGGTTACAGCATGGCATCACTTGGGACTCAGATCATAAATCAAGTCAAGCTCTTTGCACCTGCTGTCCTAGCTACAATAAAGATTTGTACAAAAACAGAAACATATATAGATAAGTACTCCAGACACTAGGTCAACACTAGAGGACTAAGTAGTTTGGATATGAAAAAGAACTGCATTGAGGTAAATTTGTTTTAAGAGTCGGTAGCATAGCAGTTAAGGATATGCACTCATACCCTGAAAGTTACCATTTCAAGCCACATTTACATTATTCAACACTTTTCTCCAAAGCCGCTAACAATGCTGAATTACTTTCAAGGTGCAAGATTTGTCTCACAGTGCCTCGGTGGTGCAAGAGGACATGGGTTCAATGCCCGCTCAGTCTATGTGGAGTTTGCATGTTCTCCCCATGTCTGCGTGGGTTTCTTCCAGGTGCTCTGGTTTCCTCCCACAGTCCAAAGACATGCTGTTCAGGTTCCCCCATAGTGTGTGAGACAGAGAGTGTGTTCCACTGATGTATGGATGAGTGACCCATTGTAAGCAGTGTATCCAGCAGTGTAAGTCACCTTGGTGAATAAGGTGTGTGGGCTGATAACACTAGTTAGTTGGAAGTCACTTTGGAGAAAAGCATGATGCATCTGCTAAATAAATGTAAATTTGAACCTGGTACGACATACCCTGAAATGCTCTATTAAAACTACCCAGTTGTATAAATGGCTAAATAATTCATATTTTATTATTGACACATTGACTAACACTAAATATGACTCAAAATACTGTCACTTTGAAAACGTGTCAGCTAACCAATACATTCATATGACAAATAGCTCAGGTAGAGTATCACTGTGTCTGAATGTGGAAAAACAGTGGCAGACAGAAAAGCAGGAAACTAGCTGAAGTACAAGAAGAAGTTGCTTCATTCGGTCTGAGCCTACATAAGAGCGAACAAAGTTATCATCGCCTTCACGGACAACTTTGCGCCACAAATTATACTTGACATTTAATTAGCCTTTGGCTAAGAGGCACTATTGGCTTTTCGACCGCCGAGTAACCGCTAACCCGTAGCGTAGGCAGCAGCCATGTCCCCCCCAGTGAGTGAGGTAAGCAAGAGTCAAGTCGGCCAACAAAACCAGCAGGACAAACAAGAAAACGTTGTGTAAGACTTAGCGTTCCACAATATTACGTTTAAACACTCACTTTATCACCTTGCTTCAGATGCTGGTCTTGGTACAGGTATAGGAATTGTAGTATCTCTGTCTCTCACTTTCACTCTAAACCTAAGGCCACCGCAGTGCAGGCTGACTACCGTGACCCGGAAGAAGAAGTGGGAACAGGAAGGGAGGGAAAGAAGAGGGAACAGGAAGGGAGAAGAGGAAGAGGAGGAGCTACACAGAGCGCGGGGACGGCGACGGCGACGGCGACGGCCCTTCCTCTTTGGTCCCACTGTTAGTGCGGAACAGTTACACTTGTCGAATTAAAGCCTATATTTAAATTCTGTGTAAATAATTTCGTCTCGTTGAAAACGACTCCACCAGTCTCAATTAGAGATATTCCAGCCATGTCACTAATAAATAACCCTAGTCGGTTACCTTACTTGAGGAGACTCAAGTCTGTTGGAGTCTGCAGGTCATTCACTGCATCTTGTGCTTCTATTCTGATGTAGTGGATGCAGTCTCCTACCAAAAGTACGTATATGTGTCATTTGTGCAGTAACTTACTGAGTAAGTGCTTTTCATTAGAGTGTGATGTATGGATGAGTGACCCATTTGTAAGTAGTGATCTAGTGGTGTAAGTCACCTTGGGGGAAATAAGGTGTGTGGGTTAGTGACACTACATAGTTTTGTAAGTCACTTTGGAGAAAAGTGTCTGTTAAGTGAATAAATGTAAATGGATGTAAGTTGGGGAAATGGTCTTTCTACAGGTGTTGCCTGCACACTGAATTATTTAATTGGGAAGGCAGGCTCAGTCCTGGATGTTAGACTGGACTCTCTGTAGGAAGTACAGTAGACTACAGACTGAGGACTCTAAAACTCTTGGCATTATGGACAGCAACTGTCACCATCTACATGCTACCATGACTAAGCAGAGGAGTACCTTCAGCAAAAGCCTAGTCCAGTTTTGTTTCTCCAAGCAGTACTTGCTGAGGTTATTCCTACCAACTGCTATTAGCCTGTTTAATGAGTCCTCACTGTCAGGGTGGCGCTGACCTGTCAGTGCTACTTAGTATTTGGCACACTTCTCTCAATGTGATATTTATTCATTCCAGTGTTTTTAGTCTTTTCTTTGTTGTGTGTTTTGCTTCTGTGACCTGAGGAAATTTGCTTTGGAATTAATGGGAGGTACCTTGAAGATTTTCATTCTTCGTATTGATCAATTTATCAATCAATCAATCAATCTATTAGAATACCAAGCTTGATATAATCATTCTGCTAATTAGAACCAAAATTTCACCGTGACAGAATTAAACAGTTTGTAAACAAAAGTAGGTTTAAAAAATTTTTATTCCCCCCCTTAGCTTAGTTTATCTTAGATCGGATCATTGGTGTTGTGTTAGATAAAACACTGGGACTCTGGAAAATAGGCTGTGTTGTTATGATATTGAGAATCTTACAAACTCTCAGACCCTTCTCCTCCTATTTTTCAGGAGGATCATCCAGTTCAGCTTCTCTACAGTATTTCCCCAGAAGGAGCAGTTTAAACATATACGTCTGGGCCCATTTCAGTTTTGACTGTCCCGTGTAAACATGGCTATAAGTATGATTTTAAAAATCAGTCTAATATGGTTATACAATACACTGTTCCCCATGAGATTTTGCTGCTTGAAAATGACCCAGACAAATTTAACAATAGAAATTTCTACACATGTAGAAATTTAAACTGTTATAAAATATGTGGCATATTTGCGATATGTACAAAGGAAATGAAAATCTTGAACTATGCAAGATGCATCGATATTGCCTCTGGTGTCCGCATGACCTCTGCGACTAATTTGCAAAGAAATAGTAATTGTACAGCTGGAGCGAGCGGTGCTGTGACGCGTGACCCCCCCCCCCCGCCCCCGTCACGTGATCAGAACAGTCAGGTTGCCTTTTTTTTAAAAAAAAAAAAAAAAAAAAAAAAAAAACACAAATAGGAGGAGCGAGCGATACTACGTATAAACACGTACTGAGCGCCGTTGAGTGTTGTAGTAGGAGTACAAAATAAACAAAATACAGCAAGGCAACGCTGTGACATAAAGTTGGAAAATACAGTTTATTAGATGCTGATGTTACGTAATGCGAAAGAATACCCATATTTTCACCTAGAAGAGGACAGTATATTTTAAAAAGACTGAACTTAAAGCAGCTTGCTAACGTTAGCTAGCTTTAAGCTTAGCTACCTAACGTTAGCAGTGCGAAGGTAAGCCCCGCGATCTCTCGTCGTGTTCTGCTAATTAATGTTAGAAGAAGGGTTTGCAGACACTTGTGCTGTTTTGGATGACTGTTTGCCGGAGCGGGGGAGGCGAAAGCAGTGGGTGGAAGTGTTTCCTGTGTGTTTGTCTTACACTGTGAGTTACAGGCCGCGGAGCCGCGGTGTCGCGCCGTAGTAGCGCCGTTACGCGGTAGCCGGCGGGGCTCCCAGCCCGTTCGCTTTACACGTCCCGCACAACTTTGAGACTTGAGGGCCTGTCTGTGTTGTTACGGAGCTGGGTGAAGGAACTTTTGCACATGGAGTCGTGTTGTGGTTGGTGGTAGTTTTTTTTTTTTTTTTTTTTTTTTTTTTTGCTGATGTGACACAACGGCCCGAGTCTGCTGCTTCATGCTTGGTTGTTCGCCTGACAGTTCGACAGACAGGTCGGTGATGGCAGCCAACACTGCGGAGCAGCTGGTGTTTCGCGGCAGGAGCTCTGCCATCAGAACACGGCAGTTAACAGACTAACTACTCGGGTTACACTTACTCGAGATCAGTAGCTGAATTGATGACAACTTGAACTTGTAACTGTGAGTGTTGTTGGAAACTTATTATTTGCTAGGTTTGAGCCAGGGGGAAACGACTGATCACAAACATAAGTAGAGGTATTTTGTGATATAGGAGTTTGTGTTTACGGCGGTGGGCTGATCACTCACTCACTGTGATCATATTATTTTCTCTAGATTAACAACAGTCGTGTGTGTTTAGCCTGAACTGAAGAATGAAACCACGTTGGCCTTCTCAGGCCTGTGTGTGTGAGGTGGGGTTTGGTTCAAGCTAGCATGATGGAGCTATGCAGTGGAAGGTGCTGGATGGTCCTTTAGGTACACACACCTGCTTCCTCTCTGACATTTTCCCAGGGCTCTCATGGATTTTCACACTAATTCTGACAATTTGGGATTTGCATTCCTGTGTTAAATGAAGTTTTAGATGTATATTTAGGATAGTAGGTAGCGTAGTGGTTAGAGCTCTTCTTGCTTTTGGACCCAAAGGTCGCAGGTTCGAATCTCACCTCTGGCTGTAGTACTTTTGAGCAAGGTACATACTCTGTACTACGCTAGTAAAAATTGCCTGCCTGTACGAATGGGTAACTGTAAGTAGATTAACATTGTAAGTCGCTTTGAAGAAAAGCAGTAGCTAAATGAATAAATGTACTAGGTGTTTTTTTTTTTTTTTTAGGGTTAAATTTATTAATTTAGCAGATGCTTTTCTACACAGCAACATACTTTTTGTGTTATTCTCCAAGATGTATGTCAACATAAGGAGAGATTTGGGTGCAGACATGAGTGATTAGTCTATTTGTCACTTATCAGATATGTGAACCAGTATATGTTGTGCAAATAGGTGCATGTAGGCTTTCAATTGGTAAACAAATTATAAACTTAAACATTAAGTCTTTCGTGCAACTGCTGCTTTACTTTGCAGTGTGAAGGTTCTCTGTTATGTTGTAGTGTTCTCGATCAAGGTATTTATCTTGAATTGATACTATAAGAACATATTGCTATATAACTTGGTGAACTATAAATTTTCTTGATAACATTCTTTTGCACAAAGGTCTCTGTAATAAAGATTAATAAACACTAATGTCATGTAAATTGTGTAACAGCGAGCTAGCATGAAATCATGCCCCCACCTCAAAAAAAAAAAAAAAATTTTGGTGGCCTTGGTTTTTTTTTTTTTTTTTTTTTAATTTTATTGAATAATATATTTGGCATTCCTGCTTTGGCTCAAAGAGGAATTATAAGTGTTTTGCAGAAGCTTCTGGGTTGGAATCAAGGCTTGCGATAGACCTCCAGCTCAGTCTGTGCAAATGAATGTGATTGTAAACAGGCTGTGCAAACTGCAAGTTGGAGAATTTCCCCCTGCACAACCTGTTCTGTGTTAATATGGATCACTGCTACTCTGCAAAAGTATGTGAGCCTCCTGTGGCATTTCCCTGAGGTGTCCTATGCTCACTTGGCTTTTCACATGAAAAGCGTGTTCCTGCATGGGTAATAACAGGAAAAAATGTGATCCCTGTCATCTCTGATGTTCAGTCTGGGCATGTGTTTAGCTGTACTTCAACTTTTTTTTAATAAGATTAAAAAAAACACTTGCATGTAGAAGGGAGTAATGTTTGCACTGTATTTGACAAGTGCGTGGTGTGAAGAGTTTTTCAGATGGTGCAGCTGCATGAAAAAACAGATTGCCTCATTGCAATATTTAAAATCCCTGCATCAAAATGCAGAACTGCTTAGTTTGAGTTCTGGGTGGAGAGCCAACTTTGAAAACTCAGGGAAGTATTTGGGTTGTTATACTTCTGACACATGCTTTGTATATGTAAACAGAAGGTTTTGCAGATGTATCATGAACTTTTTTTTATATATATATAGAGGCTTAATTATGTTGTGTACCTACCCAGTAAAGTTTTTAAATAACCTGCCCAATTCCAACCGTTTCACTAATATGCTGCAGTAGCAGAATTACTTGTCAATTCAGAATCATTTAAGATGGTGACTTCTGCTTTGTTTGTTGTGACTCTACCAGAACTGAACCAGTTGCTCATGCTTTGACTGCTGTTTTGAGCTATTATAAATTCATGCCATGAGTTTTTTTATTCATTCTTGTGAGCTGTCAGACTTTGTGTAAAAGAAATGTGTTAAAGTACCTTTTTATTTAAAATTAGGCAGCATGATGGCACAGCAAGTAGCATTGCTGTCTCACAGTGCCTGGGTGGTGTGAGAGGATGTGGATTCTATCCCCGCTCAGTATCTGTGGAGTTTGCATGTTCTCCCTGTATCTGCTTGGGTTTCCTCCTCCAGTCTAAAGACATGCTGTTCAAGTTCACCCATAGTGTGTGGGTGACAGAGAGTGTGTTCCACTGATGTATAGATGAGTGACCCATTGTAAGCAGTGTATCTAGCAGTGTAAGTCACCTTGGTGAATAAGGTGTGTGGGCTGGTAACACTACATAGTATCCATTGGAAGTCGCTTTTCTCCAAAGCGTCTCCTAAATAAATGTTCATGCCTCGTAACTTTATGATCATCCCCAGATAAGCCTTTACACAGCCGCTACTCCTGTATTGTATGTAAATGTTTGTGTACCTTTATAAAAAATTGTAGGAAGGTTATCAGGATAGGGCTGTTCTGCATTTTTCGTATCTACTTGAGCAATGAACATTGGTGCATCAGGTGGAAAGTAACAAACTAGGTTTACTTAATCTTATGTCTGCTGCTATGTCTTTCTCCTAATGTAATGCACAAATTTGTATTTTTGCTAAGATGTACGTCGCTTTGGAGAAAATAGTCTGCTCAGTGAATAAATGTAAAATTTATTAATTTGGCAAATGTTTTTTGACATGGCTTTACATTCAGTGGATACAATTATGTCATTTAATAAAATTTCTTCAGATAGCGACTCTCAAAAAGCAACTAAAGTCAAGTGTAACTTTTGGTATATGGTCAGTAGAGCTGGGCTAAGGTACTTTAGAAGAAGGATGGTTTTGAAGTCTTCCTTGAAGACTGTGAGGATTCCTTGAAGGCAAAGTTTGCTCCACCACACTGGTCTGGACCTCTCAGCATTTGTTAAGCTTTAGTGACTAGGTCAATCTGACTGCAGTACTGTGCTCCTGAATCCTGCAGCTGTATGAGCATTTTTAGTCTTGAGAGTAGTCTGAAATTAAAAATGATCTTTTCAGCTCATCAATACATGTTTCCTGTTTCTAGGCTGGATTTTGAATTTTTGATAGAATTGGGAAGACCAAACTACAGTATAGCTGTCAAAGGTGTTTGTCCTTCTGTTTTGCAGGAATTTGTGAAAAGGAAACTCCAAAGAACAGAACACTCACCTGCACAGAGGAAACGAGCAGAAGAAGCTTACCTCTGCTTATTTCAGCATTCTTCATTTGTTTGAATTTGATACGTCAGTATTGATGCCGTTTTATTATTGCCAGTAGTAGTGTTGTTATTCCTCACTTTTTTTGTGGAAGATTTTGGTTGAAGTTTATTTTTGATGTTAAGCAGCACCTCGCACACCGCAGTCCTCCTGTTCCTTCCCTATATCAGTATAGGCAGCTCTTCTTTCACTGTCAGGGAGACAGCGGTGTCTTCACACTTCACAACTAAGTCTGACACAGGCCTAGCCTAGGCCCACCTGATCACCTTCTCTGTCCAAAGTAAGTATGCCAGTAGGTCATTACTTTTGCAGCACAAAGGAGGATGTTTTGTATTTGTCAGTTGTGAGTTGGTGTGAATGGGTGAAATTTGGTTGGATACAGCAGTCATACCATTAAGAGGACTGTTGGCTTGATTGAGGATTTGATTGGATAACATGCTAGTAAGTGGGGAAAAGGTTGAACTATTAAGCATTTTAAAGAGAATGACACAATGTTTAATGTGAAATTTTATGAGGTATGCTACTCAGTGACGTTGGATATGTTTCTCTTTAGACATTAGGCACCTTACGGAGAAGAAAATATGACTGCTGAAACTCTGAACTTTGGCCCAGAATGGTAATTCACCTCAAATTTTATCCCCTCTTATTACCTCCTTTTTGTTTCTGTGAAGAATTTCTGTTATTGCCCCTCCTTCCTCTTGTCCTCTTTTTTTTTCTTTTTCCCAGCTTCAGGTTCTTTATGTCCTAAGGAAAGCTTTAGTTTTCCAACACATACAGGACAGACAAAATTTTGTTTTGGTTCAGTACTCATTTTAAGTGAAGCGAAAAAAGTGCAGACTGTTAGGTTTAGTTTGAGGGTATTTACGACTATATTGGGTGAACGGTGTAGGGAAGAAATGGACATAAAATTGCCATGTATAGTACTTGATTGTAAATCCTTTGCATTTGACTTTCTAAAGTCTACAATCCATAGACATAACCAGATGCTGGGTGTCTCTCCTGAGTATGCTTTGCCAGGCCTGTACTGACACCATTTTCTGTTCTTGCTTGTTTTTGGGGGTGTTTGTGTTTCATTTACTGAAGACAATTCTCGGTGGGATGCAGGTCAGGTGAATGATTTGGCCACTCAAGAACATTCCTCTTCTTGGCCCTGAAAAAAAAACCCATAGTTTCTCCAGCAGTATATTTTGGTTTGTTCAGTTACTATTTGCTAAGCTCACCAGCGTGTTCTTTCTTATCAACAGTGAACAAAACGGTTGATTTTGATGCTCTTAATATTTTGGCCAAGTCTGTGACTTACGCAGTATTTTTCAACCTCAAAATTGCTTGCTTTGCTGGCATTGACACTTCTTTGGTTGAGAGACAGCAGCAAGAGGTTCTAGGTGCAAATGCCACGGCTAGATGAGGATAAGACAGGTATTTTATTAATCTGTGAAAGGAAGTTCACACACAGCATCTAGACACAATGTGTAACACCAAAGTGCACAGTTATACCCACACAAAATAAATAACAAAAGTAGACAATGACAAATTACTTGCATTAGACAATTAAAGTTCAGTGCCTCTAAGGTCACAAGACACTTAACTGGTTCTCTGTGTTGAGGAGTTAATGGGCCTTTGAGTGGTGTTATAGCAGAGGATGGCTTTCGGTATGAAAAACCCCAAAAACACTTTGTTCACTGTAGTTGAAGAATCTTGTGGCTAAAGAGCTAATGGTGATCTTTTCATGGAGGGAATGTATTCAGTTTTCCGTAAAGGGTACTAGCTTACTCCACATCCAGGCCTCTGCCACTGCCTCTACTGAGTCAGGAGTCAAACCCATGACAGTAGCTAGTTTCTTTATGATTTGCTTGGTGAGTCCCACAGGTTCAGATGAGATGTACGGAACAGCATAAAACCAAACTCTGACTACAGTTTGGTAGAAATGTGAAGAATTTTCCTATTCATTGTAAAGGGCCTGTTCTGTCTTTCATAAAGTGACACACAGCTGGCAAAGGAACAGCTGAGCATCAAATTGTCCAGATATTTTGGTTGCTTAAAAAGGTGCTACTAGGTATAAAAAATGGCTGTATTTCTACACCCATTGTAGATGCTGCTTCATATCAAATTCCATATACTGGAGTACATGGCTAAAACAACAAAAATTCACTGTCCAAATACATACTGTACTGTATGGTTTACATTGTTGCTATTGTGTGATTTGTGGTGTTTTGAGGATAAAAGGTTGTTCGTTCTTTTTTTTTTTTCTTTTTCTTTTTTTTTTTTCCCCTCTCCTTTCTCCCTCTCTCCTCTCCCCCCCCAGGCTCCGTGCGCTGTCCGGTGGAGGCAGTGTGACATCCCCCCCTCCTTCCCCTGCTATGCCAAAGTATAAGCTGGCCGAGTACCGCTACGGCCGAGAGGAAATGTTAGCACTTTATATCAAAGACAACAAGGTGAACCTCTAATGTCTCAAAAGGCATGTTGTCAGCGCTACATGAGGTTGTGGTTAACAAGCTGTGTGTGTGTGTATTTGGCAGGTCCCAGAAGATATGCAGGACAAGGAATTTGCTGCTATTCTGCAGGAAGAACCTTTGCAACCCCTGGCCCTTGTACCTTTAACAGAAGAGGAACAGGTGAAATTAAAACCCTCAAGTCTTTAAGATTCTCTCTGTCTAGAGTTAGCTTGTATGCACAGAGTGCTCTTACCTCTCGTCTCCTTTCCTACCTCCAGAGGAACTTTTCAATGTCGGTGAACAGTGTGGCTGTGCTGAGGCTTATGGGAAAGGCAGGAGGTCCTATCCCAACAGCTATGGCCAGAGGCAGAGGCAGTACACGAGGCGGTAGAGGTGAGGATTGGTAATGGGTAGTCATGGGGGCCAAATGCCGGAGCTAATTCCATTGTTGTACCACTTGATGTAACTCCCATGTGCCTCTCAGGACGAGGAAGGGGTGAGAGTGCATTTTACCAAAGGAATGCTGAGGAAGGAGAGGTGGGCTTCAGTCGGAGCACCAGGGAGATCCACCGCAGCCAGAGCTGGGATGATAGGTATTCCCATATGCCTTTTTCTCTGGGTCTTTGCTGATTTGTTCATTCAGGAATTTTACTCATTCATTCACAGATTTGTTGCCTCAATCTGTTTCTACTGACATATCAAGGCATTTAGGTTTTGTAATTGTTTTTCTAGGGTATAGTGGAAGGAGGAGTTTTAGTTCACATTTTTATGGGCTGGCAGAATACAGGTGGTATTGTGTTGTCTGGCAGAACACAGCATGGAAATTTTACTTCTACAGTTAACTTTCATTACTTCTGTGTATATGTAAGAAGATTTGCAAAATTGTGTGAAACGCTTTGGCCTATCTTTCCTTGTCCCACAGAGGCGAGCGTCGTTTTGAGAAGCCCTTGCGGCGGGATGGGATACGTGTGGGGTTTGAAGAGGTGGGGCCTACTTCCCGGAAGGAGTACACTCGTTCAGACAGCGAGAACTGGCGCACTCTGAGAGAGGAGCAGATGGAGGATGAGGGGAGTGAGCCTGGTGGAAGCTGGAGGATGGCTGGTAGCCGGAGAGAAGGTATATTTTTAAAGGACTGCAGGACCAACAGTCTTGGTTCGTTTACTTTATACATAAATACACTGTGTGTGTGGGGTATAATGAACAGACTTTCATTAGTCCTCTTTTAGTTGCTTTATCGCTGTAGCTTTTAGGAGTAGTTATTTGACTGTGGACATCAGCTGTTTTTCTGCATTTTTTGAGTTCCATTGTAGAATGCTGTACATTTAAAGCTGTGAATACATTATAAGCCTAGGATTTCAGACCTTTACTCCAGGCTGCTGGCCCTTTACAGCATTTATAGTCAATACTGTCATGTGGTCATTATTACATGGCGGTATTTCATGAGCCTGCCACTCTGTTTACAGATGGAGGCCCTCGTTCAGCAGGCTGGAGAGAGCATGGTGAGGGTCGGCGCAGGAAGTTTGACTTTGATTTCCGGGAGCATCCAGAGGGAGGACGCCGGCGGGCATGTAGTGAGGGACTGGAGGAAGAACGAGATGGTCTGCCAGAATGGTGCACGGACGAGGAGGATGGGGAAATGGGCACCTTTGACTCGTCTGGGGCATTTCTTCCAATCAAGGTAATGTGCTTGTGGGGGTGTGTTTTATACCGCTGTTAACCACAGGATTCTACTTTCTTCTTGTTAACAGCTTGGAAACAAAGGAACAGCACCGAAATTTAGTCTTACCTATTGGGTAGTTGCTACCAAGATGTTTTGCATGGCTCCATGTCTTCCTTTATACCTCTCTCAACCACTCTTCTGCAGGGCTCTGTGCTGTACTCCATACTTGGCTCTGACATGACATTGTCCTTTATGGATTTGCTGCTATGCTGACGATACATAGCGCCTTTGTTTTATTCCTATCTGCAACAGACGTATCCTTATGCATTGCAGCTTGCTTTTTGGTAGTCTGTTTTGATGGCTGATCACTACCTGCTCAGTCTATGCAGAGCTGAGGTCTAGAATGATATGGCACAAGCTGTGTTTTACTTGGCAAAGCATTCCCATGTATCACCCCCCCCCCATCTGTCTCCACTGGTTTCCCATGGCTGTTGGTGTCAAGCTCAAGACATTGGTTACAGCCTACTAGATAGTAAAAGAATTTGTACCACAATATCTCCAAGACCTCATCATTCCCTTTACTCCAGCAAGGTTATTACGCTCCTCCATCTGTGGCTACGTGGTGACCCAACTCTCAAGCTCTCCAAAATTGAAAGTCTGAAGACTTTTTTTAAAAAAAAAAAAAAAGGGGGTTTTGGCTCCGATCTAGTGGAGTGGCCTCCCCTCTCTCTCAGAACTGCTAAAAGCGTTTCATCTAGTTTTTTAATGTAGTATTGAATAAACTGACTTCAATAATTGCATGTTCATATCTTCAACTCCATTAAAGCTTGTGAAAATCCAATTTATTCTGTGATCTAAGTGGCTTTGGAGAATTATAAAGGGCATCAATGTTTTAACTGCTCCCTTTCAATCTAGAAGGGCTCCAAGGATCCCATCCCTGAGGAACAAGAGCTGGAGTTCCAGGGGCTAGAGGAAGAGGAGGAGAGGAACAGTGAAAGCGAGAGAAAGAACAGTGATGAGAAAGGTGACAAATGTGCATAAACGCAGTCTAGGATGTTTTTGTCCAATGTGGCAAAGGAATGCATCGTCACACTGTAGTTTTTCAAAAAGAAGTACACTGGAACTAACCCATGACCAGTTTAATAATCTCTTTTTTTGTTCCTGCAGCAGAGGCAAAAGAAACTGCTGCAGTTTCTGGTGATGAAAGGAAATCTGTGACCCCACCTTCTCCCCGCATCACTTCTGCCCCAGAACAAGCCTCCAGTGAACCCCAAACAAAATCAATCCCAAACAGTCAACCCATGAACTCTAGTAGGGTGCCAGGTGAAGGTATGAAGTTTACTGTAGTGACATTCCAATTTTGAACAATAAGGGGTGTAATGAAATGGTCAGTCATCAGCATGATTTTTGAAACTTCCATTGCCATTCTTCTGCAGTGACTGCACCTGCCAGCCACATCAGCCAGCTGAGTCCTGGCACTTCCTCCAGTCTGTCCTCTTCCCCACCCTCCTCCTCCTCTGCTGCTATAGAGCTTCCTCTGCTAGGGGGTGACACTGAGGATGATGAGGGCATGAAGCACCTGCAACAGGTATGTCTTGTTTCTGTCACTCAGCAGAAAATTGGGTTCTGATGCTGTCGTGGTTATTGATATAACAGGTCTTCCTGGCAACATCTTTGAGATGTATATCTTATTCTGTGAATAGTCTTTATAGTGCTTTTTTTTTTAAAAGGTTTGTTAGTGGTTAATGTGTGCTTATGTGTTGCAGGAGGCAGAAAAGATGGTGGCATCGCTGCAGGACAGCACCCTGGAAGAAGAGAACAACTTCACAAACAGTCTGCATGAGACATGCAACACAGCTGCTGCCCTTCCTCTTTCCCATGAGGCTGCTATGAAGTGGTTCTACAAAGATCCACAGGGCGAGATCCAGGGTGGGGCTCACGTGCAGCATAGTAACACTACCCACAAACTCTTCCACAGTTAATTTTGTCTTTAACATGAGAGTATCTGGTGGTAAGAGGCAGCTGTTACACCAACAGTAGATGAAGGACTCAACCCCATTCTTGTCAACCAGGTCCTTTCACCACACTGGAGATGTCAGAATGGTTTCAGGCAGGCTACTTCAGCATGACCCTGCTGGTGAAGCGTGGCTGCGATGAGGGATTCCAGCCTCTGGGGGATGTTATCAAGATGTGGGGTCGTGTGCCTTTTGCTCCAGGGCCGTCCCCCCCACCTTTGCTGGTGAGCCACCTTAGCTACCCATGGTGCCTGCTGTTAACAAGAGCATTTTGGACTATAGCATTCATGTAATCTTGACACATTACTTGTGTGTACCTACTGTCCCAGAAGAGTCATCATGCTTCTCTTGCAGGGTAACATGGACCAAGACCGGCTAAAGAAACAGCAGGAACTGGCGGCAGCAGCTCTTTACCAGCAGCTCCAGCAACAACAACTGTTTCAGCTTATCAACAGGTAGAAGCATCTAGGCATTTTGTGCACCCTGATACTGCAGTAAAGCATCTCCCATTTAGATATTAAGATGGATCAGTCACTTGTGTTATAATATATTTCATCTGTATTTCTGTGGTGTGTGACACTTATTTTATCCTAATATACTCAACCCAGGGAGTGTCTTGGTTTGTAGTTAAATAGTGAAGTTAGGATATCTGTGCATTTCTGATACACCCCCGCAGGTGTGGCGATCAGGGTATGAACAGGTCCATGTCAGTGCCAGACACAGGGTCCATGTGGGACATGCATACCTCAGCTTCACAGCAGTCAGGTACTGTTTGTGTATGCTCATGCCTGCTTTCCTGCAAAGGCAAACATCCAAAAGGGTCTGATAAAGTCCTTAGATGTATACTTTCTATAGTCCCAGCCTAATGTTCTACTGGTCTATCCTTACAGGCAGTGAAGCCAGTTTATGGGACTTAACAATGAATTCTTCAACTCAGGGTCCAACTCTTGAACAGCTGCAGAAGGTGAGCCATAGTGTGACAGACTGGAAATAGTATTTTGAAAAGCTACCACTAAGTTCCTCACTGTCTGGATTATCCTTAGTATGTTTTGAGTGTTTGGGCTCAGGTGTGTGCCTGTGTGCATACTTGTGTTTACTATTAGCTTCAGCAGGAAAGGCGGGAAGCAGAGCTCAGGGCGAAGCATGAGGAGGACGAGCGCAAACGCAGAGAAGAGAAGAAAAGGCGTGAGGAAGAGGAGATCTTCCGGCGCAAGCAGGTGAATATGAGCAGTGTGCTTATCTTTAAACATTTACTCTTGCATAGCTGTATGTGCAGAGGTGTGTGTTTGAAACAATATATATGCACTTGAATTCTGTTCCCCCTCCCTAGCAGTGCCGGCAGCAGCAGGAACTCATTCTCAAGCTGCTACAACAAACGCAGCAGCAGGCAATGCCCAGCTGGGGTGTGGCAGCTGCCACGCTGTCCAAACAGCTGCAGCAAGAGACAGTGCCAGGGTGGGGCATTGGCATGGGGGCAACTACACTCTCCAAACAGCTGCAACAGGAGGCAGAGCGCCAGCTACAGAAGCAGCAGCAGCGAGACCGGGTGAGCAGCCGAGAAAGAGACCATACAGATGCTGTTGGTCATGCTTCATTGTTTGACCCAGATCTTTTCACCCAGCAGCATGGAAGCCTCTCCATGGGCAGCTCAGGCATGTCAGGACTGGGAGGACAGTGGAATGATAGCACCAGGACCTCTTGGGTTGGGCCTCCTGACAGTGGAATTGGTGTGTGGGATGAAGCCATGAAGAACCAGGCTGGCCTTCGCAATATTGCTCTGAAAAACAACCATAGTAGTCCTCCTATAAGGTATGGCCCAAGAGCCCATCAGGTACCTGTGCACCATGGACAACTTGTATACATGTAAATTGTATGTGCTTTTGTGCTGTATAAACATAATATCGATCTCACATTAGTCTCCTAGCCAAGGGTGATTGTGATTTATTTTTATATATTTTTATATATATAATATCTCCCCCCTCCCCCCCCCCCAAGAGCTTTATAGAGTACACTAGTTCCTGGTATTACAAACACACTGGAAAATGTAAATCAGCTGTTTGTTTTTTAAATGACATTTTCTTTACATATCCATAACATTTCAGCAAGAACAAGGTGCATATAGAATAACATAGCAGTTAGAGCTGCCACCTTGTATTCTAAGAACCTGGGTTTAAATACCACTTCTTGCTGCAGTACCCCAGAGTAAGGTACTTACCCCTGATTGTTCCAGGAAAAATTGCCCAGCTGCCTAAAATGGTGAATAACTGCCAGTAGCTTAATGTTATGTGCTGTTTTAGAGAAAAGCATCAGTAACATAAAATCAGATGTACATTACAGCTTGAAGCAGAATAAATACAACCTTTTTATGTGGCCAGCTAACACATATTAGCAGGATGTACTCCAGTGTAATAGGCTTTGGGAGCAGTGTAATATAATTCACTTCTGTGGTATTTACAGCTGGTGTTTGTGACTTCTGGTGATCAATAACTAGATAAGGAACATTGCACCTTTATAGTAGGTCAGTTAGCACTGATGGGAAGTTTGTGGCAACAGTGTGTTTTTAATGAGCCTCATTTAAAAAAGGCTTGGAGCATTTCCATTTATTATGGTGGGCAAGATCTTTTTTTAAAGAATTTATCTAGTAAATAAATTGGGGACATCTGTATTAACAAATTTTATTAATGTGACTTAGGTGTAAAATTGCCTTGAATTATAAACAAATGTGCAGTTTCAGTTGTGTTTTGAGAAAGCAGTACAGACATGCGTCGCTTAACAACGGGTATACATTCTGAGAAATGTCGTAGGCAATTTCGTTGTGCGAACATCATAGAGTACTTATACAAACCTGGATGATACTGCCTTAATGCAGTCAGATGCAGTAAACACGGGATTTATGATGCTGCTATCGGCATACCACGGCATTCTGTTTTACAGTACTTCTTTTTTTTTTTTTTTATAAGTCGAAAGCGTACACTAAGTAAATACATAAGCCAGTAACAGATGTATATCAAAGTGTTATGTATTGTACGTAATAGTATGTACTATACTTTTATGACTGGCAGTGCAGTAAGTTTGTTTACACCAGCACTACCAAGACCAAGTAACATGATACATTACGATGGCTACAATATGGCTCATTGATAAGAATTTTTCAGCTCCATTATAATCTTGTGGGACCACCGTCATATATGCAGTCAGCCATTAAGCAAAACAACATTAACCGGCGCGTAACTATACAGGTGGTCCCCGATTTACGATGGTTCGACTTGCATTTTTTTTCCGACTTTACAATGGTGAGCTGGCAATAGACATTCAGTAGATACCGTACTTCTGATTTCCCCCCCCCCCTTTGTCCCACCGGGCAAGCGATACGTGGAGTGATACTCTCTCGCGATGCTGGGCAGTGGCAGCGATCCGCATGTCCCATTCTGTCACACAGATGTCTATTGGGTATATTTAATGCATTTTCGACTTACGATGTTTTCAACTTATGGGTTTCAGGGAACGTAACACCATTATAAATCAAGGACCACCTGTACATTTTCCAAAGTGAATCCAAAAAAATTGGGAATAAGGAGTGATCCAAAAATTAATTCCCTGATCAAGTCTTGTCTACTGACCTGTGCTTAAAAACAGATTTCTCTTTAGATTGCATATGTGGGGAAAAAAAATTGCCATGTCTGCTTGTGTGTGTCGTCCACAGTGAGCCATATCTGCTGAACCGAAGGAAACGCACTGATGAGGAAGACCGGCTGCTGAAGCTACTGCAGGGCATGAAGCCACAGGATGGGTTCACCACATGGTGTGAGCAGATGCTTCACACACTAAACACCTCCAACAACTCTTCCTCCTCACTTGATGGTAATGCTCATCCTTGGCTGTTTCCTCCCAGTCTCTCATCTTGCATGTTCACGTTGATCGCTGTCCTAGCGTTAGGACCCTTTTACCAGTCCCTTTTCTCAGATTCTTGTAATTCTGGGCTCCTCTCTTTAGTGGCCACCATAGTGGCATACCTGAAGGAGGTGGACTCTCCCTACGAGGTACATGACTTCATTCGCTCCTACCTTGGAGACACCGTGGAAGCCAAAGAATTTGCTAAACAGTTTTTGGAGCGCCGTGCCAAACAGAAAGCCAGCCTTCAGAGGCAGCAGCAACAGGTGGGTGAGACTGCAGGTCAGGTCGTGAGCTCCTGTGGTAAGGAGGATGTTTCCGGTCTTGTTTATGTGCTGTGAAAACTGGCTGCATTAAGCTGTGAGTAAGCCTTGTTTTTTATCCTCAGCTATCAAAAGAGGTTGCTGGGATGGCTTTGAACATCCCGCTGCAGGCAAGTGATATTCACTGGTTTGGCCAAAAGGAATGGGAATGCAGAAGGGTTCTGGCAGCTCTCTATATGTGCACCATTGCTTTAATAAATGTGTCCCCCCCAGGACTCCATGCGGGGCATCCATTCTAGCACCTTGCAGTCAGTGTTCCAGTCAACCCATATGGGGAAGATGGGGCTGCCTGACTGCCAAGGAGCCAAGATGAGAAAGAAGCAGCCTATGATGCTGCACTCTGATCCCAGCATCTTAGGTAGGACAGAGTCCAGATCTTTCATCCCAGTTTGACTTTTGTGTCCTTTTAGTGTGTCTATAGTTTCCCTGCTTACTGGTTTTTGTCTGAGTTTCTTGTCCCTAAATGAGCCCTGACAAAAAGTGCATTTACATTTATTCATGTAGCTGATAATTTTCTCCAAAGTGACTTACAATGTTGTTACCTACAATTATTTACCCATTTATACAGCTGGGTAATTTTACTGGAGCAATTTAGGGTAAGTACCTTGCTTAAGGGTACTACAGCTGGAGGTGGAATCAGTTTTGTTGCACTGATGACTTCATAGTTTGTCATGTAAGAAAAGTCAGTCTGTTTCAAAGTTCCCTTACAATGCAACAAAATTGTTCTCCTTGGCTTCAGTAATTACACTAAGCATAGTTAACAGATTGTACTGCAAATAAAAACAGAGGGAGAATTGGCCTTTTAAAAGTTAGATCTGAAATTTCTCAAGTAGCTAATCTTTTGTTTTTCAGATTTGTGTTCAACTGTGTCACAAGCATTATTACACGGAACTATAGCCAATTCTTCAGCAAAGATGCAATCTTTATGTTCCTGGAAGTTTGTCTAGATAACTTGTACATTAACTGAGACATCTGATTTTGCACTTAATTGGCTCTATTGTAGGTTCTGCTCTGTGTATGTCATAGTGAGACATTGAAAGCTCTGTTTTTAACCAATACAACTTCAATGACAGTCATAGCAAGGCATTCCCACACTTGTATTTCATGAGAATTCTATGTGTAGGTGTTCTTAACATGTCCTTATCTTATTTTAAACTCATGTTTTACAGATTGAAATTGTCCAGTATTTTTAATCATTCAGGGTGATGGAACCTTGTAGCAGCTATGTCTTTCATGAACGAGGGCTTTGCTGTTACTTGTCCATTGTTGGTGTGGCTGTGAATACTCACGACAAGGCTGTTGCCCCCTGCAGGATACTCATTCCATAGCGCCAGGGAGAAGTTGAGCCTGGGCAAGATGGAGCCGCTGGAGGAGTACTGATCCACAGCAATAGCTACATGAGGCCTTCATGATACAACCACACCCTTTTGGGAATGTGCACTACTGAGGGAGGACTGCACACTCTCGTGCCCCTCGAGGAGAGGGTGGTGTCAAGCAGCTCCCTCATTGTTCTTGAGGGGTGGGGCAGAGTTGGGGGGAGGGATTATCCTCTGGCACTTAATACAGTAAGCACTTTAAACTAATGCACTTTATAGGGTTTTGGAATATTTGAGTAGGGGCTTTATTTTTGAGATCACAGAACCTGTGTGGTTTGTTTTGGTAAATATATACAAGTGTGTGGACATGCACACAAACACATGGATGTAACACATGTGCGTGTGCGCTACACACTTACAAACGCACACATGCAAATGAATCTGCACACAATTTGTAGGACCTGGAAGGTTACATTTTTGATTAGTGTGGTGGGGAGTTACATGGGTGGGGTTTTTTGTACTTATCAACACTGTTCTTTTAAAAAAAAAAAAAAAAGAAAAAAAAATACAAAAAGTTAGAAGAAACTGAAATTGAAAACTTGGTTTGCACTTGTGAAACTTAAAAGCTAAAAACAAAATCTGAACTTACTAGGAGTAGAAGGTTTTTTTTTTTTTTTTTTTTTTTTTGTCTGTACATTTACCAGAAAGTTTGTTTGGAAACACCCCCCCCCCCCCCAATTATTTTCCAAGATGTATTTGAAGCAGGCAGTTTGTATGAGTGAGTTTTATTTTTTTTAAATGCATGTGTATGGGAGCAAGTGGGCGGATAGCCGTGATTGCAGTCTGCAGTGTCTGTTTTCTTTCCAGCCAGTCCTGCCCAACATCCTAATGGTCGTGTTTCAACATTGGTGGCAAAAACAGTGTTAACCGTTGCTTTTTTTTCTGGTGCTGTAGTGTTTGGTGCAGGCCAGTTGAGGGTGCTGTGCTTGTATTCTGTGTTCTACTTTGACTGCCACTCCAGGTACATACTTTTTTGTTTTGTCTTCTCAGAAGATTGGATGGTTGTCTCATGTATGTGTGTGTCTGAAAGAGTGAGAAATGTGAATAAATGATTGCATGGAGATAATTACTGGGTAAACAAAAGTAGCAGAGGAGATTTCTGGATGTGAGTTGCTGTCCCTGTCCTGTTTTTTGCTGCATGTGTGCACAGTGGCATCGTGCCCTATGGGATGCTCTTCTGCTGTGTTACATGTCTTAGGTATTGCTGTTGACTGGTGCGATGTACCCTTCCTCATGTTGTAATTCAAAGTGAAGTTGGGCTTTGAGGCTGCTACCTTTTAATTTTTCATTTTGTTGCCTTTTTTTTTTTAAATATTGAATGTATTCCAAAAAAATAGTTCTTGGCATCAAGCTAGGAACTTATTGGGAAAGAAATCAACAAGATGGACACATACCTTTTCAAGATGAGGAGATGGCGAAGTCCTGGTGTTATAGTCTCTACATATACAGAAGAGTCAGACTATAACAATCATGCTGCAACTGCTGAATACACTGCCTGTTCATCCTTGTCATGAATGATAATTAGAAAAATGAAAAGTTTACAGAGATTGTCTTCTGAGGGAAGGATTGAAGAAATGGAGGTGTGACAGACATGCAGTCTCACCATGGAATTAGGCAGAGGAAAAGGGTGCACCATCTTTATACTTCATCTCTTAGTTATGAACTTAATCTCTCCAGTGCTCATTGCATGGGCTAAGATGTGACTTTTTTTTTTTTTTTTTTTTTTTTCTTTTTGTGTCTCCCCCCAACCCCTCAGTTAATTTCTTGAATTGAGGCTCTACAGATAATGTGCATTTATGATGTGGCTTATTTATTTGGTTTATTTTTCCCACATTTGCATTTACATGTTATGATTTGAGTGAGCTGAGGAGATTTTTTTTTTTTTTTTTTTTTTTAACGAAAGAAGGGGAATGCTCGGTACAGTGTCAACTTTTTTTTTTTTTTTTTTTTCTTTTTAGAATTTAAAAAACCTACTTTTTTCTTTCCTCCTTTTACTATAACTAAGGAAGCTTTGTCTTGGGATTTTTGCAGTGGGAAAGCAAAGCATTACCTTTGTCTGATTATGCAGGCTTTGGCTTCTCACTTCCTGAAGGGAAAGAGGAATCCAGGATCTTGTCCCAGGGCCTTTTCAGAAACACAGGAGTACAGGCCCCAACCTCTGTCCTGCTGCCACAAGCCAAATGAAAGTGGTTGTACAGAAAGGGAGGGAGGCATTCAGTGTTCTTTCCTCAAGCAATTTCTGTAATGGACTGAACTCTAAACCTCACCTCCACCTCTGAAATCCAAACAACATTTTAACCCCCTGCTGCCTCAGTCTTTAAGCAGGGCAGTTACTGGCAGAAAGAAACGGGCAAGGAGACCATAAATCCTTCTGAAGTTGTGGATTTGCAAAGAAATATGCAACTTCCTTTTAAAAAGTGATGGGTGGGGCATCATGTGAATGTCCAGAGGAGACAGTGGGATCACTAAAGGACTATACCCCTACCCCCAACCCCCCACCTTGTATGTATCACATTGCTGCCTGGACATCAGAAGGCCTCCTTGACAGAGCAGCCAAACGTGTCCTACAAGTTCAGTGAGGAAAGGAGGTCTGCAAGGTGGTCTCCAAGGGAAGGGATGAGAGCAGGTAAGACTCGTCCTCCACAGGTTATGCAGAAAAGTTTCTTCCACTTCCAGTTATTTAAAGCAACTGACACAAGTAGAAGTGTGTTTTTAATCTCCATACAGCTGAATGTTAGGTTGTAGCAGGTTAAGATCCAGCAATATCTGTGAAGGTCAGGCCCATGTTGAACAGTCATGTAGTGAAGATTAATGCATCGTTTGTGAAGTCACAAAAAATCTTTCTTTCCTCAGTCAGTTTTGTTCTTTTCTGCAGACCTCTACCACTGTAGCAGCACTGCTTTCTGCTCCTGTGTGGAGTGGCTGGGCAGTGTCTTGTGTTCTCTAGTCAGGATGTGGAGGCTGTGGGACAGACTGTTCTTCACTGCCATACTGTGGGAACTTGAGAGACTGCATCACACAGACACAGCCCACTCTGCCCAGCAAGCAGTGAGCTTCTCCCCATGGACCAGTGGGGTCGCCGTCTAGCTGAGACGAATACATTTCTGCTGTACTGGATATGCAGGCATCCGCAGCACGTGCGCACGCTTACTTCCTGCCTAGCGTGTCACTTGCACACCAAGGCAGTAGGTGCTGCCTCATTCAAAGCCTGTATTGTAAATAATGTAACTTTTCTGTTTTTGCTGGGGCTGCTGGATTATTATTTGACTTGCCTTATCAATACAGAACAGTTCTTGAGTGCCAATGAACCTTGACATAAATATATGGACAATGTTCCCCACACACACAAACGGATGGACATGCAACAATGTAAGTGCTTGGCAATGCAAGTACCTACTCTGCAACTGATAACGTGTGTCTGCTTTTATAGAATGGCCTGGTTTTGTTCGGAGTCTGAAGAGAAGCTGTCCGGGTCATGAGCTATTTTGAAGTGTTTAATGCCTGTGCACATCACCGGTTTTCATGTCTCTACATGTAGCTAACCTCAACTGTTGAGCTGAGCTGACTGACACCTGTCAAATCTTTTGTGGTTTCTGTGACGCTCCTGCACATCATCAGTGAGACTGCAGTGAAGTCGGGCACAGTGCCTAGCTCTGTCTTGGCTATTAATCGCCAGCCATAAAAACTTCTCTGTGTGGAACATAATGGCCTTTCCCAGTTGCTCCGACTACATGATTCCACAGTTACCAGTGTTGGAATCGCAACCAAATTTGTCAAAATTCCTGACTGCCCAGCATTCACAGTGGAGCATTGGGAGTTCCACAGACAGGAAGCTGTGTTTTTGATTCTGTAGGTCAGGCCGGAGTGTTGGATTATTGAGGCAAAGCATTTACATTAGGTCACGAGGCATGGGGAACTGCTGAACGAGAGCATGTCCGTGGGAGCTCTGTGGCTTGTGTGGGTACTCAGGCTCTTGGAGCAGTTTTCTAGGCAGAAGAAAAGCTGGGACACTGTTGAGGGAATGCGGAGAGGTGACTGGAAGAACACAATATAGCAACCTTTGTGCCACGTGTGTGTGTGTGTGTGTGTGTGTGTGTGTGTGTGTGTGTAATGGTAAGTTGTGCCTAGGGCTTTACATGTGGGTTTGAAAGGAGTTGCCTTACAGCTTTAAACCTGTTTGACCTGTCATGAGTCTTTGTATCCTATTTGTGGCTCCCTGTGATTGTACAGACTACACAGCTTGGGCTGGAGGGTCGCATTTTATTCTTGCAGGCTGTAGCCATTCATTGCAGATTACCTCAGTAACATGCTTTGGTACTGTGTGTATGTCTGGGTCTGTCAGGCTTTTGGCCAAATAATTTTATCATTACCTGATGTGAATTTTATTTTTCCCCCCCCTCAGATGTCCTAGAAGTTTTGGGAAGTTTTTGTTCATTTTAAGCATCTGTCTATTGTATAGTTGAGGATCTTTAATGTTATCAGCAGTTTTTAGAAGTAGAGCAGTGTTGTCTGTCACAGGATGCAGCCTGAGCTGGAGATTGTCTTAGGGGTTTACTTTGAGCTGCAGGGAGCAGCCTGCGGTGGAGTTGAACCTCCTACTGGCTCAGTGACAGGGAGCAGTGTCTCCTGGGGGATTCGTCCCTCTGGGGCTTTGGCATCATATGCAGGACAGGTCACGTGCTTTGTGGTCCTTAGTCATCTCTGTTCTCTTGGATTCCTGAAATATTTGGGAGATTTTTTGAACTTAAGATTTTGCTGTTGGTTTGCATTACTTTGTAGCTTTTTTTGCTGTTGTGCTGCTTCTGAGTTTCCTTTTAGGGAAGCATCAAAATTACATTTTATTGAAAATGAGTGAATTCTGTAAGATTTGTTTTTTTTTTCCAAATGGAATCAGCTCATCTCCATGGTGTTGTCATTTGAATGTTTCCAAGGTTATGGAACACCAACAAAACAAAGATTTAATAACTGAAATACTATGTAAATAGTTAAATTTTTCTTTAAATTCAACAAAAAAAAAAATAAAAAAAAAAAAATACATGGAACTTAATCTGAGTTGTCTCTTTTTGAACCTATTTTATCAGTCAGGTGAATACCACAGAGAGATCAGTATTAATCTTTTCAACAGATGTTTTGTGCCTTGATTAAGCCTGACACTAACTCTGATACACAAAATGGTACAAATAGTAAACACTTTCTGAAAGGTTATAATTTTAGCAAAGTAAATATTCATTGCTATGCTGAATTTAACTAAAATTTACCAGTGAAATGCAGGCAAAGTGTTTTATTGCATGTAATTTAGTACCAGTCAAAAGTTTGTGTCTTTGTTCCACACAAGGCATCCAGTTACAATTTCAGCTTTTTTTAAAAAAAAAAAAAAATCACTCATCTTTGAAACAGCACTCCAACATGTAGGACAGTTTTGGTTTGAATTGCTTTGACTACTCTGTCCACTTTGTGCTGCATGAGTATTGCCCAGATGTACTCGGATTTCTTTACTGGTATTATAGATCTCTGTGGTGTTTAGTTTGTGTTGGTCAAAGAGTCCAGTCAAGAGAGGCTTTGTCGCTTCAACCTTATACGGCTGGTACAGGACACAGTGAAACAAAACAACGTTTCTCCAGGATCACGGTGCTACGTAAAAGTTACCGACACAGACGACAAAGTACACGTGTGCAAGTCTTGTGCAAACAGTGCTAGGCATTACAACAATTACTAAAACAGTACAATAGTTCCAGTGTCAGTCCAGTCCCTGAGTATTGGAGGAGTCTGATGGCTGGGGGGAAGAAACTTGCACAGTCTGGCCGTGAGGCCCGAGGGTTAAGGAGACTGGTTATGTTTAAAAATTGTGAAGGTTTAACAGCAGCTGAACCAATGCCACTGTTACAGTTTGCCTCTTGGAAGATACTGCTGATCAATTCCAGGATATCTAAAACTCCTGCTCTGTCATTGACCTGCATCCCTTTAGATGTTCCATAAGAAGTGCCTCTTTACTCTCATTTACTTACATATTGATGATACTGTGGTGGACAGCACGAGCAGGGTTAATGTAATGGGATAAATAGCCTATGGGTCTACTGGCCACTCACATGGTGTCATGACATCTAACAACTGTCATACCTTCTCAACTAGGTCTGTGGGTGATTCTGCCAATGGAATGTGTAGTGGCAGCAGACCTGGGACTCTATAAACAAAGTGTGTGGTCCTCCAGTCTCCTTATTGTCACAGTTGAGCTGTACTGTGTCAAAGTCCTGACTCCCACAGCGACTGTCTAAACCATTATTACTGCTGTCATTATTCCAACTGGAGTGTGCTCTGTACGCACCCGCACACACACACCTCACATAATGACGGAGACCATGAAGGCATGCCCTTAGTACACAACTGCAGCTATGCTTGTGCCGGTCTTTAAACGGCTGTCCAATGAAGGAATGTCTCGTTGAGAATACAGTCTGTTATCCATTATCTATAACTGATTGACCAAGATGGGGTCAGCAGGTCAGGGTCAGTAGTCTGGAGCCTATCCTGCAACCTCAGGATGTGAATGAAGGAGGGTACACCCTGGAGGACAGCTGTCCATTGAAGGGCAGTAGCGCAGTAGGGGCAAATTAAAGTGATCGGTTTTCCTGAAACATGTCTCTACAGGCGGGGAGGAACCAGGAGCTTTAAGAGGAAAACCACGTGATCGCAAGATACATGCAGATATTACACAGACTGAGCTGCGCTGGAACAGTCGGCCCAGGAGCTGTGATGCACCAGAGCTCCCCGCTGCGCCGCGAACCACTGTTTTCATCATTTCTTATTACACATCCTTAAACTTGGACGGGATCGATAAACTGAAACGCTGAAAAAAAATAACCAGCTGTATAAATGGGTAAATAACTTTGGAGAAAAGCATCAGCGAAAGGAATGTGTGTATATATATATGTGTGTGTGTGTGTGTGTGTGTGTGTGTGTGTGTGTGTGTGTATATATATATATATATATATATATATATATATATATCCCCCTAACCCTAAGCGTCAGGGTAGAGCGACGGTTTTACGAGGTGGTGCCACGTGGGGGCGCAAAAGTCTTTTTTTTTTTTTTTTTTTGGTCCCCTCTGTCTTTCTTTTCCCTCTAAAAATGTTGACCGCGACGTGTGCGAGTCGGAGCGGAGGGGAGCGAATCCACACCGAGGTTTCCTATGAGCCGCTCCCGGTCCGAGGAACACTTGGCCCTTGTGTGCCTCTATTGTAGGGAGGTAGCAGGGAGCGAGAGTGGAATGTATACATCGCGCATCCATTATTATATAAACTACGGGGCAGAGCGGCCTTAAAGTGAATGCGCCGCTCATATCGGCTTCTGTCAGCGCGGGGATGGAAATCGGATTTGACTTGATTTGATTTTTTTTTTTTTTTCCCTCCTTTAAAATCTGACGGCTCCCCTAAGCGCCCTTGTGCGTCCGTGCCCCCCCCCCCCACCTCCCTCCTCATCCTCATCCTCCTCTTCTGCCTCCGCCCCCCCACCCCTTGGACGGGCAGCCCGTCTGGCGTGGAGCGCGATCGCTCTGGAGCCACGGACGGGGCAGGAGGAGGGCAGACAGAAGGACCCACTTCGGGAGCTCTTTTTATCGGAGCGGGTGGCAGAGCCCATCGCGGGCTGTCAGTGAGCTTTTGTAGCACATCACTGGTCGCACTGCGCTCTCCTTTGTCACAGCATCACTTCGGCATCGTGGGTGGCTTTGCAACAACTTCATAAATGCTTTTTTTTTTTTTTTTTTTTTTTGCTGTAGTTTTCAGTTGTCGTCTTCTGTTTGACTTCTGCGATACGTCTTTTCTCCATTTTTTAAAAATAATCGATTATTTTTGTCGGCACTGATTAAATTAAAAGAATGAGCGGACTGCTCAGCAAAGGGAATTAATTGGGGGGGGGGAAAAAAAACTAAATACGTCGAGACAAAAGAGTGGTAAAAGCAGACCTGGCGATACTGGGGAAAAAAGGAAGCGTAGTATAACCTTGATGATGGGATCGTTTAGAGGAGCGCAGCAGATGCCAACGTGAGTGTGCCGACCGAGTGTCCGTCGGTAGCCGGGGGAGCGGAGCGGAGCGGAGCGGAGCGGCTGGACGCGCAATGGCGGAGAAGCGCAGGAGATGCCGAGCGGGCAGCCGGCTGCTGCACTTTGGCCAACACTGTCAATAGAAGAAAGGAGGAAGAACAGAACATATAATATTGCTTTTATTGTGCAAGACTCGGGCCCACATCAGCCACGAAAAAAAGTCACACAGAGCTCTCTCTGTCGACCTGATGAGTTTTTACCGGTAGAACTAGGAGAAGAGCGAAAAAGGGGGCAAAAAAATTAAATGCGAAAGACAATCGAATCGCGCCGTTACGTTAGCGGCTCTGTTGACATTGACCTTTTTAAAAACCCTTGAAAGCGATTGAAAGGTCTTTGTGCAAACAACTGCACTTCCTTGTGGATTGCAGGTTGTTTAACTTTTTCCTTTTTTTTTTTACATTTTATACTTTTTTTCCTGCGACGCACACAGTGTCTGGATGCATTGATCAGTGCATTGATTGAACTTCGCTACCTGTGTGCTGTGTGTGTGCGGTTCGGATCGGCCCGGCCCCGCTCCCCACTGCCCGGATGGCAGGGCAGAGGCCGGACCCGGAGGTGCGGATGGCGGCGGCGGCGGCGGCGGCGGCGCCGGGTCGGTGCGGCACTAGTAGGAGCCGGAGCGGGAACCTCCTGCTGCTCCTGCTCATACATGTGCCGGGCATCGCGGCCACCAACATGGAGCCCATTTACTGGAATTCCTTAAACAAAAGGTGAGCGGTTCGCCGGCCGGGCCACGATCGTTCCGCGCAGTCAGTCAGTGGGCATCGGCACGCAATCGTGCGCGAGTTAAGACGTCGTCGCCTTTTGGAAATCCATCCATCATCCTCTTTCCGAAATGTATCCCTACGTGAATGGACTTTTTTGAGAACGTCGGAACAATCGTGAGTGGAGACTGAGAGATTCGCTGATACGTGTCCACACTCGGTACTTCCTTCAGCGCGCAGTAACGATGTCGGATTACTTATTCGCACAGTAAGGATACACACTTTTACCGTTCCCACGCAGGGGTTGTTGTACCTCGAACCTGCTGCAGGAGACTGAGTGGGACTCAAACTAAAAAACTCTCAGAGAGGGATGCGATCGCCCTAATCGCTACACCACCTTCTACCTGCTTGGCTGGATATAATGCAGTGAAACAAAGTAAAGCGATGTAAGCGGCAAGTCGGGACCACGATATAGTTATTGATGAGGAGGTGCTTCTTTGAGCGTTTCATTGGTTTATACGTGTCAGTCAGAGAGTTTACGTGTATTAAAAAAAAAAAACACATTACTTCCAGTCGCTTTTTACTGAGTTGCCACGCGCAGACAAAGAGCCGCTTTATTCCGATTGTTCGCTCGCTCTGAAGTTGACCTCTGTGTGTGTGTGTGTGTGTGTGTGTGTGTGTGTGTGTGTGTGTCGCGGCCGCGATCGCGGTCACTTGGCCCAAGGGGTGTCGCTTCCCCGAGCGGTGAGACACGCGGCTTGCGACGCCTCGAGGTGCTTCTCGCGGTGACAGGCAGCCGAGGCAAAGCGGGACCCGAAACGGGTCTCACACACACACACACACACACACACACACACACCCAGCCAGCCACCCCTCGCGCGTCGCTTTCCTCGTCTTACATCACTTAACACGCCACGCTGTAAATCCCAGCGTTTCTCTCACTGTACAGAGTGACCGGGATCTACTTGATTCGCGCAGTGAATCTCAATGATCACTGTGTGTCTTTTTGAGTTTTGCGCCGCTGCCGACGATGCGATGGGCAAGACGAAGACGACATCAGGTGCTCGTGTGTTGCACAAATAAAGTACGGTGTGTGTGTGTGTGTGTGTGTGTGTGTGTGTGTGTGTGTGTGTGTGTGTGTGTGTGTGTGTGTGTGTGTTAAGGGGTGATCCCCCCCTGTCCCGCGAAAGGACGGACACTTTCCATCACAATGTGTGGTGGTGATGTTTGGAGGCTTTGCTGTCACCTGTGTAACGGGTTCAAACAGCAGTGAGTAAAACAAGGTATACAGAGTCACCATCTGCAATATTTGCCCTTGACAAGGCGGTTGCTTGGCTCATGTCCTCAAGTGTCACTGTGCCTAGTTACAATAAACGGTTGACACAATGGACACATTTCCCCTGTTTCTCTACTTAGTATTAGGCTTTTTCATAAGAGATCTTTCCTCCAACGCCACGCACAACTCAGTGTAAACAGAAGTGCATTTCAACAGCAGATCTTTTTTAATCACACATAGTTAATTTCATCATTGTCCTTCTTCTTGATTCACCAGTATTCACTTGATCCCAGATCCTGCTGCTAGTATAGGGGTTAGAACTGCTGCCTTGGGATCCAAAAGTCCTAGGTTTGATCCCCACTTATGGTTAAAAAACTCTTGAGCAAGGTACTTACCCTCAGTTGTTCCAGTAAAAAATTACCCAGCTGTGTAAATGGGTGAGTAATTATAACCTTAACATTGCAAGTTGTTTTGGAGAAAAGTGTCAACTAAATGAATAAATATAAGTATCAAATAGCTATTTGTGCAGAAAAGTGGGAGAAAAAATGTAATTAAAAGGGAAATGAACACCCCTAGCAAACATCTGAAATTTTCTAGGCTCCCTACATGGAAGCATTTCAAAATCTGGGTGATGCCACTTCCAGTGACCAGAGAGGCTGGAACAGCCTTGGTGGCTGAACTCAGACAGTGTGGCTCGAGCTAAAACCATGGAGACAGAATTTGGAAGTAATGTTTGTAGATTTATTTATTTCTCTTTTTTTTTGTTGTTAACTTGTGCCCCAACCCACATGGTAATACTTTTTTTTTTTTTTTCTTCAAAACCACCGGGGAAGTTGGAGGATGAGAGTTTGTTTTATTCCTGTTATGGTCTATCTCCACATCCTGACCAAATGGTACTTTATAAACTCATTTTGAAATCTCCCAAAGCTCCCACTCATCCAGACTGATGTTCTTGTTGACAGAAAATCAAATGCACACCCACTCCCAGTTGTCCTGTGGCATGTAGCCAGGAACACACATACCCAAAAAATCCACATATAATCCATAATGGAGCTGGGGGATGATTAAGGGGAGGGGGGAGGACAGCGGGCTGGCCCAGGGTTCTTCCATCTGGACAGCCGGTGGTTCCAGCAGTTTTCTTAGGTTCTTACTCGTAGTGGAGCCGGTAATTATTCTGTGTTTGAATCTTTGGCCTTTTGATGGAGCGGGCTTTGAATTGCGCCCCTAATACCTGCACCAGTCTCAAAATGCACTTGTTTTCTAAGCAAAATCATTGTTAGCTGTCTGGCAAATGCCTTGATTGAAAATAATTCAGAATTACACATCACACTTTACCCATTCAATCTTCTCGATATTTTCTGATGCAATTTGGGTGAAGTGCTTTTCTCAGGGGTATTACAGCAAGGCTCCCCTTGGATGTTTTGATACACTTCCAATGCTATCTGCTGTTCATGCTGAAATATTTCCATTTTCTCTTAGCTCATCAGTAAAGCAGATTACTTTGCCACAAAAGGATTTCAAAAGGTTGGAGGTTCAAGTCCCAGGAGAGGAGCTGCTGCTGTAGGAAATTAGTGTATTTAACTTGATTTGTGTAAATAAGAACATCCCTCTCTTAAATGGCTAAAGCTAGAAAATTATGACATATATTGGCTGTGTCGAATAAAAGCAGCGGATTTACAGTGTTTTAAGACACATGATTGGTTCCCGCCATATATCTTTCTATTTAACCATTTAGAAGGCATTTGCTCCAGTAAAAATTCAGCTGTTGTAAGTGGGTGTTGCTTTAAATCACTTTACATGAAAGCCTCTGCTCAGAAAATAATGAAATGTACGGGGCTGCTGCACTAACCAAACCATTACATTAGTGAAACTGAACCCGTTTCAAAGCCCAGTGGCAGCCTCAGTGGTTGTAGCGCCAAAAGCACTTGATCGCTACCCTGTGTCCTCTTACCGACAACAAAAGACACGGCCAGTTAAACGCACTCATCTTTGACACCTGGACAGCTTGGATAGTGATCAACGGAGCAATTAATATATATTGGCAATTGGATATGGACAAGTAAAAAGAGATTGTTTTCGGCAACCTTCGTATTTCCAGACTTGTTAAATTGGTAGATACACACAAGGATATAACTGGTAGACACAAGCTCGGTCACATGTTTGGACTCAAAGTGCTTTGCGCTGCGAGGTGGCCTGTGCTGCTAAGTGACTTGCAGCAGGAGTGCCGCCAAGCTGCTCTGCTGGGCCACGCGAGCACTTTGAGTCTCTGCTCAGCACCATGGGCAAAACTGTAGTACAACTCTCCCCCACCAACACCCATTAAAAATGAATCTCCAGCATTTCAATAATTAATGGACCAGACGCTAATTGGCTGAAGATAAAAGCCTGATTAAATAGGCTAAGTGTTTCAAATTAAAACATTTTACAAATCAAAAGAAGGAAGAAGGCAATTGCTGCTGCCCAGGGCGGTGAAAAGCTGTGAGTAAGGAAGTGGGAGAAGTCTTGTGTCTTCGGAGTGACCCCGTTCGCTCGACTCTGTGTAGATGCGTCTCCGAAAAGGGCAGCCAAAGTGGGGTGGCACCAGGGGGCACTGCTCAAGTGTCTTTGGCCCCACACAGATGTGCACACATCTGGGATGTTGAAGATATGTAAGTTGGTTGTGGCCGAAGTTCTCATGCTGCGGTCGTTATATGGCAGTGTAGTCCAATGTAATGTGTACACCGTGTAAATATTCACCCAGGTTGGACATAGACACTCCGGTGTTCGGTAAATACGTTTTGCATTGTGCCAAAAGTATACCAGCAGGAACATCAGGTCTGTATGACTTGTTTTTGTCAGTAGATGTTTTGGTTGGTTGAAAATGATGTGTTTTTTCCATAATAGAAACACACAAAGCTTAAGTCATGGTGGCAAAGCAAGGCATGCTGGTACCTTATAGCTCCTGGGCTCCGGGTTTGAGGCCAGCTCTGTTTTTATGCAGTTTTTGTGGCTTTGTGTGTGGGGAGAGCTGGTGGTCTACTGGTATGACCTGCTGCCTTTAGGTTAGCTGGTTGCTGGTTCAAAAAGCACCTACTGCTATAGAGCTATAGAGCCATGGAGCAAGGTACTTACCCTGAAATTACACTGCTCTATAAATGGGTAAGTAATTGTAGGTAGCTTAACATCATAAGTTGGTTTGGAGAAAAGTGTTGGCTACATGAATACATATAAATCTTAAATGTACATGGGTTTGCACTCACAGTCCAAGGAGGTGTTTCTGGTGGACTGTCCTTTTCGTGTGTGCTTACCAGTCTAGGCTGTATGTTAACTTGTGGCCTATATTTCCAGGGACTGTCCTTGCACCTCTGTGATCCTGAACTGGATAAGCAGTTACTGAAGTAGATGGATGGATAAAGCCTAAGAACAGCTTAGGGAAGCTGGTCAGACATCTGAACCCAAGTTTTACCCCAGAAAGCCACTGGTGGAGAAAGGACACAAAAGTTAAATGTTCCCCTGCTACGGAACAATGACCAGGCATTTTTAACAACTTTCCCTCCTTGCTTAAATGCAGTTAAATGTTTCATGGGAACTCTGAACAAGGCAGTGAGGCAGTGACTCATCACTCTCAGTCAAACACCTCCTTCTGGACAGGGTGCACCCCTCTCTCTTCCCTTATTGCATGAATTTTTTGGCTTCATCGTTCCGCTGCTTTGACTCAGTGTCCGTAGCCTGGCGCAGAGTTAACATTTTTATTACATGTCTGTTTTTATTCCCTCTGCATAAAACGGCAGAAAAAATGTCCTGGGAGTGTGATTTTATTACAATATCAGGGGCTGCATGTTGTTGCTCCAGCTTGATCTCTTTCCTTCCAAGGCCTCGTGTACCTGTAGTCCCACACTACTGAGTTGTTGCTGCCAAGTTGGGGCAGAGTACCCTTTTTCTCACTCTTATCTCTGCCAGCACCCACACCCACCCACACAACGCTGGTCCGCCGTTCGAGCAGCAGGCTCACATTTGAGCCTGTAACTGAGCTGTCCGGGTCGCTGGTGCCGCATAGGTCAGTGATGCAGTGGAATCAGTCACAGAGCCAAGCGATTGGGTCCCACATGATGCCCTGCTGACAGAGAAGCCGGTGGGTTGTCCTCAAATTAGTGACAACGGACATATCAGTCATATATTTACTTCTTCAGCTGTGAGTAGCAAAGTAAAAAGTTTTAGCACAACTCAGCTAAATGCTCCCCGCAAAGCAAAGCAAATGGAAGCAACACACAACTGGACTTGGATAGAAACTGTAGTCAGTGTTATAAAGTGATATTGGGCTGAACCACCGAACTTAGAATTTCTCTGTCTCTTTGAAGTAGACAAGCACTGTAATTTTCAGTGAGTATCGTGAGCACGAATATGATTCCGTAATAATGTATTCTTTCGGAGGGGGGCGCAGTGGGTTGGACCGGGTCCTGCTCTCCAGTGGGTCTGGGGTTCGAGTCCCGCTTGGGGTGCCTTGCGACGGACTGGCGTCCCGTCCTGGGTGTGTCCCCTCCCCCTCCAGCCTTACGCCCTGAGTTGCCGGGTTCAGCTCCGGTTCCCCGTGACCCCGTATGGGACAAGCGGTTCAGAAAATGTGTGTGTGTGTGTGTGTGTGTGTATTCTTTCGGAGCATTTGTGATCAAAAATAAACTTGCAAATTCCAAATTTTCAAAAATAAGTCTGAAATGCACGCAATGTCTACAACCGCTTGTCCTGAGCAGTGTCGCGGAGAGCCATAGCCTAACCTGGCAACACCAGCCGCAGGGCTGGAGGGTGAGGGGACACACCCAGGACGGGAAGCCAGTCCATCACAAGGCACCCCTGGCAGGACTTGAACCCCAGACCCACCACAGAGCAGCCGTTGGCCAAATTCACTGCATCACCACACCCCCGCACTCTGAGAATATACTTTCAATATTTGCAAATTTAATTTTTGCTACCACTTTTAATGCTGAAGATTGCATTTTACTAATTTCCCGTCTACATGGTTTCAAAAAGTAATATTTTTTTTACCGGATTCTTTGTTTATATCTTTTAATCACAGATGTATTCTTCATGCTTGCCTTGCTCCCTGCCTACTTCACTGAGTTGCTAACTCTTTACATTCCAGTCCTCCTATCTTCCTGCTTTGTTTTGTCCCTACCTCTTTATCGATTAAACCGCACTGTCTCTGATGGGCTCCAACTGCCAGATGCCTGGTACTAGACAACTAGTATTCTGGGAGCTGATTGTCTGTCTTTTTTACACATTAAACTTCCAGCACACCTCAAGTGTGAACTTCTGCAACATCTTAACCAGCCCCCTTCCACACCTTCATGCTCAGGCACCCTAAACCTCGCTGAATACATTTTGACTCCTTCTTAATGGGAATGATTGCAGTTGCTTTACTTACTGGATGAACCCCTGTCCCCTCTAAAATACCTTCTTATTGTACTATTGAAACACCAACCAGTGATATACCAACTAGTACATTGCATGCATTTGCTATAGTGCTGTTCAGACACAACTCCTTCCCAATGTTGGTCTTCTAACGTACAAGATAAGTTTTGGTTCTCTGTGCAGTTCACCCCATCTCACAAGCTGACTGCAAATGCTTTGTTTGAGTGTGAGGACTGCATGTCTTAAAAAGAAGGAAAATCACAACTACGGGCCACTTGGATTCTGCAGAGTTCCATAGGACTGTACGTACCTAGAGTTCTGCCGCTCATTGACCCTGACTGACGTTATCAGTATGTTCATGGTAGTGAACACAGTTTAAATTATGCTTTTCTCCAAAGAAAGTTAACAGTGTTAATGTCTTTTAGATTATATACCCACGTATACAGCTGGGTAATTTTTACTGGAGCAATTTAGAATTATTTCCTTGCTCAAGGGTACTATAGCAAGTTTCTCTGTGCACTTTTTGCCAATTACAGCCTCTCCACCTTCAGTGTCTACTGCCCTACCTCCCTTTCTCATTTCCCATTTTAATCAGGGGTCTTGCTGTGCTTTCTCTCTCAGGGAATCGTCCATTCGGGGGTAGTGGAGCAGTGTTTGGGCCACTCTGGCTGTTTACTGGAGAGGGGGGAGATGAGGTCTTGGCCCAAACCCTCTATCAGACTGTCATTGTGAGCAGGAGATGCTACTGGTTGCATGCAGCAGTGAGGTGCCTGTTCCTGCGTCATTAAACCCAACGGGCTCCTGTGCTACCAGCGCCTTCCAAATATTCATTAGCGCGGGGACCATTTCATGTTTGGCTCTGATTCTAATCACTTACTATTGTTGTAGCTGCCAATCACTCTAAAAGAAAACCCATCACCAGAGGCCTGCACTTGTGAATATTCATGAGCGTAGCCAGTGACTGGAGCTATTTTAGCTCCAACCGGAACAGTTTACCAGAGATGGTGGCGAACATAAAATCCAGTGTCTGTAGGACATGGCAGACTCTGCTGGTGATGTTTTTCTAAATTTGCTGTTTGTTTCAGAGAACGGCTGGGATAGATGTTGGATTGAGGTGTTTCGCTGATTTGATGAAGCTTACATGAGAACAAAAGTGAGAGTGTGTTTGCAAGCCAACACAATCCCAAAAGATGATACCAATTAGATTCAGATTCAAATCAATGATGTGTAGCCTGGCAACGGCCGACACGCCTGTAGCAATGATGGAATACCATTGCTATTAAACAGTAGAACAGTAGAGTATGTTTTAGAGAGGGCACATGGAAATGGGGCCAATTAATTGTACAGCTGCATTTGTGGGATCATTTTTTGAGTCAATAGTTGCCAAAGTGAAGAAGGGTAGAACAGAGCCAACTAGCCTGTGGACCCTATATCCTATTTTACTGTTTCTGAACCAAACCGAAAGACTAACATGGCCATGAATCATGGCCATATGAATTCTTCATTTTTACACCAATATTAACCTTGAGCAATATTAAAACTAAATCTAGCCTGAAAATGAAGAAATTAAAATATGTTGTGCAGGGGGCACAGTGGCGCAGCGGGTTTTGCCGGGGCCTGCTCTGTGGTGGGTCCTGCTTGGGGTGCCTTGCAGTGGACTGGCGTCCTGTCCTTGGTGTGTCCCCTCCAGCCTTGTGCCCTCTGTTGCTGGGTTATGCTCCGGTTTCCCCGACCCCACTAGGGACAAGTGGTTGTAGACCTTGTCTGTATAATATGTTGCCTCCAACATACTATGTAATTTTGATTCTTGGCCAGTTCATTCCCTGAACTTGATCAGGGTTTGTCGTCTTGTTACTGATCACCAACACTAGATATGATGTGTAAACACTAAAATAAGGTAGTTCTACACTCCTATTCTGTCTGGCTGTGTTTTACCACCATTTATGAGCTTGGCGGGTAAACATAGGACCCATTCGCTCCCTAAGAAACATAAATTTTAGAAATCATAAAAGTAGAGAAAATGTAATAAAAATACATACTTTCTGAACCGCTTGTCCCATACGGGGTCGCAGGGAACAGAGCCTACCCGGCAACGCAGGGCATAAGGCCAGAGGGGGAGGGGACACACCCAGGACGGGACGCCAGTCCATCGCAAGGCACCCCGAGCGGGACTCGAACCCCAGATCCATTGGAGAGCAGGACCCGGTCCAACCCACTGCGCCACCGCACCCCCTTAAAAATAAATAAATAAACCAAAACTTTGAAAACATGTTACTTCAGTACTTGCAATACAAGCCAGCAGTGTACTTGTTTTACAAATTGAAAGAATACAAAAGTATTTGTTCTAGGGAGGAAGGGGGTGCGCACGAGAGGTATAAAGTACACTGGATTAGGAGGAGCATAAGAGGGTATGCAGAATAGTTTTTTTTCTGCTCTGTCTAGTGAACTGTTTTTTTTTTGCCCAAACAAATCCTATTTTTGGACCTTTTCATTTTTAATTACGACAGCGATTTGTGTTGAGTCTCGTGTGTGTGCCCGTGGGTAGTTTCTTCTCCCTCAGGTGGTATTTAGGTTGTTCACAACATTTGTTTAGTGTTTTGATCATTCTTGCTTTGCCTTTTGAGTTGTTTATGCGTTTTATAACACAAATAAAGGGCTTCCAGTAATTTAAAGTCATGAGGCTCCATAGCGCCGTGGTGATGTTGCATGTCAGCGGAGAGGGGAATATAGAATACAATGTACTGACAGACCTGGCTTGTGCACTGGGTTTATCAATCCATCCATTCATCCATTGCCTTTCAGTAACTGCTTGTCCAGTTCAGGGTCATGGTGCTCCAGAGCCTAATTCGGAAGCCTAGGGCAGAGACCAGACCATTACAGAGTACTCATACGGCTATTCATAGAGGCATACCCAGATGATTAACTAGAGCTTTAGGTTCTCCAATTCACTGGATGCTAAACACATAAACTTTAAATTGAGTGAATTTACTAGAGGATAATTTACCTGTATAATCTTCAGCTGTGATTTGAAGAAGTAGCATCCCTGTGTCTATTGAACAGGGCCTCTTCATTTTATCCTTTTCTTAAGATTCACTAAGAAACTCCTTAAACTGAAGTGAGTGATTACCCCAATGACTGATATAACCTAATAGAACAGGCTTCCACGTGTTAGTTCCTGGACCTACGGCGTTCTGCGCTGGGCGGCTCTCGTAGGGTTGGGCCTAGCAGCGGAAACCATCTCAGCTGGATCTCTTCTTGTGTGTACTTTATTTATTTATTTTTATTTTTATAGAGCGCTCTTCTCACGCAGTGACACAGAGCGTTTTAACACAGGCATAAAGCAAGAAAAATTGATACGAACAAAGTCAACTAATCAGTCAACTAATGGCTACCATAATGAAGAACTTATTATAGAGCTATAAGTATACCTACTGGCCACCGGGGAAAGGAACAAAAACTCCCAACTGAAGGTTTAGGGAGAAAAAAAACCTCCAGGGGTCCATGGGCCAGTGGTTGCCCACCCCTCCTGGGCATTCTAGAAAGTAACAATTTGTGAGCCAGCGTGTAACAAGTAATAATGATGATGTTGGTAAATGGCATCTTGGATCCCCAGCTCGGCATGGAACGTCTCGATCGTCACGGCAGATGGACATCATCCTCTGTCAGCACGGGATTCGTCCGTCACCCCTGGCCGGCCTCCTCAGGTCTTATGTAGCGAGGTTGTGCTCAACGAGAAGATAGAACAGAGTTAGTAATTTGTTACTTAAGTAAATTTAATATGCATTTTTATAAAGGTGATGAAAAACAACGAAGGCCGGTGGAATTACATTACAAGGTGGAATGCCTGAGTGAGCATGTAAGTCTTTAGTCTGGATTTGAAGACTGAGACAGACGGGGCATTTCTGACAGTAACTGGTAGACTATTCCACAGTTTAGGTGCTCTGTAAGTAAAGGCGCAACCTCCTACTGAGGTCTTATTGATCACAGGTACTTTCAGGCAACCTGCATCTAATGAACGGAGATATCGTCCTGGGATATAAAAATGAATGATCTCACAAAGGTAAGTCGGAGCAATGCCATGTATTGCCTTATAGGTCAGAAGTAGGATTTTATAATCAACTCTATATGCGACCGGGAGCCAATGCAACGATTTAAGTACCGGTGTTATATGGTCAAACTTCCTAGTTCTAGTGACAATTCTCGCAGCAGCATTTTGTACCAACTGTAGCCTGGATACAGTCTGGTATGGACAACCCGACAATAAAGTATTACAGTAATCCAGCCTGCTGGAAACAAAATCGTAAAAGCGTATGTGTGTCTGTGCAATGTGTGTGCTCCCTTTGTGTAATTAGTTGCTTGTTTAAACTGTTTTTTTTTTTTTTCACCGTGATGCTCATTCTTCTCTGAAGGGAGTCACATTTTGCTAGAGTTCACAAAAAGAGTGGGAACGACCATGAGCTTGTGCTTAAACAAACCCCTTGTTGGTTTCGCCCTCATCCACAAGGTGCACCTTCTCTTGGGTCAGTTCATCTCTCCGTGCTTGTGCTGGAAGAGAAACTGCCGGTTTTGTCTGCTAATCTCTCTTTCTTTTTCTCAGGTATGAACGCGTGTTGGAGTTTGTGGTCACTAAAGCTCATTCCTTTACAAGCAACTGTCTAATTTATCTTTAATTCTTCTCATTTGCTCCTGCTTTGGGACCTCCTGTCTTTTGGACCGCTACTTCTGTTCTTTGCATAAACCCCTGTGTCTCTCCGTCACAAACTCACCGGCTATGCACCCACCCCCATCTTGCCGCCCGCCTTTTAGGTGGAAGCCTCAGGAATGTTGGAAGTTTCCTTCAGTCACAGGAGACTGACATTCAACAAAAGGAGCTTTCTGAGAGCTGCCATTCGGAAAGAGCTTGTCCGCGTCTGTCTATATTCGCCTGTGCGTGTGTGATGCTACGCGACTGCTGTGTCTTGTTCCTTCTGGCAGAGAGATTTACTCCGGTCAGATTTTCTCTCTCATTTGTTGGTCTTGTGTAGTTTTGAAGAAATGGAACTATATGCAGTGGTCATCTTCCGTTCGGCGAGCTTTGATAAGTTGCGTGTCTGTACGTGCAGTATGTAGGCGTGCATGTGTATACGTGTGCTTGCGTGTGTCTGCATGCACGCATTTTATTGCATGCATGGAGGCTCTGTCTGCAAAAAGAATTTACACAAGGTAAATCATGTTTAGTTTTCTTGAAAGCTAGAAGAATATAACTGGGTAAAAACCAGCCCAGTCTTTTCTAGCTGTGTTAGAATGAGAACGTTGCTCACTACACCCCAACCATCTGCTACACTCCTCCACCTCTGAGTGGTCCAAAATCAAAAGCACAGAGGTTTTTGGTTCTGGCTCCAATGTGGTGGAATGACCTCCCCGTCTCACTCAGAACTGCTGAATCTTCATGAACATTCAAGAAGGGTCTCAAAACTTAACTCTTTTGGACTCACTTCTCCTGTGATCTCTTAATTGCTTTATAAACACGTACATGTATCTTCTTAATAATAAAAAAAACTCTATACAGCTATCCGTGATGTATGCTGGTTTATACGGTCGAAAGTGACTAATTGACTGTGCTCAGTAATCACGTGTCTACATCCAAATCTCTCCCTCTGTTGGTGTAATGCACTTTTTGTGCTGAGATGTAGGTCACGTTGGAGAAAAGCATCTGCTAAATGAACACATGTCAATTTAAATAGCAGATTTTCAGACCACTGCCACACTTCTGGTTTCCAAAGAGGTTAAGCCCAGGATGAATATCAACTCATGGGTTTCCGTGTACTAACGATTCGATTCTCTCCAGGTTCGGGGACAGCAGAGGCTACATTCTCTACCCCCAGATTGGTGACAGGCTGGACCTCATCTGCCCAGGTTCGGATCATCCCAGCCCCCAAGCTCCCGCTGAATATGAGTACTACAAGCTTTACCTAGTGTCATCGCGAGAGCAGGCGGACAGGTGTGAGGTGACAGGCACACCCAATCTGCTACTTACGTGCGATAAACCCACCAGCGACATGCGCTTCACCATCAAGTTCCAGGAGTTCTCACCCAACCTGTGGGGACATGAGTTCAAAACCATGCATGACTACTACATCATTGGTAAGTGTGTGTTCCGTGTGCTGTCTGACATACGCAAGAGTATCAATGCTGGTGCGTTTCATATTCTCACTCTGAACTGGACTCCCAGAAAGCTTGCTGTACTGTGTATTTCATTGCTTTCTTTACATTGCATTGCTCTTGCTTTCATTGGGTATTGAAAAATTGAATGGTTGTGTGAAGGTGATGGTAAAGGTGAGCCCAGATGTTGCATTGTTTATTTGATGAGGACTAACCATTTGAAATGTAAAGTGGTTTGATCTACAATATAGGTCCTGGAGAGTAGTTTTCTATACCCTGGGTTGGCAACAGGATTTTGAGCTCAGCCACAGGTGTGCTGAGAAAAGCATGAAATTTGTCGCACTTAATTAAAAGAATCCTAATTTTCTTGATTAAAGGTAAAAAATATCAGATTCTTCATTCAAACAATGTTCTCTGTGTTGGGTCTAACATAAAGGCATGAAGGATTTTTAATGATCCAGAACAAGTAATTGTGAAATCTGGCAGATTTTCCACCTGATCAACATTTGGCAGGGAATCAGACCTCAGTCCACATCTCTGCTCTTCCTCCAAGTTCATGTCCAGACCTGGAGGTCTTTGCTTTTGTTATCAAAGAAAATGTTGACTCACAGAGAAACATCATACCAAACATCAAAAATAATTTGGAAATGGCTCGTTTCAAATTAGGAAGTCTATCAGAGGAATGTGATCAATAAATATCATTTAAAAATTATTTTTTAAAAATCCCAAATATGTGGCAAAACATTCTGCATTATTAGTTATATTGCTGATATTATTCTGGCCCCTTCAGTATTTGATATATTTTCAAACCACTGCTCTACAGTCACTGAAACTTACAACATCAGACACTAAGTTACTACATAGTACACGTTCATCTTTTCCTGTTGTTGCATCCTAACGCTGAACTTCTGTACACTTACAGCAATGGCACAATTTCCTTTGGTCATGCTTGTGAACTGTGATGGCTTTGAGAGATGCTCTGCCAGTTATTTCCCTCAGGAGGGTTTATCTAGTCCTGCCCAAAAAAGACATTAATAAGAGAAAATGTTCAAGTATCAAAAAATTGTTTTTTAATCAAAGCGAGCAAACATCTATGGTGAATAATTCATATGACTGCGCAGTGGGTCATGAGTCATGTGTATGCCCATAATTGTCTATTTGTGATGGCAAATAATTTTCTGTGTGTGTGTGTGTGTGTGTGTGTGTGTGTGTGTGGATGAGAGTGAGGTGGGGTTGTCTTTATCACGCTGCGTTTCATGTTTGCTATTTAGAGGAATCCAGAAGGTTTCAATAATTCAGGAGCAGCTGATATTTTATTTATCAAGGTTAAGTTGAAATGACAGTGGGAGGGAGACAGTCTCTGGGGTCTGTGTGAGGTGCATGTGTGTGTGTGTGTGTTTGTGGTTTATATTGACAGAGGAAGACTCTTGTTATGGGTGTCAAGCTTATGTTCTCCAAAAGCCGTACAGGAGCTTGCGTGTAACCAAACGGAATTGAAGGTTTGTAGCAAGACGAACAAGTAGTACATGTAATTGAATGTGCATGTCAGTTTGTCCCTTTTCATTAAAATTTTCTTCGGTAAATATTCAACTGTATTAACAATAATGTTAAACTAAATAAATAAGAAATCAAACAAGGACTTAAAAATTTAGCCATATTATATGGCATTAAGCCTTCGTGCTGAAGGAGCAGTGCTTGGGGTCAGTTGGGGTGGGTGGCTGGAGAATGGAGCAGCTTTCCCACAGTACCCTGTACTTATTCAGACACAGAGGCACTTTGTGGGACTGTGCAGACTAGCAATGCTTTTGTTACAGTTGGGTAGACAATGCGCTCCGGACTTTATCCGCTTTAGTTTAACGTATCTGTGTATTAATCCGGAGTGATTTGTGTTCCTTTTTTTGTCGGTGTGTGTTTGTGTGTGCATGCATGCATTCGTGCGTGCATGTGTGTGTGTGTGTGTGTGTGTGTGTGTGTGTTTGTCTGAGCTGCTCGTATGAATAGAGAAGCAAAGAACAAGGACGGGGAACAAAACGGTTAGTGAGAGAGATGGAGGGAGAGGGATGCGGACAGCAGGGCCAGCTACTGGCAGCACTCTGGTTGCTGTGGGGAGTGAGCTGTGTGGATAAGAGGAAGTGACAGGTTGCTTTGCAATCTGGGTCAGCAATCTGAACTTTACTGCTGTTCGTGTGTATGGTTTGTCAGCATGCGTAATTGTGTGTGTGTATGTGCATGTCTCTAAGCTCCCTCACTAAAGGTCATACAGTAAGTCTAAAACTAATTGGACAAGGGGGGCTTAACACTGTATTAGTTGCCTGCCTTCCTAGCTCAGCCACACACCCGTGCTGCTTGAACTCAGTGACCTGAGCGACCTGTGTGAGAGCCTTCATCTGCATTGACAAGTGTGCCCCTTGTAGCTGTGCATGTAACGCGGTGTGATTAGAAATATTAGGACGCGTGACACCCGGAACACACAAGTGCAGCACGTGAGCGTACATGGAGTGAAATAAAATTGTGAGAAAAAGTTTTTGAACTATCTAGAATTACCAGGATTTTTTTGCATGAATGGCTCCTAAAATGTGATTCCATTTTCATCTAATTCAAAATAAAGACTGTCTTATTTAGCTAACGCAGCATTTTGCATTTCTATATCTTCATCGAAAAAACAGAGTGGTGCTCATGGCCTGTGACCTCAAAGGAAACCGCTGCTATCTGAAAAAAATATTGCTTTAATTTTAAGTTTGCTGAAAACCAATTGAATGTATAGCTTTGGAGAAAAGCATCTGCCAAATGAATAAATGTAAGAAGAAACAAAAGAACTTTTTTGGTAAATATACATAGCATATATCTATTTGGAGGAAAAAACACTGCATTCCAACATCAAAACCTCATCTTGATTTTGAAGCATGGTGGAGGGAGAATAATGCCATGGGGCTTCTTTGCTGCCTCTGGGCTAGGGTGACTTGCAATCGTTGAGGGACCAAATTGTACAGCAGAGTGTCAGGGTGTCTGTCTGTGATCTAAAACTCAAAAGAAGCTGGGTCACACACCTGACAAGGATCCAAAACACAGGAGCATATCAACAACAGAGTGACTCAAGCAGAGGAAAATCCATGTTTAGAATGGTCAAGTGAAAGTCCTGACCTCATTCTGATTGAAATGCTGTGGTGTGATCTGGAGCAGGCCATTTAAGCAAGACATACCACAATAAATAACTGAAAGAGTTTCTTTATAGAGGAATTTGCCAAAATACCTCCTAACTGCTCTGCAAGTCTGGTCAGAAGCTACAGAAGGGTTTGATTGAGATTATTGTCAGTAAAGAAGGGTCCATTACTTGCTCAATGTAAGAGTTCCCATACTTTTTTCTGTAAATGACCTTGAGTGTTCAAACCATGTTGAGCCACAATGTTGTTTGTTCTGATCCCACAAGAACAGAAGCTGTTGTACTCATTACAAAGCTAATTTGTTATTGTTAACCATTATTCGGCCGACAGCTTTGTCGAAGGTAACTTGCAGCGTTTGTATGCTCAACCTCTTAGCAGAGCAGACTTTGCATAAGAAAGGGACGTGATACAATGTAGGTTAACAAAGCAGTGATGATTTTGAAATAATGTTGCGTAGCTACACCGAAGGCACTAAACTCATCTTTCTAGTTTCTGTGTTTCAGAGAAAAAAAAAAAAAACAGAAATTATGTCCACAATGTATCTAGCAATGCAGAGGTACAATGAAAAGCCTGTAAGCTTCCTGCTTACATAGACATGCACATTCTGCCCCCTTGGTCTCTCTCTCTCTCTCTCTCTCTCTCTCTCTCTCTCCCGTTCTCATCTCCCTCTCCTTGTCTTCCCCCCTCCTTCCTTCTCCTCTCTCCCCTCCCTGGGGCAGTGTTCAGACACAAATGTCAAAATGAGTTACTTTGACTGGCTGCCTCTCCATGATGGCTCCTTTTCTGTTATTTGCTGGTTGGAAGTGGGGTTACAGCAGGGAGGCAGGATTCATCTGTGGGGGTGGGGTTATGCGAGCATGTTTTCAATTTGTATCGCATCTCTAAAATACTGGTGTACTTGTTTAAATACTCAAGATGCTACAAATGTATTCATCCCTCAGAGGAATTCGTATCTTCATCAGTTGCAGTGCTGAATCTGATTGTCCAGACTGCATTCTGTTGTCAGATCCCCATTTGACAGGCCAGTCGACAATACGTAAAATGCTTGTAGCTTTAGAGAATTTAAAGTAGCTGTGTCAGGGATGTGACCCCAGCACAGCAATTTATGCAGCAATTTACACTGCATGATTTTAACGCCTCCACAAATACCACTTCTCCAGCTTTAGAGCCAGGTGCTTGTAATACTGCTGTTTCATTGACAGGTGCGTGGATTTGCTGAAATTGTGATGCAAAGAGACTAGTTGGCTGACCCCATTTATCCAGCGAACAATTCAATTTCATGTATGTCACCAGGAACACCACAAAAGCAAAAATGTACATGGACAAAATTACTTGTAGCATTTTTTTTTTTGCCACGCGTACACTTCGTCTAGTCAAAAGTCGTCACAGCAGACGTTTCCCTTTTAAACTGTAAATGTTATTTTAAACTCTAAGAATTGCTAGCACCTGGTATCATAGTGGTTAACGTTGCTTCCTTGATCCAAAGGTTGTAGGTTCAAATTCCACCTCTAGCTGTAGTAGCCTTGAGGAAACTGCTTACCCTAAATTGCACCAGTAAAATTACCCAGCTGTGTAAATGGGTGCTGAATTGTAAGTAGCTTAACATTGCGAGTCGCTTTGCGGGAAAGTACTGGAAAATGAATAAATGCAATGCCAAGATTCCCCAGCCATGAGCGTACCCCTCAGTGTAGGCGCAGCTGGCTAATAGTGGCACATTAGCAATTCCCTTCAGTAGCAACACCTGTAATCTTCTCTGTAGTCTTGTGTGGTACAGTAGTGGAAGGCATTGTGAGCCTGTGAAGAAGAAAAGCATGAGATGAAAATGTAGCCTTGCCAAAAAAATGTGGTGTTTGAACTCTCTTAGCTGAGTGTCGGCTAGCAAGCGGCAAGTCCTGTGGATGTCAGGTGACATTTGCAGAAACGCACTGGCACGGGCAGACATGAAGCGAGGAAGGTCGGTCCACAGCGGCACAGGGAGGTGTTCACTGATGGTTTGATTTCATTGGATATGGGAACGTAATGAATTCTGCAGCTGCAATCAAGCGATCTGTTCATATTATTGCATTAACTCTGGGTGGTTGATATAATCAGTCTCATGAAAAATGCCAAGATGTTTTTGACAGCACTTTAAATGCGTCAAGCAGCCAGTGAGTTTGCCATACTTTGAAATCCAGCAGACAGCTGTCATACATATCATTTATTTATGCCTTGCCTACATGTCCGTATCACAGAGGAAGCACAAAAAATATGCATTAAGAGAGAGGTAGAAACTGTCCTGGGCAGGTAGGCAGTTATTCAAAGGTGCGCAATGACGTAGACGTGTACAGAGAGGTACGCGTGCTTTTTTAAATGCCTGTGAGCGAACTTATGGTGACCGCTTATGGAAGCGGTTTCACACTGTTGCCTTTTCTTGCAATCGAAAGTGGCAAAACAACCGCGGAAATTAATACAGTGAGGATGCACACACAGTTATTTATTGCCTGTAAAACTGCAGAACCAAACGACCGCCCTGGTTGCGTTTCAAGTGTTCAGGTGTCAAGACTTATAGAACTCATTGTGTCACAATGCCCAGCAGTAACGTGTAGAAATACAGGTATAGGCAATATGCTGACTTGTCTTCCAGGAAGAAAGGTATCGGCCAGATTTGACCCAGGGTTGGCCAGTGTGACGCAGGCTGCCACCACATGCTCTGCAGCCACCGGACGCCAACGTCATCTGTGGTTGTGACATCTGAAATAGACAGTGTGCGATACTATAGTAAGCCACTTCACCTCTTTCCTGCACTTCGCACATTTGCCTCTCCTACATCTTTAAGGAGTTTGGTGCGGGAGTATAACATGCCTGAGACGTGAAATCCCCTCTCGTTTCAGCTGGAGATTTGTGTCTCTCGTGGCATCACGTAGCCTCCCTTGACTTAGCCTCTTCCCCCTCCTGCTGTCTCCAGTCATTTTACACTCTGGTGTTTCCGAATTTAGACTCAGTTGCCCACCCTCCCTCACTTTTCATCCCTGAACACTGCCTGTCCCTCTCTCCACCTTCCTCTCCTTGCCACTTGTGTCGCTCCCTCTCTCCTCATCTCTCAGAACGATGTTTCCCTCCTTTTTTCCTCATCTCTCCCGAAACCCTGTCTCCGTCCCTCTCTGTAAATCCCTCTGCTGAAACGCTCTCACCCAGGCTCTCCCATCACACGCGGACTCACTGATTCTCCAGAAAGACTGTCTTTCGCTCCTGACTTTTCTCTTTAGTTTTAAATAACATGTTTCATTCTGGGGGGGCGCGGTGGCGCAGTGGCGCAGTGGGTTGGACCAGGATCCTGCTCTCCGGTGGGTCTGGGGTTCGAGTCCCACTTGGGGTGCCTTGTGATGGACTGGCGTCCCATCCTGGGTGTGTCCCCTCCCCCTCCGTCCTTACACCCTGTGTTACCGGGTTGGCTCCGGTTCCCCGCGACCCCGTATGGGACAAGCGGTTCCGAAAATGTGTGTGTGTGTTTCGTTCTGGGTAGCCTTTGTTTTAATGCCAAAGGCTTGGAGCAAACAGGTGTCTGTGCTGTTAATAGGAGCCCTTCAGCCCTGACTGATGTAAGTCCTCGCGGGCTCCAGGAGACATGTGAAGTGGAGCTGGGGACTGATCAAAGCTGGCATCGTTCCGCCTGGCGTTAATTGTTGAAAAATACCGGTAGTGCTCGACTCACGACACGTGTGACTTATGACAAGCCGGACTTACTACAGCTTACAGCTGTGCCATCTTCCTTACTATATTGTTTTTGAGTCCTGACATTTGGTTGTAACTCCTAGCGACGACCGCTCCATCTGCTGTACAATAGCAACGTCTGGCCGCGCCGCCACAAGGCACCGTGTTTCTTACCGACTCAGGCAGCGTGTCTCTCGGCGGTTCCATTTTATTTACAAAAAAAAAAAAAAAATGTTGTTTTATTTACGGAGCATTTTGTTTGCGATTGCGTTCAAGTGGCGTTTCTTCTTTTTCTTTTTATTTTTTTTAACAAAGGCTAGCAAGTGAAAACATGAGCGTTCTGGTGGTGCAGAGAAGACAAAAACAAGAGAAAACCGATTCAGAGAAATAAATGAAAATGTGCAACACAAAAAACAATTGTAGTACACTACTCATACACACATTGTCTGAAACTGCTTGTCCCAAATGGGGTCGCAGTGAACCAGAGCCTAACCCAGCAATACAGGGTAAAAGGCTGGAGGGGGAGGGGACGCACCCAGGACGGGACGCCAGTCCATCGCAAGGCACCCCAAGCAGGACTCGAACCCCAGACCCACCGGAGAGCAGGACCTGGTCCAACCCACTGCACCACCACATGCCCCTCTTATATATTATTTTAAAGTGAATAATATGTAAAACACACAGGGAAAATGTAACACCCTATTTTAGCATTCATGCATCTTTACATTTACATTTATTCATTTAGCAGGCTATTTTCTCCCAAGCAACATACAGAAAAATATATTGAGTGCTTTACATCAACAGAAAGAGAGATTTAGATGCAGACGCACGACTCTTAGCACAGTTAATTTGTTACATTCCACCACATGGACCAATGTACATCTCACAAGCACAGTAGCTGCATAAAGGTTTATCCATTATTCAGAAGTTATAATGAAAAGATTATTGAGCATAAACAATTACACATCAACATGCACTTAAGAGAACAGGGGAGAAGTGAGTCCAGAAGAAGCGAGTTTTAAGACTCAACTTAAATGTAGCGAGAGATGTTAACTGTTAACTTTTTGGTTTATATAATACAGTATAAGGAGTTTGTGACTTCGTTCTTTTCCGATGACCTTTTTATTCTCGTAAGTCAAGGATTTCCTGTAGTTTTTCATACGAACGGACACCGTCTTCAGTTTTCTTAAATAAAGAAATCCTCCTTCAGAAGAAATTGATTTGATCTTGTATTAATCATCATGGGAAAAAATGTCAAAAAGCAAAGTCTTAAAAAATGTGCTCAAAGCATAAAACATGGTCAAAGCACTGCCAAGCTTTTCCTAAGGCATTTGTTACTGTGGTCCTTAGTATGTGAATTATTTACACCATGGCACAGTTATGTCTGTTTAAATGGTTTAACATTTTATATAAATATTTTTAGTTCAACAGTGCTCTCAAGTACCTCTAAAGATGTTTCTCGTTTTCGTGTGTTGATTCAGTTAATCAAATCTAAACTGTAGCCAATATTTTAGGTTTTTTAAGTGAGAAATCTGTTTATTTCTAGATTGTTTAAAAAAAAAATGTGTCTTTTGAAATCATGGCTTCTGTTGCAGCAACCCAAGAACTGCTGATTCATTAAAAGAGTCTACTTAACTTGTTAACCTTATCACAAAACAATCCTAACCCTAAAGCATGTCCAGATTGGGGTCAAATCCACCATGCATACACCTGCCTTACATACATTTTATAAATGAGACTCATGATGTGCTGTGATTTGATATTGTGCTATTACAGAATCTCTCTTTGTTTGCTGGGTTACAGACACTAAATGTTGCTACTGGTGTGTCTATAGTACCTAGTAGCAAAATATCACATTTTAGCCATCAAGAAGAATCACATCGGCTAGGTATGAGGAATTGGCTAAGGGGAGGGACCACAGCACGTAGCTCTGTGGAAGAACAGAAGGGAGCCGTTTTCTCTTTTTTCCTTCTACTTGGGAATGGGGAGCCTGAGGAAAAACTATAAGACAAAGAGAGAGATGGATTGAGAAGACAGGCAAAGATGAGAACTAGAGAAAGAAAGTGGACAGACTACTTGAAAATGCATTTATTTATTTAGCTAATGCTCTTCTCCAAAGCAACTTTCAGTGTTAAGCTACTTACAGTGATTTACTCTATTGTATAACTGGGTCATTTTTACTGGTTCAGTTCAGGGTAAGTACCTCGCTCAAGGGTCTTACGGCCGAAAGCAGGATCCGGACCTCGGCCCTTCAAGTGCAAGGCGGCATCAATGCTACCTGCTTCCGCAGGTTTGATTCCCCACCGCTGTCCATGTGTCTTTTTAGCCGATTTCTTTTGCGTTCTCCTTATGATTGGTCTTGGACAAACAGCCGCACATTTCGGAATAAACCCATGTTTGAAAATATCTCCCTTGTGGTGGTTCAGCTGCTTGAGAAATGTCCAGGTTCTTTTCAGCAGTGTACGAATAGAGCCGGAGACTGACATCTAAGACGGAGATGAGCGTGCGCTGAAGGTGAAGGTGCCGCGCTGTGCTGTGGCTGTACCTGCTTCGGCCGGCAGGGGGAACAGAAGAACAGATGTGAGCTACCTTGTGGGAGTGACCTGCGTGCTCCTTCCAGCCTCCCACTAACGCTTCACCGCACACCGTTCTCATGCAGAGCCCGTGGTGTCGGAGCGAGAGCCTGTAGTGGTCACATGACCTGTTGAAACAGTCTGCAAATCGGACTTGGGCTGCTCACCACATGTGCCGCGTCTGATCTAGGATGGAGTGCGCGGGGACACAGCATATGGTACCCGTACGGTATTTCGGCCGATACGCTCCATGAGCGCTGGACCCCAGGTGCAGCTCGGGGATGATCACCTGGGTGTGAGTATGTGTGAAAGCCCCCTCTTACTGGCAGCGAGAGCACCTTCCTTTCCTTCAGTCTGCATTGATCCCCCCCCCCTGGATTATTTAGGAGGAAGGAATAAAAAGCACAGATTCTGTGAACTTTCAACAAAAAACATCCTTCTGGATAAGAGTCGGTCGGGTGAATGAATGGGAAGAAATAATTCACTTTTCAAATTCAAATTCAGGAAAAAAAAATTATTAGGAATAAGAATTGCATGTGTACTATTAACACAGAATATTGCCTTTTAGCAGACTATAATAATAATAGAGCAACTGAAAGAGCAACAAACATTGTTTTTCTTAATACTGGCAGTCAGGTACCCTCTGGCAATTTTAGTCTGAAACATTTTTTGCTGCCTGTTTTAAAGCTTTTCTTGGCTACATAAGATTTTGATGGTATGGGTCATGTATGGGTCGCTGATTTTTTTTTTAATCCATGTTGTAAGAAATTGCAGCTCTGTTTCAGTTTATTGTGGCTGGAACACTGGGAGTCTTTCTTCTTCGAATAGCCAGGTTTTCGCTGTCTGTGTCTCTGGCCTGACTGCAATCACACAGTCTGGACTTCATCAAAATAGTTTCCAAACCCTTTTTTTTTTTGTCTCTCACATGGTATTCTAGTGGGTTGCGTTGTTTTTTTAGAGTCTCACAACACTTTGCTTTGTGCTCCTGTTTGTGTGTCCCACTTCATCTGTCGCTTTCTTTTTGGCATCTCGTAATTTGGTTGCCTATTTTAATTGAATTGCTGGTGTTCAGGTCCTGCGGCTGTAAAGTATTAGTAGATGTTTGCGAACTGAGCTTCAGGACTTACTGAGTAAGGGGATTGTTATCTTTCCTCAACACCTGGAATTTCTGGGCCTTTCCTGATATTTCCGGGTAATTCTTTCACCCACACATACTTGCTCCCTGCTCCTCTTTGCCTTGCATTATGTTTCCATCACATCCTCTCCCACCAGGCTCATATATGTGTGTGTGTGTGTGTGTGTGTGTTACAGCACGCTGTCCTGTCCGCATGCAGACCCTCATTCTGTGCTTTCCACTGCACCCTGTTCATCATGACCATTTCAGCTCTGCTCCTGTCTTGCCCACATTTCTTTGTCTCTTAGTTTCTGTTTTTGTCGCAGGTTTGACGCTCTTGTCTCATTCATGTCAGTAGCAGCTCATTACAGACGATAAGCATTGGCATTTTTCTCTATAGTTTTCTCCTTTCGTTTCATACGGTCTCAAGAGGAGCAACTGGGAGTTGCACGGAGGCACTGAGTCTTTAGCACTCCGGTATTCATCTGTAGGTTATGGGTTTGAACCCCACGTTGGTTACTGCTGCCTTTCAGCTGGGCAGTGTGTTGTACCCCAGTCTCAGCGGTAAAACACAGCTGTTTCAGTATAGTGAGAGCTTCAACCTTCTCACACTCTTTGTGCTCCTCGTCCTGAAAGAAAAGTAAAATATTCCAGGAGTCAGAACAATTGTTAGGTGGGGAGAGGATAGCTGCTAGTTTAGTGGTTAGAGCTGCTGCTGCTTTTGGATTCAAAGGCTGCAGGTTCAATCCCACCTCCAGGTGTAGTACCCTTGAGCAATGTACTTATCTTAAATTGCTCTGGTAAAATTACCCAGCTGTGTAAATGGGTAAATAATTGTTAGTCATTTAACATTATAAATCACTTTGGAGAGAAGCGTCACCTAAATGAATGAACGTGACCTCGATCCTCTAGACATCACCTTGTGGAGCCTATTGTAACTTTTGGCTTTGCAAATACAATTTATGTTCACAGCCTAAATATTCCTTCAGTGCACCACGTGCATCTAGATCCCGTTTATGAATGTATTTTATTAAAGCCACTCAGGTTTATCTCTGCTTGCAGCCATGTGTAATTTGTAATTTCCCTGTGTCACGACAATTCTGAGGAGGATGTGGCTACCGCACCGCTGTTTGTTCTAGTTGCCCTGGGCTCTTGTATTGCTGTAATGCTGCATGTCAAATGAGGTTTGTTTTATTGTTTTTTTTCCCCCCCTTCTTCTTTATGATTACTTACAGTGTGCATAACATTGTTTGTTTAAGATATGCTATCAAATACACATAAATGCAACATTTCAGATCTTTCCATATCATTCCTGCGATAGATGTTAATGTTACATTTAACGTTCCCCTTCTGAGTGCTGAAATGAGCCGGTGATTTCTATGAAAAAGATAAACTGGTAGGGGACTCACTAAACTGAAAAGCGGTGCCGTTTTCAAATCTGTAACGCAGAGAAAATCATGAAAAAAACCAACGGCCCGCCGTAACAAGCCGATTCGGTAAGAGCGATAAACAATAATTCGTTTTGGTAACATTAATATGCTGCCGACGGAGCCCTTTTGTGAGTTCAGTATGTGTATCTTGCACTAAACTCAGTGGTTCAGTCGGGTTGAGTGTATTTATATTGACCCAAAGGTGGCTGTCGACTGCGGCGTGTGTTCATTCCTCTCTCTCTTCTCTCCTAGCCACCTCTGACGGGACACGGCAGGGCCTGGAGAGCATGAGAGGGGGGGTGTGTGTTACTCGAGGGATGAAGGTGGTCCTCAAAGTGGGACAGAGTGAGTTTTTCTGTCATCGTCATTATCATTATTATTCTGATCATGAATAACGACACATGCTGTCTTTCTCTCTCTTTCGGCTCTCTGGCTCTCTCTCTCACACACACACACACACACACACACACACACACACACACACACAAACACGCGAGTTACGTGGCAAGGCACAACCATTTGCAGTCAACTCAACCACCAAAGTCTGACTGAACTGTCAGGAAAAGTGAGAAAGTGGGAGTTTTCCCCTCCTCAACCGTTGTGTCTCTCTCACACGCGCAGACGTAAACTCCGTTGCGTTGCGCTCTTATCTGAGGTCTGCCGCTGCTGTAGCAGAGCTTATCGGATGAGAGATCACTTTGTCAGCGGGAGTGTGTAGACGGCAGCTTTCCGCAGATAAACGCTTCGGCTCGATGCGATGTCACACGCTACAGTGAGGATGTCACTGTACCCGTCTTGCATTCTCTCTGGATTTTTCCGTCACATCCGTGAGATAACGTTCAGCAGGTGCTACTCGAATCCTGCGATATGCTCACCTGTGTAGCAGCATCCTTCTCCCTCTGTTCACAGGGTGGTGGTAGATTAACTGTTGCACCGATAGATGGAAGTTTAAGCCATCACGGTCAGTTATGGGTCAGATTTTATTTTTCCCTTTCAAGTAACAATTGGTGGCATTTTCAAGTATGTATTGTTTTGTATGAACGGATTTAAGAGGATATGGGGTGTTGGTATGGCAGATGATTATGTTTACTCACGTCTTCTGTACGTGTGACATCCACCAGAGCGGTGAAATTCCCCAGGGACTCGGATGCAGATTGCTCCCAGATCAAACAAGAGCGGCTAAAATCGAGCTTATTATGACCGCGTATTCCTCTTTCTGACCTCTCACAGATCCTTACGGTTTGCCACCCAAATCTGCAAGACCAGACTCGGGTCAAACCAACAGCAAGACTCCCAGTATAACAGGTAGGGTGTCGGGAGGTGGGAGTGTTCTCTGGGGGTAACGTATGGGGTAACCGAGAGGGGCGTGCAGTAAGATGATCCAAGGCTTCGGGCCGCCTAGCTTTTGTCTTCCTCACTCCTTTCTCCTGTGCTTTTTCTCTTATTCATGTTCTTCCTTGGTGGGTCTCAACTCTTCTAGTGTACTTATCTCAGTGCACCCCTTGTACATCGTTCTTGCTCCTTCACTTTCCCTCGCTCTGGGGTTCCCTGTGGATGCCCAGATAGGGACAGGAATATGACTACTGTTATGCAGTGCTCAAGCCCCCATATCATCTGATGAAGCTGTGTGGCACAACATGACTATGAAGCAGCAGATAGGGTGGCACCTAGGGAAATAAAGTTGTGGATAAGAGGTTATAGGTTTAAGTCTTTCGAGCCTTGAGCAATGAGCAGCATCTGAAGCGCTCGCGTAACATATAACACTGTATAAATTTCCAAACTGGGAAATCAAACGTAGCGGTGGGTTAAAGGGTCGGCAAACCGATAATTAATGTTGGCTAGCCGGCAATTAAACAGGTGCCATCATTTACTCGAAGCACCAGGTGCCAAACAGAAAGTAATTGTTCTTTTCAGGTCAATGACCTTGCGCTTTTTCTCCAGGAATTTCAAGGAATAGCACCCTGCCCGGGGGGCTGGCCGAGGGTGAGAATGGACCCCTACCCCCCTCCAACTTGGCCCTGATTGCCGGTGCGGCCGGTGGCTCGGCTTTCCTGCTGCTGGTGTCAGCCGTGGTATGCGTGGTGTGCTACCGACACCACCGTAGCAAGCCATCCGATTCACGCCACCCACCACTGTCCTTGTCCTCTCTCACAAGTCCCAAGCGCAGCAGCGGAGGAGCTGGCAACAACAATGGCTCTGAGCCCAGTGACATCATCATCCCGCTGCGGCCTTCAGACTCGGCCTTCTGCCCGCATTATGAGAAGGTTAGCGGTGACTACGGTCATCCCGTCTACATAGTGCAGGAGATGCCTCCTCAAAACCCAGCCAATATTTACTACAAAGTATGAGGACATGCTGACTTCACCCCTTCGTGCCACATGTTCTCCCAGCCCTCTGTGCCCTGCCCCTCTTCCCTGGGGTCTGGTCCTTTGGTGTTTGAGTACCGAAAGCTGCCTGCTTGCTGAGCTGCCAACCTGTTGGCTGTTTGGGCCTCTCATTTCTGACTGAAGAGTCCCAACAGCTGTCTGGCCAAGACCGGAACCAAGTCTGAAACAGCGCTGAGCTCACATTGGTACCAAGACTCTGCTAAGACCTTCCGTGGGTCCATACCAGGACTTTGCTCCAGACTGCTCTAAACAGTTACCGGGTCGAGAGAACCACTGGGTAAAACCAGACTAGTACTGGGAATATACTGCAGATCTGTACTGGAATTCTGACATATACACCAGCTCAACACCATATTTGTATGGCAAAGACTTTCTTTAAGGGAGCGAGCGCCTGGGGTGTGTTAGGGTCAGGCCAGCGGGAGTGTTGGTGATCCATTGGTTCTCTTGAGCCAATCTGCTGTCTGTATTTCTGTGAGTAGTCGTCGTTGTAATACTGATCACCTCGGCTGCACAAAAAGGCTGTGCAGTTTAAAGAGTGTCCACGTGTGAAACGGTTAGTTTAAAACCAAAACAATGAGAAAAAGTGACAAGCAAACCTTCAAAGTGAGACGGAGATTTTTAACCGCAGCCCGCACAAATTTCACTCTTAAAACTCCAGCGCAAGTAACACTTAATTGTGTTTGCTTTCATTGTTAATTTTACTGTTAGACTAATTACATGTTTGTGTTTCATCCGTGTTTCTCGGCTGAGGTTTACTGCTGCAGTTCATAGGCCCCTGAGCATTATGATTTAATTTTTTTTCTTGGTGTGTTTTTGATAAATTTTCCTCCTTTTCACCTTGTGTATGTTCACTTGTTCTTTGTACAATGCTGTAGTTCTAAAAATGATGCTTTATCAATGGTGATGTTAAGAACGGGAAGAGAAATTGTGCGTGACAGTTTGAAAATAAATAGACTTAAGGGTTCTTTGGACAGGAAGGTTTGTGCACAAAGCACAGCTGTACTGGTCATAACAGCAAAGGAAGGAAAGAAGGAAGTGGGAGCCGTAAGACAGGTGGGAGGACAGAGGTTAAATGCCGCTAAGAGCATGTGCTACAGAGGGATGCAAACGAGGTCCAGAAGAGCCTCTTCAGATGGACCAACCCTGGGATAAAGAAACTCATGGACATGCAAACTGATGTAGGTTTTGGGGCGAAGGTAATACAATTATGTGGCACACATACCCAAACACAATTGTACATGGCTATAAAACACATCAACTGAGCACACACTCATTATCCTCCGAGATGGGCCCGTAAGAGGACGAATCTGGAGATGAACGGCCGAAGAGAGCAGAGCTGCATATGCCTTGTTCTGTTCTCTGTTACTCCTGTGTCTGAGTGTTTTTTTTAGACCCTAGATGACTCAACCTGTTAAAGAAGCCATATATTACCTTTCAGGGTTGCCCAGGCTTCGGGGACACAATTGGGTTGGGATGAAAGCCTGGGGGTCTTTTGGGCAGTCATAAACACACCAAGATGAGAGCAAGTACGAAGAATAACGGATGAAGAGTCTTTGGATGGTTTGCTTCATAGCCGTTTTCCCTAAGTTGTACATGTCGGAGGAAGACGCTGTCTTGGAGAGTCGACATTTAGGCGTATTTTACTCTGACTGTTTCACTCTTGTGTTCTCTACTGAGTAAGAAAGGATTGAAAAGCCTGCCATCTTTCTCACCCACACGTGTTGTCTGTGATTGTGCTAATAGCTGGCAAATCAAATGTCATGAAACACTGCCTTTTCACACTGGTGCGAAGTTGAGATGCTGTTAGACACCTTAAGATGTTTTTATGTCCCATGTAACTGCCTGTTTTCTCTATCTAACGTACCCTAAAAAAGAAAAAAGCTAGTGCATTCCTGGAAAAAAAAAAAATTACAAAAAACTTGTTTGAAACAACACCTTTGGTCTAAGATTGGTTTATTCCTGTGTGTGCCCACATGAATGTGTTTAGCTATCTATTTTTTCGCCAGGTTGCTGTATGCTATTGCAGAGGAGTCTTTGTGGAGAGACGCTATCTGGAACACTAGTTGTTTGTTGATTATGTTCTTCTTTCTCTCAAAGGTCTCCCATTATTTCTCCTGGGCCCATTCAGAGGCTGTTATTTGGAAATGTATAAAAGACCACTGCCACTTATCTCCTACCTCCTAATCTCATCTTCTCTTTCATCCATTTTATCAACTGACCATCTCTCTAGATTAGTGTTTGTGGTTGCTAAGCAACAGGTGACATCATAACTGTCAGCTGTAAGACACCTCACTCTCTCTTATTCCTGCCCTGAGGACTCCATACATTTTTCTTATCCATCTCGCTCTTCTCCTGTCCTCACACTGTCACACCCCACTCACTGGTATGGCAGCAGACAACCAGTCTTTTTTTCCATTCTTCCCATTTCCTCTAATTTTTCATCTCCGAGGTGATGCTGGCCAGTCTGTTGTGGCAAACTGCAGCACATTAAGTGTTGTAACAATGGATCAAAATGACAGTTCATTTTCTTTAAAGATGGTCATGAAAAGAAACCACTGACTTGGCCACATGGCAGGTGTACCAACCAACAGTGGTCTGTTAAGGTAGGGACAACAACTACCTTTTACACCATGGGATTCAGCCTGCTGATGACAGTTATTATGATGCATAAGCTTTTTTAGTTGCATGATGATATTACAATTTGATGCTTCTCACATATTTGCAAATGGATCTTGACCTAAAGCAACAAATATCCGGGGCTTAGGAAATGTTCTTGAAGTTTGAGAATGAAAGTGAGGAATTTACAGGAATGACTGTCCACGTGCGCGAGGAGATGTCATCTTTTACAATTAGGTACTGTAACTGCATCTTCACCAACTCCAGGGACCTATGATGGTGAGTCTGATCCTTCAAGCTGTCTGCTAGCCCTGATTCTCTGCCCCCCTGGGCTGTCTTCTAGCGCTGATCAACTGCACCCGTGGGCTGGCTTCCAATACTGATCCCCTGCCCTCACAAGCTGTCTCGAAATACTGATCTTCTGTCCCCTCGGGCTGTCTGCAAGCACTGATTTTCTAGTCCCCCAGTTGAGGTTCAACACATGAGTAATGCATGTCAGCTATTATAACCGTGAAACTGCTGTACAATAGCTCCACCATGCATGGCTGGTCGCAAAGTTTTCATCAACACCTGTCCTCTTTCTCCTGGAGGATTACGTGTATAGTGGAATGACAGAGTTGTCTTGTAGCAGGTGCTGTCAGTACTTGTGTGGCCTATGACCAGTGAAAACTAGTTTCTCACCACAAAAATCCCCCTTACCGCTGTCCTTCCTGCTTCTTCATAAGGCAGGTAATGACTTATATATGAAAGAATTAACCCCTATTGCCTCGCCCACACATACCCACCTTCCCCATTTGTCTAATTTGACAGCAGTGATTTTTGTAGGTGAGAAAGTACAAAAGGTGAAGAGAGGGGTGTTGGAGTTGAGGGGGAGGGTCAAGTAGTCTCGGAACAACAAAAGCTGCCAAACAGATAATAAAAACAGAGATGAGACAGTCAGGTGTGTGTGTGTGTGTGTGTGTGTGTGGGAGGGAGAGAGTGAGAGAAATGGGCTGGCTGTGCTATTTGTTTTGTCTAGATTTATTTAAGTATACATTTGTCAGTTAGAGGCAAACCTTATTGTTTGCCACCTTGATCATCAGGTGTAAAACCTGTTATATGGAGAGCGTGATCCACGCGATGAGGAAGCGCGTGGAAAATAACCACAGTGCTCAAACTGGAGAGGCTGACTGGCTAATCGACAGCTCGGAGTACTCATGGAGGATGAGATGTGCCTGTTATACACGAAACAACTGCTCAGATCACACCTTCCCTGTAGGAGGTGAAACTCTGGGTATTCATAAAAGGATCCATTTCTCCCGCTTATAAATGTGTTGCTTTGTAAATTCCTTCTGTTTTTCTGTCACCATACAAATGTTTAAGAAGGTGCACAGCTGTCGAGATGTTACAAAAAAGGGTTTTCACTTTTCCCTCCATATCCAGGGTACCACTTGCAGTTCATCTGAAGGGCTGAGCCGTTGTCTGGGCTGTGTGAGCAAGTAGTGGTGTTCGTAAAGTTTCTCTTGTCTCATACACACAGCAGGTGACCCAAAATATATTTTCAGACATATGCAGATGGTGCGCAAAGTGGGAAAAAGTGTGAAACGATTAATGTTTTGAAGATGGTGACAGACCTGGCACTAAGCGAGAACCAATGAAGCAACAGCAGTTTAAAAAGTTTCAATACAAATGTGATCCCATTATTTTGGTAATAAAGCAAATTAAAAAGCTCACATGAATGAGCTCGGTGGCTGGTGGGTCGACCCATGCAGCCCGCTTTCTATCCCCATTAAGGATATGTGCTCCAGTGCCACAAAGGCCACATGACAGTCACGTTCATCTCCACTGGCACTTCGTACCCCCAGCCCCCCGGGAAAAGGGCAGTCATGTCAACAATGCTACCGCTGGATGTCCAAATAACAAGGAGTGTATTCTTAGCATAAGTAAAATGTATCTATCATTGACACGCAATTCTGTTTTTCTTTTTTTTTTTTCCCATTTTTTTTCTGACAGATTTGAGGCCCAACAGACGGAAACAACATTTGATTGCTCAGGTTAAAAAACATTTGCCAACGTTCACCAGTTCCCACCTTGCAGTTAAGATCTGCTTAGTCTCCGTCTCTGATTTTATTGACCCCGACAGATTGTACATCATACAACCCTATATAAAGGATGTTCATGCTGAATTAACCTTACGGTCCACTAAACCTCCAGTCCCAGGACTGCTGTGTTGTGGCATTACAGGAGATTTTGGGCTAAAGCATCTAATTTTCCGAACTGCCACTTATTTCGCTGCTGTCTGTGTGGTCCCTTCATCTCATTTGCTTCGTCAGGCTGAGAAATTCCACAGCTGGTAACCATTGCTTTCATTTGCCAAGGCTTGGCAGGTGATAAGTTTCTAGGGTAAAAAAAGAGTGCTTCTGCCACAGTCAAGTAGGTTAGGACTGCAATATATCTGTGTTTCATGCAAGAGGAGAGATGAATAGCCAAGCATCTTTGTTGTGCATGTATATTTACATTACATTATTCATCTGGCAGGTGCAGTTCTCCAAAGAGATCTACAACTTGGAGTAAACAAAACAGTCGGCGAAATGGATATTCAGACACGCAATTCATGAAGTAGTCAATTAGTGTAATGCCCGTTTCTATTTATAGTTCGTAACAAATGCAACTGTGTTTATCGTTGCTGTTCAAACAAGCAACGTCATGTAAATTCTTACACCTTTTCAGTACCGCTGTGAAATCTTCAAGGTTGGGCACAGCGATGACCCATCAAGATCATCTGTGCAGTTAGGGCTACACCAACCCTGACAAAGGTGTACTGATTATGCATTGTGCCTGTGATTGTGTGGGTTTGAGAGAGAGAAAAAGGCAGAAACAGAATGACAGGTAGTCTTGGCAGAGTGCTATCCTATTGTGCATCACCTGGGCATCAAGCATTCTGTCAGTGTCAGCCTACAACCCCGAGCTTTGCTGTCAGAGGGTGGGCTGAGATTTGAAAATGCAAGTGTGACTAGATGTACCAGTGCGGTAGATTTTCATGGATAAGCTGTAGGGGAGGGTAAGTGCCATTGAGTCAAAGTCAAATCTCTGCGACTACTGCCGTGGTTTTCAAAGTAGGAGAAGGTTAAGTGTTTTTGTCACTGCCTTCTTTAACACATCTTTGGAATGTAGAAACCCACAGGGACATAGTGGAGAACATGCACATTCCACACAGATAGAGCCACATTCAAACCCCCATTGTATTAACTTTGGCAGCTGGTAGCATAGTGGTTACAGCTGCCACCTTTGGATCCACAGGTTCGAATCCCACCTTCACCTGCTGTACCCTTGAGCAGGACCTTACATTATTCCAGTAAAATTACCCAGCTGTATGAATGGGTAAGTAGCTTAACATTTAAGTTGCTTTGGAGAAAAGTGTCAGCTGAATGAATAAATGTAAATTCGTGTTTAGCTGACACCTTTTGTCCAAAGTGACTTACACCGCTAGGTACACTACAACAAGCTTCTTAAAGGTATCTAGCTATCCACATAAAAGCAATATTGCAAACACACTCACGGATTCAAATCCTATAGGCAATCTAGAGTCACCAATTCACCTGAGATACATGTCTTTGGACTGTGGGAGGAAACCAGAGCACCAAGGGGAAATCCATCTTAACACGGTGAGAACATGCAAACTCCACACGGACTGAGCAACGTCCGTGCTATGGAGCTATGTCCCACTGTGCAACTCAGACGCTGCAAAGCAGAAGTTGCACAGTGGTATTAGTGTAGTGATAACTGTTACCGTGTGAGCGTATCGTAATCAGTCATTATCAGCCTAGGGTTCCTCCAACAACAGAAGCCCTTGCCGATGTATCCCTGTAATTAACTAGTGGAGGAGCAATTGGCAATGGCCTTAGGCCTACAGATAATTATAACCATCAGGAGTGATTAGCTTACCTCGGCTGAACCGGATTGAGATGTCAGAGCTCCCCGCTCACCCAGGAATGCTCCGAGGGGCGTTGAGTCCTGGATAGCAAAGGGAAACGGAACAAAGAAGGGGCAGGAAGGGAGAAGATACACACAATGATGCACTGACAAAAGAACTACAAGACAGTGCGGGGTCATAAAAACTACAAATCGATTTTGTACATTATTCAGGCACTGCAAAGTCACCACAGGTTGTATGAATGTGCTACAGTGGGTTAGGGTTAGCTGTTCATTGAAGGGAAGGGATACGCACAGACAGCACCCAACTGATTATCGGGACTTTATATATGCCGCATTCATCCCTCAAATAAAAGCTCCCCATAAAATGAAAAACCACAAAAATGGCTTATGGAAGTATATACCCACTTTCATTTAATGCGCTTATCAATTTGTTACAACAGCTTTTCCACCTATTGTTCAGTTCTGCTTCCGTGAACGTTCTGCATGGAACCGAAGGCACATCGGGAAATACAAACACAGATGACTGCAGTCAGTGGCACACAGGTGAGTCCCAGCAGCAGAATTCCCATCCCCGTTATCAGTTCAGTCGGAGTTATTGGTTAAGGTAGGTGGCAGGTGTGGCATGGAGGGAGGAGGAGGACTGGAAACACACAGGAAAACGACGAACCCAGTAGAACTCAGTGTCTGCTTTATCCTCCCTCGGTTTGGCAGGGCAGAAACGAAGCACACGGCAAATCCTTCTGACTTCACACACCTTCATCTCACCCAGCTACATCCCCTTAACCCTCCCGTGCACGCAGTCCACAGCGAAAGCAAGTTCACCTTTTTTGAGTTTCCTGCCTTGTCCTGTCCGCTGACCACACATCTTTCCGCAATGGAAATCTAACACGACAACTGAAATAGCAGATTCGGTCCTATAATTATTTTTCAATCGTTTAGCTGATGCTTTTCTCCAAAGTGACTTACACTGCTAAGCTGCTTATGATTGTGCATCCATTTATAAAGCAGGGTATTTATTAGTGTATTAATTTTGGGTAAGTACCTTGCTCAAGGGTGCTCAGCAGGAGCAGGATTAAAACCTGAATTCTTGTAGAAATAAAGTGTAAACATGCAGCTATTAGGTCAGTTATTCAAATCACATAAACAGCTTTTTTACCACGCTACCCACATACTATTGTAAATAAAGGCTTAATCTTGCGATCAAATGAAGATCTTCTAAGAGCGCAGTCTACATGCTTGAGAGTGAAAGACAGCAATGATCTCATTAACTTCTTATCTGTAAGCCAAATTATCAAAATGCCTCACGCCCTGTACTCGTGGGGACGGCTCTGGGACACCAGCCTCTTGCACTGGACAAGTGGACACTGCTAATGAAGCAATGAGCAAAAATATAATATTAAAAGACGAGGTAGAAATATTTTTTGTTAACAATATTGTAAAATATGTTGGTGTCATTGTCATGCACGTGTCATGCGTTATTTTAATTCATTTTAGGTGACAAGTTTTGTCCAAAGAATTTTTTCCATTATAGAGAGTGGAAATTCAGATCCCTTGCGATGGGAATTTCCATAATGAGGTGATTTTATGGAAACGAATGAACCCTTTTATTTGAGGGATGAGTGTATGTAGTATTCTAGAACTGTGCACTTTACTGAGGAGTCAGTACCTACTATCCAGAAAGCAGTTTATACAGTACATTTATTCATTCGGTCAATGCTTTTCTCCAAAGAGACTTAGAGTGTTAAGTTATTACATGCTTACAATCATTTACACAGCTGGGTGATTTTACTGGAGCAACTTTAGGGTAAGTACCTTGCTTAAGGGTAGTACAGCTGGAGGTTGGGATTGAACCTGCAACCTTTGGGTCCAAAGTCAATAGTTCAAACCACTATGTTACCAGCTGGCTCCTGTAGTTTCTTCTAGGTAAAGCAGTATATCAGGATGACCCCTTGTGACCAGAGGTATCCCAGCACTGTCCTTCTTCTCTGCAATCCGTCTTGGAGACAACCACACTGGCAGTAGGGAAAACTGGCCTGCCACCAACAGCTTCCTTGGCCTGTAGCCCCCTCTTTCCCACCTTTTTCGAGAGTGACCATTAGGAACCCAACCACAAACCTGACCCCAAGAGTTGTCCCTGGACTGATTGTGTGGGTTTCTCTGGTTGCGTGCTTAAGTATTTTTGTGTTCATAGGTATGACTAAGTGTGTGTGAACTGAGTGGAGTGTGCGATGGTGTGTTTCAATCACCTAACTCAAAGTCTCACTTATGTTTATCGTGCCCTCCTCCACTCTGGATGGGAGGCTCTCGCCCCTTGCCATAAATAACTCTTCCCCATCACCGCCAGCAACTCCACCATTCAGGCACAAGCCCGGCACCTTGAATCATATTTCCCTTTCCCTGTCGACAGGCAGTCCGGCTCCCCTCCGCTCTGCCAAGCTGCCCCCTCTCCAATCAGATATTCGTGTTTTTAAATGTCATGGCCTGTTGAAAGGCCGGTGAAGTTCAACAACAAATCAATTGACATTAGCTGTTCTATTGACTTTGGCGTCCTCTCCTGCTCTCTCCCGCACCCTTTTTTCTTTCTCCCTTAGCCTCCGTCGGCCAAATCTTTCTTTTTATCTCCATTTTGAAGAAGAAAATAAATGAAGCATGAATGTGCCCATTCCACGACTTTGAACAGTTATTTGACATCAGTCCCGGTCAAAATTTTCACTTCTTGTTGCTGATAGCACGCCTGGCATCTTTAATGTCACAGTTACTGACAGGGAATCCATATATAGCACACCCTAACACACATGTGGCTGGGTTTCTGGAGGCCACTGGACCTGGTCAGTGCCTGGTGTGGCAATTTAATGTGAGCCACTGGAAGTACAGGACTCCTCCCTGCAATACATGCACAATATTAAGTTTTCACTTAGCTGACACTTTTACCCAAAGTGACCTCAAGTACTTCACACATTGGTAGCGCTGCACATTTCGCCCGAGCGGCTCAGGGTCAGCATTTCGCTCGAGGCTACGACAACACTAGGATGGAGTGGGGCTCGAGCCGGCAACCTTCACGCTGCGAGCCCTTGAACTTTCTGCCATGCCGCTCCTCGAATACCGTACCACTGAGTTCCCGTGCTTGAGCAGTGGTGCGTGTGGTGTATGCGCTTCTGAATGTGTGTGTAGATGTGTCAGACTAATGTTTTCTGTCTGCATGAGACTCTGTAGCTCTGTGTCTGTTAATACAGATGGAAGTGTTTTGACCGCATAATGTTGGTCTCACTGTCTCTGTATTCATGTCAGATTCATATTCAAGCTGTAATATGCTTTATTGGCACGACGCAGCCATTGCTGCCAACGCATATTTAATATAAAACGGCATGAATAGCCGAGCTCAGGCCGTTATGAATCAAGAGGGAAACAGCGAATGACAAAACGAGAAAGGCTGAGTCTTCTTTCCGCAGCCTCTCTTGCTGTATCTTAACGTCTGCATCTGGACGTGCCCGTTTGTTCGTCCGCCCCCCCTCCCGTTTGGTCTCACACGGTTTGCGGGCTTTTCAGCATCCATCACATGCATATCACTCTGCCAGCACACACACACACACACACACACACTAAGTGAGAGGACACAGCTAGTGGGGGTCATCACTTTATCAGCCCCACCAAGCCAACAACCAAGGTAGATAACACTCATGTGGGAAGAAGCATTTATTTCCCTTCCCTTAACCCCTTTCCACCCCCCCCCCGTTTTTTTCTGTGACATTCAGAACTGTGTTTGCAGTCAGCAGGTCAGCAAAGCAGTCGCCATGTCAGCAGTTCAGCTTCCATGTTGGGTGCTGGGATGTCTCGCTGTGTTAGCGAGAGCTCCATTTTGTGTGTGTACGTTATCTAGACTGTTATGCCGAGTACCCCTGTGTCCTACATGTCTCCTAGCCCTAACCCAGTTCAGTCATCTGGAGTCCACAAACACATTGCTTAGTTAATGAGGTGAACTCACTCAACTGAGTAGAGCACATAATGGAACTGTGTCATCTGGGGCTAGTCCGTATCTCCGGCCGAATGCGTGTGCACGCATACGCGTGTGTGTGTGTGTGTGTGTGTGTGTGTGTGTGTGTGTGTGTGTGTGTGTGTGTGTGTGTGTGTGTGTGTGTGTGTGTGTGTGCGAAATTGCTGCCCCGAGCCCTCGTCCCTTCCGGCTCAGCCGTCAGGAGACTCAAAATCAACAGAAATTTGAAGGTGTCCGTTTATTGTGTGAAAGATACATTCAATTTTTGCCGATAAATACATCGTAAAATCCCTTGACAAAACAACTAAATTAAGAATCTGATAAATAAGCAAATGATTTTTTTAGAGAAAGATGGTAGGAAAATTTATCCGGTATGGGTCATTAATAGGCAGGGGGGTGCAGTGGTGCAGTGGGTTGGACTGGGTCCTGCTCTCGGGTGGGTCTGGGGTTCAAGCCCGCTTGGGGTGCCTTGCGACGGACTGGTGTCCCGTCCTGGGTGTGCCCCCTCCCCCTCCGGCCTTACGCCCTGTGTTGCCGGGTTAGGCTCTGGTTCCCCGCAACCCCATATGGGACAAGCGGGTCAGAAAGTGTGTGTGTGTGTGTGGGAGTCAGGTGTTGTTGCTTGTGTTGTGGATGTGACACCCAGGAGGGGATGCCAGTCTGTCACAAGGCACACCAAGCAGGACTTGAACCTCAGACCCCTCAGCAGGCACAGGCCAAACCTGCTGCACCACTGTGCCCCTACATATTAATAGCAGGTTCTCCATATTCAAGGAAGTTGGTGGACTTTGCACTTAAGCATCTGATTGCCCTAATGGAATGAGGGGCCTCTCTCTGCAAGGCAAGTAGGTTCGGTTTATAGAGCGCTGGAAACCCTGGGTGCATGGAGTTGACGATAGGCCATTCTGATTCCTAGCAGCCTAGTGTGGCGTGTGTGTGTGTATGAGTGTGTGTGAGTGAGTGAGTGAGTGTGTTTCCTTGTGGCCCTCTACTGGCCAGATGTGATTCCGCATCACTTGTTGCCTCGTACCGCCGGTGCCAGTTGAGGGGAAGATGCTGTTGTATTATTACACTTAATGTTTGCCCTCCATTCCCTTCAGCCCAATCAGACTGTGTGTCGAAACTCCTCGGCTGTGTTAGGGTCTAATACAAGTTTAATTTTGTAAGAAGCAGCCTGAACGTTCACATCTGGAGGAATGTTTTGCAAATCACTTTACCGGGGATGTAACGAAATGCTAATATATGGATGATATTCCATATCTTTCCCCAGCCGATCTCCTGCGTGTCAGTGGCGCTGCCTCTCCTGGTGAGCGACTGCCGTAAACTGCTCACTGTAAGGCACATGCAAGCGTTCTGTCGTGTCCCAGGAAACGAGCGCGGCTGCTGTCCCACTTCCTCCCATTGTTCCAGCCGGGTCCCCAGAGATAGAGTGCCTCCCGTTATAGCACGGAAAAAAGGGGGTCATCGTATCGCTAATCAGGCCTGGGCCCTGGGTACCTACAAGCTGGGGAGAAGCAGGCAGAGGGAAAGAAAGGAAGAGGAGGAAGGAAGGGTAAAAGATGTGAGGTGCAAGAAGGTTTGGAGAATGTTACGGTGTGCTATAAGTCTGGGCGGCACCTTTGATTTTGTAGCCGTGTTTCCTTTGCGCTTTTGTAGGAAATCGGTGCTGCTTGGTCTGGGTCTCCAAGAGGTGTGTGCTTCTTTCCTCGTGCTGCTTTCCCAGCTCTCTCTTGTGAGACATCGAAGTGGCAGGGAATGGGTGTGAAAAAAGAATTTCATACTGAATGTAATGAAGGAACTGGAACATGTGTGCTTGTGTGAACGGGACCACCCCTTTCAGTATGCGTATGCCTTTCGTTCTTTCTTTCTTTCTTTCTTTCTTTCGATCATGCATAACTTAGCACCCTGTGCTTCTGGGATATGCGCCGAATCACCCTGATCCTGCATTGGGACAAGCAGCTACCAACAGTGTGTGATTTAGGAAATAATAACAGTTATTATTATTATACACACACACATTTTCTGAAACCACTTGTCCCATGCAGGGTCATGGTGAGCCAGAGCATAACCCAGCTGTCACGTCCACGCCCACAACACAAGGAACAACACCTGACTCCGCACTAGCTCATGAGTAATCGCTCACCCTATAAAGATCCTCTTCAGCTCCCATACCGTTGCGGAATCTCGTTTGAGACAACCGACTTTCCTCGTGTTACTACACTCTTGCTCTGTCCACGATCTCCGGTTTTTTTCACTCCTTGCTTCGTTCTCCGACCACGTCCACGGATCCTTGTTCCTGTCCTGTTCGCCGATCGACCGACCCTTCGCCTGCCCCTGGTTTTGAGACCTTGCCTCTTCCCTCAACGTCTAACGAACAACGCTGCACTTGGGTTCAGCCGTCTTGGCTCCCTGTGTTCCGCGTGACACCAGCAACACAGGGTGTAAGGCTGGAGGGGGAAGGGACACACCCAGGACAGGACGCCACTCTGTTGCAAGACACCCCAAGCGGGACTTGAACCCCAGACCCACCAGAGATCAGGACCCAGTCAAACCCGCTGCACCACCACACACCCTCATTGTTATTATTATAACAGTCAGTGCTCATAATGAGGTACCGTAACAAAACAAAACACAGCCACAATGGTCTATGATGATATAGACCCTTTCTCATACAACAGGCTTGTTATTCAGAACAACAGTGTTGTTGCCTGTTATATGGTCTTTTTACTTCCACAAATATTTACCTGTGTATGGCCTGAATCCACTTTTTGGGACAGTGATACACACTTGGTGTCTCAAACCTAAAAGGTTTTGCTGTCCCCAACTGGTGTCAGTCTAGCTATTTTCAGGTTAAATATAACACTAACCTCTGCGTTACCTTGAAAACGATGAGCATTAGGGTACATATATGGTCTAGATGATGGTGGCTGAACTCCTCAGAGTTGATCTGTGGCAGAACTGTTTTAATGGAAGCACTGGATGGAGACAGAGATTCATCTCAGCACTTTATTAACACAGTCACACTTTCTTAACAATTCCAGCTATATACGTCCTTGACAATCTGAATCACAGCCATCAATTAAGGTAAATATGATGTATGGATGAGTGACCCATTATAAGTAGTGTATCTAACAGTGTAAGTGACCTTGGTGAATAAGGTGTGTGGGCCGATAACACTACATAGTATCCATTGTAAGTTGCTTTGGAAAAAAGCATCTGCTAAGTGAATAAATGTAATAAATGTAATAAATGTAATGTAAATGTAAATATAAATCACAACTGAAACAGCAGATTCAATATTAATAAATCATTTAACTGACACTTTTTTCTAACACAGCTTACAATGTTAGACAACTTATAATTATTCATCCATTTCACAGCTGGGTAATTTTTACTCCATCAATTTAGGGTAAGTACCTCGATCAAGTGGACCACAGCAGGAGCAGGGATTAAAACCCAAGATATCACAGAGCAAGGTGGCACCTCCAAAGACTTCATCACCCGCTCCCATTTAATACTAACTTTTCGAAATAACGTAACTATGATTCAATTTCATTTCAAAATTTTAAACTTTTAATATCATGAACACCCTTATGTTCGGGTAAATAAAGCCTGAATCTTGCAATCAGATGGAGATCAGCTAATGTCAAACATTTGTTTATAATGCTTCACAACATATCTAATGACATAGCGTCTGCGTGCTTTCCAATTCTAAATACAGGCAATGATCTTGTGAACTTTTCCAGTTTATTTTTGCACTGAACAAGCGGTTGATAACCGATAAATGAAATTTAACATTAAAAAGCAAGCCAAAAACAATAACTTTTATACAAATATTAAATATATTGCTGTTATAGTCATGTGTAAGAATATTGTTTACTTGGGTATTTTAATCAGTTTTAAATGACATATTTGTAGCTCATGAACAAATCTTTTGTCCTTAAGAAATCATGGTAATTTAATACCCCTGCAGTGGCAGTTCACCTGTTGGGGTGATTTCATGTAATGAATTAACCCCATATGTGAGAAATGGGTTTTTATTTGATATGCTACTTGTTGCCCATCTCTGTCCCTCAGACAACTGACTTGAAGGGAATATCACAGTTTCCTGCTCCTCCTGCTTTACCTCTTGTCCATTTCAGCTTGAAAGGGGCTGAAAAAGGACTGCAACCTGGTACCATCACTAGGGCAATTTACTCTGTTACTGTCTCTAATGACTCTCTTCTTCTCTTCTCTGTCTTTCAACTTACATTTCTTATATTTGCTCTTTAGTATTCAGGTATGTTATATCTAACTAAGGGGGTGCGGCGGCGCAGTGGGTTGGACCACGGTCCTGCTCTCCGGTGGGTCTGGGGTTCGAGTTCCGCTTGGGGTGCCTTGTGATGGACCGGCGTCCCGTCCTGGGTGTGTCCCCTCCCCCTCCTGCCTTACGCCCTGTGTTGCCAGGTAAGCTCCGGTTCCCCGTGACCCTGTATGGGACGAGCGGTTCTGAAAGTGTATGTGTGTGTCTAACTATAATCACTAATACATAACCAGTTTTTGTATGTGTAAATATTTACATTGATTCATTTCTGTCTTTTCAAACATCACGTTTTTTGCTTCATTCAGCAATTTTGTCTATTAGAGCGAACAAGATATTGACTGTCATAATGGAGAACAAACAAAAGGTGTGATATCCAGGACCCTCCACAGAACTACGGTCGGTCTCTGCGTGTCTGGTTTTCATTTTATATTAGTAAGCAGTCCGATTCAGCCGAGCCTTTGAGGAACTGACTACCCCAAGGAGTTCTTCTGCTGATGACTAGTAGGGAAGTCTCTGAAATACCATGAAGCGCAGACTCCACAGAAGAGCAAACAAAGCAGATGGAAGACCATGCAAGGAGAGAGAAGCCAGGAAGCAAGACACTTGGCAAGGAGGCAAGAGCCAGGGAAAGCTGAAGGACGTTAAAAACCGGGTGCTTCACCGAAGCAAGCAGTAAAACAGAAAGCAAAGGATCTGACTAAAGATGAGGACCAGTGGAGGGAAAATAAATTCGGTAACTAGGAAACCTCACTAATCGTGGAGAAAGCTTTGAATCGACATACCAGGAAAATTTCGTTCCTGAGCAACAAGTCCTTACTGCTCGTTTTAATACTTCTCCGTAAAGCACCGACATCCTCCATTTCATAGGCTTCCCAGTGTGTGAATCAGAGGGTGTGTCCAGGGTAACACGTGGATGTGGATACTGGAAACCCTCTGTTGGCTTTCAGGGATCATGACAGAATGAGGGAACAAGCACATACATCTTTATCAAAATAATATGCTAAAAAGCTTGGCCCGGCATTGTCAAAAACCACATGCCTACATGTCTCACGCCCTATGTGTCCTACACGCACCTTCTTCAAGCGGAAAAATTGGATATATGTTCATGTTAAGGAAAGGCAATTTGTTGTTGCTGGAAAGTAAAGGTCTTTAATGCCTTTCCATTTTTTGAGGTGTGTGAAGGAAATTTCTCTCCCGGGTTTGTTCGCTGCTGAAATTCCTTCTTCGAAAGATGGAAGGCAGAGCGAGCGAGAGATTTATATCAGATACTCAATGCTTCTACCACAATCAGTCACCTGGCAACAGGACAAACAATGGATTGGTAGCCTTGGCAACTGTCTGTCTCTCTGTCTGAGAGAAGAGGTCCTCTCTCTGACAATCCTTTCCGTTGCAATCAGCTGCAGCTGGCCCATAAAACAGCAGGACTTGGGCTTTGTCGGGACTGGAAAATACTCCATATGGTTACTGAGGTACAAATACACTATGCAATATAGAGGTAAGCGTACTTCATTGATGCTGAATGAGCAACGGCACAATATAGCACAAGTGAGTACTCAGTAATGTGCTCTAAAACAAAGCACAGCGGAATATGCAAATTTCTCTGCCCTGCATGAAAACTGCAGAGGAATGATATCATACAGAACTGTGTAAGCACTTACACGCATACAAAATGCACTCACACCAATAAGAAAACACAGTCGCCCTTCCTTAAACTGTAAAGCGAAACAGGGAAACACACAACTTTGGGGGGAATGGAGAAAACACAACAGGTGAGGTAACAGATCTACCAGCAGAACATGAGGGGGTTGTTTCGTAACCATGGGGTTGCAGGAAAACACACGCACGTTTTCTGAGCCGCTTGTTCCATCCGGGGTCGCGGGGAGACGGAGCCTACCCGGCAACACAGGGCGTAAGGCCGGAGGGGGAGGGGACACACCCAGGGCGGGACGCCAGTCCATCGCAAGGCACCCCAAGCGGGACTCGAACCCCAGACCCACCAGAGAGCAGGACCCGGTCCAACCCACTGCGCCACCACACCCCCTGCAAGAAAATAACATTGTCAAATTCTAAGTATGGAGGGAAAGTACACCATTGCCAGGACTACTTGTTCCAAACACACAGACACAGAGGCACTGAGAGAAGGAGCAACAATACATGTAGGTCCTCAAAGCAAAGAAAGGAGCATAAGTGGACTCCATAAAATGCATTTGATAGGACATGAAGCTCACAGGGAAAATAAAGGGCTGAATTGATGTTGTGGGTAGAAGTAAGGATGAATCTGGATTTAGGAATTTCTTAAATATTGACAGAGTTGTGTTGGGTCGCACAAGGCTGGCAATTCTCCAACCTTTGCCAAAGATCCACAACTTAGATCCAGATGGGTCAGGTGGCCTAGGTCAAGGGTGGAACGCGGGTCGAGCCACCGAAACACTACCCTGATGAAAATGAGCACGGGGGGCTTCCTCTTGGTACCGCAGACAACGCCAAAGACAGATCTGCTGTCTGACACGTAGGAAAACAACTCCGTACTGCAACGTTTTCACACTAAGGGAAATACTTTGCAAGAGACTAAGAAAAATATACTGGATGAGGATTGGGACTCATGTCCCTACTGGCTGGTTCTATATGTAGCAGCCTGTCATCGCCTAAAGCTGCAAGCCCTGTGTTTCTGTTGATGTGTTTGAAACGTGATGTTTTTTTTCTGTGCCTGATTGCGTGGGTTGCTTCTTATGGGGGCCTCGCTGTGAATCATTTGCACTTCATGTGTTCTATTAATGACTTATTAATTTTGTGTTTTTGTACATTTTGTGTCTTTGGGTACCGTCGTTGGTTTACTGACATATCGTTGTGAGTACGCTTGAATCTCCCTCAGTCTGTATGATTTGTACAGTGGCGCACAGAATACGTGCTCTGGTATATTATGGTAGTCTCAATCATTTGTGCACATTGTGCCATTCTCATTCACTCCACCGATAGAGGCAGTCTCAGAAGCTCTAACACATTATAATAGTGTCAGCTATTGCGACACATTGTGGTAATCTCAGTCTCACATACTGCGACTATGTCACTCACTCCAACTCACTGTAGTAATCTTAGCAATTCCCACACACAGTTTATAGTTTTGATCATTCTACTACACAGAGGTGTGCTGGTTCTCAAAGATCACAGGCAGTTTTAGAGGCTGTTAGAGGGATGCTGCGGCAATAGCCAGCAATACCGTTGCTCATTCTCTCGGGACTTGGACAGTAAAGTGAAATGCCATGATTGAGTCAACACATCTGAGTCACTTGTTTGAATAACAGAGGAAGGTCCTATAGAGTCACTGAGTAAAGGTGTCTGAATGCCCTCTGGAAACTCTGTGGTTTCATTAGGGGTTTTTGTGTGTGTCTGTGTGAATATATAATGTGAGCTAGCAAGTGGTAGAACCATGACATAGTGCAGGACACACCATGATGGACAGTTCCTCTCTGCCTGGCGATCAGCCTAATGAAGGCCAGCTGCTGACAATTAAAGGGACAATTAAGCCAGAAGATTTAAGACAGCTGGTCAAACAGAGTAATAAATGTGGGGCAGCTATAAAGCAGTGTGGCTGTCTATGGTTTGTGGCTGTGTTGTGGTCAGTTCTGTAGTTGGGTGATTTTGGGCCTTTTTGTTTACGAGTTTCCCTTCCATAGAGCTCATTCCTACTTTTGGTTTGCTTGTATTGTAATAAAGGGTGTCTTTCACTTAGGAAATGCGGTAGGACAGAAGCCCTGGACAACAAATATGTCCACTTTATGAATGGTCATGTGTAGTATATGCAACAAAACAGAGCAAAAGAACTGTAGGTTTTGGACTGTGTCTTTTTCTTGGATGTTTCTATCGTAGCATCATGAATGATGAGCCTTTGGACTCTGGCCTTTGTTCCTAATGCAAAAGTGATTTTAATTTTCCAAAAGGACTGTATGATTGAAATTATTGTGGCTTATTACTATAATGGAACAAATATAGGTTGGCTATAGGTTGAGATCCCACCTCTGAATATGGTACTTTGCCTTAGCAGCCCATTGAGCACAAAAGGTGTGTCGTGCTACAATGGTTCTATTCAGCTACCAGTTGGCCAGCTAATGGGAGCATCACTTACCAGCTCCAGCTAATGGCATGATTATTGCTAAAGGCTGCTTTGCTTTTCTATTTTTCCATGGATGACTTGTTCACCTAAGCAAATGCAACAATGAAATTATCATAATTATCGCTTTTATCATCACCTCTGTCACCATGAACTCTACCCTAATGAGAACAGCAGTCAAAAGGGTTGTACAGATTTGCCTGCAGTTTGAATAATTACATTAATTAGGCAATTAGGTAAATAGCCATGGAGATGGTAGCGGCACCCTCAACGTGTGCCTTCGGTGTTACCGTGACGAAATCGTTTGAACTGCTTGTATCACAACCATGTACTTATCTTGAGGCACACACCACAGATACACACTTTCAACTCATACAGATGCCCCGGATGGCAGACGGGTTGGCTACGATGGTGGCTGCTTGTTCGCTTGTAGCTGGTAAATTATTAATGAGACAAATCTATAGCATGAATATTAGATGCAGAATAGGAATCTGCTTGACAAGTTCACTGGCTTTGTCACAGGATTATGGAGAGACAGGAACCTCCAAATGATTGCCTGTGTTTGTCTGCCTGTCCACTAAGCGGTTTCTCCATTCGTTTCTGTGTCTGTCTCATGTTCTTGCCATTTGACTACTCTTCAGTGTCTGTGGATTCCAAAGGCTGCGCTCTCATATTTCTTCACGGCACATTGTCACTAAAGCAGGTAGGTAAAGAAAGCAGGCAAGTTCCTTTAGGCTATGGGGGGCAGTCTGACAGGGACTGTATTGCCTCTATCCTCAATACCATGTGGCTGTGCCATACAGTCATACCCCAAGAAATGCCCATTCAATTTATGAGGATTCAACTTTTCAAGGAGTTTCACTTAATACCATTCCTTCATCTTATGAAGACATTTCTATGAACAAAATTTGCATTTCACGCACCTCGCAGGTGAGCAAAAGATTTACACCGATTCATTTAGCAGATGTTTTTGTCCAAGTGTCATACAATGATTATTATGTAGTATTTAGCATTTATCCAAGGTCACTCCTGATGCTAGATAACACTGCAGTAAATTCCCTACAATCATTGACTCATTTATACAGTACTGTACAGCAATGTAACAGACTCACCCACAGTCATGCACTAAGGGCAATTTAGAGTCACCAGTGCACATAAAACCTGTCTTTTGACTGTGGGAGGAAATTGGGACACCTGGAAGAAACTCATGTGAACTCAAAGAGATGCAGGTGGGATTTATTCATGGATAGAGTTTATATATGTTAATTTATTCTGTTAATTTTAGTGTTTTTTTTAATAAGCAACTATAATAGACACACACACACACCGCTTGTCCCGAGCGGGGTCGCGGTGAGCCGGAGCCTAACCTGGCAACACAGGACGCAAGGCCAGAGAGGGAGGGGACACACCCAGGACGGGACGCCAGTCCGTCACAAGGCACCCCAAGCGGGACTTGAACCCTAGATCCACCAGAGAGCAGGCACAGGCCAAACCTGCTGCATCACCGCAACCCCTATGCAACTACAATATATTTTATAAATATTTTCTATTGTATATTAATTTTTAATAAAATTTTTTCTAAGCACAAGTTTACTGTAGCACGTCCCTCACAGATTTTTTTTAGTAACAAGGTTAGATCCAAGTTTTGGCTTTATGTTTGGTAGCAGTACAGAAATGTAATACGTACAAAAAAATGTTCACACCCAACAGAGTCACTTATTCAACTGAAAATCATGTCTTTGAACTGTAGGGGAAATTGCAGCACCAGAAGGAAACCCATCCTTTGTTAAGTAGATGGTAACAGTAGTACAGTAATACAGAGTAATTAATGAAGGGAAACTGCATTGTTGTGTTTTGTTGTTAGTCTTGCTTACTAATGTTAACTATTGAAGCAAATGTGTTAATTTTAATGGGATTTGGTGGTTTTTTGCACAAATTGGTGTCAATTTTGGGGCTCAGAAACATTAAAAAAAAAAATTATTGCAACAAATAGTATTTACATCTTGGAGTTATGAGAATTCACCTTATGATAGGCTTTTCAGAAATGCTTTACATTTGTAAGGTGGAGGAAGACCGTATCTTCTCTGTATCCAAAATAATTGGTTTACGAGTTTTTTTTTTATCTCCTTCACTCCAAAACTGCGAGTCTGTGAGTGCTTACGCCTTGCCCTCTGCCAGGTGCCCTAGCTAATCAAAGGAGCACCATCAGCAACAGGATGGTGCAGTTATGCTGACCCAAAGAGCAACACCAAAAGTCATTCCTGCCAACAGTCAATAGGTTCTATAATGCTGTCAGGGTGGGACCAACATCGTACTATTGGGCCGCACGGTGATACAGCGAGTAGCGCTGTTGTCTCACACCACCTGGGTTTAATCTCCAATCAATCTGGGTGGAGTTTGCATGTTCCCCCCCCATCTGCATGGGTTTCCTCCGGGTGCTCTGGTTTCCTCCCACACTCCAAAGACATGGTGTTCAGGTTCACCCAAAGTGTGTGAGTGACAGAGAGAGTGTGTTTCACTGATGTATAGATGAGTGACCCAGTGTAAGTAGTGTATCTAGCAGTGTAAGTCACCACGGTGAATAAGGTGTGTGGGCTGGTAACACTGCATAGAGTTCATTTGAAGTCACTTTTGGAGAAAAGCGTCTGCTAAATAAATAAATAAATGTATTGGCCAAGTGATACTTAAGCTGTTAGTACTACTGTTTACTTATTTGCACGCTGTCTCTTCTTGCACTATTTATTGCAGTATTTACACAATTAGTGACAGAAGACACTCAAATAACACTGGAGTAAATACCAGTCTGTCACCTGTCTGTCCTTCCATATGTCCCTTGTCTGTGAGATATCTCCTCTATTCCCGGTAACGTATGTCTCCGAGTGCTGTATCTGTTCTGTCACCAATACTGCATCTGAGTGAGCACTGCTATCTCCTCTATTCCCAAAAAACACAAAAAAAGCAGTTTATGTGCACCAGTGGTCCTGTGTGATGTGTATGTGGAAGCGAAGGTGGGGCGAAAAGGTGCGAGTCTTTTTGTCACACCTACAGTGTTAAACCCTTCCCTCGTCTCTGGGGAAACGTCTCACATTTTTAACTCGGATCAGCTGCGCTTTACTGACGTGAGCAGAGTGTTAGCTTTTTGCCAAAGCGATTTCCATGCATATCTTAATTATATGTGTATATGTTCATTTGTGCATCTGCATTTAAAGTGTTGAATGTTTTATCTCTTTTCAGATTCAACAAGCTTTTACCGAAATTGCAATTCATTAAAATGCTAAAGCACTTATGATAATGTGACTGTACATTTCACAATAAACTTGATAAAGGAGCGCGCAGACAATGTTTTATGCTTTGCTGTGGAGCCTGTGTGAGCCCCTGTTTCTCCAGACGCTGTTGTTCCGCTCCCCCACGAAGTGTCTCACGCCAGCAAGGCCTCACATGGTTGGCATACGTGGGCACCTCACTAATATTTTCAAGACGGTATCACTCTGAGTCTCCTTATATTGGTGTGGAGAGTTTCAGTAGAAGTGCGTGAAGGGTGAATGACTGATTGATTGTGTGTGTACTTTTAGGGAATCCAGAAAACTGAGACTGTGTGCAGGAACAAGGGAAAAAGAGGAAAAAAAAAAAAAAAAAACGTACTCAAGGCTGAAGGAGTAAGTTGAAATTTAGAGGCTTGTCAAATTTATTGATTGAAGTTTGTTTTTTTTTTTTTTTTTTCTTTGCTGCGCAAGGTTTTCTTCCCCTATATCTCTGGTTTATTTTTAAACTGCTGTCGTCGTCGTCGTGCCGGCGAGGGAGAGGGGGCAGAGAGGGAGACGAGGCGGGAGTAAGGAGGTAGAGGGCATGGAAACCAAGGGGAAAGAGTGGGGGGGGGGGGAACAACGGTAAAGGTAAAGAGGGAGAGATGGAAAGACAAAAGGTGATAATGAAGAGAAAACGGGAGAAATGAAATTAGCAAGGTGGAAGGTGAGCGGAACAGAGGGTTGCGCGACACACAGGCAGAGCAGCGTACGCAGCGGTTTGATTCAAACACTCCCCTCTCTTTCCTCCTTGTTATCTTAATTAGCACCTGCTGTGCTAATGAGGGGAGGGGGGCTCAGTCACCATGGCAACAACCTTATACCCCTTCTCTTTCTCCAGGTAATGGCAAGCAAAGATAAGTGTGCGAGCCCCATCCTGCACTCTCTCTTTGTTTGCTGTGCTGCAGAACGGCGATAGAGCTTTCCACCATCACTGCAGCCTGTTCCCTCAGGGACCCTCAGCCTAAGACCCCCCCAAACCAGTCTCACGATGGACTCCTCTCACTATGGACCTTAGCCCCTTTCCGGTTACAGACCGCTCCCAGTGCAGGCCTTTCGCTCTGGCGTACATCTAAAGTGGTGGCCCTGGGACCGGCTCATCACCACAATGCTGGATTGCAACCTGACTGATTAACCTGTGCTCTCACACTTTATTTTATTAGCTGGAGCTCCTACAAGCCATCCTGACAACATCCGACGGGCTTGGATAATACAACAAAGGTCTTACTATGCTGGCTACTACAAAGTTATGCTAATCCAGCCTATCGTACGAGATAGGACATGGTTCAAGGGTGGCATGATGGTAGCGCTGGTGTCTCAGAACTCCTGAGTTGTGGGTTCAAATTCAGCTCGATCTGTGTGTAGTTTGTATGTTCTTTCAGTCCCTAGAGATGCACTAGTTTCTTCCCGGTGTCCGAAGATGTGTTTCAAGTGAATCGGTGACTCTAAATGGCCTACTGTGTGTGAATGAATGAGTGAGCGTGATCGCACTGGCACCCAGGTCAGAGTGTAACCTGCATGGTACCCTATGGGATCGGCTCCAGAGCACTGCAACTTTGCATTAGCCGTATGGTTACTGATAGTGGGTGGAGAAATGAATGCACATGATTCAAACACAATTTAAGTGGATTATAATTATAAATTGATTTTTGAATTCTGTTTTTAGAAAACAAATGAGAAATGTTTAAAAAAAAAAAAAAGAGAGTGACGTTAAAGGGGGGTGCTCTCTGGCCGGTCTGGGTTTCGAGTCTTGCTTGGGGTGCCTTGTGATGGACTGGCATCTCGTCCTGGGTGTGTCCCTTCTCCCTCCAGCCCTGCGCCCTGTGTTGCCGAGTTAGGCTCCGGTTCGCCGCAACCCCACTCAAGACAAGCAGTTTCAGCCAGCGTGTGTATGAGTGAAGTTAACATTTAGTTTTAAGGAAGCTCCATCGAAGTCATTAAAATTGTTTTGTCAGGGGGGATTGGACAAGATAATCCATGCATGTATGTATTTATTTGCTTTATCTTTTCATGCATTTATTTGACGGCGCTTCCTTTTACATGCAGGCCTTCTACTGGAATTGGCGGAGTTTAAATAAGAACATGAACTTGACATGCTGTTTGAGATAACCCTCCTTCCAAAGGTATTTCCTCTTTCTCCCAAGTTATCTTATCAAGATCCCCAAGAAAGGAGACCTTCGTAATTGTTCTAACTATAGAATAATCACACTTCTGTCAGTACCTGCAAAAAATCTTTAACTGGGTCATAGTAGAGAAGATGAAAGATGCTTGTCAACTCACAGCTTAGGAGGATCAGGTAGGTTTCTGGCAAAATCTGGCAAAATAGATCTTGCTTGGATCAGACAGTTATATTCTGTGTAATAGTAGAACAGTCCTTTTTTTTCTTTTTACTACAAAAAGGGATTTGACAGTGTGGATAGGAAGACCCTTTGGAAAATCCTCCACAGAATTACCAAGTTTGTAAACCTAATCAAAAACTTGTATGATGGAATGTTGTGCAGAGTGGTTCATGAAGGACGGATCACCAACAGCTTCCAAGTAAGGACAAGCATTAGACAAAGATGTTTGCCGTCCTCTTTTCTATTCCTCCTTGTTATTAAGCGGATTATGAAAGCAACCACCAACATGAGGCGAAATGGAATTCTGTGGATCCAACTCAGTAATCTAGACTTTGCCAATGATTTAGTATCCCATAGCCAACAGCAAATGCTGGCTAAAACTAATAAACTTGCAGCCATAAAAATGTTTTTTTTTTTTTTTTTTTTGGCTAATGCATTCTTCCAAGATATCATAATATCTGGAGACACGCATGTGTTATTATTTACTAAGTGCCACAGAGTATAAGCGGAGTTGAGAATCTCTTAATATTAACAGTTAAATCCAGAAATTGGCCTTTGGGAAACAAGAAATTACTGCAGAGAAAATAATAACCTTTGTGCTTTTACATATTCACTTTACATGTGAAATGTGACCTTACACATTTCCGGTGCAAGATCGCATTCTCTTAACCTGCCTCCCACCCTTCTGCCTCTTTGGTTATAATTCCTGTCATTGCTCTCTCACGGTGGAAGGGAGGTGCACTGGATTTTGGGGAGGCAAACATCTACATGGAAACCCCAGCAGACATGACAGATGGAACCAAAGAAGCGCAGTCACAGACGTCAATATTGACTTTTTGCAAATGCAGGGATTGCGACAGATAGTGTAGACACAGCGACTCGCTGTAAGACCATCCAGCCTAGCAGGTCCCCGCCACACAGTTAAGGGGTTCAGTCAGAAAGGGGGAGGTATAGAGCAGGAGGATGGCTAAGATTATTTAGGATAACTGAGTTTTTTTTCTTTCTTTCTTTCTTTTTTTTTTTCCCCCTGTGCATTTTTATGTTTGGTGTAAAGCGGTGAACATTAGAAGCATCTGTCTAAAGCACAAGCCAAAACTTGTACTTAATGAGAGCTACGTTACCCAGGAAGGCTTCGTGTAAGGCTTTCTCCCTTCAAAGTGCCATATTGGACAGGGCATACGCTTCACTTGGTATAAATGCAGAATAATTGCACTTACGCTGATGTGTTTATGTACTTGTGCTCTTACAGTAATGTCATTTGAAATTATTTCTTGATCAGACTAATGTGCACTTTCCTTTTATTACTGTTTTTGGCATTAGCTAAATGCCCGCCATCTCTCTTGCCTCCATGCCCTGTTCTGTTTTGTTTCCCTGCCAAGCCCCACGCATGAAACATCTACTGCTATGGTGTATGTCTGCGGTAATTAAACATGCAGGCTGCGTCTTGTTTGTTGCACATGCTTAACAGAACCGCAGGCAGACAGGCACCTCTGTCACCTCCCTGAGCAGCTGGAGCTGAGAGGAAGAGTGATGATGTATGAAGTGAAGGTGGAATCTTCTGCAAAGACAGCTAAATAATACTGATTTGTTGGGATGATAACGTGAAGAACGCTGAGCTAAACCAAGTCCCCACTGTTCCGGTACTCGCATGGACTCCACTGAGCACTCCTCCTCACCTCTCCATCACCTCTCCACTCCATGTTCCCTGTAGCTGGGAGAGCTGAGCTCATGGACTGCGACCAAAGTGTTCCTCCCTAACCTTCCGAACAAACAGCCCTTAACTCAACAAACTGTCCGGCAAGACTTGTCGCGTCACGATTACGATTCAGTGTGACGCATCCACCAATATAGAACTAGTAAAGATCTCTCGTGTAGCCCTCGCTCACCTTGCAAGAAGAAAGCAGGTGGTCGATGGCCTTTTTCCAAAAGAAGCATTTAAAACTTCTCCATTCTCACAAGTGTGAGAGGTGAGTTGTTTCAGACAGTTGTTTCTGAGGTCTTTGTCCGTAAGAATGAGGACGAGAAGTAAACATTTGTGTTTTTAGTTTGCTGTTTTAATTCTCGTCTTGAATAAATTCACGTAATCTTGAATTACCTTTTCTTGTCACATATTTTAAACATCCTAAAATAAACCACAAATGCTATTTCATCACACTTCACATTTACATTTAGTCATTTAGCAGATTTTCTCCATTTACAACTCAGAGTAAACAGCAGTGCTCTCCTCAACAGGTAAAGAGCCTAAAAAACACATAAGTGTTTGCTGAAGAACAAGTAGTTTGTCCTGTGTTTGCCCAAAAAGCTCAACTAGCTGGATATAAAACTGAGTTTGATATGAAATACAAATGTGATCATGACAGATGGTGTGATTCAAATTCATGTGGCTGTTAGGAGACCAGGAGAGAGGTGGGGCTAAAAGGAAGTTGTTTTGATACTCTTTTTTTGATGCTGAACAGGATTCAGCAGTTCTGAGGGAGAGGGGGAACTCATTCCACTACACTGAAGCCCAAACAAGAACCTACAAACCTTCAGTTTTGCACCTGTCATAAGTGGGATCACCAAATGGTCAAAGGTAGCGTTGCGCTTTCAATGACCTATAGGAAATGGTGTGGTATTTTACGTGTAGGGGTGACCATCTTGGAGGCTCTAACCACAGTTTTGAACGTTCGGTCTGACACTGCTTGAATATTTTGCCAAACATTCACAAAAGTAGATTATTAGTAACATCTATTTATGTATTTAATAGCTTTACAATATCGGCAGTTAAATTTTTATTTTTTACTATGTAAATTATTTTCATTTTGTTTCTTCCAATATTTTGTTTTCCTTGTTTTCCTTGTTGTGCTTGCTTTGGTTTGATTACCCACCATCCCTCTGGCTATGGTAAGCATTTACATAATGACTCTCACTCTGTCGAGATTCATCATTTATTGTTCTTCTCAGCATGGCTACATCATCTGTCACACCCCAGCCATCCTAACACAGATCTGTTTGTCAAGATACAATTTAAGATATATGCCTCACAGTGAGAACTATTTTTCCAGATGCTGCTAACATCCGTCCCAGCCAGCTTGTTTGTTCATTTATTCATTTAGAAGACACTTTCTCAAAACGACATACAGCTCAGAGTCAGCAAAAGTGCATTTCACCAACGTTCGGAGAAACAGAAAAGCAAACGTTTGATTTACAACGTACAGTCAATTAGTCCAATAACACTGTTTGCCAGCGTACATTAAATTATGAGTATGAGTTATGAGTACATAGAACTAATAGGGAGATTTTTTGACACAATTTAGTGAAAGTTCAAGTTCAACTGGGTTTTATTGTCATTCCTTTATATAGCTTGTATACAGCGGAACGAAATGTTGTTTTTCCGGGACCGTGGAGCAACACAGAACAATATGCAAGACTACATAAAGTGCAAATACACAACAGTGTGAGACGAGTGCAGGACAATAAATATGCAGAACAGAACAGTAGATACAGAGGACAATAAATAAACAGGACATGGGCTGTAAATGGGCTTCAGGAAGCAGACAGGACATTGGGAGAAAAGTAGCTATGAAAGAAATAAGACTTTTCTTGAATGCCGAGAGGGATTCGGCAGCTTAGAGGGGAAGAGGGCGCTTATTCCACCACAGTGGTGTTAGAACCAAAAACCTTCAGGCTTTTGATTGTGGACCTTTTGTGCAGCCAGAGGAGTGGAGCATAGTGTTCTTGTTAGGGCGTAGGAAGCGATCAGGTCTTGCAGGTATCAGGGAGCAGGTCAACTAATGGTCCTGTAGGCTGTAACCAGTCTTGAGTCCTTGTAAGGTCAAATTCTCCTAAATATAATAGTATATCTAGAGGTATGACTGCAATTATTTATGAGCAGCTTCAAGCTGATTTTTTTAGGAAAACAAGGAGAAGACAAGGTTCATTTTGAAAAACTGAGAGATACAACCTTACCTTCATCACTTACTGTTACTGTCATACTCATAATTTCCCCAAGCATTACTTTTCTAATTAATGCCCCACCCGCAGTGAGAATAATGAGCCAGCATCAGCTCTGACTGCATTGTATGCTTAGCTTACACAAATCCTGATGCTCTCCTATTGACCTCTATGAAATTGGGGGCAGATAAGACAACCTGGCAGGTAAAAAAGCCCCTAAGAAAGGCCACAAAGGACAACAGCAACACCCAGTTGAATGTATCAGTATTTGTGCTATACTTTGTCTACACTGGGGCGTACAGTCATGCAGTCTGTGGCACCGATGCCTCACAGCTCCTGAGCTATGGGTTTGGATATGGATTCGAAGCTGGCTCAATGTATGTAGAGTTTGCATGTTTTCCCTGTGTTCACACACATTTCCTCTGGGTGATCTGGTCTCCTTCCACAGTCTAAAGACATGCCATTCAGATAAATTGGTCACGCTAGATTACCTGTAATGTAATCTTGGGAGTCAAAAAAAGCTACCTCCTCGCGGTGACCCCCGGGTAACGTCCCTGACGGCTAAGCGCTCTTCAAACTCATCAAACTGGTCGATCATACGATAAATAAAAATAAATAACCTGTAATGTGTGTATATGAGACAGAATGAGTATATGGTTTATAGTACCTGTAACTAGCTGGTGTCCCATAAAGGATGTATCCTGCTACAAGCCCCATATTTCCAGTTTAGGCTCTGGATCACCGCAACGCTGCGTTAGACAATCCGTTATTCATAATGGTTGGATGGATGTGTCTGTATGTGCGAAGGCACAATCTTCTCAAGGATCTGATCAATTTCATGTGGGGAAAATAGTGCTGCTGATTTCTTAAAAAACTTCTTTTTCCTTTTCATGCATAAAACGTCTAGCAATTTAGTAATAAGTATTTTTCATTTGTCACCTTTTTTCAGTAGCTGCTTAATTGATTTTATTGAGGGGATTTACAAATATAACATTTTTCTACAGCCAACACATAAGGAAGGAAGCAGCAGTACTGTAGGGATGAATCTATTGATGGACAGTAAAGCTAAAATGATTCATGTCTTTAACTTTAGTGACACAAAAAACAAGCCATTAATGTTTGATAGTCAGGCGAGAATCGTCTTTCCGAGTATCGTGCTGATGTGCAATGCTGCGCTAAACTTTTACCAGTGACCTTCAAGCTAATATCAAAGCTGTTTTTTAATGCAACTATTAAATCATTTACTGTTAGATCATTTATTAACAGTTGTTTCAAGGAACAAATCTTGTGGTTCACATCCCAGATGTGTAAACCCTGAATAAATTTATCTTGTATTTGGGGGCTGTTGCCTTTCTCCTCTCCTCTGCTTAGACAGATTTAAAATATTGTAAATTTATAAAGGCTTCTCCTTTAGTGTATTATTCATAAAAAAACGTTCCGTTGATGTTGTGGGAAGGCAGTATGCATTTACCAACCACAGAGTAGCACATGGTCTTGGTTGACATAAATTATGAGAAGAGACAGTATGTCAGAGCAAGTAATATAGCAGAGTCGGAGAGGAAGGACAAGGAGTGAACTTGTGGACAGTTTACGGCTAACGAAAATTATTTCTCCTCCTCATAGACCACATCGGGACGTTTGTCATACTTGACAGGGCCAAACCACTGCTTCCACTCCCATAATTCATGTGTAGAACGGAAGAGGTAGGTTGTAGTGATTTACATTTATTCTTTTACTTGTACTTACACCTACAATGTGACTTTTTATTTGTTTTGCATTTCTTAACTGATCAGTCTAACTGACAATATCTAATTTAATTAGATATAAAAGCTAATTTATAAAAGTAAATAGATATATAGAGCAAATTCACATTATTGATGTAATTTGTTAAACTCTGTGTTGAACCTGTTAACGTCAGGAATGATTCATAACATTAAAAGGCCACAAAGTAATTTGACACTTGTGTTTATGACCTGGTGCAATTATACTTTGCCAAAATTTTAGATGGGTACTTTCTCATCTATTTTTTAAAGTATCTCCTTTTTTTTTGATGATTTTTAACTCATCTACCCATCTCGGCTCAATAGATTTTCTACTACTGTGCAACATACACCACGTGCCCATTAAGTCAGTTAAGTTTTACTTAAGCAACTCAGGTGGAGTACCTTGTTCAAGCATACAACAGCAGGCATCTCCCTGTAGATGTGCTTTTGTCTGCTCAAAACCAGTGCCAAAATCTGTGGTCAAGATCATACTCCCTTCACATCTCTTTTGAATCCCCATTTCTTTCCCATCTCGTCGCCATTTCTATGAAAAGCTGAGTCACAGCCCTGTTACATCCAGCCTCAACCTTCCTGTCATTCTTTTTACATTCTCCTCACAAATTGTCTCATCATGACTGATCTGCCATCTTCAGCATAGCCATGTTAGAGTCGCCCATTCCATTTCATACCATGTCCATTTCCTTCCACATTTCCATTTCTTTTTATTAATTTAGCAGACGCGTTTCTCCAAAACAACATACATCTCAGAGAAAATACGAGTGCATTACATCAACAGAAAGAGACTTGGATGCAGACACACGATTCTAAAGCGCAGTTACGTTGTTACATTCCACAACATGAATCAATGTACATCACACAAGTAGTTGCATAAAGGTTTATCCAAATAATTGACAATTCCTAATCACATTCCTTTTTTAAATTAAATGTTTGTATTACAGGGTTAGCTGTGTGAAAATGTATCCGCTAATCAACAGTTATGATCTCAGAGTTCTAGAGCATGAACATTTACACGTTACATGTACGTAAGAGATCATGAGAGAAGTGAGTTCAGAAGATATGAGTTTTAAGACCTTTTTTTAAATGAAGACAGAGATTCAGCAGTTCTGAGTGAGAGGGGGAGGTTGTTCCACCACATCGGAGCCAGAGCTGAGAACCTTTGTACTTTTGATTTTGGACCTTTTGTGCGTGGGACCACCAAGCAGACAGAGGTGGAAGAGCATAGCAGTCTGGTTGGGGTGTGGCAGATGATCAGGTCTTGTAGATATCTGGGAGCAATCCCATTTATTCTTTTGTAGGCCATAACCAGAGTCTTGAATTTGATCTGGGCAGCTATAGGAAGCCAATGCAGAGAAACGAGAAGGGGAGATACTTAGGAACGCTTCAGTAGGTCAAACACAATTTTAATCGTGACTGTCCTTCCATTCCTTTTCTTTTTTGCTCTTTGGGGCTGCTGCAGTTTTTGTACTGTATCCCTGTCCATGCAGTTGCGATCAATATATTTTGTTCTACCTAAACTGCCGTTGCCCGCATCCCACTTCTGGACTGTGTGGGTTGAAGACGGAATTTGGTAGGAGACATAGCCACTTCTTACTGATGCAAGCCCTCTTTTTTGTGTAAACTCCACGGCATCCATCCAGAATGGCAGGGTGGAGAAATAATAGAAAAGACAAGTGTTGGCACCAGAAAGTGTGGTGCTGAGAGAGGGGGTGGAAGGGAGCACCTCACTGATGTAAATGACAGGGTTGTTAGCTCTTTCTCCTTCAGCCCTTCCCTAAAGGAATCATGCCTGTATAACGTTTAAGATGTTATATTTAAGTCACATGCAAATTTATTTAATGCATAATTTCAGCCTTACAATGAAGGGGAGTTGTGGTCATATGAAGAATGTTACCAAAAATTTGGACACAGGACAAATACAACAATCAGTCAAGCCGGTATCTCGATCATAGGTTAAGGTTTAAGGATTAGGACAGTCCACTGGGAGTGAAGAGAGTATCTCACAACAGTGTAAATATGATGCCACCCTGAGGAAAACACTTGAACTCTCCTAACTACATCCAAGAGCTTACTGAGACAGAACTGTCTGGAGAAGTGTGATATTAGCTCTGCTGGAAAGAGTCTCATATCCACAGTGAAACAATGTGGGAAACATCATACACATAGAGAGTGCCCCGATCAAACACGCTGTACACAGGCTACATAGCTGAATATATATATGGATAAATAAATGGATTCCTCGTGTTCATAAACCAAATATACTAAAGCACTTACCCCCCTTTGGTTTTTCTCACTCCACTCAAGCTTCTTTTAGGATTTTACCTCGCATAGGCAAGAGAGACAGAAAGAGTGCATGCCCTTTGGTCTGTTTACCCATGACTCAACCTAAGGGGTGCAGCTATCTCCAAAGGCTGCTCTCAAGTCAGACAATCCTGTGACAGAGGGGGGCTGATAAGCAGCAGGAGAATCATAACCAATAGGAATAAATAAAAATAAAAGGGGTAAAAAAAATACAATGGCATGGGGATAGTGATGCATCATGCCTAACAGCAAAACTAAAGGCTTTGCTGATTTCAGGATGGTCCAAGTACAAGTATCTGCAATCATGAAGACAAGATTGAATTCCTCGGTAGTTATTTACAGCCAGGAAAGTCAAATACAATCGACGATCAAAATATTACATTTACATTTATTCATTTAGCAGACGCCTTTGTCCAAAGCGACGTACATCTCAGCAAAAGTACAATTTATGCATTACGTTAAGAGAAAGAGACATAGCTGCAGATATGAAAGTCTCATGCAAACCTAATCTGTTACCTACCACTTGCTGCACCGAGGTTCATCATTCGAGTAGGTGCATAAAACACAGGATAGACAAATCCCGATACCCTCCCACCAATTTTTTTTCTTTTTGTAAATATTATAAGATACACAAATAAGTAAGTACAATGCCAGAGTAGTGGCTGAATAAAGGTTGTACCTGCGGATGCTTATGGAGTTACGATGCGTGAACAGTTACACTGTAAATGAGCTGGAGAAATCTTGGGCGAAGTGAATCTGGAAAAGGTGAGTTTTCAGACCCTTCTTGAATATCGACAGAGTTTCCGCAGTTCTGAGTGACAGGAGAAGGTCATTCCACCACAATGGACCCAGAACCGAGAAATTCACTATTATTAATTCACTATTATGAAATAGTGGCTAGATATGTGGCAAATATGGCTCGATACACCAAAAATTCACTTTATCACTTGAGCATAATTCTAATGCTTGTTTTTCAACTGTGCCATGTACGACTTGTCACTGCACTGACTGGTTTTCTACATAGAACCTGCATCCAACCAGCACATGGCACTGTGACACCAAAATGATCTTAGGAGGAGCACGCGGAGTGGCAATACAGGAAATACTCTGATCAATTTACACTCCCATTTAATTGCCACTGACCAGCTCCACATATTCACAATTAATTATCATAATCGCTTGTAGATCTGTGCTCCAGCTGTAGGTCTCAGCTGTCATTATGGATAAACATCTTCACCAGCTAGGCCATTTGGGACCCACTGACCTTCATTTTCATAGCCGAAAGGTTGTCATGGAAGTTGTTGCTTTTCAAGTCAAAAATAACGAAAATGGATTAAGAGTCAGTTCCTTGGGGGTTTCTCTAAAGATCATGGGTTGTGTATTTAGTTGAATTTATTTAGCAATGGAGTAGATTACACCAGCTGTTTTTGTAATGGTCCTGCAGTCAAGTCTTAAGAGCCATAGCACATTCTTAATTTAGTTCTCCTCATGGTCATTGCTACAGTTAGCAAAAAACTTGATAGTTAAGAGCATCCTGTTGGTGTGCCATTGGGTTTTTTTCTCTCCCAACTCTACACACAAGGACTTAACATCTTCACCGTACTCCATGTTTGCTTGATCACCCCAAGAGCCATGTTGTAATTACTCAACATGTTCCCTGGAATGGTGATGGAGGTAACAGAGTGGCTGTTGTCCCAGGAGCCATGCCAGCTGTACTCCCAATCCATCATGCTTCACAGCACTCCTCCTGTCATGGCTGAAAACCTTCCCTATTCCCTGCCAGCTGTTGTTGAGTACACTGATGACTCTTCATCAAGAATTCTGGACTATCTAGCCTTATACTGCCCCATCCTACTTTCACATGAACCACTACGTTTATTTTCTTGCATTCTTTTGGTTTAGAGGATGCAAAAGTGTATTCAGCAGCAAACAATGGCTACATGGGAGAAAGCAATAACACTGCAAATAAATTAATCTACCAAACACACAAAATTCCTGTCTTGTGTTTCAACAGGGAAAAGTCTCATTCAAAACCAAGTCCAGAATATTAAAATTACTCTTGACACTTTTTAATCCAGACTTTAAATCCACTGTTTAATCCACAACCTCATATTTCATAAACAGTTATAAGTTATGAACAGATTCTGTTTGTCTTTTATTGCGATAATCTTTTGATTCTGATATTTATTGAAAATTTGTTTTACACCTGTGGTGCTGAATGTTGCCAAGGCATATATTGTTTGCTTTGAATGGAATTTTTTGTTCTCCTTAGGCATTTCTCGGCCATGTGAGTTGATTGTTTTGCAAATTTCACACTACAAATTACATTTTGATCATATGTCAGAATTCTTGTACATTTAAATTTACATTTATTCATTTAGTAGATGGTTTTCTGCAAAATGAGCACATCACTGAAAATAATACAGCAGTTCCTTACACTAACTGAGAGGTTTGGAAGGAAACATATGAATTGACTACAGTCAATTTGTCCCATACCACCGTATAAACCAGCATATATTACATACCTCAAGATTCTGAGGGAACATGAACATAAAAGGCCAAATATAACAACTTTCCTGCTTAAAATATCTAAAACGAGTTCCTGATTGTTCTTTCTTTGGAAATATTCAGAACAGACAATAGTCCTCGGGCGTTTGCACATTTGTATCTGCGTTGCATGAAAAGTTCAGATTCAGTGCAGATCGGCGGAGTTTTCTGAAACTGGGGAGCTGTGAGATTAAGTAACAACTGACCCCCAGCAAGGACTGGGATGTTTTTGCAGTCATTCAGTACTCAATGACATCATCGAAATAGAATGGAACACTAAGAGAACCCACTTAAGATCGGTGTACTACACGGTACAGGTGAGACCTACAGCGGAGTGCTGAAGGGAAGTTTTGCAGATGAGATCTAAGATGTTCTTCCAATCATTAGCCCAGGGTTGGGGAGTTATTTGTTCAATCATGAGATTTCTGCCGGAATGCATCCAGCAGAGGGTGCACATTAAGCGATAACAAATCACGCATGACCAGCAACGGTGCTGGAGAGCACGCCAAGGACATGGCTTCGGTGGTCCTGCAGCTCACCATGTGATAGACTCTCTAACTGGCAGTAGCTTGACAGAATTAGTTCACCAGCAGCATGTGGTTACTTTCACACCACCATGCTGAGCCAGAACATTCTGCTGCACACAGATGGGGTGCTTGAAACATTAAGAAGAACCATATCCTCTACCACTACACAGCTGTGAGGCTGGCCTCATAGGGGGTAATGACCATTTGTAAAAGATCTGCAAGTTCGTGCTGCAGGAGCAATCCATCTTCAGTGCCATTCACAAAGGCAGGTGAAGGACAATCACTGAGCTCTTGCAGGTTGAAAATGACAAGTAACTAAGCTTTGTTAGGGAAAAATTCCTTGCTACTATGTAACTCACTAAAAATACAAACATGTGCTTTATAATGGCTTAGCTGAATTAATATACTGATTGCTTGAACTCACTGCTAAGCCAAAGAGCTATATGTGACATTACCCCTGCTAGGGATGCACCCTACAGACATTCTGGACATGTGCAGTATTAGCAAAATGGTATAAGATAAAGACAAATTAAGCAAAGTGTTTAATTTTGCTTACGGTATAACTGTATACTGACACTCTATCTTGAATATATTATGTCAATCACAGAGCAATCACATACACTCATGCGCTCATACACTCACATACTGCAAGCAATTTGGAGTCGTAAAATCACCTCATAGGTCTTTGCACTGCGGGAAGCAATCAGAGCACCAAGAGGAAACCCACGTAAACCCAGGGAGAGCATGAGAAATTCATACAGACTGAGTTGGGTTTAAACCCACTCCTGAACACACAGCCCAGGCACTGTGAGGCACCAATGCCACCTGCTGCACCACCATGCGACCCATTCAAACAAACAAGCTGCCTTTTAACAACCATGGATTTCTGTCTAAACTTATTTCTCTTTTGCGGTGTCCTTCTGTTTCCGCAGAACTGCATGTCAATTTGTGGCTGCCAACAAATTATTGTAAATATGATGATATTCTGTAGCATGTTTGTTCCAGAGAGTGACCAGGAGTGAGGCAGAAATGGGAGGATTTAAATTATTTATTATTTGTCCCCATGAGCCCGTAATACTGCAACTGCAAATTAATGCAATCCAAATATGTACTAAAAGAATAATGCCTGCTGGCTCATATACAGACGAAATCTAAAACAGAAACACCCTATCAGGTGACAACGACGACATATGAAATATATATCACATATGGCAGCACACGAAAAGGCTCAAAAGAAAACCAGCTTTCACATTCACACAAAAACTCCCCATTCTCAGGCATGGTCTGCTTTTAATAGAATTACATAAAGTTTAAATTGTGCTTGAATGGTGCACATCTTCTGCTTGTTTCTTCATGTCTGTTGCCATTTTTAGAGCTGGGGGTGTGCTCAAGGCTACCGCCCGCTGTATATATCAACAGCAGTATAATCTGATTTTTTTGTTTATTATATATTTGGTTTAATAAATTTCTTTCATAATTTAGTAAACTTTGAAGGACTTTGGGGGCGTGGTGGCGCAGTGGGTTGGACCACAGTCCTGCTCTCCAGTGGGTCTGGGGTTCGAGTCCCGCTTGGGGTGCCTTGCGACGGACTGGCGTCCCGTCCTGGGTGTGTCCCCTCCCCCTCCAGCCTTGCGCCCTGAGTTGCCGGGTTAGGCTCCGGTTCCCCGTGACCCCGTATGGGACAAGCGGTTCTGAAAATGTGTGTGTGTGTGTGTGGTTTAATAAATTTCTTTCATAATTTAGTAAACTTTGAAGGACTTTGGGGGCGTGGTGGTGCAGTGGGTTTGGCTTGTGCCTGCTCTTTGAGTCCCGCTTGGGGTGCCTTGCGATGGACTGGCTTCCCGTCCTGGGTGTGTCCCCTCCCCCTCCAGTCTTGCACCCTGTGTTGCAGGGTTAGGCTCCGGTTCGCCGCGACCCCGTATGGGACAAGTGGTTCAGACAATGTGTGTGTGTGTGTGTGTGTGTGTGTGTGTGTGTGTGTGTGTGTGTGTGTGTGAAGTGACTTTGTACTCACATGAGCAGAATGAACTACAGACTGAATGTAGACTGCACATGCTTTTTTTTTCAAATTACATTGCATTCTGCCTAATACAAAACACTTGAAAAAAATTGTTTCAAAGCTATTTTTATCTGAAATCACATTTTAATAGTTTTATATAAGTCCTTTAGAAATCGTTCCTTTCTGACAAAGTGTTTCGTGACACTATGTCATTTTTTTTTAATCCTTTCAAAGATTAAGCTTCACTGGATCAAGACTGCATCAAATGTCAATAAACTCATAAGCCAAAACATGCTCTCGGGTGAGTTGCCTTTATTATTGAAGCTATTGATTTGCTCTTGGTATTTCCTCGTCACAAACATTGAATTGTTCTACACCTTCACCCTCAGACTCACACATGCATCACGCACTGTCACCACCTAGTGACCAAAACGGCGGCCCCAGCAGATTCCTTTGCCATCTTCCCTTGCCGAAGACTGCAGGAGTAGCAGGAGAATGCATGCAAGCCTTGGCCATCTGGCACAGATTAGAGCTAAATCCCAGAGACACAAACACATCTGGATGAACTCCTGGTCAAATTACAAAAGAGGAGTGCGGGGATGGTGCTGGATTTAGTCACATGTACTGTACAACAACATTCAGTGCACCGTTCACACGCTGTTTTGCTCATATATCTTGTGATGTTCAAATCACAGCAGTCTACAGCACTATGCTGCAAAACAAAAAAAAAAAAATGACAAGAGAACAGAATTACATTTTCTACCATTTGGTCCCAGTTCAGCCTGTGAAGTGCCTGAGCACAACAGACAAATAGGTCACGAATTTAGGAAGTGTGATCACAGGAGTCTGCAAAGATCCCAGAACTGTGCTTCTAGAAAAACACCAGAACATCTACACGCAAGTGGAAAGAAGAACAGGATTTGGCGTATAAATCTGATTTAGCTTTTGACATGTGTCGTCCTTAGTTTTGGACACTATTTTTATCCCATCTTTGTCCTTTTACTGTCTGAGGTTTCTTCATTCTATGGGTTTCTGTGGGAGTGAGAGAGTGAGACAACGAGAGTGTGCGACACGCACACAGCTACATCCTGTACTCTGTCTCCACCGGAGGTCAAGTGCGTGTTTGTGAACAGCTCCTCCAGCTCAAGGGGCTTTTCTTCTGATTCATTAAATGTTTGCTGTTTGCTGCCATGGCAACTCCTCCTTCTCCTCTGAAAGGATGCTCTTTGTGTCCAGGCACATCATAGTCCTGACATTGCAGTACTACGCTAGAAAAAAAAAACGCTAGACATGTAAATGCACATAATACGCTGTAGGAGTAAGCAACTGGTCATTTGGCTCAGTCGACAGTAATGCCCTTGAGAAACCTACTTTGACCTTGGTGTTCTTGTTGCAGCGGTACTTTTCACAGCCAGTGATACTTTTTTGGAAACACCATTATTGATTCTGCTCACACAACCAGATGTGAATTTTAATTACCGGCCAATTGGGAACTGTAGCAAGAATGCGGGGGGCAAGGGCAGTGGATTTTACTTCTGATAGCCATTCGAGTCCTAAGCGAGCTCATACTGCTGCTCCTTCCAGGAAGTTCCAGTTACTCCAGTAAAAATCTGGGTTCTGTGGATAAGCCATAAATTTGGGCTGCTCGGGGAACTCTGAAGCTGTGAAGGTCTCTGGCAGAAGAACTGAGAGCACATGCAGAAGGGTACAAAAGGAGCCTATTGCATCTCACCTATATTGCACTCGACCGTGTGAGCAACCAGCTAAGTTTAGATCCGTCGACTCGGCTGGGTGCCGTCGGCATGGTAACACCAAAGCAGCGCTGCCATGGTTACATGGAGTGTGGCTACAGCTCTCCAGCTGTCCGTGTTCCTCATGCTACCATGGAAAAACAAGGCAGAGACTAGACTGTGCCAATGGATAAGCAAAGTTCTCCAGCTACCATTACTAGTTACCTTATTTCTTTTCATTCACATTCATAATATTGTTTTACTTTTCAGTTTCATTGAAGAACCTTCAACTGATGTCCTGCCATGCCATGGCAGTGCTCCCCCTTCGGCTTCTGCACCATTGATATCTTCACGTTGTACTAATATCTTCATGATGTAAAACCTAATCAGGAGTTGCATCAGAGCTCTTTAAGAGTCCAGACATTTAGCAATGCAGATTCATCAGAGAATGCTGATACCATCTTGTTTGCTGTAGCTGTAACACCTTCAAATTGTTATCGCAAATTTGTTAATATTTTATAGCCATCAAAGGCTGTTTTAACTGTAACGCAGCACTTTCCGGGGCTGCTGTGAGATTCCCCAACTTAATCAACATCATGACAGTACAGACCAGCTTATAAAAATCTGTCAGGTATTCCACATTGGGTTAAACAAGTGTTTCAAAAGAACTATAATGCAAAAAAAAAAGCTGAGCAGATGATGATGATTCTCATGGCCACAAAAAAAGGAATAGGGAATAGGTAAAAAAGACTTTACCTTATATACCCCCACTCAGTGCCCCTCACAGAGCCAAATGAGGTCAAATGAAGTCTGATCACAACCATAGAAAACTGTCATCATGCACAGCAAACAGGTTTTGCCTGCTGCATTGATTAATTTCATTCACATATTGCAATAAGAGCTGTTAAAACCTCTGCAATAAATATGTTCAGTCTGCGCCAATAAAGCAACAAGGGTAACTGTTGTTTAATAATACTATAGTAATTGTTATTATACTTTATTAAGCCCTGTGAGAATTAATTAACTTGCGATAATGTAAATTTATATTTACATTTACATTTATTCAATTATCAAACATTTTTCTCCAAAGCAATGTTTCTCCGCTGAGAGCAGACTAAAGTACATTTCACTACAGGCAATGAGCTTTAGACGGAGATATGCAGTCGCTGAAGTGTTGTTGGTTTTTCTGACACCACCATTTTTGCAAACACTCATTACGTAAGTAGTTGCCTATAGCACTAAGTTTAATAGAACGTACAAAAGTGGTTGTGACAGATGGTGTGATGCATATTTATGGAGCGGCTAGGATGGGGGGAAGTAGGTCTTAAGGAGATGCATTCTTCTTGAAAGGTATTCAGCAGTTCTGAGGGAAACAGGGAGTCCGTTTCACCACATCAAAAACCACAGGAAGCAAATGGAAAGAAACGAGGATGGGAGACACATGGGAACACTTTGACACACAATTCATGGCACAGTTTCTGGATTACCTAAAGAAGCCTGATGGCAAATACCAGAGAGGAGGTATTTTTAGGAGGTAGGATCCAGTGGTTACACACACACACACATTATCAGAACCGCTTGTCCCTTACAGGGTCACGGGGAACCGGAGCCTACCCGGCAACACAGGGCGTAAGGCCGGAGGGGGAAGGGGACACACCCAGGACGGGACGCCAGTCCGTCGCAAGGTACCCCAAGCGGGACTTGAACCCCAGACCCACTGGACAGCAGGACTGCGGTCCAACCCACTGCGCCACCGCACCCCCTACCGGATCCAGTGGTTAATTATGTCAAATAATGTTCTTTCATTGACTTCATTTTAGGCTTGCCTGGATTGTTAAAATAAAAAAGGCTAAAAATATTTCAAACATGTAAATATAGCCCGAACAGATTTTCTGCTCTTCTGTCCATGTAGGTTTATGTCTGAAATTCACAATGTTTTTTTTTCAGTTTTTTTGTTTGTAACTTTAAAGATTTATGCGAAAGTACATGCACAATATGTGTCTGATGTCACATGAAAGTGGCACCGACGCATTTATTTTTGCTTGCTGACGTACACTAAAAACACGCCGCGTGCCTCTTCTTTTCCCAGAGCAAGATATTCGCACAGGTATATGTGTTTGCATAAGTGCACCTGTGGAAGTAAATCTACATGTCTGTGTGTGGCCATACCTGTGGTCAGGATCTGAGGTGTGTGGGTGTATATATTTGTAGTCTGGCGCTCCTGCTCCTATCCTGGCCCCTATTGACCCCCACCCTGACCTTACCAGCACTCTGAGCACTGCATATTTTAGTTTCTCATCTTCACACCTTTTACAGCAGCTCCTTCACATTTCCCTCTCCCTGTCATCTCCTCTCATGTCATACATTAGACTCCAGCTTACATTTTTTTCCCCTTTCCGTCCTTTCGGATCACTGGCTCACCACACTTCCAGCTTATTGGTTTGCTCTGAGATTTTCCTGTGTTCTTGCACATCCATTCATATCCTGTATGTCCCCCTTGCCTGCACTTACATATCCGCTATGTCCGTGTGGTGGTTCCACTTTGCTCATGTCGAGGTCACCCTTGTGCGTCACCCCTCAATACCTCTCACATCACTCTTCAGAAAACAACAAAAAATCTTTTGTCCTCACACCTTTTGCATTTCCTCACTCTCTCTGTGACTAAAACAATACTCCCCTTGTGACTTTGCTTCTATTTAAGGCAAGTAGTTGGTGTGATGCGCATATGTTCTTTGTTTTCCACTATGCAGTGTGTGGATTTGCAGTGGTACACCACCTCCATCTAGTGGTCTTCTTTTCTCTGTAATCGATCAGTGTTTGTTTTTCAGCATTCTTCCACTTCATGTGAGTACTTTAGCCTTATATGAGCGGTTGCTCTTGCCGATGGCTGTTGCTCTACATCAGGAATATCAAAAATTCAAAAGGGACAGGAATGAATATAGAGGCCTCTTAGCAGGATGAGGTTTCTTCCTCCATCCTAGATTGGAAATAATCAGCCATTAAATGCTTGCTTGGTTACTCTTCGTCACTCTTGGTATCTGTTTTCCAGTATCACATTATTTTCTTACTCAAGGAAGCATGCTCATATCATCTGGACCAGCCACTGCCTCGTCAATTCTAGCGCCTCTCTAGACGCTCACAATATTGATTTTATTCTCACCCTATATCAATTCTAAGATGACTCTAATAAGGAATATCCTATTTCTTTCTATGGCATGTAGATTTTGCCCACAGATACACCACCGGTGCACCTGACCTGAATGTCCCCTGAGAATCAAACTGGTTTCTACTCTTTGATAAGGAAGACATCTCAAGAGCTGCACTGAAGAAATGTGGGATCACCTTTGGAGGTTCCAGTCTGCAATTCTGTCCCAATATACCAGCTTCTGTCCTACAAAGACTACATGAGGTTACTGCTGTATTCGTATCCAAGCCCAACACAACATATAGTGTACTGTGGCTATGCTTATCCTGCATAGCACTGATGTGTTTTTGAAGGGAAGATGTGACTGTTTGACAGCTTAGGGTCAGCAAGAGCTTTTCTGGCAGCTTTGGAGAACTGGGAAAGGTTCGTAGCAGCTTTGGAGAACTGGGAAAGGTTCGTAGCAGCTGGGATTCCACTTGGATCATCCAAGTCCAAGGCAGCAGTGCTAACCGCTACTCTACCTAATGCACCATATGTTGTAATTTTTTGAAACATGTGACTTTCTATCCACTTCTCTTTCCCTTTTTAAAGGGCTTTACTAACACACACACACAATGTCTACAACCGTTTGTCCCAACCGGAGTTGTGACAACAATAACCCAGCAATACAGGGCGCAAGGCTGAAGGGGAGGGGACACACCAGGACGCCAGTCTATCGCAAAGCACCCCAAGCAGGACTCAAACCCCAGACCCACCACACAGCGGCATCCTACTGGAGTACCGTTAATTGAAGTATTGAAAAGACCTTTAACAAAATGTTGGATTTGTTCCCCACTGATCTACACCAGAAGCTCCTTTCAGGCATATGTAGTTGACTCAGTTGTCTAACTTTTTTCCACTGGAAAAGCTGACACTCAGCCTGTATGCAATGTGAATATGTTTGCAGTATGAATGAATTTTGGAATTTCTGGTCACCTTTTGGGAAAAGAGTGGGTTGCTCTCTCTAGCTGAGAAGAGAACAATTGCCCCTAATCCAGGCATTCACATAACTTGGGTTTTATTCACGTGTGATAGAAGAAAGCAGTGGGAGATTGAAAGACATATTACTGTAGTCCTACAGGTACTGTACCAATCTGTACTGTAACCCTTTGCCTTTCAGTTCTATTATGTACCTGTACATATTTGCAATTTCTTATTATATTGGCACTGTCGCTGTCTTGTTGTGACCCTGTTCTGTTCTGTCGTGCTAAGCATATAAAAAAAGCAAACATTTAGTTCTTAAATTTCAAATCACCCTTTGAGAGAGAAATATTAAAGGTCTCTTTGTTTCTATGGTCCATAGTCATATATCTTTATCCGATCTACATTCATATGTGTATTTGTAAAGGTAAATGTAAATTTATTGTTCATACATTTGCATACAAAGTCCATTTTTTATTATGATTATATTTTTCTTAAGGATTCTACACTTTGTCAACACAATTACTGAAACTAAATCAAATGTTTATCAAAATTTATACATGTAATTGTAGATATTGTTACACATAGCAAGAGATCATATTTGTTACTGCTGTATTTATAAGAGAGAGGGCGAGAGAGAGGAGAGAATATGTGTGTGTAGGTATAAAAAACAAAGAAACTTTAATGTTTGATTTCCAATGTTCATTGATGTTTCACCTTTTTCCGATTCCTTTATTATTTCCACTGTAGTTTCACTCGTGATCATTTTCCTTTCATTTGATCCATCACTTGCATCACATTAACCCTTTGGTGCCATGGTTAAGAGGGTAAAAACAAAAAAAAAAATTAAACCTAAATAAAGTAACACATGAGACACTGTTAACAGCAACGTGGCCCATGTCATACTGAGCGGGCAGAAGACTGAGGTGTATGTGTGGACCCAGTCGGGGGATCTTTATTGTTGGTACACAAGGGACCAGGCGAGATTTGTAGTCAGGGACAGGAGTGGGTCTGTCAATGCTCAAACGTAGGTCTTGGGGAAAATCCAATGTCGTAGTCGAGGAGGCGATACATGTGTCGGTTACGGTGGATGTCAGGAGCAGGAACGAGGGACTTGGAAGGATGGGGTAGGTTGTCGTTAGTTCACTCGAAAGTGCTGGAGAGACGGGTTTCTCAAATGAGATTCCGAAACCAAGGTGTGCAGGTGCGGCTTCTTTATACCCCGCTGCTCTGATTTCGGGCAAGCGTGGACGTTCGGGGTGAGGTCATGGGTGTAACAGTCCCACTGAAATTAACCAAGTCTGTCTTATTTCTTGCACACGAGCCGACAAACTGCTGTAGATGTGCAATGTTTTGATGCGCGTCGCAAAGTAACGCCCGTTTGTTATTACAAATCATTATATGTACAGTAACTCAAATTTTTAATATAATGGGCTTTACAGGGGGTGATTCGTAAGTAGAGGTTGTACGCAAGTCGGATGTTCATAACCCAGGGACTGCCTGTATTTTTTTTTTTTTTTTTTGATTTTCCATTCTGACACCTGGAACTTTTCACAATACCAAATTTCAGAAACCGCACAGTACAATCAACAGAACTGAATCAACACCTTTTGGTCCCTGTCAGCTCAAAACAATTTATTTTACTCTTTCAGAGTTTAACACAGCATAAATTTTATCTGCAGAAGCTTTGTGGGCAGCAGATGGCATAGTAGTTCAGAAGATCCCAGGTTCCCAATGTCTTTCCTGCTTTTGTTTCCTCATAGCACTTGCCCCTAAAGTGATACAGTACAAATGCAGCAGAAATGGCTAAAATGATCGTGAGGGTCATAATATACACATCCAACTTTGCAAGTAACCTCAGACAAAGGCAACTAAAGGCTGTTGATAAAGGCTGAATAAATAAAGGCCAATTATAACAATGCCAAACACGGTTTAGTTCTAAACCCTCTTGCGGTTATTAATGCCAGTCAAGTATCAAAATGATGCCAAACCTGAGAGGTTTTTTTTTTTTTTTTCTTTTTTTTTGGTTTTCTGTTGTACTTGTCTTAAATATTGTACAAAACTATTTACATAGCAGAGGTGGGGTTTAGCCTTCATCAGTGTCAGTCCAAATAAATCTAAATGGAGAGAGAACCTACTGGATGGAGGGGGGGCGAGAACAGAGCTCACAGGTTTCAAAGGAATTAAATCTGCGCAACGGCATCTTCGCAGCAGTCCGCTGCTTCGACCCAACTATTCTGTTTTCTTCCGCGTTTTCGCCAATTATTGGACGAAACTGAAGTATTATATATACAGATTTACATTTTTTCTTTAAAATTATTTGCAAAAACAAACGAGCTGTCATTATTTTCTTGAAAATGTGACTTTTCACCAGCCTCTTTGCCCCGAACGGTCTTCCGATGTACCGTTAAAACGGAACATTGACGGACGTTTTTTTTTATGGCGGGAGAGCCGCGCACGCGACGGGTGCTGCAGCAGGGTTTCTGAACCCTCGTCGTGCTACGACAACATAATTTTGTGCCGCGTTTTCAAAGCGAATGAAATCATAGTGGCACTGAATATGGGCTCAGCTGACGTAAACGGTGTGTGGAGCCAGGTACGTCGAACATAGTTTTATTAATATGTAAGCTGTCAAACTTTCATTCAGATCTTGTGTTGGTAACTTACAGTTTTTTGTTCGCATTCGTTCTCCGTGGTGCTAAACTTTAGAGTCAGTTCGCTCAGGCCTTCTTGGCAAAGTAATTTCATCTAATATCACTTTTGGCATTTTTGGGTAATCATTGTTTAGGAGGCTTTTTTCGCTGGGGGTCCGTGTTTTAGAAACAACCCCTAAAAAGGTTCATGTAAAATAAATTTTTCTATTATATTACTCTCTGTGTGAATTAATTCGGGGTGAATGTAATCCCTTTCCAGTGCAATAAACAGTGTGCAATATTTTTCTCAGTTTGTATATGGACATTTTCTGTGAGGTACCCGTAGTTTTCATGCGGTTCTTTAAAGGAGCCCAGAAAAAGCGAAGAACTTCTCTTGTACGGAAAGTATGCAGTTCCTGTTTTGGCCACTAAGGGCGATCTTGTACCGCAAGAATTGTTCGCAGCGACTTCTCCACTATACTTCTTACATTTTTATTTATTAAGGTACTACAACAGTACAAAAGAAAGCAACAAGGAGGAGAACAAAGGTACTATATAGAAAAAGAAAGGAGCCAGAGGAATACAAATGCAGATTGATTGTTTAGATGAAAATGTTGAAAGATTTGCAGAATCTAGTACATAATTCCATTTGCTTTTTTATTAAGGGAGTCTTGGGTAGTAGTAACGGACTGTTGGAGTTCATTAGAGAGCGCTGTAAAGTTGCATTTCTTATTAGAGAATTTGCATTTATGGGTATGAAATTTCGCTAACAATAAAATTACACTGCTTTAATTAAAATGTTGCACTCCTTCAGAGAAACCAAATTGCATTTTCCCTCAATAGTGACAGTGGTTTGTGACAATAAATATTTAGACTGATGAATTTTGGCACTTTTTGCCAAAGCACTACAGTGCATGAGCACTGACAGAATAAGTGGAGAAGAGTTTCAGATTGCTGAAGACACAGTTTGTGTGTCATGCGGAGTAGAGGACACGGGGAAGGCAGGACCCAAGCGCAGGACCGTCCGTTCAGAAACAAATTATTACATGGGTCTCATTGTCAGGGACGGATGAATGGTCGGTTGATCGGTGGTCAGGGTGAAAGCGAAGATCTGTGGACGAAGTCGGGAAGCAAGGCAAATGGTGAAGAGCCAGGGAACGAAGAACAGGATTCGAGGATGAAGGGGAACAGGACATGAAACGTGGTGAGTGCCGTTAGCACAGCAGAGGGGATGGTTGTCTCAATGAGTTTCCACATCTGAAAAAGGGCTGAGGGGTGTGTTATAAAGTGCTCCAATTGAAGCCGGGTGCTTAATCGGAGCCAAGTGCTGCTGGCTGAGGTGGGGGCGTGGTCGTGATGGTACACCCTCCCCTTCACGGGCGGCTCTCACCACCCTACAACACCTGGAAGGAGGGTGACCTTTGGGACGGGGCCCCGGTCGGTCCGGATGGTCCCTATGAAGGTCGGCGATGAGGGATGGATCGAAGATATCACACACCAGGACCCCCTCTTGTGGAGGTGGCACCAGGTGGCCTGGAGCAGGGACGTGCTGTAGGGTTTAAGCAGGGAGACATGAAAAGTGGTGCATATACATAAGTGTGGTGGCAACTGTAACCAGTAAGTGACTGGGGTGATACGTCAAAGGATCCTGAATGGCCCAATGTAGCAGGGGCTGAGCTTCTTGGAGGGCAGCTTGAGGCGGATGTCCTGGGTGGACAGCCAGGTTGGAAGAGCAGGGGGCGACGGTGTTGGTCGGCCTGTTGTTTATAGCAGTGAACACTTAGGCACAGATGTTCCCGGACCACATGCCAAGCCACCTAACTGTTCTGGAACCAGGAGTCAATAGCTGGGACATCAGAGATACCAGAGTGCCATGGGAACAGGCGAGGCTGATACCCGAGGATGCACTGGAACTGGGAGAGACCTGTGGAGGAGTGTGAGAGAGAGTTATGGGCATATTCAGCCCATGGTAGGTACCATGCCCACTGGCCCTGGTCCCGGCCACAGTAGCTTTGGAGGAAGCAGCTGAGGTTTTGATTTAGCTCCTCCACTTGTCTATTAGCCTGAGGATGATACCCGGAGGTGAGGCTGATGGAAACTCTAAGTTCCTGCCAGAACATCCTCCACACCCTGAATATGAATTGTAGTCCTTGGTCAGATACAATATTTTCCGGTAACCTGAAGATGTGGCTAGAGCAGTGGGGAGTCGGGGCAAAGGAATTAACCGACAGGCTTTGGAAAACCTGTCTAGGACCACCAAGATCACGGTATTACCGGCAGAAGGAGGTAAGTCTGTCAGGAAGTCCACTGCCACATGGGACCATGGCCAGGATGGCACTGAGAGTAGTTCTAGTAACCCTACGGGTTTCTGATTCGGGCCTTTTGCCTAAACACACACCTCACATGCCTCCACAAATTTTTGCACATTCCCCCTTAATGAGGGTCATCAGTACCTCTTTTCTAGTAGAGAGAGTCCATCGACACCCTGGGTGGCTGGCTGCTGGAGCGTTATGTACCCAGTGGAGCAACTGGGGACGCATCCTAGCTGGGACATACTCAGCTGGAGGGGTGCTCAGGGCAGATTGCTAGCAAGTGGCAAGAACCACCGCAGTAGAGGCGAAAGCCCCCTTGGAGGCATTGATGTCTCTTTGAAGGGGTCAGGTGTTCTGGTCCGACCCGTAGGGGCATCGGGGCGTCCCAAGCCACGTGCTGGGGGTGTTGCAGATGCTCACGGGCCAGGTTATCCAGGACAATGGCATTCTGTATATACTGGTCCAGGGTCCAGTCTCCATCTTGATAAATGAGCTCGGCTTGGATACGTGCATCCAGTCTTTGCCGGAAGTACTAGTGGTGCAGCTGGGTTGCACTGGGTGGTGGCAGCCAGGATGCAGAATTATAGAGCGTATTCCAAGATGGTCCGGTTGCCCTGTCGCATGTTCAGCAGACAATGATCCACAGTCTTTGACAGAAGGGTGATCAAAAATGGCCCCAAACTGCCTTCTGAACTGTTCATAGGAAACAAGCTTGTTCTGCCCCTAAACCATGGTGGCTCAGGCGAGGGCAGGTCCCCTTAGCAGGGATACCAAATAAGTCATCCAGCTGACGTCAGTGCTTTAAATTTGCAGTTGACTGGAAAATACCAGGTCGCACTGCAGGAGAAATCCTTGGCATGTTTCTGGGTGGCCATCGTACAGTGTGGGTGAAGCCAGGTGCTTTAATCGGAGCCAGGTGCTGCTGGCTCCGGTGTGGGCGTGGTCATCACATTGTGTCAATGGAAGTACAGTTTGTGTCAATGAATTCTGCGTAAAGGACGATAAAGAGAATTGTCGGAACTTGTGAGTGCTTCTCCTATGAGACAACTGAACATGCCACATACGTTGCTGGTGGGATATGTTTCGATAAGAAATTCCAAGCTACAAGTTGGGAAATTATTTTGGTTTCTTTTTTTTAAAAAAAAAAAAAAGTCTCAAATTGTTTGTTAATTGCTATAAAAGGTGTTTTCAATAGAAAATATTTTTTAATATACGGAAACGTATTTTACAGTACAGAAGTGTAGGTATTATTTCAGCAATGAGATGGTGCACTTGTTGCAGCCTGCTACTGGTCTGAATGATTCAGTGATACCTTAACAAATATCATATCATAAAATGTATTTTTTAAATTGTTTTTTTTGGTCACAAAATTTTCTGGTTTTTGGGTACCATTGATAATGGCATCCAGTACCATTCCGTCTTTCAATTTCAGATGATATTTAGTGGCAAATATATTTAGGATACTGTATCTCATTGTCACATGGTATAAAGGTGTAGTTGGTAAGGCTGGTGCCTCACAATGCCTGAGGTGCACGTTCTGGGTGTAGGGTCAAATCTGGCCTAGGGAGTGCAGTGCTTTAGGGTTCTCCCCATGTTTACACTCCAAAGACTTCAATGAAAGAAGGTAACAGTAAAATCTCTTCCATAGCCACCCTTACCATGAAATTTACTCAAGAGATCACCATGAATGAAATTTAATTTGACAGCAGTTTGCCACCAGAATTACTTGCTGTGCTGCTGTGCCATCCTGTTTAGCACCAGACCAGGGAAAATTAATGATGGTCAGTTTTAATGTCATTTTATTTGAATTAAATAAAATTTTCTCCAAAGTGACATATAATTCAGGATATAGAAAGTTGCATTCAGCAGTAGACAAAGAGCTTCAGATATGAACACGATTATCTGAGCATTCATGCTTCTCTGATGCCACCATTTTGCTGACACATATTATTGAAGTAGTTGAAGAAGTAACAGTCATGCATCTGTCTTTTAACAGGGTTAATTTGTTCTATGAAATCATCCCACTAGATAAATTCTCATTGTGAGAGGGTTGAAAGTTCCTGGAAGAAAGATTTTCACCTGAAATTAAAAAACAAAACCAAAATAAAAAGTACTTTTATGCATAATGACATGTTTTATTATAGTAATTACAAATTATTCTTTCTAGTTTGTGTTTTTTATTTTCATATTACTTTTATTATCACTAACTGCTGGTGCAATGCAGAATCACAGTGTTCTATAGGCTATCTCGCAGTACACTGGATGGAGACATTTTGATAATTTGGCTCACAGATGTTTATGATATAGGATACAAAGTTCCCAAGAACATGTTACCGCAAAAGTACATGGACACTTTTGCTGGCAGGTGAGGCACTGTTTAGTCTTACTGCCGAATGTTTGATGTTACATGATCCTCACTTGATTATGAGATTAAGGCTTTATTTGCACTATTGTCAGAATATTCATATCAGTAAAGCTGTTTATATGATTATGGCATGCTTGCATGGCTCTTTGCCCATGGATGCAGCAGTGTAGCTATAACAGAGGCCCAGTCGCTCTCCATTATCCCTCACCAGTCACTGCTTCTGTAAATAGCACAAATAAAAACCCTAGTGTCACACATGCCTTGTGTCCGTCATCAGTGTTGCTCCCTGAAAGAAGCTGGTGTTTCACAGAGTTAATAATTCACTGTTTACAGTTCATTTTGGTAAGGTCTCGAAAGACCAGGGTTTGAATTCCATATCATGTTGTAGTGCCTTTGATGGATGTATTTACACAAAACTGCTCCAGTAAAAATTATCTAACCATATAAGTGTTAAATAATTGTATGTTGCTTAACACCATATGTCGCTTTTGAGAAAATAGTGAGATGGGGATAGTTATAATAATGAATCTGCTGTTAACGTAATTTTTTTTTTTCCTCTTAATGTTTGCTTTGTCTATGACATTGACTCCGTTGGTATATAAATGAGCAGATTGGGAAATCTGAAGTTATGGGGACAAAATCTGGTTTGGATTTATCAGTACAGAAGGAAACTGATAGAGATGATAGATGGATTTATGTCCTTTGCAAGCCTTGCCTGATGGGAGAGACCAGAGAGACACAGGGGACATAATTGGCTAAGGTTAACTGTTATGGATCTGATGGCCACCAGTCAGCGGCTGGATTAGGTGGATCTTCACTCAAGAAAGTGTGTTATTCATTCATCTGTATTTCTTCCTACATGACACTTTAGTAAATAAATACCAATAATACAGTAAATGAGATATTTAGAATGTTTTGATTTTGTGATAAATAAAAAAATCATAGAGTGACTGAGGATGTAATCTGAAGTTGGGTGATGTGTTGTGAGTATGAGCTGGTGGCTGTAGACCCTTTGAGAGTGCGAGAAAGGGACATGGTGAGTGCTAATGGCCTCACATACATTGGTTCTTGTTTTGTGTGAATTTCAGAGTTTAAGCCAGAGGCTTATCCATGTGTGGCCCCTGCTGCCTCCATGCTTGCAGTAGTGATGTGTTGCCATGGTAAAGTGAAATTCAAGAGCTGGGCACTTTGCATGAAAGAGTTTTGATTGGTCCAGGGGCCTGCACAGGCTTGTGATGTGTGCAGGCAGCTAACCAATGAGGAAAGGAACTGTGCAGTGGCTGTTGCTAAGGGGAGTCCACCGGGTATCTCTCTTTCTCCCTTCATCTGTTTCCTGCCTCTTTCTTACATGTGTCTTAACATGAGAAGATGGTGATGTTGCAGACGGAGAGCACTCCCATGCCGAGAAAGCACTGAACATTCCTCAGTGGTTGTATGACATATAAGTGAGACAGAGTGTGAGGTGTGCATTGCCAGTGTGCATGAGGTAGAGGGAAGGAGTGGGTTCTGGGGTGACACCAGTGGTGATCTGAAGGGTGATTTGGACAAGGAGGGTTATGAGATGGCTACTTTGGGCTTGGTATGCAGGAAGCCTTCTCCTTTGGTTCGGTTTCAGTCCCCAAAATGCACAGATGCAAGAGGACTACAAGTTAAAAGTCCAGTTGCATTATGGTCTGGTAGCTGCGAGCTAAAAGCTGACTGCAAATAGGTCAAGTGATTGCAAGGTAAAACCTTGACTGTGCACATCTCAGGTGACTGTGAACTAAAATTCTTACTGCACAGACATCATGTGACCCAGAGCAGAAATTGGACTGGCCATCTCCAACTAGCATGTAAAATTGTGCAGGGAAGACATGGATTCATTTTCTTGTTCCTCCACGATAAACCGTTTCATTGCATGGACTTTGAAAGGAAACAGTTGTGCCAAATTTTTTCAATGCCCTGCTTATAGATTTAAGGCAAGGAAACAACTATAATAGTAAAGGAACCATGGAGAGTTGAAAGCAGAATTGAGAAGCAGGTCTTGTGGTTTCGAAAGATCTTTCATTGGGTTTGTCTCTATACTCCTGCAGAGGAGTGGGCCATGGCCACTCTGAATATTTGTCACTTTAAAGAAGAGTATTCTACTACTTACCGTAGTGTAAAGAACTGAATATGAGTTCGAAATTAGTATGGTAATTATTTAATCTCGTACTAATTGTATCGTACTGTTTTATTTTATAATAACATTTCATAGCATCAGGGCATATTAGTGTTATAATAATTCTTAGATATCACTAGGACACATCTCATACTCAACAGGAGTATAATTCAGGATTATAGTCCAGCTATCAAACAAAAAATTCATTTCCTGTGTGTAGTGGTTTAAAAATAGCTCCTGGCGTTGCATTGGCTATATGCCAAAACTCACTCATACACATGTACACATGCTTCTCTGACTCGATTCTGCTTTAGCAAGCTCAGAAGAGATGAGCAATGCTTCTTTAATTTCTCCTACATTAGTTAAACCACCCTACTTTTCCCCTCTCGTGATACCCCTTCACTCTTCCTACAGTGCAGGAAGAGTACTGCAATAAGTAGCGTGTGTGTGTGTGTGTGTGTGTGTGTGTGTGTGTGTGTGAATAAATCTGGTTGAGGATATCCATTTACTGGACATATCCACTTACTGGATGTGACAAAGATCTGAACAGTGGATATGTTAAGCATGACTGCCATAGTTTCAGTGGTGGGCATGGTTAGAACACTAGGAGTGGTAAAAGTAAAGCAAGTGCAAATTTGTCACCTCAGTGATTACTCTGTTTTGTATTTGCTAAAACCTTTTCATGGAAAAAAATTGTATTTGCGCTAATAGACCACATTCTGAATTAAAAAGGTAAAGGGATGGACCGAAAGAGAGTTTTCATACAGACAAAAAGAAGCACAATGAGGGCCGTTGCAGATAGCACTGATTCAGGGTCAGTGTTGTGTAGCTGGATCCCCTCATGTCTGTAAGCCTGCAGTTTTTTCTGAGTGCTGCAGCTACCGAAAGCTGGTGGGGAAGGGGAAAACAGTATCTCTCCAGAGGGTCCACGGCAAACTGTAAACAGCTATTCTCAGGTTATGAATAGTATATGTATTTGATTATCAATGGAACGTATGGAGAAGATTAAGTGTATTGTTTTTGAGGTCTTACCCCCTGAAATTGTTCTGTTTGATTGCATAAGTTTTCTGGAAAAAAAAATTATTATACCTATGTCTAACAAGTCACCCAGTTATTTATACTGTTTTATAGCCTGTTCATCACAAAACAATGGATTGTGCTGAAAACTGAACTCATGTCTATTTTATACCAAAAGAAATAACATTTAGGGGTGATATTTTTAAAAACATTTAGAAAAATTTACATGTTTTTCAATTTCTCACTGAAACACTATTTCATGCATTATGTTGTTGACATGTGTAGCTGAGATATGGTAGCTGGTTGCACATTCAGACAAAGAAAGTATATTTATTACACACATCTTGCGATGAACTTGGACACATCATTAATGATGTAATCATAATGGGTGTACATTTACATTTATTCATTTAGGTGACACTTTTCTCCAAAGCAACGTACGTCTCAGTCTATGGGTCTTTCAGTTACAGACACCCTCACCCAGCTGACCAGACAGGGGTTGATCAGACCAGGTAGCACTATTTTAAACCCAACACTGATCTCTCCTGATCCATATCCTCAGTAACAAGTTTGATGGCCTTCTAGCTGCCTGTGATATCCAACGTACTGCAGGCCCGTACAGCTTCTTTCTAAGAGAGTTTGAAAAGTTGTTTCAGAAATAGTACTACAGGCATACCCCTAGATGCACCCATTTCGGTTACAAGAATTCTGCTGTATGAGGAGTTTCTATTTATACCCCTATTTTGCCTTACAAAACATTTCTTTACATTTACAAGTATCAAATTAGGATTTCACACAGTGAAATAGTCTAAAGGTGGGAGATCAGAGCCACCATACTATCTTTTTGTAGTTACACTTTGACTTATTTTCTTTTATGTACTCAACCTCCATTGCACCATGTTTGGTCGTTTCACCTGTTACAATCTCAGTAATCGTGGTCCCTGTTTGGACTGTCCAGATTATGTTGACTTGTTTGGTAAATGTAAATTTTTTGCCATTGTTTTGATTTATTTCTTTTGTCTTTATTGTTTTCTTTTTTTGCATTAAAGGTTTCACTAATGAATATACATTAGCATATGTATGTCTTGTTAACTACAAGCAACTGTGTCCATTTTAATGGGATTAGGTGGTCTTTATAATAAAACGATGTCAATTTCGGGGCTCACTAATACATGAAAGTTTTTCCCATTGATGATAATTACATCTTCAAGCTATGAGAATTCATTTTATGAAGTGTTATTCAGGAAGGATTTGGCTTTTTAAGGTGGTGGAATGTCAGGCTACAAGAAAATGGAGTAGCTACTGAGCACAGAGGCATAGCTACCAGTTTGCATTCCCCAACCTAAACTGCCAACACAGCAATATAGTTAAAAAGCAACATTTTAATTATACAATCCACAACAATGCAGTAAAATGATATATACAATAGATAAAATATGAAAAATCAGCAGAAAAGCCAGGGGACACTGTGATAAAAGGTAAGCCACTGCCCACATACAGGCCTACCGAGCCACCCAACACTGATCACAAGTCCAGTACCCGAGTATTAAAACCCAGCACACAGCACTCTTAAAAAGATCAAACAAACAACACTCATGCAATTCATTTCATGCAAAGTCAAAGCTCACACGTGTCCCAGAAGGGCCATTCACCGGTCACCAAGCAGACCATGTCAGGCTAGTTTAACCAGCTGGGTTCTCCCTGGTGGTGATTCCTTGTAACAGAAGAGGAGAGAACAGTCCACATAGGTCAGTTCTCCTCCCTCAACCAGTAAAGCATTTAATGCAGTATATGGAGGGCCACACACTTTGACCTTGGCATGGTTTAGAGACTAGCTCTTCCATGTTCTACACAGAAGAAGTGTAACCATGAACATGCCACCAACCATAGCTCTTTATGTAGTTGTAGTCACACAAAATCTCAATTGGACCACTCTTTGGCATGTGCATCTTCTCCACTAATGCCCCACAAAAAAGTTCTGCCTGCTTATAGTCAGCTGTCCACCTGCAAGTCATTTCCTCTTAATTGCAGGCACAGGAATTCAGTCCAGTTCCCACATTATATGACCGACAACCAAAAAAACTGCAGCAGAAAGACAGAGCACCGACACTATCTCAGCCTATTCTGTAAAGGCATAAAACACAAAAAAAATTTTTCATTGAAAATGATAAGAACATCTTCACTTTATAAGAATTCACTGTGCAAAGGGTTTTTCAGGAACAAATTGCCTTTTACTTCATCTCACTCTCTACTTGGGTCAGCAATTGAAGAAATTGGTCTCATCAAATAGCATCCCTTGCTTCAGTAGTAAAGATGTTTACGGTGGTCCAAGTGTCGGATCCACTGTATATTTCATTCAAAATCCACAAACATATTACCCTGTGTACTAACAGCTGCTGGTTAAGTAGTTCTTCAAGTTCAAAGAATTACATTTTTGTTTTTGACCAGTGTTGAACGGCATCGCCGCTCTGCACGTGCTGGGGTTACGCTATCAAGCCATCATTTGAAATACTTCTCTAGAATCATTGTTTTGGTGTAATAATGTCAAAGGTTAAAATCTGACTCAGTGGAAACAGGGTAACATGCGTGCATTTTTTTTATTACCGCAAGGCATGTTTGTGTATAACATGACCTGAACTGACAGAACCAGGCAGTCTAATGAATATAAATGGCAGATCTAAAATTATCCCCCCTCATCCAGAAATGCACTCATAGGTCTCACAACACTTGCACCCCTTCCCAGCAATATAAGGTGCTCTTTGTGTGTACCCTACATACTGAAGATCCATTGTGAAGGTGGAACATACCAACTCCTGCTTCAAAAAACTGGGGGTTTACTGTGAGAGAACGGCCATATCAAATGGTTCTGTGTAGATGAATTGGTGTTCAGTGCACTCGTTGTCCTACCACCCCTGTTATACCTCCAGATATTTTATGAAATTGTGTCAAATGTTTATTATTTTAAATGGAGGTATACCAACTTGTAATGACTCAGGTCTAGGAAGAACTCCCAGCTTCCAAAAACCATAGACACTTCTGCTTCTGTCCTCCCTCACTCCATCACTTCCTCCCTCTCGTTCAATCCACAGTTTTTTCAGCGCTTCCTTTAATATCTGTCTCTCCATGTCTGTTTCTCTGTCCTCCCCCAGTAACTTCCCTCCTCCATTGCTCCTTCTCTTTACTATCTCCCCTCCCTTTTTAGCTCTGTTACCTCCCACCATTTCTGCCCCTTCTCTTCATTGCTTCATCTCTTCCATAGTCTGTCCTGCCTTGCTTATTTGCTCCCTCCCTTGTATACTCTCTCCTCCTATTCAGCCTCTTTCCATTTCTCCTCTGTCCTTCTGTCTCACTCACACTGTCTCTACCACTCACCCTATACTGTCTCTTCTCTTCCTCCCTTCATGCGTTTTATTAGTGTCTCTGCTCCATCTTTGTTAGCCCTTCACTTTCACATTGTCTCTCCTTCCTCACTCCATCACTCTCACTCCTCTACACTATCACATGCCTTAATCACTCCCCCCCACTGTCTCCAGTTTTTATGTACCTCTCCCTTCCTCTGCAGTCTTTCCTCCTTCTCTTCACTGCTTCCTCCCCATACTGTTTCTCCTCACTCTTTCTGTTGCTCCCTAGTGCTGATTTTCTTCCCTCTCAATCACTCTCTCCCCAGATTATCTCTCCTCTCTCTGTACATTTCTCTTTCCACCCATACCGTTTTTCTTTTTTTTTGGCAACCCCAACCACAGCCTGTCTTCTTCATCCCTTACCCAGTCTGTCTCATTCTCCTGCTTCTCCCTGTCACTGTCTCTCACCCATGTTTCTATTGTTCCTTCCTTAAACACTACACATGATCTCTCGTTTCTGTGCAGCCTGTGTGTTTCTCTTCTTCCTCTCTCTCTACAGCACATGGAATGTACCAGGGATAAAGATCAGCAGAAGGTTTCTATACACTCCTTGCCCCAGATGATGAAAGAGAAACAGATGTTTATTTATATCATCTGAAGTCTGAGGTAGACGGTGCTCATTCCTAGTGGCATATGCTTCCAAAAATGTTGAATTAATAGATACCCTATATCGTGTGGAAGCTCCCAGATTACCTTTTTTAAATGATTCTTGAAACTAATCAAGTAACCAGTTAGCTAAACATATTTGAACTGCAAGTTGTAATTTATTTTTCATTAGTGGGCTATCTATATATCAGTACATCAAAATGGTAGATATCTAGCCACCAAGCTATCAGTTCGGTATCCTGCCTGATTTTTGTGAAGGTCACAAGAAATTATGTGATGGTTTAGAGAAATTATACTGTGAATGTTACATTTTTTTGTTGATTTTATGAGCAGCACAGGGTCACAACCGCATAAAAGTAGAGACAGTACACCAAGAAATTTGGAATATGTCCCCATATGAAGAGCAAGGGCTCAGGGACAAAAGGTTACACAAATATTTTACAATTATCTGATGCTTTTCTCTAAAGTGACTTATAGTGTTAAGCTACTTACAGTTATTTACCCCTTTGTACAGCTGGGTGGTATTTATTGGAGCAATTTAGGGTAAGTATTTTGCTTAAGGGTACTACAGCTGGAGGTGAGACGCAAACCTGTAATCTTTGCCTCCAAAGGCAGCAGCTCTAAGTACTACACTACCAGATACCCTGGTCTTTTCCTTTTCTTTATGTAAATTTAAGGCAAAGGATTGTGTTCATAGTTTTTGCTCCTCAGATGTGGCTTATGCAAATTTGCCATTTTCCTCAGTATTTGACTATTTTTGGTGAACAATGCATATTACGAGTCTAGCACATGTTACATGTGCACATGTTGTTTTGTATTTTGTTCTCAGGACTCAACATGATTCACAGTAATACTTTGTGGTTTAAGTCTACTATGGGTACGGAGTTGGCACGAGTAGGTCGCTTCGACAGCAATTTAAGCACCCCTCTAGCACATGCACTTAGGGAAAGACTCAGACACAAGGTCTGTATATTAGAACACCCTGATAATGTTGTGGTCCCTCTTTCTCTCTCACGTCTACATGGGAGTAGCGTCTAATACATACACTGCCGCATACCCTCATATTGCTAATTGAGCTAATTGAAAAACAAGTCAAGTAACCATGGGGATTTAGAGCAGCTTACGGTTTTGTTCCATTTACGTAGTACGTGTGCTGTCACACATGTATACTTGCTTTTCTTCTCCTTTACACATAAGAGGTTATGTTTTTTTCCACCCCTGACATCTGTCCTTTGTGTTTACATATTTTATGGGTGCATTTTTCTCAAAACATACCTACCTGTCTTAGATGGCCTGCCTTTTTAAGTGAAAATAAAAAATTTGAATTTTAGAAATTAAAAGAGTGAAAAGAAATTATTTTATTATTTTCATAATTTTTTTGTTGGGTTGGGCTTGAGAATAACTGCCACTGTGATTGAGTCACTGTGAAGGCCTCAATGATTCTTGAACAAATGTGAAGTTGAGATCTCCATATTCATCTCCACTTATATCTCCACTCCCTGCAGAATATCAGCATACTGGCAAATCAGATTAATCAAGAGTGGCATTGGTTTGTCACCACAATGAGTATCAAGCAATTTGCTCCAGCAGTCAAATGACTTGCATTGACCAGTCACAAAGTACACGCTCTGGCATACATTTTCATACATGCCAATTAGATAAATACACATACTGTACATATTTCCAAGGCTACACAGTTACCTTCTGCCCCCGATCCTGAATCTCATCAGCATTCCTAATCTGGTTTCCTACACGTTAATCTCATTCTGAATGTTCTGTGTAGAGGGGTTTGTCAGATCTACATAACTGTCTTTGAAAATTCTACAAATACAAAATTTTATACCACAATTAAGATAAGTCTTGAAGCACTTCAAGACTAACTGGCAAACATAGCTCAAATATATGCTACATACTTTATGAATAGATTGCATTTACATTTATTAATTCAGCGGATGCTTTTCTCCAAAACGACGTACATGTCATAAAGATTACCTTTCATTAAGATTAAAATGTTCAAATGCACATGCACTGCTACATAATCTTATTATCTTTATGTCTGTTTTTCATTTTACCAGTGGCCTTGTGTGGACAGCCCACATGGACACCTGGAGTTAGTTGATGCATGGACTGCAAAACAGCTTGCAACACCTACTAATCCTGGAGTTGAGAGTAGGTGATGGAATACTGTGCCTTGCATTTTTATCCCAACCTATTCATTGCATTTCTCATTCAGTATTTATGTTATAAATGGTTAGAAAGTAATTATTCTCCGTAGTGCTCTATGAAAGCACTCTTGAGGGTGTCAGTCCCAGTTTGAGTATTGCAGCACCATGTGGCTGAATTGTGCAGTGGCGTGTTGAATGAGACTCATGAATCCACATGATTCCGCTTCACTTTCTTATCCCACTGCCTTTGTGTAACTTTCTCTGGTATATGAAATGTTGATGTACACCTCATATATGCCAGTATTGTTTGCAAACTCACACACATCTTGTTGAACTTTAGGTGTAAACCGAAATGTGCAAAAATGTAACTGCTCCTGAAGGTGTGAGAGTGATGGAGAGATAAAACCAACTTCTTGCTACACAGGTAGAAAAGGAGGATGTAGACTCTGAGGATGTTGAGAGCTAGGGTTGAGGAGAGCAGAGGAGAGGAGAGGGTTGAGGAGGGATCGGGGAGGGGCTCTGAGTGGTGAAGCAGGCTGGTGTGCAGAGGGGGTTGGGCCATGCTTTCTCCCTCCTCTCCGCTTTCTCTCTCAGAGCTGCTCTGCTCCTTCTTTTGTCTGACTACTGAGAGGGGAAAGCCAGAAAAGAGAGAGTGTGTGTGTGTAAGAGAGAGAGTGTGTGTGTGAGGGAGAGAAAGAGAGAGCGAGAGAAGGGAAGGGGAAGAAAGGACAGAAAGAAGGGTGAAGGAAAGACCCACACACTCATTTTTGAAGGACCTTTTCCACAGTAGACTTGTCCTATACTCCACCAGTAGTGTCTCCTGAATCCTGTTGTATGGTTACACTGTTTTACAGGGTTAGGAATACAGCAGGACCCCCTGTACTGGTGGACTTAAATTGAAAAGGACACAAGGTTGGTGCAACTGAACCGTCTCCCTATGGTTCTCCTGCAAGGTAGGTAGCCAGCAACATCGTCCTCCATCTCTCACACACAAATACACACGTGCACCAGTTTGCATCAGTGTGGAACACTGAGCAGAGTGGTCACCTCACACAGAGTGGGGTGCTATTTGCTGTCACACTCTTTGTTCTCTCTGCTGTGGGCTCTCTCTCTCCCTCCCTTCCTCCCGCCCTCTCTCTCTCTCTCTCTCTCTCTCTCTCTCTCTCTCTCTCTCTCTCTCGCTCTCTCTAGCTTTCATCTGCATCTGGGGTAACATAATATGTCTCCTTCCTTCTCCATACCTGTATGTGTATGTAAATGTGAATACATATGGAATTTGGCTTACTAGGGTGATTGATCATGAACTTGGTGTTATGTGGGTTATTGGAGATGTAAGAAGGTTCTCTTCATGCTTTTTACAAGCATCCTTGAAAATAAAAATGAAAAAGGGGGAATAGTAAGCTCAGGAGATTACCATGACAGGATTTGGCCATCGCTGTGATCTTCGCTATCATTGTGTGTGTGTGTGTGTGTGTGTGTGTGTGTGTGTGTGTGTGTGTCTCCATGCATGGTTGAGAACATGCATGTGTTTGAGTGCTTGTGTGGGAGTGCATGGGTGCATATGCGTTGTAGTGTGAATGTGTGAATGTGAGTGTGTCAGCATCAGCATCTTTTTGTACGTCAGTCTGCCATTACTGCTCTGTGTGCAGAGAGGTCTTTTCTATACCGGTCACTTGAGCCCATTTTGCTGAGGATGGCAATGTGGTAACCATGACAGTGCCCTCTGCTAGCTGATTCCATAAGGATTAGTGTCAGTACTGGGGAAGGGGCACACAGCACATATGAGTCCAGTACCCATGCTGCTAAGCATTTTCCTGTGATGGTTATTTACACCACGTTTTGTTTACGCCTCTATTTTTGCACCTCATGCTTGTGCACTTGTGTGCAAGGTTTTACACATATACGTTTGGACACATGCAGACGAGAGTGTGTATTTATGTTTGAGTGGGCGACATTTCCCTGCGGACAGGTAATTGAGTGCTTGTTAGTGTGAGTCGGTGTATACTTATATACTATACAGTATCCCATCAGTTATTATCATGTTGATCTCACTTGTTCAGACTTCTAATCAAGCAGAATATGGATACAAAGAGTTGTAAGAATCTGCAAGCCCCTCCCATTTCAGAACACTACCATCAAACAGAGCATAAATGACAAAATGACAGATCTCTCACAATTACCCCACTCCTCTCGCCAGGATTTGGGGTTTTTGTCATATCTCCCTGTCGCACCTACAATGATTCACCGTTAGAGTCCCCACCCCATTCTGTCTTACTACTGCACACCTGTCAAATCCCCCAGATCACACCCCCATCTCTTGTGTCACTTGTACACTCCCTCATGGTTTGATTCATTACTGCCATCTGCCTTGTGTGAAGACACAGTGCAGCCAGGCAGGTGTTTACCCTGAGTTTAGTGAGCTCACAGCATTTTCACTTGTTCCTTACCTAGCCTGAATTCGTCCAGCTGCCCATTTTCAGTAGCTGCTTATCCAGGTCTGAAGCCTATTCTAGGAAGCAGTGCAAAGGCACAGTATTCCCCTGGATGAGACACCAGGCAATTGCTGGGCAGTCATACACAGTCACTCCAACAAACATGCAACATAGGCCATTTAGAGTAACCAGTTTGTGTTAAATATGTCTGTGGACTGTGGGTGGAAACCAGAGCACCCTGGAGAGAGCATGGAGATTTAACAGAGATACAGCCGGATTCACATCCACAGCTTGGGAATACCAGCCTTTCCCGCTGCACCACCTTGCTGCCCTTAACCTGAATAGTTTTTGTGAACTGTAGAGTTGGTTAAAGCTGCAAATTTCCCCTTAGGGATACTTTAACTGGCTGCTGTAGAATGTAAACTAGTAGCTTGTACATTTCCACTGTATCCATTTTGTATCTTAAGCCTTTTGTTCACAAGTACCAAGCATTCTTAAGTAACATGCAGCTTATAGCAAGTATCAGTGTGCATGTGTTTTGTATAAGGCACTTGCCAAGGGATGTGTAAACTGAACGTTTAAGTACAATGTTTCCACAGAATCACAGAAATACCTCTGAAGTGTACTACACATTTTTGCTTGAAGCCACAAATTTCGTTGTGCAGTACAAATTTTCCATCAAAAGAAGCTCAAAGGGAATTACACCTCATTCGTTCAGATATTGTGTATAATGGATAGCTTTGTTTTTGCTGTAAATAGTGCAGTGTGTTGGTTGTGTACCAAGCCCCATGCCACAGTTGAAGGAGTAGTTGTGTATTCTGGGAATTACATACATACTGATGCACAAATGCAAATGAAGACAAATCAGTGTGTATGTTTACATACATGGTCGTATGTGCACATTTACATTTATTTATTTAGAAGATGCTTTTCTCCAAAGCGACTTCTAATGAACTCTATGTAGTGTTATCAGCCCACACCTTACTCACCAAGGTGACTTACACTGCTAGATACACTACTTGCAATAGGTCTCTCATCCACATTCTCTCTGTCATTCACACACCATGCACATTCACCGCTCAGTCAAAACATTAAAACTACTGACAGGTGAAGTGAATAACATTGATTATCTCATTACAATGGCACCTGTCAAGGGGTGGGATATATTAGGCAGCAAGTGAACAGTCAGTTCTTGAAGATGTGTTGGAAGCAGGGAAGATGAGCAAGCATAAGGATCTGAGCAACTTTGTCAAAGGCCAAATTGTGATGGCTAGACAACTGGATGAGAGCATCTCCAAAATGGCAGGTCTTCTGGGGTGTTTTGGGTATGCAGTGGTTAGTACCTACCAAAAGTCATCCAAAGAAGGACAACTGGTGAACTAATGACCGGGTCATGGGTGCCCAAGGCTCATTGATGTACATGGGGAGTGAAGGCTAACGTTTCTGGTCCGATCCTACAGAAGAGCTGCTGTAGCACAAATTGCTGATAACCTTAATGTTGGCCATGATGGAAGATGTCAGAACACACAATGCATCGTAGCTTGCTGCATATGGGGCTGCGTAGCCGCAGACCAGTCAGAGTGCCCCTGCTGACCCCTGTCCACCACCGAAAATGCCTACAATGGACACGAGAGTGTCAGAATTGGACCATGGAGCAATGGAAAAAGGTGGCCCGGTCTGATGAATCACGTTTTCTTTTAGATCATGTGGATGGCCGGGTGTGTTTGTGTTGTTTACCTGTGGAAGAGGTGGCAGCAGAATGCACTATGGGAAGAAGGCAAGGTGGCAGAGGCAGTGTGTTGCTCTGGACAATGTTCTGCTGTGAAACCTTGGGTCCTGCCATTCAGGTGGATGTTACTTTTGACACGTACCACCTACCTAAAGATTGTTGCAGACCACGTACACCCTCATGGTAACAGTATTCCCTCATGGCAGTGGCCTCTTTCAGCAGGATAATGCACCCTGCCACACTGCAAAAATTGTTGAAAAGTTCAAGGTGTTGACTTGGCCTCCAAATTCCTCTTATCTCAATCCGATTGCGCATCTGTGGGATGTCCTGGAAAAACAAGTCCAATCCATGGAGGCCCCACCTCACAACTTACAGGATTCAAAGGATCTGCTGCTAACGGCCTGGTGCCAGATACCACAAGACACCTTCAGAGGTCTTGTGGAGTCCAGGCCTCAACGGGTCAGAGATGTTTTGGCTGCACGAGGGAGACCTACACAATATTAGGCAGGTGGTTTTACTGTTTTGGCTGATGAAAGTAGTTTGCTGAACTGTGAAAGCCCTCCAAAAGAGTTGAGTACCGGTCCTTGAGGCTTCCCCCTCAGACTACACTTATTAGCTGAAATCCAACATCATTCAGCATGCAAGCTCCATGTGCCTCTGATTTCATCTGCCTCATAGTGCTGAATGTTGCAAAAGATTAATCTAGAATAGAAATGCATGTGAAAAGTAGAAATATTCTCAAATTGGTCTTGTTTTTTTTTAAAGCCTGACTCTATTGCAGTTTAACAAGAAAATTGTGGCTTTATACTTAGTTTAGTCTGGGTTCTAAATCCCTTTGGAGAAATGCATCTGCTGAATGAAGAAAGTAATACTAAACGAACTATGGTTCACATAAATGTGCCTGTAGATGTATTTGACAGTGTCACTATTTAATTGTAGAAGTGCATTTCAGTGTGTGTGTGTGTGTGTGTGTGTGTGTGTGTTCAGCGTACTTGGGCATCTTTATTTTTCCTTATAAAAGGCAGTGGTGAGCAGCTGTCGGGCTATAGTCTGCAGCTAAGAAAACAGACACGTGGGGTTTTTAACAGTTTGGATATGGAGATGCAGATTTTATAGTACCCATGTGACTGCAAATCATACACATTTAGCATGCCTGTTGGAGAGAAGGAAAAGGAGGCAAGGAGGAAGCAGAAAGAGAAATAACAGAACATCAGGTTCCCTGGTAGCAGTGATCACGTAATGAAATGAGAGGGCAGTCTAAAGTATGAATGTTAGCAGAGTGTTGTATCTGAATATTATTATACCTGAACTACAGTCACGTGTCTGTGCTGTGTGTCTCTCATTTTTCATTTTTGAGCACTGCAGGTGAACTTGACCATTGCTTAGGCAAAACATACTCTCTAGCAATAGATAAATTGTAATTTCCGAAGCCATATCATTATCAGGAGCCGGATTCATTCAGTACTACTGGTTCTACATCAGTACCCTCCCACATTAATGCCTGCAGTACTCTTGTTAGTGTCCTTTCTCACAAAGTTGTGCAGATTTCAGTGGGCTTAAGCATCAGAGCCGCATTCTTATTGTTTGACTAGACTCAATTCCCTGCCTTCCAGTAGTTCAGGTCTTTACATTTTACACAGAGATATCAGATCTGCTGTTTGAAGGTCTGCAAATGAGTGTTACCAAGTTTGTGAATAAGCGTGTACAGTACAAGTTAAAAGTCTGTGTATATCAGGGCAACCTGGGGAATACAAGTATGCGCCGCTTTACGACATTTCGGGCAGCGACGGGCCACATATACGACGATGATCCCATAGAAATATAATGGACTGAAAAATTCCTATCAAAGAGCGACGTCGTAGCCGTCGTATGAGTCATAACGCGATGCATCTCTCGCATGTTTCAAATGTGTTTTATAAACAAACCAACTGCGCTGCCAGACATATGAAAGTATATACGATATATGTATAGTACATAATACATGATAATGATGATAACTCTGTTACTGGTTTATGTATTTACTGTACAGTAGTTTTATTGTTATTTTAGAGTGTATTCTTTCTACTTAAAGTTCCGTAATGTAAGACAGTACTGTACACTCCATGGTGTTCGCTCAACGACGAAGTCGAACTGCGACTGGTTTCACAGAACATAACTCCGTCGTTAAGTGGCGCATACCTGGAGTTGTACGGAACACGCTGAAGAGAAGCATCAAACGCAATTGAGCCCATAAGTGCCCTCCATCTCTAGGAACTGCTTCAAAAAAGAGCCGGATACCAGATCTGGTTGTGCATCTGAGAACATGGGTTTGTGTAATCTGTGCTGTATAGGGCAGCGGGTAGCACTGTGGTTCTAGCCAAAAGGCTTTTGTAGTACCCTTGAGAAAGGTACTTTCTCTCAATTGGAGCAGCATATGAGTGCATGCATGTGTGGGATATTCAGTCTTGGGATTTAAATGCATGGACTGTGTCAGAGTTATTGTTTGAGCATTATGAGTTGGGTGTCTAAAAATGTTATACACATGTGTTGGAAGAAAAAACATGAAGATTTACACATATTTGTTTCTTCATTTTAGTCTCCCACAAGTTTAGGTTAATGAAGAGTACAGATAACGATGCGTTAGACCAAGAGAAAGACGGATTAGACCAACACCAGCTTCAAACTGAGGTGCTACGCAAAATAAGAAAAATGAAATATACCTTCACTCCTCCCCACACACCAAACACATCAAAAAGAGATCTATAGACTGTACACTATAGTTGTACACTAATCCTCAGGCATCATGCAGAATTCCACAGGCTAAACCCTAAACTTTAACTTTGTTCAAAAAAAAAAATTACAATACCTTTTTCCAAAGAAATGTACAATACAGGTGCTAAATAAGTAGACATGCTATTATGCATACCTGGCTACAACACTTAAAGCTTTAAACGGTCACACCTAATCAAAATTCAGTGTACAGCAGTGGAATATAAGGTGAAAATTGCTCTTTTAACCAGGGATTCTAATTAACCACCCAATCGTTATACGTTATTGTATTGTACACACATGTATTAAGTAAACTTAATACAAACCAAAAAATACAAAATGTTGTAAAGATTGACATACTGTGTCCCGAGTTTATGCGGGGTTGGAACTGAAGAACCCTGACATGCCACTTCATATTTCTCCAGTAATGGCAAGGCTAAGCAACTCCAAAGATACTGAAAATGGTGCCATCATTGTGGCCTACAGTTAAATTATATTTTGTAGATATTTCAGGCTCAGCACCTTGACAGATCTGTAGGTCATCAGCAGGGCCTTGAATCTGAAAGCTCTGTAATGTGAAGCCAGTGAAGGGAGGTGAGGAATGGCAGGACACAGGAGCATAGTGGAGCACTGAGGAATAGCTGGCCAGCTGCATTCTGGGGTAGCTGTAGTACGTTGATGGCACAATGTGGCAATCCAGCTAGAAGGGCATTGAAATAATCCATATTTAAGTTCACCAGTGCCTGCACTAGGAGATAGTGAGGTATTCTGGAGTGAGAGACTGTGCTGCTTATTATGAAATTTTTACAGATCCTCACCCAAAAATAAATCAAGGGCCATTTCCATTATTAAGCTTTTTCTGAACGAGTTATGAATAGAAAAAAGTTCAGAAACTCAGAGTAAGGGTAGAGTCTTTAAAAGTAGAGTTTGTAAAGAATGCGCTAAAACACACACACACACACACACACACACACACACACACACACACACACACACACACACACACATTTTCAGAACCGCTTGTCCCATACGGGGTCACGGGGAACCGGAGCCTACCCGGGAACACAGGGGCGTAAGGCCAGAGGGGGAGGGAACACACCCAGGACGGGACGCCAGTCCGTCGCAAGGCACCCCAAGCGGGACTTGAACCCCAGACCCACCAGACAGCAGGACTGTGGTCCAACCCACTGCGCCACCGCACCCCCCTGCGCTAAAACTTGTTCTGCAATTTGTAAGAAACCGACTTGTGCTATTTTAAAAATAGTTAAAATATATAAATTCCAATAGCTGTGTGTCAAATTCAGATCAGTAGGGTTCCTTAATTTACCTGTAGTTTTAAAACCAGTTCATTGCTTGTTGGATGATGTTGTCATAGTACACCAGTGTCTTAACTGGCAATGTTGAATTTAGTGTTGTAGTGTTTAATTTCTGACATTTTGATTATTCTACAGAATATTCCCCAGATGGAGCATGGAAATAATGGAAATGGATGGAGCACAAGAGGTACAGGGTGAGTGTGCAGTACTTTGGGTGATTTGATGGCTGACTATTTTGGAACTATTTATATTGTCAGTATTTGAAATGGTAGGACAATTGTTTTAGAAATAAAAGTTGCGTTTTTAATTAAATGTGCCATCCTGAAACTTTTACATTCTACAAGAAATCACTTCTGCAACTTTCTGGAACTTTTGAGTAATAATCATTTAATATTATTATTTATTATTTAATAAATATTTTTTATAATTATTATTGATTCAAAGTATGACTTCACATAGAAAACCCGATGCAGTTAAAGTACAAATATGATGTGGTATAACACAAGATATACCCCATCCCCTGGTATCTGATTGTAATTTTTTCCTGAATATAATCTGTAAGGAAAATTTCTGGATTCCAAAGAAGCTATCCCCGTTGACCAAACATCACATCAAAAACAGCCTGTCCCCTTTGTCTTTCTGATTTATGTAGAAGCTCCTACCAGCGAAATTCCTAGAAAACATGTGAATTGAAAATGCAAAAAATTTTCTCAGACAAGCTCCGCATGTTGTCATGCTACCACACAATGCTGGGGTCGTTTGGGAGTAGGCTTGAATCTGGCTCAGTCTGTATGGAGTGTACAGATTCTCCCTGTGTCTGTGTGGGGTTCCTCTGGATGCTCTAGTTTCCTCCCACAGTCCAAAGATATGCAGTTCAGGTTAATTGGACACTTTCGTTAGGGTATAACTGTGCATGTATCTGGCCCACCTGCTATGGACTGGAATCCCGCCCATGGTATACCCTCCTGCCCTGGCACCCAGTGGTTCTGGGAAGAGCTCTGGACCCTGACCAGAAAAGCAGTTACCAAAAGTGAGAGAAAATTGTATCATATTTAGAAACTCAAACTTGGTGTATCAGTGCTGGTTAAAGTTTTAGCTTTGCCCTTTTAGACTGATTAAGACAGAGTCTGGTCTTTTATTATTTACACCAAAAAGAGATGACCTTTCCTCTTTGATATGAAGCATTACATTGTACAGTTAAATATACATTTAAATTTGGAGGTTAATATGAGAGTCCTGACCATACGTGGATGGTGATGTGGAGAATGTGTGTGTTCACATGTAAAGGGTTTGCAGTAAAGGGAGAGTGTATTTGTCTGTATGTACATGCAAAATAACTCCAAAATACTTCCGAAACACTGTATCACCCACAGAAACAAATAAATTGTACTGTTTTATGTGCAGATTGACAGAACCTTGAGAGAAACCTAGAAGGATGGTGATAGGCTGCTGGAGTTGAAGCATTTGGTTGTGAGGTACAGGGTACGTTTCTGGACACGTGTTCATCATTTGAGCAGAATTATGCTATAGATCTAGGCAGCATCCTGTGAGAATTTTCAACAAATACACAGAGACAGTATAAGAATACACTGTGTAAAAAAACTGTAATTGAACATGGTCAGAGTTAAGTACAATTAATGTAGCAAATGTCTCTTTACATCTTTTCCCAGCTAACTTGCAGATCAGAAGGACCGGTGGGTGGAAGGACAGACAGACGGAGGATTGCATAGACAAACCAACCTGTTTGCTTGTTTGAGACCCTCAGTGTGCTGCAGTGGAGGGCTTCACAGGCATAGCAAGCGTGGTGAGTGTTTGTGTATGAGTAAGGTGCGTGTGTTCATGCAACTCTCTCCTCACCCCACTTCTTTCTTCTTCAGGCTGAATGCATCACCCAGCGCATAGGTTCAGTGGGCGTGGCACGCAGGACCCCTGTCCTCAGGATAGACCTTACTGGGAACCATGGGCCTGGGGTCTGCCCTCAAGGTAAATGCAAACATACAAAGAGAAAACAAATATGCGCCCATACTCATGTACACGTGCGCACACAAACACAGACATATGTGCACACAATGGACAAATTCATATAGATAAAAGCACACATACAGGAAAAAACATTGTCAACTCATTTTATATACTGTGCTAATATTCAGAAACTGCCCCCCTTCTGTATTTGCACTCATTCTTTCTTTAACAGTGTTAATACGTTGGGTGAAATTACTCCAATAAGCAAATTCCCATTGTGAGAGGATCAAATTAACATTATTTCTTCTGGGAAAAAATGCGTCACCTAAAATTAATTTAAAAACCAAAATTTAAGATATTTGTTTGCATGACAATGATAATGCCAACATATTTTATAATATTTTATATTATTTCCAGCTTTTCTTTTAATGTTATACTGTCATTTATTCATTTGTTATCACTGAACTACTTGTTCAGTGCAGGGTAGTGCTAATCTGGAGTCTACCTCATCAACACAGGTTGAGACATGGTATGTGGTACCATGTTGGGGGCATTTAAATAATTTGACTCACAAATGTTTATGATATAAAGAAATAAAGTTCCCAAGAACACTTCCACGTTATTTTGTAAAGCACATGGACGTTAGAGGTGTTGTGTAGAATTACTAACAAATGTTTGATGCTGGATGATTTTCATTTCATTAGAGATTAAGGCTTTATTTATGCTAGTGTAAGGATATTCGTGACATTAAAGCTGTTTATACGATTGCGGCTTGCATAGCCGTGTACGTTACGGAGGCAACATGAACGAAGGAGGGACATCATTAGTTATGTATATCCTCACAAGCAGTAGGAGGACATAACCCTGAGAAGGTGCCAGAGAGTGCATTACTAACAGAGAGACCTGTCGGATAAAAGCATCAGTTAAATGAAATAATAATAATAATAATAATAATAATAATAATAATAATAATCAATATTTGTGATTAGTTGAGGTTATCAATGTGACACGACATTGTTTTCCCATGTTGTGCTGAGCCATGTGTTTCCTTACATAGTGAAGTTAATATATCGTATTTATTAATTTTCTTCAGTGTACCGATGAGTGTTCATTTCATCCATACTTTGTTGATGTTTTCTTGAATAACTGCTGGTTTTGTTAATGACGATGTTGTTATTCCAGAGTAATTTAGAGGCTAATGCACAAGTTTTAACAGGAAAACAGACACATTGACACTGAGAGACAAAAATCTTTTGGGTTTCAGGCACCAAGTGTGTACTGGTGTCATGAAATGTCTGATACAAGTTGCTGTACAGGACAAAGTACCCCTTATGGAAGTAAAATGACCATATAACATTCAAAAAGCCCTTTGTATTAAAAAGGGTATAAATTTTCATAATGCCTTTTAACACTTCTGCAATGTAGCGACATCCCATCCAGGGTATAACTGCATTGCACCCACAGCTTTTGGAGATACCACCATACAAAGTAAATGAGGGATGTCTGTATGATGAACTTTTATTGATTGTGACTTTGGAAATATGAACAAATCATATAATGAATAGACCTCCGGTTCGAGTTGTGTATGTAAGTGTAGGAGCTAATATATAACCATACTTTAATTGTAATTAAAACTGCAAAAGGATTGTCAACGAACAAGGAGATCCATGTAGTAATATCAAAAGGAATGTATACCTCATGTGCATTTTTCTTCTGCTTGCTAACCTGTAATAGCCAGCAGGTATGAGCATATAAGTTTGCGATGAGTCTCAGTAGGAGTTGTGTAAGAGGAACAGTGACTGCAGGTCCTTACTGTTACAACTGCTATCTAGGTGCTCTGGTAATATGAGTCAGCCACAGCTCCTCTCCCACCCGCCCTCAGGTCATGTAACTGGACCAAAGCATCTCACTAAATTCTACAGCAATTGGTGAGTTCTGCACAAGCACTGGAAATCTACATACAAATCAGGTACTTCATGCTAAGTGCTGACTCCCACATATGGCCAGAATTAAAAACACACACAGCCCCATATACATACTCAGATATACATATATGAAATATGGGCATCTGTGCTGTCTGTTCATAGAAAGGTGCATGCTTTCATAGTCCTGCAGGGTACAATGGAGCCCAGACAAAGATGGGGGGTTCTTTAGCACCCCCCATGCCAAGGGACCTTCGACATCTACATCAAAAGTCTTGGAAGTCACCTGGGCTGCAGTCTGCAGCCCCCATCCATTCCTACCACAGTGGCCGCCATGCCCATAGTGGGTATAGGACCATTCCACGGGGCAACAACCAGCTCAGGGTGAGTGGAGAGCAGGAAGGGGATGCTGGGTCAGTGCTGTTTTCTATTTATTTTGGTTTCACCTTCACTCCTTTTTCTCTCTCAGTATGCAGGTCCTCACCAGCTTCATCACCCCCGAAACAAACCTCATACTGGAGAGACATGGAACCAATCCCAGCAGGTAAGCCATGTCAGTGCTGTTGAGTAATATGGCCAAAAAAGCATGTACATATGTGTATTTGTTAATTTGATCTGATTCAGAATGCAGTGGAACCACTTACATTAGCAATTCATTAAGTCACAAAAGCCATTTATTTTATTATTTTTTGTTAAGGCATTAAAAGTAAAGTACCATAAGTGCTTTATTAAAAAGTTTAAAAAAAAATTTCAGGCATGTAAAGAATCTTTAGTTCTCCTATCAGGTGCCCTGTGGTAAGTCTCTAAAATGCTTACATTTGCATATCTCCATGTTGCTGCACACTAGGCAAGAGAATTTCCAGGGAAAATGATAGGTGGTCAGCTGAAGCGGTCTGCATCACACCCTGGTGAAATTTGCCCCTACATCAGCAAGAGAAAGAGGAGCTCCAGCTCAGAGCAGGTCAGAACCTGAACTTTGGCCCCTTAAATCAAAGTTTTGAGTACCTGTACCTTCAAGTTCAGTGATCAGTGTTTTGCCTTGATGAATAGGTTGTGTGACTAATGAACGGCAGCCTCATATCACAAAAGTGGCTATCCAAAAGAACTCTTAAATTTCCTTATCAGAGCTCAAAATGTTAAAGGTCGATGAAATTGCTCTCTCTTGAACACTTGTTCAGAAAGGAGGCTTTATTGCTAGCCCTTTTCCAGCTTGCTCACCCAGGGCTGCAGCATTTCCCTGATCAGAAACAATCTCAGCTGACACCCCACCCTTCTACTTGCCACCCCTTCCGCTCATCATGTCTGCGCTGGACCACACCTGAAAGGAAGAAAGAACCTTCAAATTTCCAGGTCTTTTTATTGCTGTCCCACCACCAGTTTGTAGATTTTTGTGGCTTCCCAAATGTAATGTTTGTCTTTCATGTTTACAATCACAATCAAACAGTAAAATAATTAAGTTTTAGTTTTAAGCTGTTAGTCTTAACTAGCCATTCTGTGTTCCTTCAGTTCCAGCAGCAGTCACCTAAGTTGGGAAAGGGGTACTCATACAGACCCCCACTGTGCTCTGGTCATGGAGGACACCCCCAGCCACCTCCCTTATCCTACCCTTTTCACCATGGCCGTGACCCCAGAACCTGCCCCCGTCTTCGTGGAGCAGAGTATGACAGGTCCATCCCCACACCAGCAAGCCTCACCGGCGTGCCTTACAGCCATCGCCACCCACATCCCCTTGTCAGCAGGAGCCCAGTACCTCAGCAGCGCTACCTGCCCAACGGCTGGAGAACACCAGGCAGACAAAACAAGCACACGCTGGTAAACCTCAGTTCTTTAGGTTTGACTGTATGATGCATCTCTAGATGCAACTGAGTATTTTTAGGTCTTTGTGCTGTGTACAATGTTGTGAAGAAGTAAGTACACCTCATGAAAAGGTTTATCTTTCAGCATATTTCCATGTGTGAATATTTGATCTTCATTTCAACAATATTGGCCATAAAGGTGATCTAAATAAAGAAATAAGAATCACAGTTATTCTTTTAAATAATTTATTCAACAAAAAAAGTTAGAAATATAATTCTCTGCTGTGCAAAAAGCACACAGCCTAGCTTGAATAGTTGGTGTTGCCCCCTTTGGCAGATATCACTTTTTGTCGCTGTATCTCAGTCTCCTGCATTGACTTGGGAAATTTTTTCCTCTCTCCTCCTTACAGAACTCCCTCAGCTGTGTGACATTTAAAGGGTTTCTTGCATGTACTTTCTGCTTCAAGTCTCTCCCCCCAGCAACATTTTTATGGGATTAAGGTCTGGGGCTTGACTAAGTAATTCCATAACCCTCCATACCTTCCTTTTCAACCATTCTTTTGTGGATTTGCCTGAGTGTTTTGTGTCATTGTCTCATTGCAAGGTCCACTTACAGGTTCAGCGTCAGCTTTTTGACAGATGGCCTCTCATTGTTCTCAAGTACTCTCTAGTACAATGTTGAATTTACAGATGACTTAGTCCATTCAGGGCCTCGGAAAGCTCTTTTGATTGTAGCGTAATATTGCCACACACCTCATTTGCTAAGAACAATGCAGAACACAGGTTTCCGATGTTTATATACAGCAGTGCCCTCCAAATTAGTCTTTAATTATTCTAATTATATGGGCCTGTTTTGGTCCACCTGAATTTAATTTTAGGCATTTGATGCAGTGGTAAAAGTAAGGGCACAAATGGTAAATTGTATTTCTGTTTCCATAAATTTTGCAAATGAGTGAAAAATCTTATTTTTTTACTTTAGTTTTTAATATTAGATTACCTTTAACAGTATTGTTGAAATGATTATCATATATCCACTTATCCAGAAATATACTAACAATGGGGCACTATGCAGTGTACTAACTTTTTGACACCACTGAATATACTGTAGGTATAGGTCTTCACATAGTGTGCCTTCAGGTATTTTTGTGTGCCTATGTTAGAATTTTTATTTTTTTTAACCTTCCCCCAGGACTCAGGTCGTTATGGGGCAGGACTGGAATATCAGGGTCAGCAACATCGAATCCGATGGGGTTCTAGGGTACCTCATCACGACCACTCCCCGCAGATATCCACTCAAGCTCATATTCTCTCCACTACAGCTGTCAGACCCCCATGCCGATACAGCCTGTCTGAGAGCAGCAGTAAAGTGGTGTCATTCCAAAGTGAGGTCACAGATTTTCCTGACTCCTTAACAGTCAGCAGTCACAGCAGTTGGAGTAAGAAGAAGCCAGCAATGCTGACCCATGCTGCTGCATCCCAGTCACCTCTGGAGGTCTGCAAAACACAAGGTCATTCACAGGTAGCCCCAACCTCACAAGTTTCACCTTGTCAGGAGACAGCATCATCCTGCTTTGAGAACTCTGAGGCTTTGTCCTCCCATACTATAGTCTTAGGGTTCCAGAGGTCAGGGCAGAGCACCATCACCAGCAGATTCTCAAAAGCATCAACCACCTCAACTCCTATTGGCTCTGTCCGCATGAAACCCCAGCCTACAGATAGTTTCTCATCCACCAAAACTTGCCCACAGAGTTTAGGGGAGGCAGTAGAAAACCTCGAGGCAGAGTTACAGGGAATCCTGCAGCCACAGAACACATTTATAGAAGAAAAGAACAGGGACAGAGAGGAGGAAAAGAAAATCATTAACACAGAAGAGGACCAGAAGAGGTTGAAGACCAGTGAGGAGGCTAAGATAATCCAAAGAGAGGATGAGAGCAATGGTAACACATGTGAAGAGAACTTACCCCTCCAGTCTTTAGACTCCTTCCCTATTCACCCTTCTAATTGCCCCTGCTTGAGCCAAGGTGGAACACCTATGGTTATGGTAAAGAGTGGGCCTCCACAAGCATCGATTCACAAAACAGCATCTGCCCCTGATAAGCAGAGACAGAAGGAAGGGTGGAGGTATGGGGCTACTTTGCAAGACCCCTACTCAAGGAGTACCTCAGGGATTTCCTCCATTCCTAAAGAGAGAAAAGTATCCCAGCTCATTCAGAATGACCCTCCACTGGAGACACATTGCTCTTCCTCCACCAGCAGTATCACAAGCAGGGAACCTTTGTTTACCTTAGACACCAGGAAGGAGCTCTTGATCTCTTCAGAGGGAGCTTGCCATGGGGTCATGGAGTTAACCATGACTGAGTCCATGACCTCCAGTGAAGAAGGAGGCAAAGACCCCTTTATGCTCAGTGACACTCAGGGGCACCCAGAACTGTGCACCATTCTGCCAGATGGCATGGACTCTGTGATGAGTATGAAGGATGAGACCATGAAGAAGGAAGATGAGTTGCTCTCAGAAAGAAATCCCATCTCTGCCCCTGACCTTCTTCCTGCTCCGAGGCTCCATTGTGGGGACAATGCAATGGAAGACCCCCATCCAAGCCCTCCTGTGCTTAGTAGGCAGGGCTCCCTGACGTCTTCCATTCGTGAAGAGGAAGAAGGAGATGATGGTACTTCAAAGTCTACTTTGTCACAGAACCCAACACTCACCACAACCCACTCCATCTCTGGTGAACCACAGATGGGCACCAGCTACTGTCACAGTGACCTCGCCAAGTTTTATGGGCTGCCAAAACCACTTAAGGAAGGAGAGGGATTAGAAGAAGAGTCAATGGCCTCAACCCCAGAAGAGCAGAGGTACGCTTACCGAGGTGGTCCCTTTGGCAGACCTCCACCCTCTGCCCTTGGGAGTGTCAAGTATTCTTCTTCCCTTGCTCTGGGCCCAGAGATTTGCACCTCACCCACCACACTCCCCAGCAGCACCCATGGCCAGGCCTCAGACTTGCCACATTCTCCAGGGACTCGGAACACCATGCTTGGTCCCAGATATAAAGTGGTGGATGTTAAGAAAAAGCCAAAGGAAGGGACTGTAGGCAGAGATGAAGTGAAGAAGGACCTCACCCCAACCTTGCCGACATGTGGATTGCTATCTGTGTCACTTCCCAATGACCTGAAACTGTCGTCTGTCCCAAGAGCCTCCTTGGCAGAACTGAGCCGCAGCTGTGAGGTCCTGCTCACCCGGCACCCTCTCCCCACCGGTACCAGTGGCCGGGTTAAAATGGAAAGAGATGGTGAAGACACAAAAAAACAACAAATGGGAAGAGAAAAAGAACTAAAGCAAGAGAAGAGCCTGAAAAGGAAAAGGGGTGCCTCACACAACAGCAGCTCAAGAGACCAACAAGGTACAGAGAAAAGAAAAAAGCAAAGAGAAGTGAAACAAGGGATGTCACGCTGCTCTTCACTCCCCTCTTCTTCTAACATGTTCCACCAGCCTAGCTCAAGGCCCATTTCCAGTAGGCGACTAAAGGAAAGTAAGTCACACAAGGACCGGAAGATTTTGGGGAATCTAAATCTTCAAGCTAAGGAGGTTCAGGAAATCCAAGAGAGGGTACCTCCCAGAGACATGGAAGAGTGCTTTCAAGATGGCAACAGGAGGGAAAAAGAGGAAGAAAGTAAAAGAACTGGAACCATTACAGGAGTCAACGTACCCTCTGGTGGAAGCACAGGTACAAGTACAGCCGGAACAAAGGCAGTGACTTCCACAGTCATTTCGTCCTCCACTGGGCCTCCATTACTGGGTGCAGCTGATTTACTGAAATTGAAGGCCCTATCAGATGGGCCTCCTCGGGAGCTGAAGATACGGTTGATCAAGGTGGAGAGTGGAGACAGGGAAACTTTTATCGCTTCTGAGGTAGAGGAAAAGATGATCCCTCTGAAAGAAATCAGCATCAAGAACACAGCCACTGAAGTCATCCGAGCGTGCAAGTAAGTGCGTATGAAGGGGCATTGCTCGTGAAGGCATAAGTAGTCAGTGAGTGAGAAGAGGATTGTTAAAGATCTTCTCTTTTTTGTCAGTGTATTGTTATTGTTACTATTAGCACTATGATATTTGCTTCATCCTCCATTACAGGCAGTTGTATGAGTGAAGAAGACTACTGTCTCATGTTTTTGTGCTGTTTCAGAGCATCGCGAGTGAAGGGAAAGTTCCGCGAGTCCTACCTACTCCCAGCATTCTCAGTCAAGCCCAGAATAACCACCAACAATCCTATACCACGGGAAAAGCTAAACCCGCCCACACCTAGTATCTATGTGAGTCTTGTCACTGTTTCGTCTCCATATAGTTCCTACAAGGTTACAAATGCATTTATTGCATGTGTTACTCTTGAGTATCTTGCATTTTTAATATTTTCATAATTATGAACTTTTGTATAGATTTTAAAAAACTGTATAAAACGTTCCCTGTGACCCCGTATGGGACAAGCGGTTCTGAAAGTGTGTGTGTGTGTGTATAAAACATTGTGGTTGCAGTGTACCTTAAAACGTACTCTTATAACATACAGCAGGGTTAAGTGTTCCACTTCTTTACCTTCAGTTGGAGAGCAAAAGGGACGCCTTCTCCCCTGCATTGCTACAGTTCTGCACTGACCCCAAGAATCCCATCACTGTCATCCGGGGTCTGGCTGGCTCTCTTCGCCTCAGTGAGTCCGTTCTGCACTACCTTACAGCCCTCGCCAGACTATATGTGATATTTGTTGCTTTTGCCAGTCTTGTTGTCAGACCTGCTTCTTACTTTCAGACGTGCACGTTTGATGTGTGTCTGAAATCCCTGCTTACCGGGCTGTGCATTCCTGTGTAATACAGTCATGAAGTGTTATTATTACATGTTATTTTTACATTTATTACCATATTTTGTCATGGTTGTAAAACAAAAGTATAATTTTATTCTCACTCTAAATCAACAGGCCTGGGCTTGTTCTCAACCAAATCTCTTGTGGAGGCCAATGGAGAGCATGCAGTTGAGGTGCGAACGCAAGTACAGCAGCCATCTGATGAAAACTGGGACTCGACTGGATCAACCCAGACCTGGCCCTGTGAGAGCAGCCGCTCGCACACCACCATAGCTAAGTATGCCCAGTACCAGGCATCGTCCTTCCAAGAGAGTCTGCAGGTGTGTCCCCGAAAGCCCTGTTCCAGACTGAAGCCAACTCCTGGTTGGTACTCCAAAAATGTGAAACTGTTTTAATGTATGTAAAAAACTAACCTTGCAGAAAATTAACAAAAAATTAAGTATTTGATTTAAGGTCTGAAATATCTTTCAAATATTTATATTGGGGTAGCAGGCAGGGTAGTGGTTAGAGCTGTCACCCTTGGACTTGGAGGCTGCAGATTCGAATTCCACCTCCAGCTGTTGTACCCTTGAGAAAGGTACTTACCCTGCATTGCTTCAGCAAAAATGACCTAGTTGTATGAATGGGTAAATAATTTTAGGAAGCTTAACATTCTAACTTGATTTGAATAAAAGTGTCAGCTAAATGAATAAATGTAAATGTATTTTAGGAATGACAAAAACTATACTCAGTCTTAAAGACAGACCATATACTGACATCTTGACTAAAAGTTACATACTTCAGGAATATTTTGTGATGTTACTTTAGGAAGAAAAGGACCATGAAGGTGATGAGGAAGAAGAAGAGCAGCAAGAAGCTGCTCCAGGCACCACAGCCAACAGCCCCTCTGCCACCAGTACCCTTAGGTAGGATCTATATCTTGATGCCAAGGTATACAAGTTTTTTCTTGAGCAAATAGTCGTCTGTTTGTTTTCCCATTTATAAACTTTTTGTTTGATTTAGATTACATGCTTGATTAGATTTACTGTTCATCAAGTATTTCTACATCAGTTTTGTAAAACCAGTAAGAGTTACAAATAGTGTTTAAATATGTATGTTTACAGCCCTGAACAGAAGCCAGCTGGAAAGATCATTAAGTTTGGCACTAATATTGACCTTTCAGATCCCAAAAGGTAAGACCAATGGATGTTCTCTGTGCAGGTGCATGAAATTTAGCATTTCAAAGCATCTGTCATGTTTTTTGTCAGTCTCAGTGAAGCAGCTTTTTCCTAATATCTCCATGTCCAAGTTCTGATCCTGGCTCACCTCTCTATACACTGATTTTCGTTAAAACTAAGCTTGCAATTAATTTCCCTTCACCAGTCTGGTAATTGAATGACTTGTACAATTTGAAGCATATGAGCTAATAAAAAGCCATCACACACAGACATACGTAAGGGCACAATTTAGGAATGATAGACTTAACTGATTACCATGAATGTGTTTCAAACCCTCATTCAAGCTGAAAAAATTAGAAAAAATTATTTTTTCCATGCACCCTGTTCCAGGTGGAAGCCCCAATTGCAAGAGCTGCTGAAGCTGCCAGCCTTCATGCGTGTCTCCTCCACTGGGAATATGTTAAGCCATGTGGGACACACGATTCTAGGCATGAACACTGTACAGCTTTACATGAAGGTTCCAGGCAGCCGCACTCCAGGTGTGTGGGATGAAGCTACATATATTTCTCTTTTTGGCACTGGGTGCCTTGAATGAACAGTTTTCACTCCCTTTTTTAAGCTTTTTAATGCTTATTCTGTGACTTCTGTGGTAAATCTGAAGAGTGTAGACTTGTCCATGTGCAAGTCTGTTGCTCAGTATTGGGCTGTACATCTCAAGATCTTCTGTGTGCGATTGTGAGTGGCTTGTCCCACCACCACCAGGTCATCAGGAGAACAATAACTTTTGCTCAGTGAACATCAACATCGGTCCAGGTGACTGCGAATGGTTCGCCGTGCATGAAAGCTACTGGGAGACCATCAGTGATTTCTGTGAGAAGTAAGTGATGCTTCATGCAGTGTGTAGTCTGCTGTCTGATCAACCTCATCATGAGTCATTTTATATGTACTATACGCATTTCAAAACGGGATATTGAAAAATAATATACTGTGTATATATGCTGTACTGTATTCTGTTCGATAATTCTTATGTACAACATTATTGAAGAATTTGAATGTCTGTTGGCCATGGTCACATGTAGGTATAAATTGTTACCTTATGGGCATCTGATTTGTTTATAAGAACCTTCTATTGCTTTTTCCCTTGCTTTTAGACATGGAGTGGACTACCTGACAGGGTCGTGGTGGCCTATTCTGGATGACCTGTATAGGTCCAACATCCCAGTATATCGGTTCATCCAGCGCCCGGGAGACCTTGTGTGGATTAACGCAGGGACGGTGCACTGGGTCCAGGCTGTAGGCTGGTGTAACAATATTGCCTGGAATGTGGGCCCACTCAACCGTGAGTCATCTACAGTATCTAGCAAGTGGTAAAGGCAAAAAGGAGCTTGTTTCTAATACTTGGAGAACTAAACCTGAGCTGACAGTATTACAGTATTATTCAAACTTTTCCTTCTGTTGATTTTAAGAGCTGATAATAGTTTAGTTTATTTAAAAGGTGGAAAACTAAACCCTGACCAATCCTCACTTTTTACACTCACATGCCAACTGGTGTGATGGAGACATGCAGACATCTTCCAACAACCATGTCATGTCTGCAGTCTAGCTCAAAAAAAAAAAGAAGTTATATGAATTACCAACTACAGTGTTGGGTTTGTATCTCTGCAGCCTTCCAGTATCAGCTGGCCCTGGAGCGCTTCGAATGGAATGAGGTCAAGAAAGTCAAGTCTATTGTGCCCATGATCCACGTGTCATGGAATGTGGCACGTACTGTAAAGATCACTGATCCTGACACCTACAAGATGATCAAGTGAGTGTATAAAAATTGTAACTGTGACTGTTTCAGGAGGAGACCTGAGTTGACTAATCATGCCTTCTGTTTCAGATACTGCCTTCTGCAGTCCATGAAGCACATCCAGATTCTGAGAGACCAGTTGGTGACAGCTGGGAAGAAGATCTCCTATCAGAGCCGTGTAAAGGATGAGCCAGCTTATTACTGCAATGAGTGTGATGTGAGTTCAGAGCTTTGCTTTCATTTTTACTTTGCAGCACATTTGACCAGAATCATATCATCACCTAGTTAGCAGTAGTAAAACCTGGTGTAAAGATTAGTAAATTCATTAGTCATTGACCATGCGCTGTCAAACTAGCACAGAAATCTCAAATCTCAGTAGTTTATAGGCATGTCTTAATCTTGTTTGTGTGAGCGTTGCTTCTGACTTTTGCGAAGGTGGAGGTATTCAACCTGCTGTTTGTGACAAGTGAGAATGGCAGTCGGAAGACATATGTTGTGCACTGCGAGGATTGCGCACGTCTGCGCAGCCAGAACCTCTCTGGTGTGGTGGTGCTGGAGCAGTATCGCATGGACGAGCTGATGAGTGTCTATGACAACTTTGTCCTGGTGAGAAAAAGGATGAAGGCACCCTTTTACACACACTAAGAGATGCATGTAGACAAGGACCCATATGTCAGTAGGGATAACACACTGTTTCTAACATTAACAACATAAATTTCTTATACCACCCAAAAAACAAATAAGTGATAAAAACTATTTTGCAATTTGTTTAAGCATACCATCTTAAGAAATGCGTTCTCTACGCATTCTCAATGTTCTCTGTTCTCACAGGCACATCATGATCAGCCAAAATGCAAACTCGGATACACATAGTGCTAAGGAACACAAATACGTGCTTTTATAGGAGTTGCCTAATCTCTAATCAAAATTTATTTTCTCCCACCCAATTTCTCTCTTAGGCTCCAACTTCCAGCTTGCGGTGAGACTGCCCCCCTTTCCCCTTCACAGCCATAACCAAAACTGCTCCTCCACAGGAGAACAAAAGATGTCGTTTCTGTCGTTTTTGAATACTACAACTTAATACTTGCTGAATTGGTCAATCAGATATATTTAGTCTACATTGTTTACAGTACCATATCAGCCAACAATACACCAGTTTACTGTTCTTCAGTCTTCCCTCTGCTGTCAGCTGCTGACTGGTTTTCTACGGAGCCACTGATATGGAATTCCTGGGATGGCTCTATTCCTTAAAATCACTAGGGGCCAGTTTTTCAAAAATTTTCATGTGGATAGAAATAGTTTTGGTTTTTTGCTTTTGCATGACCCAGAATCAAATGATTTCATTGATTTTTTTTTTTTGCATGATGTACAATAGACCACATCTCCTTTGTGCTTTGACAAATGCAGTAAATCTTTGACTATGATAAAGACTGCAGAAATATCTGTAATTTTAGTTTCTAAAGGATCTTATTTCCTTATGTAATCCAGTCCCAAATGTCTTCAGATAGTTTTTGAGAAATTGGCCCCAAAAGATTTACATTGGTGCTTAAACCAGAAAATCAGAACCTTGAGTGAGATTTAAGTAATCTGCTCTAGAGGTTACTCTGACTGTTGAACATCAGGGAACTATGGCACATGTGATTATACAGTATACTCACATTATCTCGTTTAATAGAATAGGTTTACATACATAATTAATACAGTGAGTGTAATTTTATCAATTTGTCTATGAATTGGCCATGGAAACAAGGTAAATGCCTTGGCTGGCTGAAAGAGCTCAGTTTCTTTGACTAGTTTTTTCAGTTTACTTGTAGTTTTTCTTTTTATGTGAATTCTGAAGTTTAGTAAATGTTGATTTGTATTTCTTGTGGGGTGCTCTGAATTGTTTATTCAAATTTTAATTTAAAAAACAAACAGCCTAGATGTATACCACATTGGCCTTGTGACATGTACTTAAATGATTAAAAATTATAGAGATTAATACGTTTTCCTAAAGCATTAATTGAAAAAATGTTCTAGCAAAATACAGGCATCCCTCAATTTACAAAATTAATCCATTCCTGAAAATGGTACAGATATCGAAATCTTAGTTACCGAAAGCTTATTTCCCGTTAATTTAAATTGAAAAATAATAATGTACTCCCAGCCCATCAGAAAACCCCAAACAAATTTCCCAACTATCACTAGAACACTGAAAAACACCTATATAACAATAAACCCATGATTTCAGCACAATATAAAACACCTTTATTTGCATTTACATTTGTTCATTTAGCTGATGCATTTCTCCAAAGTGACAGGTACATCTCAAAAAATAATACAAAAGTTCATTATACATGTTACCCTTGCTGCCCTGCTTCTAGACTGTGCTGGGAAAACCAGGGCAGTTTTCTGTCTCCGCTGAAAACTCCAAGGTTGTGCTTGCTGCTCCACAGTAATTTCCACGGCTTTCTACAACTCAAGCAGCTTTCGTAATGTTTTGGACTTGCTTTTGATACATTTTGTTATCAAAAACTGGGTATCGAAAGTCAAGAGCCCTTATACCAAAATTTCAGACATAGAGAGTTTGTAAATCGAGGGATGCCGGTAGCTCAAAACATACGGGTTTTAGCGAGACTTAGATTAATCGGTCTTTAGAAATCGTGTATGTTTGTGTTTTGCGTTGAATACTTGGAGAGAAGATTTGGCTTGTTGAAACATACGAAGATTGAACGAAGATTGGTTCCATAGTGTTATTCTTTCATGTTAATTTGTTTTAATGTGTCATTTACCAGTTGTTTGTTTACCTCATTTTTATCTCACTCTGGAATTTCAGATTTTTTTAGCCTGTGTTTTATTTTTCTACATTTTATTTCCTATTTATTAGCTGTTGGTGTACTTTTTTGGTTATAAATGCATAGTTTTGTGTAATATCTGAGAGGGGGTTTAGAGGAGAGTTTTTTAATGGTGCTTCTCTCCTTACCTGCTCTAAATTGATGAATTATGTATAAATAACAAATTTATTTATAAATATACATATATCAACCCATATGACATTTCTCTACCAGTTGGTGCTTAACAGAAAGTCAGTACATTCACCGTAGTAGCCTGAATTTAAGGCAGCCATTACTATAAGTTGACTTCCTATTTTGTTTTAAAAATTTTAATTTTTCAGTTACCAGTAGCAGCCTTTTAAAAGACTCAAGGTTAATGAAAACTACTTACAAATGCTAAACATTTCAGCATAAATATTGAACTAGTAGGATATTTAGCAGTGAAATATTAGACACAAAAGTCTTTGCAGGTGTCATGTAAAGTTTACAGTGTTGTTTTTCCTTCTAACTGACATTTTATTACTTTTGTGTTCCACCTTGTCTGTCCTCAACATGCATTTCAAAAGCAGCATTTAAAGCCTTGAATGATGCCATCAGAAAATAATGTATTACTACAAATACAGCAGGTATTTGAATTTTTCCTAATGGGTTTGTGACATGGTCAGTGGAGAGTTACTGATCTGTGCAGTTTTTTCATAGATTATCTCTGAATGTATTTTTCTACAATATCCAAGACTTATAACTGTGATGTTTTTCCTCCAGGTATGATTACCAAGTCACAGTTAATTTCAGAAGCTTGGTTTAGTCAGGTATCCACAAAATTTTCTCACACCAGCATGTTTCTCTTTCCCAATAGACCATGTCACCTATCCCATGCAGCTTTAAGCCAGTCAACAACTGAATCATTTTCCATCCAGCTTTTCTTGCTCTGCATTATTATTCAAGCCAACATAGCCTCTTAAGATAAACTTTTGCATTAACACACAGAGGACGGTTGGCTCAATCTTCAAGGCATGCTGACATTTTTAACATTTTTTCAGTCCCTGTAGAGCTCGGAAGAATTCACTTTGCCTTTTGTGTAAACAACAGCAGATGAGAGCACAAAAATATGAATGTTTGCTCATCATTTCCAATTTAAATGTCTGGATTTTTTCACCCTAAAAGAATCATGTATCATCAAAACCATGCAAACTTCAGTAAATCGTGGGATGTGCTTTTCTACAGGGGGAATGACAGGACAAGTGTAGAAATCATCCATTTGCACTATTTCAAAGGTGTCATTGAACCTAAGGTCTGTTACACGATATGTAGCTCTTTAGCAGTTTACAGAGATTTTGGTCACATGATAGCCCTGTCAACAGGCATAGCCCATATTTCACTTTGACTTCACAAATGAACAGTCGCTGTCTAGTTAACCTGAAATCTGCTGCTTTTGGGCCTGCAAAATGATTTCCGATGACCATTCATTATTAAATTGAGGTTTGGATCCACCATAATGCATCATTGCTACTTGTAACCATATATTTCAGTGCTTCATAACCCTATTACTCTGCTATAGTAACTTATCTTAGACTCCACATTTCAGATTTTATATCTATCTAGCCAGCTAACCTGAGTCTTTTGTAATGTTAGATGACATAAATACTATTTCTTAATATGTTAATGTTAGCTTTTCTTTGTGTCATATGGTGATTCATGTCATATTATTGATATTTATGGAAAAAATGTTGCCTTATATTTGGGTCAATACGGTAAATGCTTAGTACTGTATTAAACACAAATCTTTCTTATGACATTGTTTGACCTTAATCATTTAAAATAATAACATTGTGAGACTGACTACCACAGTTACTTGGTATAAAATGTTTAAAATGAAGAAGCTGTCACATCAACTTTGAACACATTTTATTTTCCCTGTGGCAATATACATCTTTCCATCTGTCTATTTAAACTGCACTGTTTCTATAAATTCTCACAGAAAACATGAGCCAGATTGTTCTTCTATACTATGTGAATTTGTGTGAAATTACAGTGACTGACTGAAAATAAAATTTTGATAAAACTTCATATGTTGATCCTTTTTAATACAAGTGGTTTCATTAAACTAAAAGTTGTAGTTTTTGGCCTTCCCTGCATGTTATTAGATTTACAATCTTTTCTAAACTTCAATTGCAAAACAACAAATGCACAATAAAAGAGAGTTATCAGGCTTACAGATGCACTATAAAACAAATGCACAATAAAAGAGAGTTATCAGGCTTACAGATGCACTATAAAATAAGCTAAAAATATAGGAAAATATGAAATATAGAATTTTTACATTTTAAACTACTTTCCAGCCTGAACAGCTTAACCTGAATGAGTGAGTGGTCCACTTCAAGACTATTTAACTTACTTATCACTGGAAGTCCTCATAACTTTTCATAGTTACATTTAGCACAACATCACAATCAATAAAGTTCTGATCGTACAGATATCACTCCATGTAAGCTTTTGACAAAGCTCTAAATAACACAAATGCTCTGTAAGGCATTTTTTAACGCAAAACAACATTTAAATTATCTTTGAATAAGAGAAAATAAAAATCCCCTAATCAGTACTGTGTCACTGTCACCTCCTGACTGCGTGTAGGATATGGTAAGTGTTCTGAGCACGTTTAAGGTAGACTAGGATAGGCTTTGATGTTCAATACGTGCAATACTGTATTCTTTTTGACTTACGATTTTTCCACTTACGATGGGTTTATTGGAACGTAACCCTATCCATCTTTAGTCAAGGAGCATCTGTACTCTCAATACAGAAATAAAATGATAAACATACAATTGTTTTGTATCTTTGCCTGCTGTAAAATAATTCTAATGATCAGAGTTTCAATACTGCAGTTGTACTTCAGTTTTGAGATCTGGTGAATGAAACAGGAAAGGGGGAAGAGATGCATGGGTAGCAAGGAGGAGTTGTTTTCATGGCGATTTGCTTGACCAAGAGACAACCCAGTTGAGAGCAACTTGAGCTGGTCTTTCCCACTTATGCTGCCCACTCCCCACCCCCAGCTGCAGAATTCATTATATGTCAGTGCTTAGGGACTGAGCTGGTTTGATCTGTCTTGTTTTCTGGATTGAACTGAACTTGTGATGAACGCCATCAATTCATTTGTAGTGTTTTTATCCTTTTGGGTGCCACCTACCTTGCCTTTGTGGACTCTCCGTTTATTTTCGACAATGAATAATTGAGATTGCAGAAACCACTGTTGAAAATCGTTTACATCACGTCCATACGACTTTTGTCGGCTGAGGAGTGGACTCCTAAATGTTTTGGAGAACACAATTTAATTAGTGCCTCTCACCGAATTGCGATCAGCTGTAATATACTATTCAGCTGCATTTCAATATAGCAGTTGAGATCGCAGACTGAGCAAAACCTAGCATCCTCTGTGGCCTTTGAGTACTGGAGTTGTTTAATTACAAAGGCTTCTTCAGTACTAAGTAAAAAAAGGATGATGGGATTATTACAATGTATGACATGTTATTGGAAGTCACTCCAGCAGAGTGCATGAATGGAAGTTTACACTGGGCTCTGTCATCAGTGTCCTCATGTGGCTTGAATCCTCTGTTTGTTCCATGGGGCTTCATGAAGCTTTGTGCTCTGATTAGGTCTGGTTAGCACAATTAATGTCAATCCAAAATATTTTGGTGTGCATAAGCACAAAGGCTTTCACAAAAAAGATTGATACTATTTTGGCAAATGTACTGTTACAAACTGTTCTGAAAACCGTTCAGAGCACAGTTAGAACTTCACCGCTCAGTGTTGTGTGCAATGTTTGGATGCTGGAATAAATCAGACTATTATCACATGAACATGGCTGTTTGTGGCCGGTGCAGCGCTTTCTGTTACAGCTGAAAAGTGTTGCTCACTTTTTATTTCAGACTTCAGATGTTTCCTCACATCCTCTGTTTTGTGATAAAAACAAAATATATATATATATATATACACATAATATATGGATGGGGGGTGCGGTGGTGTGGTGGTGCGGTGGCACAGTGGCACAGTGGGTTGGACCAGGTCCTGATCTCTGGTAGGTCTGGGGTTCAAATCCCGCTTGGGGTGCCTTGTGACGGACTGGTGTCCCGTCCTGGGTGTGTCCCCTCCCCCTCCAGCCTTATGCCCTGTGTTGCCAGGTTAGGCTCCGCGACCCCGTATGGGACAAACGGTTCAGAAAGTGAGTGAGTAATATATTCATGTATGAGATTATGAAGAGTGTCTGATCATTATAAATTCAGTTAATATTTTATTTCTGGTTGAGGTATGTTCTGGACCTAACCAGCCATTTTTTTGCCATGTGGACTTACTGCTTTTGTTTACTTGAATTATGAAGGAGACAGTCCCACAGGACAAGCCTCTCTGGGACGAATTATGAGCTTCCTTTAACAGTGACAAGCGGTCTCCCCTCCTGAGCAAAAATGCTGCTGGGACAAGAGTCAATCAACAGTGCAAACTACCAAACATTTTTCTTCATATGTAATACAGTAAAAACAACCTCATGGTCAATTAAGGTCAGATTGAGATCCCTTCTTCCCCCATGATGATTTAAGCACAGATTTATTCCGAGTAAAATCAATACTACAAGATTAGAGACGATTTCCGGAAAAACACACAATGCACGAGTCGATAAAATGCTGTGGGCACAAAGGAAACACAGCAATTACACGATTTTATTTCACAGCGGAACAATCGCAAAAAGAACTACAGACGTCACCTCGGTAAAGTGCGTCTGTTCCGCCCGCCCATGTTTAAATAAAGAGAATGAACGAAAGAGAGAAACAGTGGGTCGGGAGGCGTGTTCGTCACGTGACCGCGGCCGGCGGATCACCTATTTAAAACCGTAAGCGCTGCGCGGGCCGGCAGGAATTTTCCACGTCGTAGTGCGCAGGCTCGGGTAGCTCCCGGTTTCGTGTGCGGGTACCGTCACAGGGCAGGCGGTTGCCCGTGGATACCGTGGCCCCCACAGGCTTTTAAAGCGGCGCGGCTACAGGCAGAAGAGCGCACGGGCTTCGCGGGAAGCGACCTTTGCTCAGGAGGACTGGTCCGTTCACTGTGCTCCGCTCGGTGAGGCTTAACGGTAAGGGGAGAATCGTGCGACTCTGGCTAGAACATTTGCTGAAGCGTTCCACCTGACCTGCTGCTCAGGGTCACCCTGGTGAATTAAAGGGAAAGAACTTTAAGAGTGTTTTTAGAGCTGCTTGACTCCTTAGCGTGATCGTGCTCGAGATGTTCTGTTACGCGTAAGTTTGCCCTTAACTATATATGTCAAGCATTATTGCGCAATCAGTGCAGCCGCAGGTCGCGCAGTAATGATTAGTAATGGGCTTTTTTTTTTTTTTTTGAGTGCTGTTGTGCAAGTCTTGTACAGTAAGTAAGTAAGGAGGTTGCGTTTTCACATCACTCAGTAAATGGATCCTTTTTTTAAAAAAGAACCCATTCGCTGCAGTGTGTGTGTGTGTGTGTGACATCTGATCATCATCATCATGATGTCATGTGCAGCGGGATTTCTGTTTTGTGGGACTTCTCTCAACTTCGCTTGCAGACACCTTTTCGATAGGCTTGCTTTCGATTTCTCGCCTTCGACTCTGTCCGAGAAATAAGACGCGAATGTCTGGAGTTACGTAAAGTTTCTGTAGCGAGCGCTGCTGCTGCCAGGCTGAGGAGCTGGAAACACCTCCTTCCTCACTTGGTGTTACTTACACGATTACACTCTGGCTGGGTACTAAAAACCGCTGTGAAACGACATCTGCCAGGAAGCAGCATTACTGTTGGCTCGCATTGAGAACTAGGCTACTGGCGGTCAAGCTGTTCCGGTCAAAGGTTGTTCCTGTACAGCCGTGTACAGTATCGTTATATAAAACGATGGGTTTTGAACTGCTTGTAGGAACAGTTGTCCCGCGACCTTCCGCAAGATGGCGGTGTGGGGCTGTGAGTGAAGGCGCGAGCTCGAACGTGCTCGAGGTCACGTTCTGTGGTACTTAATCGTCCGGACGCGTTTGTAGGACGAGTAGCTTTTGTTCAGAGGCACGAATCCTAATTAATGGCCTCGTTAAATACAGTGCTGAGGGTTTTTCAACCCCTTTGGAATAATCTGTTTATGCACGTGATTCATAAAAGGTGACCTGGCCCAAATCGTTGTGCCGAGAGTCTTGACAAAACATCTCGCATCTCCAGAACTTCGTTGAAGAAATCTTTTGAAGAAGGTCACTAATGTCGAAAAAAGTACGCGACCCCTTGAGAAACTAGTGGCGTTTCCATTTATTGGCGATAACACAAGTGAATGTGCTCTAACCAAATGGATACGAGAGGGGCATTTTCCCAAGGTACCTGTGTGTGCCCTTAACACGCACACAGTCCAAAACCGCAGCGAACCAGAACCTAACACGGAGCGTAAGGCTGGAGGGGGAAGGGACACGCCCATGATGGGATGTCGGCCTATCGCAAGCCACCCCAAGTAGAACTCGAACCCCGGACCCACCAGAGAGCAGGACCCGGCCAAAGCCGCTGCGTCACCGCATACCCACCCATCCTTTGTACACAATGAAGTTGAATTTGACATTCTTCAGTCTTGTCGAAACCCCAACAGACTAAGGAGCCTTGGTTTACGCCCACAGCTATCGAGACAGTGCCTAAAATCAGGTAATCTGTGGCTTTGTAATTCTGGTTCATGTACGGGTTCCAGTAAAGTAGGTCAGGATGAAATCGGTATTTCATCAGGCAAGGCAACTTTTTTTTTTTTTCTGCTTTTCTCTTCCTTGCCCCCCTTCCTTAAATGAAACGCTTAAAAATCCATGAAAGGAAGCCAAAAGGAGTTGGGTTCAATGAATCCGCAGACATAAACAAGGTTGTTTTAATTATGGAGCCGCAATGAACGTGACAATCTGCAACTTGTGGTCTGTCTCCAACTGAGTAACGGCCGCATTCTTTTGTTCTTGAAAGCACTCTGAAGATATTAACTCGACCTAAAACATTGTTTCGGTTTTTCAAAATTCTGATCAATTTAGAATTGCTAAAGCATAATTATTGGAAAAAAATCTCTGGTGTTTATGGATACTGCTTGCACTTAAGCAGCAAACATCTTTACCGTGTCAAGATCAGTCATGAAAGTGTGGTCCTGGCTTTAGAGTTAATCTTCATGTAAGTCTGCAGTAAATTTCTTTTGCCCTCTTCTGTATTCTTCCACTTCCTCTTTATGCTGTTTCTGTAATTCAAGCATAAAATGATTTCCTATTTGTTCTCAGCACCATTAAATGCGCCCATGGGTGTGAAGGTCCTGCACTGTTTCCCCTGGTCTCGGAGCTCCAAAGACAGGGGCAAAGCTAAGCAGAACCTCAGCCAGAGAGGTATGTACTGGATCTAAGGGTGAAAATTCACTTTGCTCTTAGTGCTCTTCTTTCCAGAGTGACACAGAGCACAAAACATAGATGTAAGGTTATGTGGAATATTACAAAATGAGATATAATTAACAATGAAGTGAGTCAGTTGACAACAGTGGAGGGAAACTCCAGTAATAACCAATGAGAGAAAAATAAGCCTCTGGGGTCCAAATAACAGTAGCTACCCACCTGTCACCACAGAATGCCAATGACAGAATTTGCTGGGGATGTCAATAGTGTTGACAGACCATTTTGTCATCCATTTCTTCTGTCTATCCTCTCCAGACATGTTACAGGAGGCAAAGTCATCTTTACAAACACCCTTATCCTGGGATAGTAACAGCAGGGTCCAGGTTCCTTCCAGGGAGTCACGGCCTGTCTGCTTCACACACAAAGCCAGCATCTCCCTCAGGCACCAGATGGATGCCCATATCGTTGATGCTACCAACTGAGAAAGTAAAGCCCTCTGACAGCTCCAAATTCCCCATTCTAGTCAACCAGGGCCTGAGGTGGTTGCTGAAGCTTCTCTTGTTTTCAGGAAAGCCTGTTCTCAAGGAGCCCTGGGTGTATGGCTTAGAATGTTGAGATGGGATGCCACAGAGGTGTGAAACAGCCAAGTGCCCCATGGACATATGGGTTATATGCAGATGTTGTAGAACAGGAGGTTTGCATAAGAGGCACCAGAGGGTTCTAACCCCAAGACTGGGAGAATTACGCAGTCGTGCGTTTGCTTTACCATGAAGTGCATTTTCTGGCTTTTACACTGTTCATAATTTGGCATCCTGTCAGTATGTTGTAATGACTGTTCACACATGTATATAAATCTTTGCTTCAGCAGGTTTGTATTTGGCAAAATACAAATGTATAGCCCTTTAGAGGAACAGTAAAAATGTGTGAAAACTCTGCAGCAACATTTTTTATGGATTTTGTTGATTGTGGAAATAAAGAGCTTACATGTCACTCCTGGTGGGATTTTTTTTTCTTCTCCCCCCCCCCCCCCCCCCCCCCCCCTTCTCCAGTGGAATGCTTTGTATTAGGCTGTCTTTCATGCACTATAATCCCCAGTGTACAGCCTCCTAGATCATGCCCTGTTCTGATTCCACAGTTTTTGCATGAGGGCTTTTCTGTGAGCAGCCACTGGGCAGACATGAGTCACAAGGCTCCATCTTCTCAATAATAAAGAGGCTTTGTACCCAGCCAGGGTGTCATAAGTGGGGACCTTGCAGCAATATCACCCTTATTTGTTAATGGACAGGGTATGCATGTAGGCGGATGTCTCCACACAGTGTTTGCACTGGCCCAATATGCATCTGTGGACAAGATAAGCTTCAAGCCATACCATTGATCCCACTGACCAGAGTCAACAGGTAAAAGAATGCAACTGGGTAACTCACTTACCCAAGCCAGAGGTACAGGATACCTGTCTATGAAGGAGGTACTGAATATAGTAGGTCAAGGTTGGGTTTTTTTTTTTTTTTTTTTTTTTCTCAAAAAGAAAAAAGACATGGAGTCTTTGTCCAGCATGGCTGCACGGGAGTATATCTACATGTGTGTTAATCATACCATTTTCTCCAGAGTAAGAAGCAGTGCAACAGAGAACTTGGATATGTACAGAGGAGTGAAGCGAAGGCTGCTTGTTCACTTCCAGTTTTTCTGGCCCTTGGAGGTTAAGGAGAGAGATGTTTTGCACCCTCAGCCAGTTTGGGCAAAGTTAATCTTTTTCAATGTTTCATAAATGACCTGTGTGCTTTTATGCATCTGTTTTGTGTAGTTACTGCTGCAACTTCTTTGATATATGGTTCTGTGTCTGATATAATCAGACTTTTCCTTTCAGCTGTTTTGTTATAGTCTAAAAGCTTGCAAGAAGGTTTTCTGCTGCAGAACTCATTACAGACAGGATAGGAAATAATAGTAATGTTTCGTATGTTCAGTCTGGTGGTAATAGTGCTGTGCTTGCATTCGACGCTCAAAGATTTTGTGGATGAGCCACCGCTAGACAGCCGAAAGCAATGAATTGATGAGCGCTCACCAATGGAGAACATTCTGGGGCTGTGCCAACACAGCTTTGGAGTGTAGAAAAAACATCTCTGGGCTGAACCAACACACTCAGCTCTTTTATTACCGTACATCATGTTAGAATACATACAAATTGGTTTACATATTGGTTCATAATTAAAAAAAACCCATGAATAATATGCACGCAACCTGTAAAATCTTAAAAGCCACCTAAGTAATATGCACCTAAACTAGAAATTTCTTCAATGTTACAGGAATTGATCCGCTCAGGTGTGTGAAGTGAATATGAAAAATATGGAGTTCTCCAGTTCTGTAAGGGACAATAACTTTGATGTAAGAACAGATGTGGTTTGGGCCAAACCACATCTAATTCTGCTGCCAGGGCCAGAGAGGACTCGATCGGGTGGAAGGGGGCACAAGGGAAGGAGTATCTATTGGAGGCTTGGCATGAAGGTGTGTCTAGCTTGGATTTCTCCAGTTATGTTTCTCTCACTTTTTTCTGTTGGGACTGTGCCACCCCCGATCCAAGGTTTAATTTCTCAGGTACCAAGCTGTGCTCCTTCAGCGTCCTCCTGCAAAGATTGTGTTTACCTGGTCTGCTGCCATGACATTGAAGAATCCCCTTTAGGATCTCCTTCCAAGGTGAAAACAAAGAGGTTGTGTGAATGCCTGACTGTTGATTGAGACCAACAGCAGTGTGAAGCAGATGGAAATGCTGAAGGAGGCAGTACAGTCACACGATTTCGATGCTTTATGGAGGCCCCTTTGAGTCAAGAGTCGCATCTAGGAAACATCTTGGCTGTTTAACACTAAATAGCTTTAGTAAAACATTCAACTCCATAAAAAAAAGTCTGCAGATGCTCAATTAGTGAGTTATAGCTTCTTTAATTGAAGACCATAAATTAGAAACAAATATAAGAGTTTACATCTGTATGTGTAAAAAAAAAAAAAAAAAAGTTATACAAAATAAAGTCTCAAATTATGTTTAAAGTATGTAGTGTCTGTTTTCAGGTAAGGACTGGGGACACTTCTGTTTACAGCAAATAATGTGAATAAAGACCTCAAAAAGCACTGACAGATCTGTTCATAATGAAACAAAAATAAATGAGCCACAGTGAGTTTGGGCCATTTGCTTGTGAAACCTTCAACAGAAAACATGCCGCAGCTCAAAATGTCATCCGGAGGGGTTATAAGAAAACTGCTCTTTCTTTTGTTATTGATACCAACAAGACAGTCTACAGATAGTTCCTACGTTAACAAAAATAAACGATGACTAGCCATTTTTATACTTTATAAATCTTGTTTAAAAGACTTTTTAGGTTTCTGTCTGTGGTTGCAGCAGCTTGGGCTCCCCGGAGGAATTTGCTGGTCATTTAATAGTCGGCTGAGCTGTGAGGTCAACAAGGCCGCTTGAGGAGGTTGGTCAGCAACTTCTGCTGCGGTGCCTTGTAAAGAATCGTGAAGCTGCTGGGGATGAGGATGCCGCGCCCTTCCTCATCAACTTGGCCCATCAGGAGATAGTTTATGCCTAGGAACGCAAGCAGAAAGTCATCAACGATGTGTGTGAGAAATATATATGGATCTATATGAGTGGTTATTATGCTCGTGTGTGAGTTTATAAGCATTTTACTGTGTGACTATGAAACTGATTTCAGTGTATAACTGTGATCGAAAGTGTGTAGTCGTATGTGCATGAAGGTATGATTAGGGACACTGACCACGACGAAGCACTGGACAGTTCTTGCAGGTGGAGGTTAACTTGATGGACATGGTCTGCCCAGCCTGGGCAATGGAGAGTCGGCCAGCTTTGTAGGCCTTGATGAGGGAGACAGTAACGAACATGCTGCCCCTGGGGCCTGGTGACAGGGCTGTCACTGTGCCTGTGACCACTGAAGGATGACATACACAAGGTGTCACGCTCCCCATGTTACCGACAAGCACGCGGAATTCATCTTACTTAAATATACATAGAGAGACCTGAGTCACTACTGATACTCAGAACACCAGCAGTGACACATAAACACTCTTGGCTACCACCTTATTAGTTACATATTCCATTTGGACCGAGAAAGGAGTCACTCACCAAATTCACTAGAACAGAAGTTTGTCTGAATGGTCCCCATCCTCTTACAAGGCTGAGCACAAACCGGGTTCCCAGGGCCATCTGGAGTCAACCCAAGTCAAAATTTACAATCAGTACTGAAAGGTACATTAATACTGCCTAAAATAAACACTCAATAAAATAATGAATAAACAGACAGATATAGAGTATATGTTCAGTACATAATGGTATCGATGCATATTCAGTATGTTACGTGTTGATTTATCTCAATGTTTAAGCAGACGACATGTTGCAGCATCCCATCATTGACTCACTGGAAGATTCAGTCTCATCACTTATTGGAATTTTCAGCCAGTTCAATAGTTGAAACGGTCAGTTCATGTGTTATGCCACCAATCAGTTCACTCACTGAATGAGTCAATCTACACACAATCTCCACTCACTTTTTGGTTTCTTCACATTTACATTCCGATTCTGATTCCTTTGCGGATTGATTGGTTTTGCTGGCTTAGAACTGGACCCTGATATTTTAGGTCTGCCACTGGTGTTTTCCGGTGCTCTTGTAGTTGTAGATGTTGGAGTATTACTGGTAGGTTGGACAGTCTGCTCGGGTTTTTTGGCTGGTTTGGGCGGCTCAGCCTCCACCCTGGTTCCTGCTCTGATGTCTATCTCCTGGGTTGATTCTTTAGAGCCTCTAGGAACGCTGAAGTATCTGGCCATGAACCCATCAGAAGTCACGCTGAGATCAGATACAAACTGGACCAGCAGCTCATTTCCATCAGTGAATATGGTCCTGTGTATAGAATCAGAGATTTAGGATCAGCAAATATAACTGCGGTACAAAGAGAGAAGGATAACAGGTTTGTCCCGACATGTAAATGTCTGTGAAATGAAACACTTCACAAGAAGTTTCACGTGAACACACACTGAGGTTGCAAAATTGATGGAAATAACATCACGCAACCTTCTGTGCTCCAATACAGATCATATCAACTTTCTATAACATGCAAGGACCTTCCCTTTTCTCAAACAAAGAGCGCCAGGATGCCGCTGTCTTCCCAATAACCTTGTATAAGAAGAAGAGAAATTGAATTTCTTGAGCAGCAGTTGGTGAGCTGCAGCCAAGAGACTGCATGTACAAATCAGAGAGGCTGGACCTCTGAACACGACCCTTCGCCCGAATGGCTTTGTGAAATACAGAGCTTTTTTAATAGGCGAAGAGTAAGCTGATGTGAGTGTGAAAGTTTTGAGAAGGTCACAATTAGGGAGGAAAGGCTCAAAAGGTGCAACAGGGGATACACAATAGGTGGCACTGTGGTGCTATGGAGGACTCACTTGGGCACAGTATCACCGCAGTACTTCCCGATGCGCCTCGAGTCATCATTCTCACCACCGTTAAAGAATGCCACATAGTCGAAGCGACAGTAGGTATCATGCTCCAGGTCAAATTTGTCAAAAGTCATCTTAATCACCTAAAAGACCGATAAAGCAAAGATACACACGTGTAAAAACGCACACAATGGGCCACTTAAACTCTGCGGAGCTCAGCATACGTGTGTTCTGAACATTTCCATTTTACGTATCTGAGCATGTGCCAGTACTCAACAGTGCCTTCAGTTTCATCGCTGCTGCTCAACAATAGTTACAGAGTTGATTACACTTGCAGAATCTGAATCCCACCATCTCTAAAAAGTTATGACACATGATCACAACAAATGTGACTGTCCCACTGTTGTCGCTAGAAGGTGACCGCATCGAAAGAGGATGGGCAAGAAGAACCAGGGGGATTAAGAAGGTTACAGATTAAAAACCCATGATGGGATCTGCTCATATTCCATTGAGAAGAAGTCTCAGTAGCAATTATTTAACATTGCAGTTCTGTAAATTGCTTTTTATTTAAGCATCTGCAAAAATGGATAAACAATGGAAATGACACTAAGGAGTGATAAAGGAAGAGTAGAGAATGAGTAGTAGTAAAAAGCGAGTTGAATGAAAGCGTGAAGGATGCAGGTTAGCCAGCATAGTGTGACGGGAGGGTTAACAGGGCACAGCGCCGCGGGTGATGGACTCAACCATGTCGGGCTCCACTGCGATGTGCCAGGAGCAGCTGATGCCTGCTGGGTATTTTTTCTCTGGCCAGTTGGGCGTCTTGATAGAACCTTGTGGCTTCGTCAGTTTGCCACCACAGAACTGGTGCTCTGGAAGGGTGGGGGTGGAAGGGGGGGACAAACTTCACTACCTCCAAAAAACTTCAGTCCTCTTCCAGCACTCCAGGTCTCTACTAGAACTACACAACAACTACATTGTGTTACGCTGTGATGGTCGATAACACCTCTTACATCATAACTAACAAAGTTTTATTTGGAAAACAGTTATTAAATTCCGATGTCCTTATTAGTGACTGGTCTCTGAGGAGGGACCACCCACCATCAATATGCGGCTTGCCCCCATTGAAGTAGGCCAGAAAACCACGGCCTCCCGTGCCGGAGTCTGACACCATCTCCACCATCATAGTATTGCTTGTCGACATGAGGGCACCGGGCCGGAATGTGCCGCAGAACCGGCCCAGCTTTTGCGCTGTGTGTGAGTGTCCATTGTAAACTTCCACGTAGTCGTAGCGACAGAGCGGGTCGGCCTCCAGGTCGAAGATGCGGAAGGAGAGCATGGCCACGTGGCCCTTGGGTACCTACAGGTGAGGGCAGGCAATCGGAAAGATTTAGGAGAAGAAACTCTCCAGCAGATATAACGTTCCCACCTGGTCATCTGTCAATGAGCAAATGTAGTTCCCAGCGATGAGCAGGGTGGCACACCGAGGGCTTCAAGAGAAAGGGCTTGACTGTCTGATAATGGGCACTCACCGTGATATACCAGGTACATTTGCTTTCAGGTTTATAGAAGCTGGGGAACCCCTCACTACCCACAAGCCCCGACTCTGCCACCAGATTTCCTCCGCAGTGAAACACAGGCCTAGGACAGCAGGATGGAAAAATATTTGATTTTTAATGAAAGAAAGCAAAGTGAACCATACACAACACAACAGTTCCATGATCACATGCATATACTGTATGTTCGGCAAACGAAGGCGAACGCCGTCCTTCAGACGCTCAATAACTCGGCTACATATTTACAAGATTAGATTCATTTATGCCCCTGTGGTTGCCTTTGGTGATGGTGGCACTAGGGCTTTTGAAGGGGATCCCGGTGACAGGATGGAAATCAAGAAATTGCTGTTCTACATCGATTATTTCTTTTCTGTCTTTCCCTGCTTCCAGCTTTTCTTTAGTTTAACACCTTAAAATTAATGTTTGTGGGAAAACTAAATACATATTTATTCCTATCCATATTCAACCTCATCCATTCCTTTTTTCTAGTGGGGGGGGGGGGTCTTTCAGCACATTATTCGCACCATACTAACTAACCAGCAGGTGGCAAAGTGGTCAAGTAAGTGTCCAAAGTGGAATTTTGTCCGTGAGCAAAATTCATGCCGAACATGACGACATAGTTAACAGAAGTTAAACTTGAACATAAAGCAATGAAGGAATGGGAATACATTTGTTAAAACTGTAAATTACTATGTATCTTAAATTATTTAATATTATTTATTTATCTTCCTGAAAAGCTGTGGATTTTGTATTTTCTGTATGTTTCTGTGGATGTAAATTAAAGATCAGCGTCCTTTTTCCTTGATGTCACTGGGGATCATGCAGGGCTGTGTAGGTGTTAAAGCTGTTGCTTTTATGCAGAAAGTCCCGGGTTTATATTCCTGCTGCTGTAGTGCTCTCGATGACCGTACTTACCCTGAATTGCCCCAGTATGAATACTGTGCTGTGTCAGTCAGTAAATGATAATATGTAACTCCCAAATAAAAATCTGTATAACCATAAGGAGTCTTTCACGCACATCTCTGTATTCAGTTCCACTGAGGGAACTTTTTTTACAACTCCTGTCTGGAACTACTGTATTGGGGATCATATAGTTTTATAACTCCTGTCAAGAAATAGAGGGTTCATATAGTCCAGCGCTCTGCATATCTGTTTAGTTCATACAGAAAAGAATGAAGATCTCCAGCTGCTGCAACCTTGTGCAGAGTTTTTTCCATCTTATCCCAGCCAACCAGACACCAGCCAGCCACACTGAGCCCAAATCCAGACACAAACATCTGGGGGAGTGCGAAAGCAGTTTGCGTGTGTCCATCCCAGAGGCGAACGCTGGCCTGGGTTCACGGGTCACAGGCAAAGCTTCTGTTTCTGTGGTGCCGCACGTCTACTAAGAAGCAGAGAGGAATGAAGAGAGCGAAAGGCCTCTGAGAGTCTGAGCGATCCATTGTGTGTCTGGGATGGGAGGGACAAATCGCAAATGTGGGCCCATACGCAGAAAGATGCCCATGGATACGCAAGACTTATTTACTCGGGTAGAACCTCTCAGTCAGAATGAAGTCCGAATTTAAAATCTAACCTTTGCGAGGGTAATAATTCATACCGATACATTTATTTAGCTTGCAATGCACACAAACACACATACTGACACAGACACACAAAGGACTGAAACTTGCATGGATGTTCCTCATCCCTTCATACTCATAAATGCATACAATACATGTATCTATACATACATTCTAACATGCAAAAGTAGAGTAAAGTTTGTAAAGCGCAGTACCTATGAACATACATTTCCCAGGATACAAACAGGAAAAAGCTCATATGGCCATATGCATGTGAACTTGGACAAGAAAATTAAACACATTCCCAGATGCACACAAACTCACATGCAAAGACATGCAACGTATTCAGACACAGTCCAACGCATAAAAAGTGAGCTTGTAACCTGGTGTAGTTGCTCCTCTGAGGGGTCTGTCTGTTCTCCTGTGCCCACGCCAGAGCCAGGAGCAGACAGAAGCTGGATCCCCACACACATGTACTTCGCCTCATCCTGCTGCCCAGAGTCGCTCCGCAGATACGTGGGCCATCCAGATGAAGCACTCGCAGGCAGAGGAAAAGAGGCGGAGAGAGGGAGAGAGAGGGATGCACAAGATGGAGCTGGGGAGAGGCAGAGGGGGGGAGAGGAACCATTTAATTATTACCAGATGGTGGCTTATATTAACAATGGTCGGACATAATAGAAAGCATTCTTCGGAAATCATCCTTAAAGTTACAGACAATGTATGTCGTAGCAGTATTGTACAAATGTTTGCAAAGAGATTTAGCTGTTAGGAGTTTGCGAGAGAGGTGCGTTCGAAAGAGATGTGTTCCGAGACCCTTCTCGACCGTTAGAAGGGATTCAGCAGTTCCGAGGTCACAGGAAGTGAGCTGCGCCGCATCAGAGCCGTTTTGGTCACCTTGTGAGAGGGACTACCATCCGATCAGAGGTGGAGGACTATGGTGCCTTTGCTGGAGTGTAGGGGTTGATTCCCAGAGTTAAAGCGTACTTTGGAAGCTATGAAATTCTTCTGCGGGCAGTGATGTTGCTCAACAAATGCCTGACGAAACATTCCCTTTAAACTGCTTCGGGAAAACATTTAATAAATTCTGTCATTCCATCAAACTTCACGATAATTCTTGTCTTTACATGCAAATGCCTGCAAAAATCCTCAAAGTGCAGAAGAGAATTTGCCGAGAATGAATTGACAAAGGGGTGCGGTGGCGCAGTGGGTTGGACCGCAGTCCTGCTCTCCGGTGGGTCTGGGGTTCAAGTCCCGCTTGGGGTGCCTTGCGGCGGACTGGCGTCCCGTCCTGGGTGTGTCCCCTTCCCCCTCCGGCCTTGCGCCCTGTGTTGCCGGGTAGGCTCCGGTTCCCCGTGACCCCGTAAGGGACAAGCGGTTCTGAAAATGTGTGTGTGTGTGTGTGTGTGTGTGTGTGTGAATTGCGCAATAACTCTAGAAGTATTGAATGTCTTCTGTCCATTATATTCCAGAGGTGTGCGTGAGCAGTTCACCCGCAGCAAAGCGCTGCTTGAAAACAAAGATCCGCATCATTTGTGCCTTGGCTTTACCTTTGCAAAGAAAGCTTAATTTAGCTCTGAAATAAACAAAGAATGTTCTGTTCATCACGAAAAGAGTAACACCTCATTACAGTCCTTACTGGAATGTGGGGCCAAACCACACAGAGAAATTCTTTTCTTTACTACAACTCGGTTTAACTAGCACGCTTTATGAAATATAAAATAATGCAACCCCAGCAAGTGAAATGGGGTAAAAATACGTTGAAATGTGGTTTCTGACAGTGAATTACGCAACCTTCATTTATTCTTCCAAATTCCAAATTCCTTTTCCAGCTAGCGGTCCAAATTTAAACAGTGTGGGACACTGCTATGCTTTGACGTGGCAGGGTCTGTTTCTAGAATGCGTTCACCATCCACTCATACCCACCTTGCCCTGGATCTTTGTCCCGGGCTATCTTCCCACTGCAAACCATTTGCGCTCTTCAAATCTTTAGCTTCGCCGTCACGATCACCTCGCGGATTGCCGTAGTCTGTAAACAAAAACTACAGAGCAGACGGAGCCCATAAAGCGTTCCAATAAAACACGGACACAGTTTAGCGGAATGTAGGTTAGTTACAGGGCTTCTCCGGATCTCTCGGGTTGGGTACCTGCTGAGGTCATGACTTGCGCTATGAAGGTCCCACGTGGGTTCTTTGAAGGCACTGACTCGGTTGATGGCCCATAAATGCCAAACACAAACACCTCGGTCTGTCCTCGAGCAGGGATATGTTCTGCTGCTGTGAACTGGTTGAGTTATTTCCTGATGCATCTAGGTAAACCAAGACTGTATTCAGAGTCGGTTGCGCCAATGGTTCAGTAGTTTGGCACCCCTACCCACAGGGGCGTATTTCTGTGTCTGTGTGTTGATATCCACAGCAATGATGTGTTTTATAATATGTCTTATGTTCTGTCTCTTAGGCTGATACATCTTTAAGCTCAAAACTTAATGAAAGAGAACACACAGGCTCTTGTACTGCAGATTCCATCTGTCCTTGAAATGCTTTTAATTCCTTCCTCTCCATGTATTTTAATCTATATATATGTCACCTCTTGACCTTATTTTCTTTGGCTAGCCAAACCCTCCCTAGGGTTGCTCAGAAATTTTCCACTGCACCCTAACCGTCCCATCCAACACCACCCCCTACTGCTGCTGCAACACCCCCCAGCGTCGCCAACCCCCTTTCCTCCAGGGTCTCCCGTTACAAGAATGTGCGAGGACATGTTGACGGATTGCAGCAGATTCCAAATACAACAATGAACCAAGATTGTAGCCTTGTGTCTGAGTCACATGAAGCCACCCTTGGTGCCTCTGACTATTACATTCCTAGCACAGTACCCTTCTTTTACTCTTTAACTCAGTCTGAATCTGCCAAGCAGAAAGGACGCTCCATTCATACTAAAATCAGAATCAGAATGAGTTTTATTGGCCAGTGTGCTGACGCACACAAGGAATTTTCTGTGTGCCTCCAGTACTTACAGACAAATAAACTGCTGACACAGAATTACAGAACAAATGAATAAATAACATGTTTACAGAGTATGCAAACAACAGAGTATAAATAGTAGTAAAAATAGCAAAAAGTAAATAAATAAGAATTAAGTTACAAAAACACACAGTCTGAACCACTTGTCCCATACGGGGTTGTGGGGAGCCAGAGCCTAACCCAGCAACACAGGGTGTAAGGGGACACACCCAGGACAGGACGCCAGTCCATCACAAGGCACCCCAAGCGGGACTCGAACCCCAGACCCACAGGAGAGCACGGCCTGGGCCAACCCACTGAGCCACCGCGCCCCCTAAGTTACAAAAAGTGGTTGGATATTGCTGCACTGACAGGAGATCTATAGGGGAGGGTTAACTGTTCTTGAGAGTGATAAGCTGAGGGAAAAAACTGTTCTTGTATCTGGTTGTTCTGGTGGACAGTGCTCTGTATCACCTGCCAGAGGGGAGAAGTCTAAAGAGTTTGTGCCCGGGGTGTGTGGGATCAGTGACGATTTTTCCCGCCTGCTTCCTCGTTTTGGACTTGTACAGGCCCTGAAGGCTAGGTAGGGGGTGCACCGATGATCCTCTCAGCCGTCTTGACTGTCCTGCGTAGCCTATGTCTGTCCCATTTGGTAGCCGAGCCAAACCAGACAGCTATAGCAGCGCACGGGACGGATTCAATGACAGCTGAGAAGAACCGGATCAGCAGTTCCTGTGGCAGGTTGAACTTCTTCAGTTGGCGAAGGAAGCACATCTATTGCTGAGCCTTTTTCACGATATAGGTGTCCCACTTCAAGGCCTGGGAGATCGTAGGACCCAGGGACCTGAAGGACTCCACGGCTGACACGGTGCTGTTGAGAACGGTGAGGAGGGGGAGTGCTGGGCAGTTCCTCCTGAAGTCCACAATCATCTCCGCTCTTTTGAGCGTGTTCAGCTCAGGGTTGTTTCGACTGCACCAGCCAGCCAGCTGTTCAGCCTCCCTCCTGTATGCGGACTCGTCACCGTCCTGGATGAGGCCGATAGTCGTAGCGCCGTCTGCAAACTTCAGGAGCGTCATGGAGGGGTCTTTGGAGATGCAGTCAAAAGCAGTCATGTGCAGTCATGTATTTTTAAAGCAAATACATCCTAAGAATCACATGTGACAAATTCGTCACAGTTAATGTATTCAGTGTCAGGATGTCATGTAGTTGTCCTGCAGTTGTCTGAGTCTTTCCTCCCATCCACTGTGTTTAACTGGTGATCAAGTATGTAAGACCTCTACCCCCACCTTCCTTCCAAAACACATACAGATTCATCCTTTCTGTCCATGTAGGATATATGGTCCATTTGGCAAAAAAAAAAACTGTACAGTGGAACCTCGGAACTCAAACTTAATTCGTTCCAGAAGGGCATTCGAGTTCTGAATCAGTTTTTCCCATAAGAAATAATGTAAATTGGATTAATCCACCACTCCAGACCCACAACTGATTGCCTATTTAAACCTATATACATACATACCTGATGCTAAAACCATAAATAAAAAAGTGTAAAACCCAGAAATACAAGAAAATCAGCTTTACCTTCAGCAACATCGGCTGCTTTGATGGTCTTTTTATTTTTCAGTATAGTGCAAATTGTAGATTTAGGCATTCCGTACTGTGCAGCCAGATCAACCACGCGAACACCTCTATCGTGTTTTTCAGCTATTTCCTTTTTAACCTCCATCGTGGCTCTCACTATTTTCCTTTTTGGCTGATTGCTTTCACTAGTAACCTTCTTAGGACCCATGATGGCTTATTTAATACAGGATATAAAAAAAGCACAAAAAACACGTGGAAATTCACAGCACAATTCGGCGAGATGTTCACTCCGCGAGTTTTCAGGCAAGACTGACTCATACCGAGTCATACGCACCCTTTGTTTTAGGGGAAAAAAGACGCGTCACATGTCCGACAGGTTGTAGCCTGAAAGGTTCATCGGTTCGAGTTCCGAAAATTCGTTCGAGTTCCAAATTGTTCGAGTTCAGAAGCGTTTGAGTTCCGAGGTTCCACTGTATACGCAAATTTATTGCTTCTCATTTAATACAGTAGAACAAAATGTATTGACCCCTAAAATAAATGAAATGGAGATTAAACCTGGAACTCCTTGTAAATATATTTGTGATGTATAATGATCTAGTCCATTCTACCAAAATCCATCCATCCATTTGTTTTCAAGAACCGCTCGTTCAATGCAGAGTCGCAGTGATCCAGAGCATATCCCAGAACCACCAGTCCGTTGCAGGGCGCTAAGTAACTTATAACTTTGTAACTTTACCAAGCATACAAGATTAAGATCATTCCTGTAAACTATCTGAATACCTTACGAGAAACCTTGGAAAGATGGTGAAAAGCTATCCTTTAGCGTTTATTTGAATTCTCTGCCTAGGATACGTTCCCTGAAACTTCGATATACTGCTGAACAAAGAAGGCTTCTCTCAGAAAGTAGAAGAATTTCAGAAAATTAAATGTGTGCATCTGTCTGCAGCTGATTTGGCTGTTTGAAATTCCTTTCTCTTGGGGAATCCAAACAACATTTTTGAAGCACTGCAAGCGATTCAGTGGATTGAGTAATGACCCTAAAAAGAACCAGGGAGGACGATCATATTACCACCATTCCCATGGCCCTACAGTGACTCTCGGTAAAGTTCGGGACACGCTTGAACATTTCGCTGCATGTTTCATCAGCTGTGAAGTTTCTGAGCCTCAAATTAGTTACAGATCCTGTAATATAGAAACCACAACACATTCTTTAGTCACAGGATGCGCACTTTCTTCCAATTATCAGACTAAATGAATCATCTGCTGGTAGGAAGTTTGTCATAGAGCCCCTAAAACTGTGGAATAGTCTGTAATAATTAGTGAGTGAAGTTACTTTCATTGCTGTTGTCTGCCACTGTGGTAAATGTGATAATAATCTTGTTCCCCGCTCCAACTACCCAGGGTACCGAAACATCTGAGATGAGCTACAATGGGTGGAGACCAGCAAACCCTAACCATTTGTAGCACCTCCCAATCACCTGACTGCCCCAGGAGCTGCTGACAAAATATTGTTTTGTACCACAGTTTTTCCTTCCCAGTTGTTTAATCACAACATATCTGTGAGAGGTAGGCAGCCTATACTTACCCTAACATTCACAAATAAGAAGATCCATTTTAAATTACCATACATACCTGTGGCCATCTTCAGCCCGAGTTATTACCAGCTGGCAATACTTCTATTAACACACACACACACACACACACACACACACACACACATTGGCTGAAGCCACTTGTCCCAAGCAGGGTCGGGGTGAGCCGGAGCCTAACCCAGCAACATAGGGCGCAAGGCTGGAGGGGGAGGGGACACACCCAGGACTGGACGCCAGTCTATCGCAAGGCACCCCAAGCAGGACTTGAGCCCCAGACCCACCGGAGAGCAGGACCTGGCCAAACCCGCTGTGCCACCGCACCCCCCCCCCCCCCCCCCCCCCCTCTTCTATTACCAGTTCTTTCTCAAATTCCACACCAAATGTACCCAGCAATCATTTGTTCTTGGTGTGACTGTCATACTTCACTAAAACTAAAACGTTCACAAGTCAGAACATTTGGTTTCTCCTCCAGTGCGTTTCCTCTTGTTCATATAGTTTCATGGCCTCATTCTTTCATAGAAACTATACAAAGCAGGTGCTTCAAGGAATATCTGCACAAACAAATCACTCGTGTTCAAAGCATCTACATCAAGTACATTTAACTGATTTAAATGAGTTGTTTTGAAATGAAAGGTTAATTCTACAAATTTTATTGCAAAATTAATTTTACAGTACTAGAGAACCACTGACATTTTCAGATTATGTTGGTATTTTTGGGTAAATCATGTAATTAACTGTGGTCTGAGCTTTTTAATTCACCAGTGCATATACCATAGGCCTTACTGGAGTAAGCAGTTTAGAGTGCTCAGTTCACCTGAATTGCATGACCCTGAATGGTTGGTGAGAGGAAACCAGAGCACTGTGAGGAACCCCACATAAACTCCAGACAAAGTGAACTGGATTCGAACCCACACCCAAACAGCAAAGGTTCTATAAGGTGGAAAGACAACCTGCTGCATCACCATGCCATCATTGCTAAATGTAAAAGAGAGCTAAATGAATACAGTCCCACATACAAAATACATATTTTAAACGAATTTTTGAGAATAAACAAAATCAAATTAAAATTAAGAAATTAACTGAAAAAAATCTAGCTTTGAATTTTTTTTTACTCTAACATTAGCAACACGAGATCCCAGTGCAAGCATTTTTATATTTATCATTGAACTGCAATTCTTCAGAATACATATTTTTATTTTTTATGTGTTTTTAGTATTATTAACTTACTTTAAATGTAATAACGTAAAACAATTATTACATTTATTTTAAAATGCAAGCACACATTCCTAATTACGTAAAATGTTACGGATGATCTAGTACAAGCCTTCGACTAAGAGTCTGACTTTGGCATTACGGGTGAGAAAAAAATAATTTACACTAGAACATGTGTTTCATCAAGAGAAGTGTGCTCTATCACCCTGAATATGCAGACTACCTTCTGTGCAATGACACCACTGCAGCTGGGGGACCACAGGGTCACTGAACCCAGTGTACAGGAGGCACAGGTACAAAAATTCACGGTGGAAGCTGGACTCAGAGTCCAACAGGTTGGGTCAGGAGGACGAGTTTGTCCTGTGCTCAATGAAAGCTCATTCCAGAACCACTGAAGTGCTCAAAAATAAATTATAAATCCCCTTGAAACTGACCTGCTGTGAAGACAGCTGGGAACAGGGCGCTCGCGAAAGTCTTGAAAACGCGCAAGATTAAAGCCTAAACATATCATAGGTCCATTTTACATTAATTTTACTCATTTAGCTGACACTTTTCTCCAAAGTGACTTACAATGTTAATCTCATTATAATTATTTATCCATTGATACAGCTGGCTCACTTTACCGGTACAATTTTAGGGTAACTACTTTCTTCAAGGGTTCTATAGCTGGAGGTGAGACTCAGACATGCAACCTTTGGGTCTAAAGGCAACACCATAGTGTCGGCTGTCTTGTCCGGCATCTTGACAAACAGTCGGAAGAATATACAGTAATTATAAAACCAGATAATATTTAACATCTCTCTTCTCTTTTTCCCATAAGCCCTGCTCCATTGACAAAGAGCATAGCAATGTGGCTGCTCTGAGGGGACAGCACTGGGGTCAAACACGGACAGCTGGCTTAGGTCCCAGTAGAAGATAAGGAAGGTCTGCTGTGGGTGAGCCAACATCAGGCTCCCATGGTCCATTTCTCTTCTCCAACTATCCTTCTCAGAAAGGACTGAATTGTGGAAGACTGTCACATTTACATTTATTTAGCAGAGGCTTTTCTCCAAAGCAACTTCCAGTGAACTCTATGTAGTGTTATCAGCCCACACACCTTATTCACCGTGGTGACTTACACTGCTAGATACACTACTTACAATGGGTCACTCATCCATACATCAGTGGAACACACTCTCTCTGTCTCACACACTATGGGTGAACCTGAACAGTATGCCTTTGGACTGTGGGAGGAAACCAGAGCACCCAGAGGAAACCCATACAGACACGGGGAGAACATGCAAACTCCATACAGACTCAGCAGGGATCAAACCCGTGTTCTCTCACACCACCCAGGCGCTGTGAGACAGCAGCACTACTGACTGAGTCACCATGCTGCCCTATGCTGTACTAAACTGATAACTAGTCCACCTCCTGGAGCAGACAATATTGTTACTGCTTGGTGCTCACTTTAATATTAGTCAGCCCAGAGAGACAAACACACAGGGACAGAAAGGGACGTTGAATCGGCCCTCGTTACCCTGAGCGCACCCTCTCTGCAATCAGTAGGCAGTAGAGCAGGGTTACACCTCTATTGGGGTCATCTAAGGTCGGCAGGCAGATGGTCAGACAAATTTAAAGTGTTTCATAACATGTTGTGACAACCTTTAAAGGGTTTTTCATATGTTTTATTTTTTTCCCATCAATAAGAGCCTGTATATAACAGGGTGCAGACACCTAGTTAGGTTTTGCTGAAGAATCCTAGAGTATTACTGCCCCCTACTGGCAAAAGTGAGAGAAGCAGAGGGTGGTTTCAGATTTCATATTCCAGCCCTGCTGGGGGTTTCACTTCTGTTTTTTGTTGGGAATAAAGTTCTTGTTTGTGGTGTTTTGGATATAAATCACTTGCTTATTGCACCATAACTCTAAAGATTTAGAGATCCCCAAGATGTTACCCTTTAGATGCTAACTGATCCTTGCTTAACATGGAGAACATGCACTGCAGCAAGGCCAACGTGCTGGACATGCCCTCGGCCTTCCTCTTGAGAAGCTCGGAGAGCCTTCAGCAGGGCCTCCTGGGCTCCTGCTCGCGCCGAGAGTTTGCTGCTGCACCTCCTGCTGGAGGCCTGCTCTGCTTGGAGTTAGACATATGCAGCTACTCGTATGAAGTATGCTGGCTCACATGGTGGAATGTGACAAACTGACTATACTCTAGAATCACGTGTCTGCATCCAGATCTCTCTTTCTGCTGGTGCAATGCACTCTTTGTACCGTTCTCTGAGATGTGCGTCTCTTTAGAGGAAAGCGTCCGCTAAATGAATACATAAACGTAGGCTGCAGAGCTGCTGGGAAGCGATGCTCCTTCAAAGCTGGAGATCAGAGAGGGATCAATGTTAACATTATTTATTTTGCTACTTTCTCACATTCTCACGCATTCTTGAATAGTAGTGTTGATGTATAACCTTCTATGGGTATAAACTATTGGATTAACTGTGACAGTCTGACGTTGCTTTAACTTTACCGGTAAAAGCCTATGCTAGATGAGTATTGTTCACTCAGGAGCGCAGATCTAGGTCTTCTGTCCAGCCTCGGCCTTGCAGCATTCCAAAGGCTGCACTGTCAAAGCACTGAAAGAGAAAAACACTTTTCAAGTTAGATAGAGCACCAACATAAGCACAAGCGGAAGGTCTTCGTCTTCATCTCTGTCCCGGTGTGTCTAACAAGGCCGAGAATGTGCAGGCTTTGCCATTTAAGGGGTTGGCGGGTCTGCGTTGATCTTGCCACGGCGCGGTTCCGGAAGGAAGTGGCAGGACTCGAGTGCGGAGCGAGCAGGACTTTTATTTCGCAAAGCCAAACTCGTAGTTGGTGGGCAGGTGAAGGTCTGGGCAAACGTCGAACGCAAGGGAATCCAAAAGATGAGGTCAGTAAACAGGCAAGAGGTCGATAATCCAAGAATGATCATGGGGACAAAGGAGAGGGATGAGGGAATAGGACAAAAGGGCTGAGAGGCATGGAGGAGGTAATAGCAAGCAGGTAGTGTGTTTCACTGGAAGAGAAGTGAGATCTACAGATGCACTGCACCCCATCATCCCAGGCGAGCTCTTAAATACGGCTCTAAGGTCCTTCAGAATGGGCCCTTTGCTCATTCCCTGCATACGGTGATGGCACAGGACTGTCTCAAGGAGACCTTGGAGTCACTGCTCTCGGAGGAGTTTCAGCTGTATTCTCTTACGTGACGGAGCAACCGGGCAGCTGGTAGTACGGTGGTGTAAGAGACGAAGCGGGACAGAAGAGGTGCGGTGCCCGTCTCTGAGGGGTTTTATTTGCTCTTAGTGCGGGGAGAAGGAAGGGGATGGAAAAGAGGGGCCAGGGAACAGGTAGGATGGGGCTTCGTGCGGGTCGGGGGGCAGGGAGCCTCGGGTCGATCCGGACGCTGGCGTCATCTCCGGGTTCGGGTTCGTCTCTGTCTCTGTCTCTGTCTCTGTCTCTGTCTCTGTCTCTCGGGATTCGCTCTCCTCCTCCGTCGCTTCCCCCTACTGCTGGGCGCCAGGGAAGAAATAGGGAAGGTAATCAGCCCCAGCTGTGGCTGCTTTGCCCCCGTCTCCGCCCCCTTAACGGGCCGCCTCGGCGTGCTACGGGTGGTTAGAGCTGCTGCCTTTGCATCCAAAGGTTGCTGTAGTACCCTTGAGCAAGGTACTTACTCTAGAGTACTTTGGTAAAATTACAGCTGGTTTTATAGTGATTAGAGCAGCTGTCTTTAGACACAAAGGTCACAGGTTCACATCTCACCTCTGGCTGTAGTAGCCTTGAGCAAGGTACTTAACCCTGAATTGCTCCAGTAAAAAAAAAAAAAAAAGAAAAATTACCCAGTTCTATAAATGGGTAAATAATTATGGGTTGATTGACATCGTAAGTTTCCTTGGAAGGAAGTGTCAGCTAAGTAAAGAAATGTCATGTTTATTTGCACTTGCAGTTCTCACACTAGGTGACGCTGTCATGGTTCTTGCAGCAGCTGCTTTCACCCATTAACAGCAGAGGATCTTCTGTCAAGCAGCTAAATCACCTGCTGTTAAACCACAGGTGAGACCGCACTTCTGGTTGGTGCTCCGTTCCTTGCGACAGATTTGAAAGGAAAACGCTTTATTTCCCTCCGACTGTACCATGTTTTCGAGAAGCTGGCTGGTGAAAGAGGAAGCGCTGGTTTCCTGTGGTCAGCAGCAGGCTGACTAGGAGGGCCTGGCTCCTGCGCTACAGCAGATGGACCAGCAGAGTGGGAGGGATACGCAGGGGTCCGGGAGAAGGGGAGAAGGTTCTGGGTTTCTCTTGTTTATCTGCTTCCTCCCTTGTTTTCCCCCTAACGCTCAATTCGAAAGCTTCCTCAGGAAATCAGAATTCACCAAAGAGAATAACGTCAGAAACACAGTGCGCGCAGTGCACCTCTTCCATTCTCCACATCCATAAATGATATCTCCGTTTATTCACTTTTTAATGCAAACAACAAATGTGCAGTGCGGTTTATCTGTTCTAGTGTTGCTTCACAGCAGTGATTTGTTAGTATTTAATTTTTATTGTAATTGGAGTCAAAAGACATTTTTTTAAAAAATGTGTCACTTGCATTTTGAAGGATCTGATTTCTTTAATTTTTGGACGTCTGGCCCAGGTGTGCCCCATGAATTTGCTTTACATGTTTTCCTGGGTACGTGTACAAGTTATTACGATATACCATTTTATTTTTTAAATCATTAATCAAGGAATAAGTAATAGGGGGGCACGGTGGTGCAGTGGGTTGGATCGGGTCCTGCTCTCCGGTGGGTCTGGGGGTCGAGTCCCGCTTGGGGTGCCTTGCGATGGACTGGCGTCCCGTCCTGGGTGTGTCCCCTCCCCCTCCAGCCTTACGCCCCATGTTGCAGGGTTAGGCTCCGGCTCCCCGTGATCCCGTATGGGACTAGTGGTTCAGACAATGTGTGTGTGTGTGTGTGTGTGTGTGTGTGTGTATGAGTGAATAAGTAATGGTGAATTAATAATATAAGTTGTTGCATATTGTTTCCACTTATTTACTTTCTAAAATTTATGTTTTTAGCAAAGCATGAAATCAGTGCAGGTCCACCAATCCCTTAGATGGCATCTCCAATAAACAGTTATAATACGTTTCATAACGAGGTTTTTTACACAAATAAATTCGTAAGCAAATTGAGTTACATCTGCATTATTAATAACCAGACTTTGTCTCGCAATCGTAATCACCTGAAGGGGTTCGGGGAGGTGATGCTGTCGTTGTTCCTGGAACATGTGAGTGTGTCTTCGTGTTGCTGAGTGTGACGTCATGTGCCTGTATGTGATGTGCAGGAAGGTTTAATCAGGTTTGGGTCTGGGGTTCGAGTCCCGCTTGGGGTGCCTTGCGATGGACTGGCGTCCCGTCCTGGTTGTGTCCCCTCCAGCCTTGCGTCCTGTGTTGCCGGGTTAGGCTTCGGCTCGCTGCGACCCCGCTCGGGACAAGCGGCTTCAGACAGTGTGTGTGTGATAATTTACAAAGCCATACACGTCTTCTTTACTTTAAGCCCTCCCTTGTGTGCGTAGTTTCCAAGAAATAAGCATTGAACTGAGACCTGGGACAATCAGGAGGCCAGTTAATCTTAAAACCTTTGTTTTTCAGAAAGTTGTGCAAAGGAGGCGAGCGCGATGAAGGGAGAGCTCTCATCCATACTCCCAGGCTCTGCAGGATCTCACACCCACTCGCACCAGCTGCTCAACAAGCAAGCCTGCACCCAAAAATCCACCTAGTAGGAACAGCACCAACATACCCGCTTCTCTACCCACCTGTCTCAGTCTGGCTGTGCATAATTGTCATTGCTATTATATTGCTTATATCTCTATGTTGTTATTGCCCTTTTACGCCGTTAGATAAGGTGCAACAGCACAACCTCTTCTGAGATTTGAACTGACAGCCTCCATTCTGTGTCCTTAACCACCCGGATACCATGTTACTTTAAGTTACTGATGTGCATGAGCGCAGGCATGGATGAACAGGTCTCTAGGATGTGTCATGTGCACATGACCATGAATGGAGAGATGTCTCAGCATCCATATGTTTCTGTTCTTGTAGCAATTATGCAGCTTTCATACTCTAGACAAGACATTACACATTGTAATAGAACACTTCTTCTGGGGGGGGGGGCATGTTAGGTTGGCCAGCTTTTTCAAACTTGTGCCATTCCTGGGATCTGAGCTAAAATCCTCAGATCCTGCTGTTTAATGTCAGAGCGCAGTGGTGGGCAACAGCTTCATCCCACACACAGCCTCAGTGATTTGAACTTAACTCTTTTTACTCTCCAGGGGTGGGGAGGAGGTATGACGGGGGCCATTACCGAGTGGGTGAACCGTGATTTACCTTGACATGTTTATTTCTTGGTCAGCCTCCATCACGCTGTGCTTTGTGTTGCTTTAACACTGAATTTCTCTCTTTCCACCTCCATCGTCTCACACTTTACCGAAAGCTTTGCTGGCATTCTCTTGCTCTTCTCAAATACTGAACAATGCACACAGGCAAGACTTTTTTCGTGTCTATGCATGTGTATCTGCGCATTCTTCTCTATTTGGGTGCGCCCTCACTGAGGTGAGATGTTCATCGGTAATTTTAGAGTCATCGTTAAAAATCTGCACGTATGGCAGAAAACACATCGCATGGAATAATAAGCACAAAGATAAGAACCCTGACCAGTGGAAGAAAGAAAGAGTCTGAGGCGCCACTTTTACTCTTTTTTCCAAATCCAGGTATGTTCATAGGATGGTATAATACTTCATTAGAGGAAAGTCACTCACACAGCAGTTCATCATGGCTCATAACAAGGTGCACAATAACTAAACACCGCTTGTCCCATTTGGGGTCGCGGGGAGCTGGAGCCCAACCTGGCAACTCAGGGCGCAAGGCTGGTGGGGGAGGGGACACACCCAGGACGGGACGCCAGTCCGTCGCAAGGCATCCCAAGCAGGACTCGAACCCCAGACCCACCGGAGAGCAGGACCCGGCCAAACCCGCTGCACCATCACACCCCCTTACTAACAGGCCCACGAGCTACAGTATAGGGGCAGATGGCTGTTGCTAAGAAGGACCCCCAAACACGACTCTTTGAGCACCGTAACGAAACAGTTCAGTGACAAAAGAGCTCATTCGAATCACTTGATCGGTGGGATGTGAACCACTGCCTCACCCCAGTGGGGCTCTCTGCCACTGCATCCGTTGAGTCAGGGTCAGACCCATGACAGAATCAGCTTTCTTAACAAGCTTGTTGAGTCCTCAGGTCTCACCAGGTCTCTGGCTCTTTACTCTTTTTAGGTTAAGAGGTCTGGTAAATGACTCGGGTACCATGATATTTGAACACAACTGTCTACCGAAGAGGCTCCACCTCAGCCCTTCCATTATCAACACAATAGTAATAAAAAAAGTCACTTTTTGACGAAATTGCCCTTTATATAGCATTTTTTTTACTGATACTTTTACTCGAGTGCATTCACTGTACTTTTACTCTATTGCATTTCTATCACCCTCTTCTTATCACTTTAAAATTTTTCACACGTGACGTTTTAATTTTCTCTCCTCAAAACTAATTGCAAGTTTTACTGTGAACTATTGGCGATGCATCCTCACTGTCAGCTGATGCCTTCTGTCAACATCATGTCAATGGCTATTTAATCGTGATTGTATAAACCAAATGACACTACAGCAGTTAACAAAAACATCTGTAGAGTTTCATCCAGGTCTTACTAGCTCAGTACAATCTTTCCTTAATTTTGGTTTCATGTATTCACAATTGTTTATCATTTCCCAGTTCGGCCGATTATTGATTTAACTTATAAGAAAGTGTATTATTTCCTTCTTTTCCTATAATGTGCAATTACCATCCTTTATGTTTCATCCTTTGTCAGTTTCCCAAACCCCTAACCCTAATTTATTTTACAGATAACACACAGAGACTCAATGCTTACAGCCACAGGCTCAACATAACTCATGTATGATTTGAAACATCCAGTTGGCACGCGAAACATTGGGGCCTGGGATGGCTGGACCCAAGTGCAGCGGCGTTCGTCCGGAAACGAGGGACGAGGCGAGTTCTCGGTGTCGGGGACAGGCGAAGGGTCGGTCGATCGGCGGTCAGGGTCAGAGCGAAGATCCGTGGACGTGGTCGGGAAACAAAGCGAAGAGTCAGAAACCAGAGGACTTGAACAAAGAGTTAGCGATGCTTGTGAACGAAGAGTCACGAGAAAGGGCGGTTGTCCCTGATGAGATTCCGCAAAGGTCTGGGAGTTGCGGAGTCTCTTTTAAAGGGTAGGTGCTGAACTGGAGTCAGGTGCTGTCGACTGAGTTGAGGGTTTGGACGTGACACCAGTGCTCTTTAGTCTTTACATTTACATTTGCATTTATTCATTTAGCAGATGCTTTTGTCCAAAGCGACGTGCATCTCAGAGAAAATACAGATTTGTGCGTTACATTAGGAGAAAGAGACATGGCTGTAGACATGTGACTCTTAAGTAAACCCAGTTTGTTACTTTCCACCTCGATGCACGAATGTTCATCGCACGAGTAGGTGCATAAAATGCAGGATAGATGAATCCTGATAACCTCCTACAATTTTTTTTTTTTTCTATAGTAAGGTACCTAAACAAATATTCACATGCAATGCCGGAGCAGTGCCTGTGTAAAGGCTTTATCTGGTGATGCTCATGAAGTTACGGTGCATGAACATTTACACCGTACATGAGCTGGAGAGATCTTGGGTGAAATGGGTCCGGAAAAGGTAAGTTTTCAGACCCTTCTTGATTTTAGACAGAGATTCAGCAGTTCTGAGCGACAGGGGAAGGTCATTCCACCACAATGGAGCCAGAACGGAGAACCTCCGAGCTTTACCTTTCGCGTGTGGGACCACCAAGCGAGCAGCAGTAGACGAGCAAAGGGGTCCGGTTGGGGTGTAGCACTTGATCAAGTCCTGTAAATAGCTGTGAGCAGTTCTACTGATGCATTTGTAGGCAATAACCTGGGTCTTGAATTTGATCCAGGCAGCTATAGGAAGCCAGTGCAGAGAAATGAGTAGAGGAGATACGTGGGAACGCTTCGGCAAATCAAACGCAACTCGTGCAGCCGCGTTCCGTATCAGCTGCAGAGGTTTGATGGCAGTAGCAGGAAGGCCTTCCTTACTGTACCTTCATAGGGGCATCATGCAGCTTGTGTGTCTACCCTTAGTTAAGGCCACAGGCACACAACAACTCCAACTTGTCTAAATGAACAAAAACTGAACAATACTAGCAGAGTTATAAACCGGTAAGACAGTAAATGTACACGATGTGTTCACGTAACAGTGTGCGTGTGTGACTCACCTCATCTATTATTTAACAAGGCGACGGTAGAACATCTCGCTCCCAGAATTCAAGTGTATAACACAGACGCAACCACAGACAGTCACAAAAAACGGCACTTCTCGCTTTTGCAAGCAATTGCGGAATTTTTTTACAGTAAGCCCCCTATTTAGAAACTAAAGCGGGACAAAGAGTTGCTCCCTTATTCGAAATGTTTGTTAGCGTCACCTGACACGCAGCGAGCCGGGGGTCGTCATCAGTTCCACACGCACCTACTCGTCTGATGAACGATGCCAAAAATGATGGCGTTAGACAAAGTTACTGCGCTCCGAGATTTGTGTGTCTGCAGCTGTCTGTCTGTGGGTGAAATGAACGTTTCTTTACACCGAGCGGTATGACACTATGGAGAAGAGCCTCTGCAGAAGGAATAAACGAAACGTACATTTCGGCAACACGACAGCAGCACAGCCTCCCACCATCCCCCTTTTTTCTTTCTCTCCCCAGCACGCAGCTCACGGACAGCAGGCTAGCAGACGGCCCTGCCTCCGGAAAGCCCGGACACAAATTCTCGGGTCTACGCCCTCTGACTCATCACACTGGACATATATACGAGCCATTACGAATAAGAACCGTGGCCAGACTAGGCAACACTTACTATTCACGATCGTCATCTGTCCACGCGTCGCCCGAACCTCTGGTGCGTGTTTTCACCAGGCACGCTTATTTCTCTGTTATGGTGAGCAGTTTGTCGCTCCGAGGTTTACGAGTCAGGAACCCAGCGTACTGATGTCAGTCAGCATCGTGTGACACAAACTGCAACGCTGCAACAAACAGGGCTTCAGCACCATGGACAGTTCTAGAACTCCCAAGACTAGACGAATAAGCTGCCCACTGTAATGTCATAATTATATTTAGTTATTTACATCATGCTTTCCTCCAAAGCGATTTAAAATGTTTTTGTGACTTAAACTGTCTTATACAGCTGAGTAATGTTTACTGGAGCTATTTAATTATAAAGTTGCGGCTCTAACCCATGATTATATGGGTTAATAAATAAGTATAGAAAAATCAACTGGTGGCTCTCAGGAAGCGAGCAGTTAACAGGATGGCTTACACGCTCTCCTCAGGCCCACTGCTTTATTTTATGACAACACACACACACACACACACACACACACTGTCTGAGGCCGCTTGTCCCAAGCAGGATCGCGGGGAGCTGGAACCTAGCCTGGCACTGTGGGGCGTGAGGCAGGGGAGACACTCAGGGCAGGACACCAGTTCATCGCAGGGCATCCCAAGCAGGGCTCGAACCCCAGACCCGCCAGAGAGCAGGCACGGGCCAAACCCTTTGTGCCACTGCACCCCCCATTATTTTATGAAATTTGTAAGAAAAATTATTTCCAGCTTGTCTTTTAATACCCCCCTTGCCATGAGGGCTGAGCATCTTCAATTTTAAATCAAGTCATATTGTGAGCTTTCATGCAGAGCCGGCTTTGATTTTTCAAGCTTCTACGCTGGCAGCAAAGTGTGATTAACATCACCATAGATGATTAACAAAGACACACACACACACGCATTTTCAGAACCGCTTGTCCCATACAGGATCACGGGGAACCAGAGCCTACCCGGTAACACAGGGCGTAAGGCCAGAAGGGGAGGGGACACACCCAGGACAGGACGCCAGTCCGTCACAAGGCACCCCAAGCGGGACTCGAACCCCAGACCCACCGGAGAGCAGGACTGTGGTCCAACCCACTGCGCCACCACACTCCCCTAACAAAGACATTTTATAGTATTTATTTATTATTTATATAAATTGACATTTTTAAATGAAAAGCTTCTCTACCCCGTTTTGCAGGTTTTCAAATGGAGCTACAAATGGGGTCAATAAAGCACGAAAGAAACTGCTAAATTTCTCCACCGAAGGACAAAAACGAGATTCACCTGAAATATATTTTTCATGCGCTCCTACTGCTATTCCAAACGACAAAAAAATTAATTTAATATTTTAATGAAAACATTAAAAACGAAAACATTGTGAATACTGACATTGTGAAAGCGGACAGTTTTTTCAGCCTGGATAATGGATCAGAAACCGAGAAGGTCTGAACTAAGCGCGCATTTCTGCTTCGTCCGAATTGCTGAGCTGTGCAGAAATGCACAAAGTTGAGGAGGCCAAGAATAAGAGGGGAGATCCGCTTGTCCCTTAGAGGAATGTGTTTGTTCTCCTTGCAGTCCTGCCAATTCCACACTTGCGCTACAACACTCTGCCACCAGGTGTCGCATAAGATCCTCACTCGCTCACTCTCATTAACCGCTTGCCCTTTTCGGGGTCATGGTGGTCCGGAGCCTATCCGGGAATGACTGGGCATAAGGTTTCAGGGGATGCCAATCCATCGCAGGGCAATCGCACATAATTCCAGGTTTCAGTTTACAGTCACATTTATTGATTTGTTTGTTTAAGCAATTTATTACGATTATTTGGATGAATCTTTATGCAGCTACGCATGTGATGTACATTGTTTCATATGATGGAAAGTAACAAATTAACTGTGCTTTAGAATCACGCATCTGCATCTAAGCTGGCAGATGGGTGATTCTAAAACACAGTTCTGGGGGTGGCATGGTGGCACAGCAAGTAGTGCTACTGTCTCACGGTGCCTGGGTGGTGCAAGAGGACATGGGTTCAATCTCCACTCAGTAGGTGTGGAGTTTGCATGTTCTCCCTGTGTCTGGGTGCTCCTGTTTCCTCCCACAGTCCAAAGGCATGCTGTTCAGGTTTGCCTATAGTGTGTGAGTGACAGAGAGGGTGTGTTTCACTGATATATGGATGAGTGACCCAGTGTAAGTAGTGTTTCTAGTAGTGTAAGTCACCATAGTGAATAACGTGTGTGGGCTGATAACGCTACATAGAATTTGTTGGAAGTAATTTGGGAGAAAAGCATCTGCTAAATGTATAACTGTAAATGTAGTGGGTTGACCCACAGTCCTGTTCTCCGGTGGGTCTGGGGTTCGAGTCCCGCTTGGGGTGCCTTGCGACGGACTGGCGTCCCGTCCTGGGTGTGTCCCCTCCCCCTCCGGCCTTACGCCCTGTGTTGCCGGGTAGGCTCCGGTTCCCCGTGACCCCGTATGGGACAAGCGGTTCTGAAAATGTGTGTGTGTGTGTGTGTGTGTGTGTGTGTATTTAACAGATCCTTTTCTCCAAAGCGACATAAATCTCAGAGAACAATACAAAAGAGCATTAGGCCAACAGAAGGAGAGGTATGGATAGAGACACAAATTATTATTCTCAGGTCCAGTAAGTTTGTCACAAAGCACCATATTTATGGCAGTCTTGATTATCTGGCCTAAACAGGAATGAGTGTCAGATAACAAAAAAATCTGGATGATATGGAACCATATGCAATACAACCACAGATGTTTAGACAAACTCAGTAATGAAATAAAAACTTTCAAAAAATATACTTTATTAATTTTAAACACTATCATTTCATCCACCCATCCATCCACCCATTTTCATGAACTGCTGGTCCTGCTCGGCATTGTGGGGAAGGCTGATGGAGGGTACACCCTGGATGTGACAGGAATCATTATTTCAGTGCATTTGAAATAAAAGCTAAAGCTGAACAAAATTAAATCAGTGCAGTCACAACTAAGCATGCAAATAACAAAGGTAAAAAACGAAAAGTCACTGAAGAAATCTGAGTTCAATAAGAAGTTAGAGGGAGGAGACCATCACTACCTGATGCTTGCACACATTTCAAAAGTGGACAGGTTTTCAGTGAATATTTTTGCAAAATTCCCAGCAATAAAAAACACAAATAACGCAGGTAGTCAGATAACAGGGAAACCGATAAAATTGAAACTCTTTATTTTCAGTTCTGCTTTTCTCCAAAGGGACTTACAAGGTCAAGAGTAAATTTTACTGGCTCAACGGAGGGTTGCTCAGGGGTTCCACAGCAGGGGGTGGCTTTAAAACCTTTCCAAAGGTTTGTGTTTATACTACTGACACATTAGTAAATAAAATGCAATGCATTTGGATGTCTGTAAAGCAAAAGTCAATAGTTGTCATATTTCTGTTTCAAAATAAATACTACAAACAGAATAGCACAGACTCATTTTATTATATATATATATTTAATATCATTTGTTTTCAAACACACACATACATTTTTATTCTCTAACTTGGAACAAGAAACACAGGTCATCATTTCAAATATATATACATATATATACTCTATATATATATATATATATATATATGATGTTTATCAGCATAGTAAGACATAGTAAGACAGATTTTCTCTACAATTTGTATGTACTTATGGTTCATCAAATATTTTATTCAGTTACATGTTGATTCATTCTTTTTTTTTTATCTCTCAAAGGAATCGCAAAAGAAATTAAAATAAGCAATAAATAAAAATAAAATGCAGACTACATTACTGCAGATCCACTTGCCTAGTCCCTCCTAAAAGGCAAGAGACTGAGAGTAAGGTGTCTACTTTATTTTCTCTCTATACCCAGGCCTTTTCAAAAAAAAAAAAAAAAAAATTACAGTTAAATGAATAATCACCATGGAAATACACTTTTCAGTACGGCAATCTGGCTCCCTATTTAAACCTTTGGAACTTCCAGAACATTGCTCTGAAGGCCAAGAAATTAACAAAAAATTCAAGAAACTCCAAGCTGCAGTATCACGACACATCATGAGTTTCATTTGCCCTTGTACATTTAGAACAAAATGATCCAATAACCACATTCTAGCCTGTTGTTGTATCCCCCCCCCCCCCCCCCCCCCCATCCTTTTAAGAAATAGGAACAGTGCGGGGAGATAAAGTGAACTGGCATTTCATTTTCTCAGTCACATACACTTGACATTGGTGTACAGCCCAACACTTTTCATATAGGTACAACTATTTTCACTCTCTGTAAGAGCAAAGACACACAGAGCCAGGCAGCTTTACCCAAAAAGGTAAACATATCTAGAACTCTGAAGCACATTAACAGGTGAAAATAAATGCAATTTGCTTGTGTGGGGTGGAGGAGGGCAGATATAGTGGCCTCCACTCTGTCACGGTTCAGTGTCTTCATAGGTTCCCTCCTGTACCGAAGACAAAGGACTGTTTTCACAGGGTGGAGGTTAAACCTGACTGCCTCGTCCAGCCACACACCCACACGTCGACCCCCCTACCTCCCTCCCAACACAACAAAAAAAAGTCACAAGTACATGAAAGGAGAAAGCAAAGTGCTTCCACGATGAAAAAAAATAAATAAAATAATAAATAGACATGCAGCAACGGTTACTTATCGGGTTTGTCAAGCGCTACTGCGACAAGGGAAGCTCCTCGGAAGCGAGCCCACAGGTCCGTAAGCTCCGTTCGGACGTGTGGTCTCGTCACTTGAACCCCCCTGATATGACAAGGACCCTGTTTGAAGCATCATTCCCTTGACCTTTTTTCAAATCCTTCTATTCTAATTGCGAAACAATGCTTGGAAATAATCCATTTTATTTGGGAATATTTCTGTTTCATAGTTTCAAATCTACTGAAAAATAGGAACCCCCGTCCCCCAAAGCACCCCACACAACATCACACATTTTTTGGTTTTTTTAAAACAGCTATACACTTGAAGCTGAATTAAATTTTTTATTATTGTTTTTATCAATCCGATGTAAGCATCACAAAGACACACACACACAGTTCCAAGGAAGAGTTGTGCTATTACAAGTAATCAGAAGCATGTCTTCAGTATCTTGCCATGCATTTAGAGGTGGACTCTGTTGATACTATGGTGATCGCTGCGGATCTTTTCTGAATTTCGGCTGTTCGAGTGAATCTATCAGATTACACCAGCCATCTCTGACAGGGGACGGTGACCTCTATAGCCATTCAACGGCAGATTAAACATCTCAAAAGTTTCAATATGATTTGAGAATTTTCCGCTTCTCTGTTGAATAATTTATGGATTCTGAACAAAAAAAATCCACAGCTTTGATTTTCAGTTTTTTATGTTTGGCCTGGGAGGGTCTTCTAAACATTATTAAAAAATATAGCCAGAAGAGCTCGAGGAAAAATCACAAAGAAACGGTGAAGGCCCACAGACGGAGTACAGCCCCCATCGCTGTGAATTAGGCAAAAGTAAAGCGTGGTTCTTTCGACTCATCTTGGACAGCAACTGGCAGCATAAGGAAAATCAGTGGATCTTTGGTCATTTCAGGATAAAGTAAATTTGAGGGTAGTGGGCAGGGACAGTATGGTCAAAACAGTAAATTGATTTCCTAAGGCATTTCCTAGACATCGAGGCGGGCACTGAGAGTAATGACACTAATAAACAAACAGGTGGGTGTGGCAGTAAAGTATACATATGGTCCCTTAGTCACATTGCCTCTCTAGCAGGAATATTTCAGCCAACCAGTTTGGCAACAAATCCCCTGCTACTTTCAAAAGGAAGCTGGTGATGTTGGGGCTCCGCCTCTGACTCTCTGATCGTTGTCATGGAAACGGTTTGCCCCGCCCTCCTCACTTTAAGCTAGCTAATCTGTTTGGGATAAACTGGAGATATGCCACTTGGAGGTTAAGCCTCACCAACTCTCACAAATGCACACGTACACTTGTAGGGGTTGGGGGTGGGGTAGCCGAGAGAGATTAAAAGAGCTCCGAAGAGCCCAAGGAGGCTCAGAGCACACTCTCAGACACAGCGAGCTGCAGCCACAGGCAGCACACTATGAACAGGTGAAGAAGGGCATTGTGGGACCAAGCGTCAGTGGGCGTGCCTGGAAACCCATACAGGGGAAAGAGAACCACGTGTGTTTTGTCTATGCGATGGTGAACACCTACTGTATGAGCCACACATTACTAAGATGGGCTTAAAGAACGGTGCTTACCCTTGTGCAACACACATTGGAAATCTGATCCTGAATGATGGGCTACAGGCTGAGGGTGCTGGGGGTGGTCACAGAGAAGGAGTTACTAAGAGCAATAATGAAAAGCACCTCTCTCCAGCTGCTTGGCAGTGTAAACTATAGAGCAAGACACACACACGGCCACACACGTAACGGACGGTTGAGCTCAGTACTCACTATCAATGGCAGTAAATTAAGTTGTCACTGAGCTAGCTTCCCCCGATTCTCACAGACAAAAATATAAATATAGTCTATTTCTACACATCAAAAAAGAAAAAAGGCAGCAACTGGAGAGAATAACAGAAAAACAGAAGGAAAAAATAGAGAATCGGCAACACAAGCGTAATGCTTGTTATGTCACGTAAGGGTGCAAAGGAATTTTGGGATTAAAAAAAACAGACATTCCAGTATCGAGTGTGATCTTTGATTGCGAAGGTTAGATGTCAACAAATACTGACCTTCATGCCTCCTGGGCCAGGGAGCTTTGGGAGCACAGCACGGCGTACATCTCTTAGGAAATCGCCATTAAATTTGGAGCTGTTTGGGTTATTAAATCATCCCTTTTCATATGATGATGTGTTCGACTAGTTGCTTAAACGTCCCATATTTCGAAAGAAGCAATGAATGCAGTCCTGAGGGATTGTGATGAAGACCCCCCAAACATATCAGACTTCATCCGCAACAATATGAGCTTTTTCAACCATAGCGTTGGTCATATCTGTGCATCCATAACCAATAATTTCAGGTGTTGTTGCTTCTCCTGCCCCGCTTGTGGCTTCCATCAAAGATGAGCATCATGCGCAAATATCCTCATTTAAAAACCCTTGAGCCCACCAGCCCCTCAAAAACGAAAACACAAAGCTGTGGATAGGAATGTTTTGGTCCCCAATGGACTTGGAAATTTTTCAGCTGGGCCAGTTTTTATTCATTTTCTTCCTAAATACAAGAAGACCACAGCTGTATTCGTTATGCAGCCGCCAAGGTTAAAACGTTTCACCCCCCCCGACCTCAGTGAATTTTTCTTGCATTTGTAAATAACATATAATGTTCCCACCTCATTGAAAGACTGTAGCTACATTACCACATCAATATTTTCAGCATTACTGGGGTTCTGAACACTTATTCAGCTGGAGAAATTTTTCAGAAAAAAAATCTGTTCATCTTTCTTCAAAGGGGACTGTATTTTAGCTATTAAAATAATAAAATATCCTTTTTTTCCCATTTTAAACATACTTACGCAGATATACATTACATGGACAGCATAACACATACACTGCTGTCCGGGAATGTTAAAGAGATAAGACACTAAAGAAATAAGAAAATAAAAAACATCTACATATATTGGTCCATTTCTACTGTGGCAGTTTACAGAAGAGAGCGAGATAGAAAAGGAGCAGAGCGTCTCCCACGGCTTGACACAGTAAGACTGACAGCAATACACACCGCTATATCCGAGAGAGGAGAGTACCGCTCAGGAACCAGGAGTCAGGAGTCAGGAGTCAGGAGCAGGGCAGTGCCTCGCTCAGCTACATCCTCCATACAAGGGAAAGAGAGAACACCAAAACTCCCCCAGAGAGCAGCTGGGAGACCTTCTAATTAACAGGCAGTAGTTAACCTCTGAAGCGAAAAATAAATTAATATAAAATTAAAAAAATACAAATGCACACGCACAAACAACCTACAAAAACATCTCAGATAAAACTCTACAAAGATGTATATATATATGAATCTGATAAATATATATGAATATATTTATCATATGTGGTATATAACAATAGTCTCCTGGCTGTGTCTACATTGTAGTTTGGAAGTAAGAACAATGGGAGAGTGTTACCAATAATTACGGGAGTTATTCACAATGAAGCGCTGGCAGGAACTCACAAGACAAAGGGGTCCGAAGCCGATGGGGTGGTGTGGAGGGTGGGGGGTTCAGGAAGCAGAATTAGGCTCTAGCAGGGGCATTTAATTTGTGAGTCTGGAGGAGGTCTTTTTTTTTCTTGTCTTTTTCTGTGGAGTTGTTGTTGCTGGGAGTTGGGCGGTTGTGAGTGCAAGGAGCTGTCGAACGGCCATTTTAGGTGCTGAAGTACACTGCAAAAGGAAAAGAGGGCGAGAGGACAAAGAGAGAGTGAAAGGGAGACCCAGAGGAAGGGAATCGCACCTGAACCCCATGCGAGATCACAGCGACAGGGAGCAAAAATCACTGCGATGTCTCTCATCGTACGAGACAACATAACTGCAAATAAATGACTCGCATCCAACAGCTGTAGTAAAAAAATCACCGCTCTCTTACCAATGATAACAATGAGGACGATCACGCATATCACCCCCAGGATGATCATCATCTGTGAGAGAGAGAGAGAGAGAGAGAGAGAGAGATGGGGGGAGATGATCACAGTGAGGGAAGGGAAAGGGGGAAAAGAGATAAATAAGTTTCCCAGTGTCTTCACAAAACAGCACAGACTTTTCCCTCTTCACCTTTCCTAAGTTAGGGTCCTAAAGGACAGCAAATTAACTCATTCATATCTATTGACTTCATTCCATTACCTGTCATTCTTTGTTCTTGTCCATCCCATTGAAATAAACAGACAGTTTTGTAGTTTTTCAATCTAGAACAAAGTCCATTTTTAAAAACCAAGTCGCTAGACAAAGAGCAGAAGGGATATGTGTTGCTAACACACACTGACTGAAACTGCTTGTCCCAAGTGAGGTTGCGGCAAACTGGAGCCTAACCCGGCAACACAGGGCACAAGGCTGGAGGAGGAGGGGACACACCCAGGACAGGACACCAGTCCATCACAAGGCACCCCAAGCAGGACTTGAACCCCAGACCCGCTAGAGAGCAGGACCCGGTCACACCCGCTGCACCACCACACCCCTCTTTGTGTTGCTAGCAACAATACTAAAAACCTCCACGTTAGTGATCTGCGAGCACAAAAATGCTCTTAGCTATTTGCTGTGTTGCTAGAACAAAGATGCAGCTGTAACACCAAATAAGCTGCTCTGGGTCTGATTCTCCCTTGTCTTTGTCTGGGACCAGGGCTGCAACCCCAAACCCCTGTGAATCACTACAGCCCTTTGCGCACACACACAGACACACAGACACACACACGTACCTTGGCGTTCTTCCACCAGTACTTGTTCTTAAGCTTGGCAGCGCTGGTCTCAAACTGGGAAGCCCCAGCCTGCAGGGCATCAGCGCGGTCATCCAGCTCTGAAAGCTTCTGGTCCCTCTCCAGAACCTTGTCCACATTCACACGCATGATGTCTACCACCTGTAGAGGAGGAAGGAGCCTGTCATGAGACACGCTGCATCACACAGCATCTCACCTTCAGTTATCAGTTTGTGCACAGGCTTACGTGTGGTGTGTGTGGCGGCGCCTGTTGTAACACTGCTATGATTAGCCTCTGCCAGCATCACTCACCTCATCCACCTGCGCCTGTGTCTGCTGCAGGCGGCGGTTACTGGTGAGGTTGGGAGGGGGCTGGTTTTCTCCAGGGGCAGGAGCAGCGGCAGGGGCCGGGGCAGACCTGTCGGTCAAATACATGGCGACATTTCAATCAACTTACATTCGGTCAACGCTGTCAACAAAGTCCACAAGACACATGAACAATGTTAACATCCTAGGCAGCTGTCAATCACCCACTCCACAAAGAACAGAAGTTCGAGCTCATCCGCTTGCGATGAAAACCCTAAACTGCCATCTCAACGGCTAATGGAGAACATAAGCTCAAGCCTGGACCACACAAGGAGATGGTAAAATGGAATCACAATGAAGAGTAATGTGGGGTAAGTGCCATGACCAGGTTCTTAATCTCATGGCTAAATTCAAAGAGAAAGACACCACTTTTTTGCCAGTGTACAGATCTAAGGTGGATCTCTCAGACTCGGAGTAACTGCTGGAAAATTCCGTCAGGGAGTTAAAAATTAGGCAATATTTTTGCTTAAACGCCATCCTTAAGAAAATGAAGGTCAGCTGTTGATTCTATTGCTGCCTTCTACAGATCTTACTGAAAGTGGCAGTAACAAAGGTAGGTACTGTGAGTTTCAGGCTGCAGGAACCCATGGACAGTCACATGTTACACACCTCTGCGTATCAGCCTGTCTTACACTGGTTGGGTCCAGTTTTGTCAACTCATTTCTTAAGGAGAACATTTCATTGGCGATGGTTTTCCTGGTTTTAGCATCTTCTCTTGTGTCCTGTCACAACCTTTCCCATAGTACCTGACTCACTCGCTTGCTACTGACAAATGCTTGTCCAATGAAGGGTCATGGGGGTCCGGAGCCTATCCCAGAGACAATGGGTGAGAGGGAGGGTTACACCCTCGAGAGGACACCAGTCCATCATAGGGTAACCACACACATACACAACTGGAAATTCACCAGTTTGAGTCACCAATTCAGCAGAAGCACGTGTCCTGAGCACCCAAAGGAAACCATGCCAACAAAAGGAGGACAAACTCCATACAGAGGGAAACAAATGTAGTGTTGTCTCACTGTCTAATATTTCACCTATGTCTGAACACACAGTCCAAGGGCTCTGAGACAGCAGTGCTACCCGCTGTGCCACCTACAGCATCTCATTGTATTTTTTTCAGAAAGACAACTTTGCCTCTCAGCTGCTGCTCTTGCCTTGTAGCACTTTCTTTTGTTACACGATTTTCTGTTGTCTAATCCTAGGCTGATCTTGCGTTAGATACAGCACAACATTTCACCCTCGCCTGTCATCAGCCGACTGTTATCTCGTAACCTCGCTAACGCTTCTGGTTTGAACAAACCTGACACTTCAAGCTGCCTTCCGCACAGCCGTCGGCTACCAGGCTAAATACAAAAATGTCATAGCAGTGTTCAGTGACAGCTCTTTTACATTCATCAATCAACCAAGTCTCACCAGCCCTTGGGAATGGTTTAAAATATTCCCACTCACTGTGCGTCTTTCTTTCTATATGTCTGCTTACTGCGGTGGCACATTAAGAGAAAATTAATTACTGTGGTATCTTTTTTTTGCTGTTGACATGTTAAGGCAACAGGGCAACACTACAACCGGGCTCTGCCTGTTTGCCTCTGTGTTTGGTCCTCCGGCTGGCTGTGACCTCCTCTGGACAAGCAGCAATTTCACTGATCCCTGTTGTGTGGCAACATCAGCCTGCCAGCTGCTTGCACCAAAATCTGTGTCTCTCCTCTCTCTGTGTTGTGTTATTTGACCCACAGGGCATGACATGACTTTGAAGAGAAGCAGAGTGGGGCAAAAACTTCCTTACAACTAATCCTAAGATCCTGTATCTCAAAGAGGGAAGGAACTCTATCTACTTGTGGACAAAGGCGGCTTTATTAGTAGATGGTCCCAGTCCCAGTACCCATGGGAGACAGTTAGATACAGCATCAGGCTGGTGCTTGTGGCAGCGCGGGGGGGGGCATCATCCAATCCCACCTCCCTAACTCTCTCATGGGCCATAAATTCTTGACAACAGATTAGACTTGAAAATTACAAAACTATAGGACAGGGGACTGATAATCTTCACAGCAACGCGATCCCTATGCAGGAATCTGAATATTGAAACATAAAGGCAGACAAAGGCAAAATCCATAAACACCCACCAATATCAATACTCCTATTAAAGACAATTTCATAGTTCACATGAATCAGCCGTAGAGAAATTCTAAATGTTGCCAACTTGGATTCATGTTTATTCGCGCAGGCGAAGACTTTGCTGTAATGACCAACTCTCACCACCAGGGGCCAACAGAACCCCGCAAAAGGTCACCTCTGCTAAATTCCACAATAATCCTTTTGTAGTAGTACAAACCTTTAATATGTTCACATTCATTTCGTAGCCTGCTCTGTTTTACGTGCGTCATGAATGTATACATCTCTGCAAAGCAACAAGACCAATATTTTTTTCTTTGTGGTAACATGGATGATGGTGCTGAATAACTGCCCATCACCGGCCTCGGCTTCATCGCAGATGGAGATGACGTTCAAGGGTTCCCTTCCTGTCTCATTTACAGAAGCTCTATTTTTAGACAGCAAATCCTACCATTTTCCATCTAACCTTCAACAGAGGAACCGGCCATTAATTGCCATGTGAAAAGTAACCGCGTAAAAGAAAAGCAAAGAAAGCGAACATAACGGCTTGTCGACACGTGTTAATATTCATTTGAATGTAACAATCCGTCATCTCCGTGCTTCCCGTTCAACATACATGTTAACAGAGCTATACTGTATCTTAGGTCTGCGCAAACAAACACAGGAAGAGAACGATGAACGGAGAAGAACGTTTTTCACGCACGCGCGCTACCGTGATTGTCGCGCATCACCAAACACGACCGTCTCCCCCACCGACGGCTGACAATCTATGGCACATATGTTCTTAGCCCGTGGTGGATCAGGATCTATATATATATATATATATATATATAGTGAGCGATGGAGGCCTGTGTTCAGGCACACACCTGCTTTATTTAGTCCTTCGTCACTGGGCTGCCCACTACATTTTTTTTTGTATATAATTCGTTTTTTTACTAGGGCTGGATTGTCCAATTAATTTTTTTTATCATTAATTTGATTAGGTATAACGTGTCTATGTATTTTATATTGTTGGTAGATTTCCCCAAGCGAGGGTTAGTGCTGAAGAGAGTGCAAGGAGGAACAGCAAGCGCAAGGAACCAGGTAAAACCATTAAAACCTGGGAAAAATTATGCAGGATGCTGGCCTTTGCCAGTAACATTTTGCCTAGACTTATACGGGCCGATATTATGTGTTAAAAATAATAAGGGAGAAACTTCCATCTAGTCTACGTGCTTGACTGCGCAGAGACAGGAGAGAAGGAGAAAGGTGAGTGGAGGAGGGAGGGCAGGGCGAGGCGATGTGAGGCGATGTGAGGCCTACAGCTGCGTGTGGATTCGACCAGAATGGCGACATTGATGGAGCCGCAGGTCAGCAGCCAGCGGGAAGGACGCGAACACATTCTGCCGCATGACACACTTACACACCTCCGCAGGACTCCATTTCTAGGCCAGCGCCGTGCTATTCTTCTAAAAATGCATTTCATTCCGCGGATGTGCCGCTAAATAATATTTTATCTGAGGCATTCTGGTGGCCTTGCCTCGTGTCATTTTTTGGACCCCCCACCCCGAATTTACAGATCCTTCCTTTTCTCGCATTTTCTCGCGTCTTGTGGCGCCTGGGCTGTGGCACATCGTTTCCCATCCATCTCGCGCCATTTACCACCGATTGTTCCGCCGCTGACGCGAAACACCGATTCACAAACGATAGGATAGCCGCTCATAGCGGGGATGTTTTCGCGAGGAAACTTGGGGAATATGCTGCTGTAACACGACTCGAGCCTGGCGCTTTCAAAGTATTCACGTTTTATTAATGGACCGTTTCAGGTAAAGAGAAACAGTGTTCGTGTGCGCGCTGCTGTGCGGAGAGAAGAGCCAGAGCGCCATCCCGGCCATCTTCTGTCGCCTGAAAACACCTGAAGGCGCGAGCAACGCTCGCGGAAGAGCGCAGCCTCGCGCACCGCAGCTCGTGCTCACGAGGAACGAACGCGCCTCATTTCACACCAAAAGCCCCCCCAAAAAATCTTCTTGCTCCTCAATTCTGATGCATCCACCGCCATACAGGCGAGCGACGCGCACCCCACCCTCGAGGCGTGTTTTTTTTTTTTTTTGGTTATCAATATCACGTAGCAAATTGAGCACACCGTCCATATTCGATTTAGCTAAATATTCTTAACCAACCCATCGCCACTTAGAACCACGGCAAATTTATATTACATATTTTAGTGTACACAACTAAGATAGCAACACAGAGCCACACGATTAATTGTAGTCTTACATAAATGCGCCCTTCTTGACACTGCAAACGTATGTTTCTGGTCCAAATTAGAATAAAAAATGATACATTCATTGGGCGCACGTTGATTTTCAAAAAGATAAATAAACAAGCCCTTCAAATCAAACCAGTCCATAAAATGAGGAAGAGTCTGTGTCTCAATTTCAACATTTATCTCTTTTCGAAATGGAAAAATATCTTTAGGCTATAGGCACATAAATAATTTCAATTAGCATAGAAATCGGTGACATAACATTAAAAAATAACGTTGGCAATTCATTAAAAGACGTGCTGTACCATGGAAACGCAAATTGTAATCTATTTATAGAAAACTGATGCACTTGCGTATTTACCCGTGTATTAAACATCTTCCCTTATGATTGAAAACTGATTTATTAAACAGCAAAATAACTTAGAAAAATAATTTTCAAAACCCGTAAGCTAAGCACTGGCAATTAATTATTAATTTGATTATTTTACTCAATATTTTGCCACAACCTGCTATCTTAGCAACAAACAATATACCGCAAAAGAATATAAACCGTCCTGAAAACATTGACGCATTTAGAAATTGACCCATATTTGTACTCACATCTCGTATTGTTGGTTTTTAGTGTGTGCAAATCCAATAAGAATGTATGTTTAAATGGATGAAGCGTGGACCGCTTTTTCCTCCAGTCTTCTCAGATGCGCTCGCCGGTCCTTTGGGTTTATAAATGGCAATGTCGTTTAAAATTAGAAAAGGCTGCTCTTCGCCTTATTTTCTGTGCTTTTTGGTCTTGCGACTCTGTGTAGATGCCTGGTTTGTACCGCGCCTCGCCTTATGGATATTTATTATAGCGGGACCGCTGCCGCTAGTCTCCGCCGTGTCACTATGTACATATAAAAAATAGACGCCCGGATTAAGGGAACAAAGATGGCTTGTTGACGTCATTCGTCATCCGGGAAGCTTCAGGCTGAGAAGGTGGCAATGAAAAGATGGGGATTTAACGAAGCTATGTGGGATACTAAAATGTGCTTACGCCATAGAAGTATACTAAATATTACGAATTCTGTGCATACTTTAGGAAAATCTCGATTTTCTTACACTGTTACAGTGTAATACGAGATGGACTAAGGCAGGTGCTTGGAACTCAGACAAAATGGCGGACGGGTGGGGGGAGGGCTGTAGTTTCTCAAATCCCTCGAAGCCTTTTTGTGGTTCTGAGTGACAGTTTAGTTGAACGCGCATTTTACGGATGAATATTTGCAAAGTCGTATTTGTTGCTAACGTTTATTTTTTAAACATCTTTATTGAGGTGAGAGGTCATAAACATGATGTAGACATAAATACATCTCAGGTGAGTTATATCGTTTGAAATATATAAAATTTTGTGGGGTAAACTGAATGTCAATGTCATGTTTTAAAAGTGAGTAAAGGACGTTTTGAAAAGTTTCTGGCAGCGGTGGGATTCGAACCCACGCCCCCGAAGAGACTGGAGCCTTAATCCAGCGCCTTAGACCGCTCGGCCACGCTACCGTTGCTTGGAGAGTGTTTTCATCCAGTATACAAAACTGTGTACATGCTTGAGAATTTTAAATATTGTTTTGTCTTGTTTTTGTCTGATTTTTTAATGAAATTCAGCATTTTTATTTAATACGTAGTACGGTTAAAGCAAATCCTTGTTCTCCGAATTATTACATTTACATTATGATTATACACCACGCCATGATTTCTGTCGGCCAGGGAATATCAAAAATATTCACGCTCTACTAGTATCACTCTCAGTGTGTGGAGGTCTAACGACAAATATTTATGTACTTAAAATGCATTCTGTTATCTACCGAAAGCATGTCCATATTTGTGCAGTTACGAAATCGCAGGAAGGGAACCCCGAGGGAAGCTTGGAAAAACAAAAAGCTATGCAAAGCGTGTATAATAATAGATACGAATCATTTCCCTTGAAATATAAAAGAAAACGACCTAACTACATTGTAACTGTCGCACCTCTTTCACGTGCAAAACAGAAGAATAGCGTTTTGTTAGTGAATCATTACATGATCTGGCTATAGGCTCTGGCTGCAATGAAGCAGTTTAGAAAAATGAAAAAATGTGTAAATGTCATGTTGAGTTAAAATTATTTATTGATTTTACACTTCACTAGTCAGGTTTTTGTACTGAGATTCAACGCTGTTCTTCACAGTCTTTTTTTTTTTTTTTACGTTTTTACCGCCCGGTGTTCAACCCTGTAGTCAAAGTAGGGCCTGAAAACCCAATCTGCAATAAAGCTTTTACTTTCTGCCTGAAACATATACAATGCAACATGCCTACCATGTTTTGGATTCTAGAAATTACACTGGCTGAACCTGCTTGTCCCGAGGGGGGTCGCGGCAAACCGGAGCCTAGCCCGGCAACGCAGGGCGCAAGGGACACACCCAGGACGGGATGGCAGTCCATTGCAAGGCACCCCAAGCGGGACTCAAACCCCACACCCACCAAACCCACTGTGCCAGCACCCCCCCAATTAGTTGTTATATGTTCTTTAGAATAAGAACATGACATTTTCACCTTCTGGTCATTGCTCTAGTTTGAAAGATGGTGCCTGAGAGGCTGTGAGGGAAAATTTACCATCAGTGATTTACTGGGTGTGTCCCCTCCCCCTCCGGCCTTACGCCCTGTGTTGCCGGGTAGGCTCCGGTTCCCTATGACCCCGTATGGGACACACGGTTTACCTGTCCTCATACTGATGTCTGTTGAATTGAATCGAATTGAAGACTTTATTGTCATTGTACTGCCGTGCAATACAACGAAATTAAAATGGTATTCCATGAGTTCTTTGTAATGGACTGTGTAATGGAACTTAATGACCATAGTAAAAATGACAGGATTTCCAAGTAGTCCTCAAGAAATTCGGAAATTATCTACATGGGACTCAAAAACATGACACTTCGGGATGCTCAGGATTGTTTTCTTTGGAGATTTTGAGTAGTTTCGATTGTTACATTCTGGGCAGGTGTCTCATAATATCTGTTGCTAAAAATGCTTTGCTCTGTTCCGTCTGTTGTTTTCACATTCATCTTAAAAACTCAGGTTGACGAAAACTCTGTCCAGATATTATCAGGAACACAATTCTTTCAGGTTCAATTGGTAGTGAAAGTTTATCCCCTGGGGTATCTAAAATATGCTTAATAACGAAAAGTAAACAATACCTTGAATACTGAATATAAAGTCTTTAATATAAATAATGTTATTATTAAAATGACTGATGTATGATTTTATCACTAAAACAATCATAGTTTCAAGTACATGTTTTTATTTATAAAACTATTTGACTCAAACTGGCCCAACCTGGAACAACTAAGGAGTTTAACGTACTTCTTCGTAAGGGATAGTGACCGCCCGTATTCCTTAAACAGGAGCTGAAACTCATATTAATGCAAGATGTCTATCTTATTGAAAAATAACAGTGTCTCATATACCGCATGATCATTTTAGTAGGAGCGTTTAAACTAGTGAACGAAATCGTTGCTATAGCAACCACGTAGCTGACGCGTTTGGATCTCTTCCCGCGAGATTAGATAATCTCCGGAAAAGAAATTCTTGTAATATTTTATTTTAGAAAAATTCTTTCCGTCGTGGGAAAGTAAAACAAGATTTTTTTGTCCTTGTTTAACCTCAACCGCAAAGTATTGATATTAAATTGTACCAATAGAAGCTTGGTACAGCCCATAATATGCAAATTAAGTAAGCGCAAAGGCTTTCGGATCCAGTAAAACAGCGCTATAAAATGTACTTGGTAATTGATGCTGTTGTTAAAATGTAGCTTCCTTGTTTGAAAACGGTACGTATGTATATTCAAGAGCTTTGGTGACATATACAGTCGCTAACCAGACGTAACCGTGGTTATGATAGAATGTCACTCGGAATATATAAGTATCCAAAAGTTTTTCATAGTATCGTCAGTGAGGTATATCCTTACCTGTTACTTCAGTAATGAAGTACCAGAAAATGATGAATGGAGCGAAATGAGCTGGTGATTAACCGCTCCTAGTTTAATGGGATTGCAACACCTATTAAACTCCATTCTGATTATCACTGACGATTCTTTTCTTACTGGTTTAAGTAAGAGTTTCTTTTTTCTGAATTATTCTGGTTGTTTCATATATGCTTAAAGTATTATGTACGTTTATTTTGATGTTAAGGTGCAAAAATCTTGTTTTGCACTGCTTTTTAAAAGATACGGAAAGTCTTGTAATGCGTTAAAAATATTTTGCTGTTGTGGCGTATGCATGACGAGGTGGCCGAGTGGTTAAGGCGATGGACTGCTAATCCATTGTGCTCTGCACGCGTGGGTTCGAATCCCATCCTCGTCGGCAAGCTTTACTTATACTAAATGGAAACATCTTTTTAAAGAACCGTAGAACAATATTTATACACATCTTATAAATACACACTCTCTTAAAGTGAAGTAAATTTAACGCAAAAAAGATTTTCTGCACAACTTTACTTGCAATATGAATAAATTTCTATGTGGAATGCAAGCATTTTGAGTATTCCACATATTCATTGTGCGTTTTCATATTTTGGTGTGATTTAACTGCAAAAATCCAATTGATGGCGGTGGAAGCGTCGGCGCCGTGGCTTAGTTGGTTAAAGCGCCTGTCTAGTAAACAGGAGATCCTGGGTTCGAATCCCAGCGGTGCCTTTTCATAAAAACGTGCTTAAATCACTGACTGATAAATCCAGCTGTCTTCATTTAACTCCACCCAGAAAAAGTCAAAAAAGGGAGGAAAATCATTCTAAAACTAAATGAATAGGTACATTTAATCAATGACATTTGAGTTATGTAACTATTGCATGACTGACACTTCGGAGAAATTTAATAGGAGAAAGCCGTTCTTAGCGGGTAACTGAATAATAATTGAGGCTAAGGGCTTCGCTCAGGGGCTACTATAGCAGGAGCGAGGACGACAGCTCGGTTTGCAGTTCCATAGATGGGACACCTCCGTCATGATCGCCTTCGAGCTCCCTATCAGACTCAGCCCTAGATAGATAGATAGATACAACTTTATTGTTATTGCAGCATAGTACAGGCACACAGCAACGAAATGCAGTTTAGAATCTACCAGAAGTGCAAATAGTAGAACTGTGAAAATGAACAAGTGCAGTTAAAATACACACACACACACACACACATTTCAGAACCGCTTGTCCCATACGGGGTCGATAAGAAATATATATGTACAACACGTAAATAAATAGAATATTGCAGAATATGTACAACAGTAGCAAGGATAATGCACCGTGAATGTACAGATAATATACATATTATATATCAGATCTATATTATACATATAGAAATAAAAATATATAAATATATACATTTATCCATACACAAAGATAACTAGGACATTCTATAATTTATCAATTATTTACAATTATAATTATTATTAACAGCTAGTAAAGCTAAGAGTTAGGCCCTGCGGCGGGTTTCCCCCCTCTGGAAACGCACTTTTTGCCGTACGCCGCTCGGGAGAAAAGTGTGTGGTAAATCAATAAACGGAAACGGAAATAGTGTGAGATTCCAGCTAAAAATATGCGCTGTGAAAGGTGAATGAAAGTTAAATGCAGAAGTAGCAGAAATTCACTACAGGAAAGTGTTATAACAACAGTTTCAGAGGCTCGTTCTGTACGTGTTAATAAGGCGTTCAAGATTTTCAAAATATTAACTGTGGCAGCGGTGGGATTCGAACCCACGCCTCCAGAGAGACTGGAGCCTAAATCCAGCGCCTTAGACCGCTCGGCCACGCTACCGTTAGGACACTGCGGTTAGGGTACATTGGTTAAACCAATTTAGCGGCGAATTAACTAGCTTTCACACGACAGATTTTAGTCTTATTGTATTTGTTTTTTCATTTTATATTTGTATTACTAAGGTATGAATAAAATGAACACAAGGGGTTTAATGGATTTCTATTGACAAGACCAAAGTAATCTTCAGTAGAGAGAATTAGTTACATAACTGATGTAGACAAATTAAGATTTTAAAAATATATGTACAGAAAGAGATCTGGCCTGGCTCGCACATACGACCTGCGCTTGAGGAGTTACTCGCGGCGCGTGCGCCTTCGATACAGACGGTGTCGCCCCACTGCGCCTGCGCAGAGTCTCGGTGACAAGATGGCGGCCAGCAACGGCGGAGGAATGGAGGTGGATGGCGATTCAGGTGAAATAATATTTGTTGTTATAATACCAACCGAGGACATCACCTTTGAATTCGGTTTCTCCAGTCCGCATTTCTGTAGGAGGCGGATAAGAGATACCTTGCTCCCGACTTTAAGATGATTGCTTAACGTATGACCCAGGCTGCCGTGCCGTGCCGCGCGCGGTGCACGCGAGCTAGCTAAGAGTTGCACTTTCGGCGCTAAACTTGCAGGGCATGTTGTCAGTATAGTCGTCACACGTACACACTGCCACTTCTTACAGGATACGAAGCAGGGCCGAGTAACAGTCACACAGTGTGATTTTCACTTGTGATGACGGAACCGGCAGCACAAGTTCGCAATTCTGAGTTCTTACACCGCCGGATGAGTCGAGTCATGATCATTTATTTCTCGAGTCGCAGTCGCAGCAGAGCAGGTGCGGTGGAATATTGAATTAGGAACAGTTGTCTCCCTAGTAGGCAAAAACAGCCTAGCTTAAAAAGATTTGTGAACCTTTGGGGTGCAGTTCGCTGTTCTATCCGTCGTCAGAACGCGTATGTCCTGCACACTGCGGCGGTCACTGTAGGACAGCGAGGCTCAGGTGTGTGTGAGCGGTTCTGCTCGCGTGCCGCTCGCTGCACGAGCCTCGAGGCGGGACACGTTTCCAGCGGCGCGGGTCCTCCGTAGTAGTACTGCTACTAGTGGTGCGAGCGGCTGCAGGAGAGTTTCTCATTGACTCGACTGGCTTCCCTGTGAGTGTTCTTCCAGACGAAAAAGCATCACTCACTGTGCTGTGTGTGTAGCCTGAGGCTGTGTGATGAGCCTTTCTCTTTCCCTTCTTGACTCTTGCAGGCAGCGCCGGGGTGATGGCCTCCGGGGTGACGGGCAGCGTGTCGGTGGCTCTTCATCCCCTAGTCATCCTCAACATCTCTGACCACTGGATCCGCATCCGCTCCCAGGAGGGCCGGCCCATGCAAGGTAGGAATGGCCTGAGGGAACCCCCCGGAGGTGCACTAGTAAAGATCGGAATCATCTGTGAGAGGGAGCGCACTTGTTTTTGGTGAGAGCGAAGGTGTGTTGTTAATGGAAGCGTGTTTAACCGTTGTGTTTTTACCCCCCCCCCCAGTGATTGGTGCACTCATAGGCAAGCAAGAAGGCAGGAATATTGAGGTGATGAACTCCTTTGAACTCCTCTCTCATAACGTTGATGACAGGGTACACATTGACAAGGAATACTACTACACCAAGGAAGAGCAGTGTGAGTTTTATTTAACATTCCATGTGTGTGTGTGTGTGTGTGTGTGTGTGTGTGTATGAGTAAGAGAGAGTATCTGTAACTCCATGTTGTATTCAGTCTGCCTTTCACAGTGACTCCCAGGCCCATACCCTTGTCTCTCTCAGTTAAACAGGTCTTTAAAGACATGGAGTTCCTGGGCTGGTACACAACGGGTGGCTCCCCTGACCAATCAGATATCTACATTCATAAGCAGGTAAGCACAAAATTCACTGCTGAGGTCTCTCATTAAGCCCTTGTTGTGTCTGCTGTTATTTGAGAGTTTGCACAGTTCAAATTAGACTGTGACTGTGGGCTCAGATAAGTAGTACAGCGAATGTTCAGGATTGTGTTGTGAGCACGGTTGCTTTTATTTAGCACCTGAAGGATTTTAGCTGTAGGTCATACTGTGGAATGTGTTCAGTATGTTTTTACATTGCAGTCAGACACTTAGCTTTCAGTCCTCTCTCCTTCTGCTTGCGAACAGCTAACTGCAGTAACTTCCCGTGTTCCTTCCCTATTCTCACAGGTGTGTGAGATCATTGAGAGCCCCCTCTTCCTCAAGTTGAACCCAATGACGAAGCACACAGATGTGAGTGCTTCATTTCCCGCTTTCTCTCTTGTTGTCTCTGACAAACGTTACTGGATGAGGAAGAGTTTGGTCAATCTGTATGTTTTGTCAAATAAGAATGTAAAAAAGGCCTGACAATAAATTTTAAAAAACTGTGGACTAAGTTGTTTTAAATAGTAGTAACTTGCAGTGTATACAAATCTCAAACACACTTTTATTGGCCAAGACCTGTTGATGTACTTAGAAGCTGTAAAATGAATCTGCTCATTTCCTCAAAATAGCTGCATTGCATGCTTTACATCACTGGACACCCCATGACAAATAGTGTGGGGTCTTGTGAAGGAAGGGATATCTTTAGACTGCTTCTTGTATTGTTTTACAAAACAAGCAGTCTCATGGCTCCCTGTACACTATCTCTGCTTTCTCTCAAGCTTCCAGTCAGCGTATACGAGTCCGTGATTGACATAATCAACGGAGAGGTAAAATGGCTCTTTTCTGAGGAGAAAAAAAAAAAAAAAAAAGACATTTTTATTTTTGTGTATATTGTGAAAGAAATGACAATGCTGCATTCAAGAAGATCTAATTTCTGGTATTGCATGTGTGCTGACTGTACCCCCACCTCTCCACCTCTCTCTTGCCACGCTAGGCAACAATGCTGTTTGCTGAGCTGACTTACACACTGGCCACAGAGGAGGCGGAGCGTATCGGGGTTGACCATGTGGCCCGCATGACGTCCACTGGCACTGGGGAGAACTCCACAGGTAAAGAGAATCTCTTTCTTCCATTGTTCTCAGTTTGCCCGTCCTCTGTGTTCCTGCTCCTAGTACAACACCCAATTTTGTGTGCGGTAATTGTATCCGTTTTTCATTGCGACTCCTGCATGACACCCAATCTTTTAGAAGCCAATTAAAACTGCTGTTGTAACTCTGGAACTGTTCCCTCCCAATGCCCCCTAGTGGCGGAGCACCTCATAGCCCAGCACAGTGCCATTAAAATGCTGCATAGCAGGGTGAAGGTCATACTGGAATACGTCAAGGCAGTGGAGGCAGGTGAGAGGGGGGTCAGTGTGGTTCGTTTTCTTCTTCAATCATTCTGCTTGTCCTAGTTGTACAAGTGGAGACAGCTGGTAGCATAGTGGTTAGAGCCGTTACCTTTGAGCCCAAAGGTCACAGGTTCGAATTCCACCTCTAGCTGTAGTACCCTTGAGCAAAGTACTTACCTTGAATTTCTCGAGTTAAAAAAAAAAAAAAAAAAAAACTACCCAGCTGTATAAATGGGTAAATAATTGTAAGTAGCTTAACACTGTAAGTTGCTTTGGAGAAAAGCGTCAGGTAAACGTCTTTTCCTTACTCCTCCACACACAACCCACTTGCTTGTCTTGATCAGGTGAGGTCCCCTTCAATCATGAGATCCTGCGAGAGGCAAATGCACTATGTCACAGGCTGCCTGTCCTTAGCACACTGAAGTTCAAGACGGACTTTTACGACGTGAGTCACTCATTGCTACTTGAGATAGGGTTCTGTGCAGTGTACTGGCCCACAGTTGTGTAAACTAAGTTATGAATTTTCAACTATACAAACATTTTTTTTCCGGTTTATTTTTAAATTTTATTTTCTCTGCTAAGCTATTTTGTAGAATTTCTGGGTGCTTTGGAGCCAAAAACTTGTGTTTACATGCTCAGCCATTGAATATCAGTAACATGCACTCACAGAAAAGGGTTGTGGTGCTGCTTTAATTCCATTCACTTCCACCGATTTTACAGCTTTTGTCTGGTGTTCCTGAAGTTGTTTATCAGTTATAAGTTGACAAAGGTTGCATATGTTCATGAAATAAATAGCTGCACAATTTGCATTGAATAAGAGTCTCTGAAGACACCACATTTTAAATTAGTGTCGCTTTAAGTTAACGAGAATATTAAATAAGCCTTACAAAGTATATTTTCAATTTTAATAACTGTTTCTAAGATTTTCTTTTTTTTTTCTTCTATAGTCTGACTTATGAAAATATAGAGGAACATCTGGGTCAATAAACTTTCATTTATTGTGACAATGCCAGTTGTGTTTATAAGCTGAGGAGCCAGTTAATACATTGCTAACCTAAATTCGAGTGGTCTTATTACTTAATCTCTAACACCATACAGACATGTGTAATATTTGACCCTGAGGTTCAGTATTGCTGTGTTTTTAGTAAGGACTGTTCTGGCTGTTGTGTCTCTCACTCACTTCTTCCACTCTCCTCACAGCAATGCAATGATGTGGGCCTCATGGCCTACCTTGGCACCATCACCAAGACCTGCAACAGCATGAACCAGTTCATTAACAAGTTCAACGTGCTGTACGATCGGCAGGGCATCGGCCGGAGGATGAGGGGCTTGTTCTTCTAAAAGGTTGAGTTTGGGTTGCAGTGGGCAGGCTGGCCGCAATGCATATACCTGTGTTATTTATTTTTGCATTCATACGCGTATGCAGGATTTCCTATGTTTTTCTTCACACACTTACACACTGATTTCCTGTATGCACTGATTACATGTTTGTTGCCTGCCTTCAAATGTTGTAATTTAGAAATAAATGTTTGTTCCTTTTTTGGACATGTTGGCATCTGACTTTTTCCTCAGTGTTATATTTAAATAACTTTTCAGCACTATGTTTACTGCGAATGTTAAAAAAAAAAAAAAAAAACAATTGAGGAAAAAACTCGGTTTTCTTTTTTCAGTTATTTTGCAAAGCATCCTCTTGTACACATGGCAATAAACACCCCAAGGTTCCCTAGAAGCAGCCTCTTCCTTATATGTGCCGATAACTAGTATGGTATTTATTTACAGTATTGTCCACTGGTGTGAAAGCAAAATGCAAGCCATACAAAAGCAGTAAAGTTAATGGCTTTGTGGACTAAGTACATGGTTGTCACATTCATGTGTTGGGTGTCGCAGCAAGGGATACCCTGCTGCAGCTGGAGCACCATCTAGTACCTGCCAGAGATGTCACAGGGACCTAAAAAGCTGATGGGTAATCAGGCAGGATTTCTCAAGTTCAAACAAGATTGTTTGCGAGGTTTTGTATGTTTCCAGCCGCCACTAGTTTTTTTTTTTTTTTTTTTTAAATAAATTGTCATAGGTATGTGTTCTTTTTACTCCGAGAATGATAGTCGAGCAGCTGTTGTCTGTGGATTTTGTCAGATGTTTGTGAGCGGGAGGGAGGGAGAGACAGACTTTGCCAGAGGCTGGGTGCCTCTTTGAAGTGAGTCTGTGCATGTGGAGTAGGATAAGCCTTTCCAGACCTGCAGAGAGTCAGGGTCAGAGTTGAAGATGCAAACATGGAGTTTGTCTAAAATGGCACTTGCTAGAACAGCAGGGGATGATGTTTTTAAAGCCGAAATTGCCACGTTTTGGCTTCCACTGCTGTAACCATCAAGCTTCTTGTTAAAGTATTACACTTCCCTTTCCCCCTTTTTATGCGTCTTTTTCCCCAGTATTGTTCTCACAAATGAGCATTAGTCACTTGGTCTGGACACTGGTGTGCTATTTTTCTTTTGTTGATCAGTTCAAGACAGCTTCAGGATTTTAACATATTATTCCATTCATGTTATACACTCAGAATCTGAACTAAAGATAAAACTATTTTAAAACATACATTTCATGAGACCTTTTCATTATTATTGCCATAATCATTATGCTTTCTCTTCAATTTCTTCCTCGCATTATAATGGACTGATTAGCATCCTGAGAAAATAATGTAGAGCAAAGAATATGAGCACACAGAGATCAGGGAAATGATTCCTGTGTTCAGAAACTTTATTGTTGCTTGTTTTTTCTTAAATTCTTCATTTTTTCCTCTAACATTTGTGAAAAGCACACACATTTACATTCAGAAAGCAGGAACCTGAACTGTGCAACTGTTCTTGTTGGTGCATTTCCTGTTCCGTGATGTGTGTACTATATGATAAGAACAAGGCGAGGTTGTTTCCTGTCTGTACCTGCATGAAGCCAATCTCCTGGAACGGTGAATCAGAATGAAGGTGAGTAGTATTTACTGTCCCAACTGCCCCAGGGCTACTGGGGGTCTGGGGCAGGGTTGGAGTACACATACGGGTCAAAGAGATCACGCCGATAGTCATGTGGAAAGAAGACTTTACCCCTGTCGTGAAAGGGCTGTGGCTGGACTGGCAGCCCATCGTCCTCAGCTTCCTCCTCGTCCACTTCATCTTTCTCTATAGTTGCCAGAGGTGCAGGATTCCCCTTGATGGGGCTGTATGGGTGATCAATCAAACAGTCAGGGTCCCAGTAGGGGTCACAGTCATGCTCCATAGATTGATAGACAATTGGGGCTGGGGAAAGCTGCTGATTTGGCCTTGATTTTGGTGGCAGAGGAGGAGGTGGGGTAGATAATGCGTGTGTCTCCTTGCCAGTTTTGGGCTTGCAGGCAGGGTGGTAGCGAGGGTCACAGAGAACAGGGACAGCCCCAGTTGGCAGGTATACAATATGGGGTTTGCACAGCGGGTCTTTGGAATTGCACAGGTAGACTACGTCAGCCTGAGAGAGGGGGGGCGGCGGTGCGGTTGGTGCTGTGTGTGGGGGGGGTGGGGCTTTGCACTTCTTGTCCTTTGACGGGTTGCACTTATTCACCGGACCTCCCAGGCTCTTCAGATAGGGGGACGACTTGGGGCCGTTGACACGTTCGAGGTGTTGCATCTGCTGGTACATCATCCTCATCCGGTCGATCTCATAAAGCTGGGAGAAGAAGTAACTTTAGCGATTTAGAAAACTTTGAACATGACCGCGATGTAAAGGAAAAATGATTAGAACGAACAGACTATTATAACGTCAGCATCATTCATTTGTTGGCATTCGGAACAGCAGAACCCGAAACTCAGGTCCATTCACACAACGACCCACGCGTCAAAATGAGGATTTAATCTGTTAACCGAACCCCCCCCCATTGTATCCGCACCCCCTCCGTATGCCCGATGCTGTTATAGTAGCGGTAGTAGGCCTGGAAGTCGGGGGCATTGTGGTTCCAGCCGGGATCGGCGTTCCTTCTGGGTCGGGACTGAGGCAGAATGGTGTGGGCCCGGGCAGGGTCGATGCTCACTGCGCTCGCTGCACTCCCCGCTCCCGCAAGCCCGGATGCTGAGGGGCGTCAGGGAGAGAAAGAAAAGGGTTGCCTGCGGTATCTCTTACGAACACAGCACCAGAAGCACAGCCTAGGCACTGACGCAGGCACACGTTGTTCAGGCCACTGTCAGTAAGCATCCTTGCGTCAGTGAGACAACGGTGACGTCGCTACCTTCATTCCGTATTATTTTCATGAGCGAGGTGGCCTGCGGGAAACCTGCAAACATGCACAAAGGGCACGGTCAGCGTGGTCAGAATCATACTGGTAGTTTATGCATAGCACACAGACTCAATAAGGAAAAAAAAAGAGAAAAAAAACAGGATAGTGGAGACAGGCAACTCACCCGGAAACACGGTCAGGCAGCACAGCGCTCCAACCAGGTACATCTGAGAAATCATTCTTTCCACCTTCCCACCCGGCAGCTAGAAATAAATGAGCTCATACACACCAGGAAAGATCTAGACAGGCTTCGTGCTCCTTTCCGCATGCAAGTAATTTACAAAATTAGTGAGTAGCCAACAATTCTAGGTTTGAAAAACCATCTCACTGTTGTGGGTAAAATACTGGGCTGCATGGAAAATCTGAACGAATTTTCAGTCCACTTTCTTCTTCATCAGTTCATTCGAAATCTCATTTCATTTCAGATATTAGCAATAACGGGTAATAACTATTAAATCTTCCAAAACACTTTTAAGCACTTGGCTGTTTCTGGGCTGCTTATTGACATGTTGGGTAAACATTCACGGCAAACGTTTCAAAACGTTAGAGCGTCACTCACCGATCCGACTAAAAAGGTGTGTCCTACAGAGCAGTCCCTCAAAAGAAAACACTGATTAAAAGTGCACCTTTTAATTACGTGATGCATCTGCAAAAAAGCTATTTTAATTTTTTTTAAACTAAATATTAAAGAGAAGGGGGTGCAGTAGCACAGCGGATTTGACTGGGTCCTGCTCTCTGGTAGGTCTGCGGTTCGAGTCCCGCTTGGGGTGCCTTGCGATGGACTGGCGTCCCGTCCTGGGTGTGTCCCCTCCCCTCCGGCCTTGCGCCCTGTGTTGCCGGGTAGGCTCCGGTTCCCCACGACCCCGTATGGGATAAGCGGTTTCAGTAGTGTGTGTGTATCAATATTGAATTTTACATGCCATGTGAAACACTGCTGGAAACAGAAGTAACAGACTCTATTTAGTAACGTAAGCACGTAATTGTTTTCGGAAGGACTGCCCCTGATAAAAGAGATAGGATGCAGCTCTTCAGGAGAAGCCTCTGAGACTGATCTTTATATAGGAACATTTGCTTGACTTCAACAGTATCTCCTGTGCTCCTAAAGCATCCATTCTCTGTCTGTCCAGCACTGCAGTTAAACAGTGTTCATTAAAATAAAAAAAAAAACCCACAAAGCTGAAAAAAGTGTATGTCTGCATTTTCATCTGTAATAAATAAACATGAGCTATTAAAATGCACAAAACACTGAAATGCCACTGACCGGTGTACAGACATGGGTATATTTCCTAAACATGTGGACGATTACTAAACTATGAACTAGTGTACAGTATATCAGCCATACAGTAAATGTACCAAACGTCTGAAGATTCATTTCCATTACACAGTCCAGATACAAGAGCATCGCTTTGTAGAAGAGAGTCTGGCAAATGTAAATGTTAATAACATTAAGAGTGTGTGTATTCCACTGATGTATGAATGAGTGACCCAGTGTAAGCAGTGTGTCTAGCGGTGTAAGTCTTTGGGTGCTCTGGTTTCCTCCCACAGTCCAAAGACAAGCTGTTCAGGTTCCCCCATAGTCTGTGAGTGTGACAGAGAGAGTGTGTTCCACTGATGTATGGATGAGTGACCCATTGTAAGTAGTGTATCTAGCAGTGTAAGTCACCGTGGTGAATAACGTGTGTGGGCTGATAACACTAGGTAGAGTTCATTGGAAGTCGCTTTGGAGAAAAGTGTCTGCTAAATAAAAAAGTGTAAATGTAATAAAGCAGGAGGCACATATAGAAAGTGCTACTCACCGATACCCGGACAACGTTCTTCCGACACATCGCGATTAAAGCCGAATCCTGAAATAAATACAAAAGCTTCATGTCACTCAACACGCAGCCGATTCTTCACTGGCTCCAGTGTCAGTGGCTCCACCCCCAAAATCCATGTTCATTCTTCCCAGAGCTGAGTTTAAAACCAAGTCCTTAGTTAACAGCAGTATCCTTCACCCCTCGGGGGTGGGGGGAATAACTTAAAAGGCCCAGCAAACACAGTAAAACCAGGAAGAAAGGAGCCATAAGAAGCACAGGGCGAAGACGGTACAGTACCTAAAACAGACATTTCTTATTTGTTGAAAAAACACTCCTTTCTTTGAACACCATTTCTGAGTTAGACCTCTGCAGTGTTCATTTTTGTCAAACTACGTGCCAGTAAAAATGTTTGCACGTAAATGTTTGTGTATCTCAAAAAAAAAAAAAAAAAAATTGTCGGAAGGTGATCAGGATTCGTCTCTTCTAGGTTTTTTGCAGCTACTCATGTGATGAACACTGGTACTTAAGAATTACTAACTTTACTTCCATGCGCTCCTTTTGTAGTCTCGGGGTACCAATGATGGGGTGTGGAGGTGTTGGGCCTAAGAGGTGATGGATGTTTTGCTTTGAAGCTCGCAAATTAGCATATTGCATTTGCATGCATTTCCCAAGTAGTTGTAATCCTTACCTCAATTATTGTGGCAAACATAAACCATGGCAATAGTTACTCCGTTGACCAGTCTAGGCAGCTAGATGATTCTCGCTAACAAAAAGGGTTTCGTTTTTATGGCTCTCACTCCACAGGCAGTCTGCAGTCTGCATGAGGGCCTGGACAACAAAAGTGGGTCTCAGCAGTTACATTTCCTCAGTTAGCTGGACTTCAGTACATTTTTGGAGAAGTTGCACTTTTCGGATTTTATTTTGAAACTGTTATTTTACTTTTATAAGACTAGTTTGAAAAGCACATCGAAGCCACAACCCGGTGTTGCAGATACATCCTGCGTAATATTCGCAGGATCCATCCCTACCGCACAACTGACTCTGCCCAACTACTTGTCCAGGCCATGGTGACTTCCCATCTGGACTACTACAACTCTGTCCTGTGTGGCCTTCCTGCTACTGCCATTAAACCTCTGCAGCTGATACGGAACGCGGCTGCACGAGTTGTTTGATTTGCCGAAGCGTTCCCACGTATCTCCTCTACTCATTTCTCTGCACTGGCTTCCTATAGATCCGGGTCAAATTCAAGACCCAGATTCTTGTCTACAAATGCATCAATAGAACTGCTCACCGCTATTTACAGGACTTGATTAAGTGCTACACCCCAGCCAGATTCCTTCGCTCATATACTTTTGTTCGCTTGGTGGTCCCACGGACGAACAGTAAAGCACGGAGGTTCTCAGTTCTGGCTCCACTGTGGTGGAATGACCTCCCCCTGTCACTCAGAACTGCTGAAACTCTGTCTCTTGAATAGAGGGTCTGAAAACTCACCTTTTCCGGACCCATTTCGTCCAAGATCTCTCCAGCTCATTTATGGCATAAATGTTCATGCCCCATAACTTCATGAGCATCACCAGACAAAAGCCTTTACACAGCCGCTACCCCTGTATTATATGTGAATGTTTTTTTTATAATAAGGTACACAAGCAAACTAATACATAATTTTGTAGGAAGGTTATCAGGATTCATCTATCCTGCATTTCATGCACCTACTCGAGCGATGAACATCGGTGCATCAAGTGGAAAGAAAACTAGGTTTACCGAAGAGTCACATGTCTGCAGCCATGTCTCTTTCTCTTAATGTAAAGCACAAATTGTATTTCTGCTGAAATGTATGTCACTTCGGACAAAAGCATCTGCTAAATGAATACATGTAAATGCAAAAGAAAAATATACAAGGCAATATGTATGCATACAGACAATCCAGTACATTGGTATCCCCTTCCCCCAGCCGGGTCCCGACGCAGCACACGCTCAAGTCTCCGGCTGGAACCACAATGCTAGCGCACAGCATGATGGCGAGCACAGCGGGTAGCGCCTCGCTGGCGCCTCGCAGAGCCCGGGCTCCACGTTTCAATCCCACCTTCAAGAATTCGCATGTTTTCCCAAGCGTTCGTACGGGTTTCTTCCGGGTGCTTTGGTTCCCTAACGCAGCCTAAAGGTGTTTCAGATTAACGGTTCAGTCTAAACGGCCCTTAACGTGTAACTCTACGTTACACTGCTCTGTTGTGTTTATGGGCTGATGATTTTCAGGATCTTAGTCCATTGTTTTAAACATTTCATCTTTGCGAGAAATTATGAATCGCCTTGCACAATGGCATCTGCTAAACATGAATTCATACTAATACACCACCACCTACTCAAATTTTTTCCAAACTTAAATACAAGTAGACACTGGAACCTACTGAATCTTTTGGGCATGGAGCGGATCACGTAACAACACTTGAACGGTATGACAGATTGAAACACAGTAGAACTTTAAATTTTACCTTTTTTTACTTACATTATACGTTATCCATTTATACAGTGTCAAACTTAGTCCAAGTGGTGCTGGAGGAAAGGAGAGGAATGGGAGATGTGCTTACAGCAGCAGGAGGTGGATGCCACCTCCACCTGGGTGACAGTGTTGACAATGACGGTACTGGAAAAAACACTAATCTGGGGTTATTTCTAGTCTGTTAACACCATCCTAAGGCTGGAAACCAGAAGTTACCAGCACTCGGGTAGGGAAAATCCACCAATGATCATTTCTTCAGGCCTACAGGAATGTGAAGTATCCACGTAAGGCCTTTGGCTGAGAGTTTAAAACTTTTATTTTGACAAATAGTACAGATCATACAGTAGATCCAGAAATATGAAGAGAAACAAAGACATACTGTCAAAGGCATACCGATACACATTTTATCATTGTATTACTGGCAAAACATTTAAAATGGTGGAGGAAAAATTCTTTAAATTTAAGCAAAGTGTCACAACAAAGTGCAAAGTGTACAATTGCCCCACAGTCCTATAGGATTCTGCAAATCTCTAAGAATTCTTAGGCCTACTGGAATTTACCAACTTCCTGCGAATCCTAAATTACTGCAGTGTGGCATAATGGATTCTATGTGACCATATTTGATTTTGTTTTATTGAAAAACCAACTTTTTTTACCTGTAATTTTCAAAATATATCCAAATAGTAGTTTGGTACCCTTTGAATCACAATGAATTCTGGTGTTTCCCGCTGGCTACTGGGAAATCACGCAGATCGCCTCCAGTTGTCAAAAAGTTCCCGAATCAAACAAAACTATGAAATCCACGTAAAACTCCATCAGATCCTGTTGTTTTTTTCTCTCCAAAATCCAACAGGAACTTCAGTAAGTTTAGAAATCATTCTAAAATCCCTTTAACTGCAATAATATATTTACATATGTAAATAATAACATTTAATCTGGAAACCCAACTTGTGCTTAACTAAGATGTTTACAATCAACAGCAGCCTAACCCTTTCAAGCACACAGTTATAAAAAAAAAAAAAAAAAAAAAAAAAAAAAAAAAAAAAAAAATTTATAAGCTTCTTTACCGCTGTGCTGCTTGCATTTGAAGGTGAGCTTCCCGGAAACCACCGGCAACGCTCCTAATAAGCACCTCCTGCTGAGCTCTGCACAGTAACACAGATGTGGACCAAAGACCTGACAGCCCAGCCTAAAAAAGTAAAGCAAAGTAAAAACATACCCCTTCTAACCAGCAGGATGAAGGAAAAGTGCAAGCAGGAGAATCAGGCTTCATTAACTGCTGCCACACCTCCCGTTTTATTAGAGCGCCAACCATAACGTACGTGGTCTCAGCCTGAGATGGCACATTATTGATCTGTTCATCATTAAGGGTGTGAGAATAGCCCCTGCCTGCGTCCTGGCCTGTACGTGCTGTCGTGGCCTCCACTGAACCACCTCCCCCGACAGGTGAACGGGACCCTAGCGTGGACCTCGCTGACCCGGTACACCTTCAGCTCTCCGCATTTGTCTTGAGTTGTCTAGAACTGGGTGCGAGTGAAGCCACGGGACACACACATCTTGTGTGCCTCAGACAGTTCAGGATCTGCGAGGTGTCAGCATCGCTCACCGCGCCGCTCGGCCACCCACCTAAAACAAAACGTTTGGTAGGTTATTCTTCTTTTGTACGAAAGTCTTGCTAGGATACAGTCTTTTTCCCAAAATAAAAGTTAACATTCCTGGGTTCACCTTCACCATTTCTTATGGCACACCGTAACACACTGTTCACGCTGCTCAGATGGGTTATGTGGCAAATTTAATTACTGATGTTTTTTAAATCTCAGAACTGTTTGTCTTCTTTGCGTTATTAGACCGTTGCACACATCTGTAAGGCCACAGAATGGAAATATAATGTTTATTATACAGGGACCCTCCAAAACTCAGCAAGCATGTTTTGAATGATCTTTTAAAGGTCTTTTTCAAATGAAGTCACCCAGCTAGCCTCAAATTACCCGAAAAAACCGAAAACCAGCATTTACTCAACAAGTTAATTGTTTGCATAGCTAAAATAGAAAGCAACATAGCTAGTTCCTCAAGGCTGTTCGAAGCATTTAGCCAGTCATCATCAACCACAATGACTGCAATTTAATCACAATAAAAATCGTAAATGTAGCAACCTATTCGTATCCATCTGACATTCTCCATGTAGAGATCACAGCTTAATTCTTTCCTTGTGCAACTACATGTTTCTTTGTTGCTCTTGCCCCAATATTACACAGCTATGGTCATTCAGTAATGAGGACAATCTTTCCCACCACTTCTGTTTTCACTTATGTGATCCATATAAACCATTATTCAGTTCTTTCGTTAGAGTTTTTTTTTAGCTTTGCAATACATGTTATAAATGCTAAATTTTACAAGTACATTCATCATCTCAACTACCGGCTGAATTAAAATCTGTAATTTATTTAGCTGCAACCTGAAAACATTCTCATGACAAGAAGCTGAATTGAATGAGTTTCCTTAACTAGACAGGAACATCTAAAATTTGCCTGGAAACCTCTGAATGGATCATTTGCTCATCACCATTATGTTAATATGACCCAAACCCACATTTTATGTGCATTTCCCTTCTTACCAACCCTTGAGAAGCTGCGTTGTACCGGCACTGTCAGACCGAGACAAGTGCAATGCCCTCAGAGGTAGTCGGCAATTGCTCAGGTCTCCGCCTCCCAACACCAGCTACCCGTCACCAGGCATCAATAAGGCCCAGGGTGGTGGTTGAAGATCTACTGGTTTAAAAACTCACGGTCACAGTGTTTGGCATTTCGTTAACACATACCTGGCCACACAGCAACAAGTTGCAGTCTGTTTATGGAAGTGGGAGACAAAGTAGAAACGGCTGCGGATGACTGGTTCACAGCCACAGTCAGTTTTGCATGGGTTTGCACAGCGGCTCTGATGTCCATAAGCTGACTGCCCACCCTGCAAAGCTAACTGGAACTAGCAGATGACGGGCGGTGAGAAACACAGCAGAAACATTCGCATTAATTTAACAGACGCTTTTGTCCAAAGCAACTTCAAATGAACTCTGTGTAGTGTTATCAGCCCACACACCTTATTCACCAAGGTGACTTACACTGCTAGAGGCAGTACTTACACTGGGTCACTGATCCATACATCAGTGGAACACACTTACTCTGTCACTCACACACTGTGGGGGGGACCCGAACAGTATGTTTTTGGACTGGGGGAGGAAATCCACAAAGGCATTAGGTGAACACACAGACCGAGCGGGGATCGAACCCGCGTCCTTTCGCACCACCCAGGCGCTGTAAAACAACAGCACTACTCGCCGTGCCACTCAGAATACAGAAGTACACTTTGCTGATGAAAGTAGCATTAAACACACAAAGAAGAGAGAAAAGAAACAAGTGATGTGGACTGATAGAAAAACAGGGCCCTTTGTACAGCTCTCAAAAGGTGGGACTGCTGCGCCCCCTTGTGGGCAGAAGGGTAGAGCGCAGCAGTAGCGCTCACAACTGTCAGGCAGTGAGGGGTCCCTCTAGCGGACAGAGAGAGAAGTGCACCGAGCGCGTCTCAAGTGCTGCTTTTGCAGTAGGGTCAGTTAGCAGCTACCTGCACAAACAGCACTTTGGACACCCACAGGCTTCAGGTGTACTTGAAGTGGCGTAACACAGACAAGTAGCACTGGAGAAGTGTAGAAATAGTAGCAGTCATATAAAAGACTATATAATGTGCACGGGCCAGCGTTCCGCGTGTGAAAGAAGTGCTCCCACTGCAGTAGGTTTGGATTCACCACTACCTGCACTGTAAGCACTTTAGCACAAGCAGGACCATGCGATTGTTTCTGAGCAACACCTGAGCCGTTCATCTTCTGCTGCGGTCAACAGCCACGGAACCAGAAACATTTCTTCCGTCTGAAAGTGCCACTTAAATAAAGGTTGACCGACGGCACGGATTGCCTTTTGCCCGACTTAATAGCGAACTCATCTCACAGAGAGCAGGACCAGGTGGACCAGATGTCCCCAGGCGAGGCAACGCAATCTCACCAGGGCCGTGGAGAAAAGCAGGATGAAGGACAGCCTGGAGGCAGAGGTGACGGTGATGTCCTTGCTGACATGGGCCTCCATCATCTGCACGCAGGTGGCCATGATGTAGTTGACAAGTGACTCGGGCATCATGGGCCGCAGCAGCTGGCATGGCAAGATGTAGCATCTGCAGGGGGTTGCAGGGAAAATTAAACCAAGTACAGGAACCCCATACAGCTTTCTGGGGGCTAAGCACCTCCACCCATCCCCTGGCAACCTGCACTACCCCACAAGCCCCCTCACACAACAAACTTCATTTCAGTAGGTGTGTTCAGTGGCAGTACAGGTGCAGATAAGAGACATGCTGCTGAAGCTGCAAGTTACTGTCCAGACCAGCTCAGTCTTGACTTCACCCCCACAATGCAGCTGACAGGTGGGCATTCTGCTATATGTTCTTTTCAGGGGTTGCGAGCAGGAACATCTATATATGTAATGCACACACGCACACACACGCACACGCGCGCACACACACATATATATTTTCAGAACCACTTGTCCCATACGGGGTCACAGGGAACCGGAGCCTACCCGGCAACACAGGGCGTAAGGCCGGAGGGGGAGGGGACAAACCCAGGACGGGACACCAGTCCGTCGCAAGGCACCCCAAGCGGGACTCAAACCCCAGACCCACTGGACAGTAGGACCCGGTCCAACCCACTGCGCCACTGCGCCACCGCACCCCCTATATGTAATGCATTTTACCTCAAAGTAGTTAATGAACATTGAAATCCTTCTGCACTGGGGAATGTTTTTGAGGAAACACAAATTTATGAACTGTGCATGTAATTTTATTGTTATTTGAACATCTGGGGTAAAGGAATTAGTTGGAATTGAGTTTTCGGCAGTCTTTCTCTCCGCCTGTCCCCAAGCCTCTGAAAGGCAGATTCCTACACCTTGCAAGAGGTCTGAAGAGTCACAAGTTCTGATGGTCTCACTGAGAATATTACCTCGAGGGCTGCTATACGAAGTGTTATATAATCAGTACTGGCATGATGAGGAACCTGTGGCCAATTCAGAGACAACTTCTCAGTATGAAGCTGCGCCACAAGAGGAACTGGGAGCAAAACACCCCAGGGAGGGTAGACTAGCAGACATAGCTACTGCAGTTACATGTGCCAACAGAGGCTCTGCTGATCCATACGTCAACATCCGCCGATTTGTCATGGCCACTGAGGGGGCAACAGAACCTCCGACTCCCTTACTAAAGTCATCCTCTGCTCCAGGACAGGGATGGAGAAGATGACAGACAGACAGACAGCCCCACAGGCACCAAAGAACAAAGCTGAAGGTCACGAGAGATGGCAAATATAAGGCCGAAGGACACGAAAGCGTAGGTGTCTAGATGAACCAACCTGCAAGGCCAGGCGCAATTCCATGGAAATCTCATGGCTACATAACCTCCAGGTCAGGGAACTCAAAATTTCTCTCCCGGAAAGTAGACTGCCTGCCATGCTGTGCAGTGTTATCTCTCGGAACTTGGACACTTCGAAGGAGCAGATGAGGACAAGAATGAGCTACTAAACAAATTCAAAAGCATGGACCTCAGTATAGAAAAGAGCCACATGAACAGACCTACCAAGAGCATTTGCTTACATGTCCCTGTGTGCACAGCCCCTGGAAACAAGATGACCTTTGAATCTTGCATGTGCAAGCACAGCTGGCCCACAAGACTTGTGGTCAACACGCTGCTGACTTGTGCAGAGGATGAGGAGCTTGAAGAAGGGTGACCAGACCTGCAAAACCAAGGGAAGAACTTAACACACCAAGCAGGAAAATTAACATATGATTGTCTTGCAAAGAATTTACCACTATTTCACCACATCCTGCTGAATTCCATTACTGTGATTCCCACCCTGTTCTTAAGAGTGAACTGGCTGGTGTAAAACAATAACCTAGGTGACACTGCTGAGCAGCATTAAAGTATTCAAAGTTCACTGTTCTGCTCGATTTGGACTCAGGTTCAAAAAAAAAGTGTGGAACCAGGCATAACGAAGGGACAATAATGCAATTTAAGTAATTCAGTAAGTGAATGTGGCCTGGATCCCTAAACATTCCTACTAGATTTAAAGCCAATAATTGATTCATTCCAATTTCTCTTTGACATTATTTTGTGTCTTACAAAATGACCATTTTAGACATAATTGTTCAATTCACAGAGCAGTGACGTTTGACAAAATAAACATACTGTGTTGTGCTCTTCCACTGTACTATGTAAAACAACCATCCAACCATCTGTGGGAATAACCAGTCTGTATTCTTACAAAGAATATGCATTTGGATATTCCATTTTTTTTTGATGTTCCAACTTTTTCTCCCCACAATAAATAATTTATATATTGTTGCTTGGCTGTATTGTTTGGGTGTCGAGCAGCAACTGTGTTTTGTTTACAAAGCTTTCTGTTTGTTATTCCTTTCCAGTTAAAAAAAAATTAACAGGCTAGCACGTTTCAAAAAAAAAAAAAAAAAAAATCCCACACACACACACACACACACACACACACACACACACACACACACTGTCTGAACCTCTTGTCCCATTTGGGGTCATGGGGAGGCAGAGCCTAACCTGACAACACAGGGCATAAGGATGGAGGGGGAGGGGACACACCCAAGACAGGACTCTGGTCTGTCGCAAGGCACCCCAAACAGGACTCGAACCCCAGACCCACTGGAGAGCAGGACCCGGTCCAAACCACTGTGCCACTGCACCCCCCTACATGTAAATAAAGTGAATTTTTAATACAGATTACTGGATACTGTAGAGCATTATGTACAGTACTCCATTTCATAATTACTGTACTTAATTATATAATATTGTTACTCAGCATGAGAAATTTGTAAAAATTTATGTAAAAATGAAGATCTATTATACAATACAGCATTCATGCATGTCAACTGTATTTCCTTACGGTTTATATAATGATGGGGATGAACTGATTTTTTTTTTTTTTATAAAGTTTGGACTGGGATGAACTGATGGGGTTGTCAGACTGAAACCCTGCTGTAAATGTAGAGTATTAAAAACTCTACAAAATACATGTCTGAGGGTACTGTTATTAAGGCCTTTTCAAAGTGGCTAACATTGTGTTGTGCTACAGTAGTAGCTGAAGCCAAGATCAAAAAAGGCCATTAGTTATATTTTCTTTTTTTAAGATTATTGAAGAATATATGTTCCATAAATTTTCAAATTGGATTTTCTGACAATGTTTGAACCAGAAAGCTTTTTACTGCTGCAGGAACAGATGTACACCTCACTTAGGGGAGAGGGGTCAGAGGTCAGATACCATTTCAACCACAGATGGTCCAGCTTTCAATAAAACCCTGGGGAACCCTGTCACCTCATTAAATCACAAGAAGTACTTCTTCCCAAGAAGTATTGGAGTCATGAGTTCTCTGGCCCTTCACAATATGCATCTAGAGCATCCATCACTGCAGCCTGGAGCAATTTACATACACAGCCATAAAAACAGACATCATTCACAGTGTGCTGTGCGTGTTCCTGTGTGCAACTCACAGCTCTGCTCTGACCTCCTTCTCCCTGCATTTGGCAGCAGGTTGTGCACAACATCAAAGAAGAGGATGATGTAGCATTTGTCATTTTCACACACGCGCTCCAGCAGCTCGGGGTCCTCCGCAGCCACGTGATCCAGGACCACCTGCAGGGCCACTTGTTTTCAGTAAGCAAGCACCACCTGTAAACAACGGCATCACAACATCAACCTGGGCCACCACTGGCCAAGCGCACAGGAAACATCACAATAAAGCCACATTTCAAAGAAAAGATCCAAACTGAGGACATATTTTGGATGCCACTGCTACCAGCAACAGTATTTTGTCATAACATTAATATATCGTTATCCCAAAATAGTGATAATTGCGCAACTCTACAGACATGTAAAATATAAGCTTTCAGGTTCAAGCAAATACAAAATCGTCAATTTGGCATTTGCAAAAAGATGTGTATGAGGCTAAGGCTGTTTTAACAAGCAGTACAGTGTCTAATTAGCCAAATACGGACATAAGGGTTTTCAGTTTCAAGAAAATTTCTTACAATCTCTGAAAAGCTGCCTACCGGTAACAACAAATTGGCTCCAAAAGAACATGAAATCACATCTGAAGCATCAGTTCGATATTCATTTAGCACAGAGTCCAGGGGGATGCTGCAAACAGCCAAGTCTATAGAGCAAAGGCATGGAAAAGAAATAAAACTCACAAGTTCTCTTCACTCGCCTGCTGGGCACCATTTTTAAAGGAATAATTTGAGACTCATTCTCTTTGTAGAACTGCTGCAGGAACCTGACCCTTTTCTGATGGAGGAAAAAAAAAAAAAGAACATTAAAATCCCAGAACAAATAGGAAACATGAGAAAAACATCTGACCAAAATATTACATGAAAGAATGAATAAAGGTTCCAGAAAGAATTAGCACATAGAGTGACAGACCTTGAACACAAGAATTACTGTAATACTGCAGACCCAGGTAACATGAGGTGGACAGCTGACTTCTTGTTCCCAAAAACAACACCGAAAATAAATGTGGACACAAAGACACAAAAACTAAATGCTTTTGAATACACTTTAGCATCGACTGTTCAGATAAAGACAACGAAATCAGAGTCCAGGTAAAGTGTGAGTCACTACGGCACTGGTGAATTCTGATTCTCTTGTATGAGAACGGAACACAAACCGCCAGAATTCAGCCAAAACACGGCACACGTCAACGCAGCACATTAATTAGACACGAATGGAACGCACGCAAAAATAAGAGGCAGGGAAGCACAGTCTACGAAGAAATTTAATCCAATACAGACATTCAGTTTGTGGCTTCACGGTCAACACTGAAGGATCCACTTGGGAGGTTTGGTTCAACTCAGAAAGAACCTATAAATACAACAACAATTTTCTGCAAAAAAAGTGGCGCCAAAAAAAAAAAAAAAAAAAAAAAAATCCTTTATTTTTGGACTGTAAGCCAGGAGGAGACGCTAAAGACCATGACTGGATGCTTTCCCTTGACTTGTTCAGATGTGGCCCTTGGCTCAGCTTGTAAACAAACCTCCACCCACGTGACCTCCCCCCTCCCCCCCCACCCCAAGTGGAGGGCCACTGCTGTTTTGTCTGGGAGGGCGTACAGGCAATATACTACTTCAGTAAAATTCACAGGCGCCAAACGCAAACCACTAATGAAGTTGAGAGGCGCCGATGCGCTGCGATGCGCTGCGATGCGCTGCTGGTGGGCGCTCGAGCACAGCGCCGCTCCCCGGAAACGCACGTTCACGTCAACTGTTTACAGAAACGACGTGAAAACGGTCTCCCTGAGAGCGCGGGCTCGGACCTACAGTACGGATCAGTAACCGGAGAACAAACACGGCTCTCCGGACACGGATCAGCGGCAGTTAACAGCCCTTTTCCTCCCTCTCTGGGAACAGACGACATGTTTTTTATCTGCTTTATTTCTGTCCGCCTTTATTCTCTTGATTTGATTTCACTTTCGGTTCTGATTTAAAAAAAAAAAAAAAACGCCCAACAGTATTGGTGAAAATAAGAGTTGTACTGATCGTCAAAGCGCACGAAAAGGGAGGGACAGAGAGCGCGCCCCCCACCCCCCGCGAGGGGCAGTTAAACACAATACCCCCCCCCCCCCCCCCCCGGTGCGCTTCACAGCTCTTTGTTGGACACAGCGCGTCCCGCAGACGGACCCTCTCCGCACCGCTACCATTCAGTCACCGCACGCACTAGTCCCACCTGTCCTGTCCACACACCTCGGAGGGGACCCACTCCGGGGTCCCGACTCACCCCTCAGTCCGCCAGAAACAGAGAAGCAGCCCCGATATCCAGAGGCTGACAGCGGAGGACCAGCTCGCCTCGAGTCGCGCCGCGGTGCCCACTTTTCTCCACATCCCCTTCTTCGGCGGGCTAATAAATCACTCTCCTTCTTTTCGTTTGATCGCGAATCTCCTCAGCCAGACGCCTGCTCGGCCATATCCAACTCTGCTTTCGCGTTACGAGTATTACTCTCACATTTCTGTCAGAAATATGAGAGTAAAATCACGCAGAGCCGTTAGTGGAATCTGCGCTCTGCGCTGTTTTTGTAAACAAAGAAGCACATGGCTTTTCAACCCCGTCACCCCCCGCGAAGGTCCTATTATCCCTCCGCCCGTCAAATAGTCCCTCCGCTCTCTTTCCAGGACGAATACAGGGGTAAACCTCCGTGGGACAAACGAACCGACTTGCGCTTCTCGGGACCCCTTTATTTTGTTGCAGATTGTAGAGACGGCCGCGGGGCTCGATGGAGTAGGAAGCTCGGGCTCTCCGCACGCAGTTGTAGCCACGCTTCGCACACGGGCGCCACTCCGCAGCGGCAAGGAGCGCGAGCGACTCGGACGAGTGCGTCACCGTCGCCCCCTTGCGGTCATTCCCCGCGTCTAGGGCGTATCTGCGGCCTGGAAGATATTCAGTTCTTATCGACTTTATTCATTTCAAACTTACTCATTCCGCCTTTGTGCTGAATCTGACCGTTAGTAATCAAATTTTAGATACAGTACCACAGTAAAATGGTCGAATTGTTTTGGTTTTAACACCGACCGCGCTGGGGTATTAAATGCACAATAACTTTTTAATAACTCCTAAATTATGACGAGATAGTACTATTACTGATATCCACATAAACTGCCCATGGACAACTTTAGGTTGCATTTAGAACCATCATCACTGTAATAACACTCATACAACTTGTCCGATGCGAAAGGAAAGGCCGGGTAATAACTAAATTACCATGTAAATCCCCTAACGAAGTATAACGATTTAACTCGGTTTACTACCCATAATATCTATGGATCTGTTTTAAGTATCTCTTAGTTTGCGAAATACGTCTTGAAGCTTCAGCGCTTTAACTGCGTCACCTGTAGATACAACTGAAGATTAATTTGCTCTAGCGCAAACGATCTGAGATGTTTGTATTAACTAAAATTGTGCAAGACGAATTCGATGTAGGGTTTTACTACGTGATTTTGCGTCCACCACCCCGAGATTCCTGCAATAGCTTATCCAGACCACTAGGTGGCTCTTCAGCACGGTTTGCCAATAGAAACAACAGCACAAGCATTTAATATAAAAAATATTATAGAAGTCTTAATAATGCTTAATCGTGATCTGTCTCTTACACATGTTCTGGTGCCATCTTTTGAATAAAGCAAGAAAAGGCTGAATATGCATTTTACATTTAAGGTACACAAATTCGATTGTGTTCTTCGACCACCATGTCTCTGTACGCAAGTAAGAATGTATATTCCTTAAGTTAACTGCAGCACGTGGGGTGGTGTTGAAAGGGCCGTATACTAAGGTGCCCCAGGCCGGAATTCAGGAAGAAGCAGTTAAAAACTTGAAACTGTTCCCACGCACACAGGCGGTTCGCCCCTCCCCCTCGGACCATGTGCTCTCGGCCGTCTTTTGTCTCTGCAGTCCAGCCGAGTCCGACACGAGGACAAATGAGTAGCTCAGTCTGATAAAGAACAGAATAAACTAAAAACAGGCAACGGTAGAATAGCCAAATGTTCTTGGAAGTGAAATTTCTAAGAAAGAAATCGGATTGCGTCTTTACCAAAACACTAATGCCTAGTAATGCCAGAAAATTACATTTAATTTGTGCACTATATTTCTCGTTCGGGGTTGCAGATGTCAGTACTCAAGAGATTCCTGGTGAACCAAGGTAGTGGTTTTACCTCGAAAAAAATCATGTAACTTAGACATCAGGACAAGTTTTCTCTCTGTAATAAATCCTACAAAACGTGTAGTATAAAAGAAGCAACAGTCTCATGTGTTCTTCTAACTACTGTATGTTTATCTACTCAGTGAAATGAAACTCCTATACTAGTAGTATATTGACTGCATCACAAAAGTGAAAATAATAATTACGTGAGGACAGGGGAGAAAATGAGTTTCTAGCCCCGATCTTAGTAACATGATGATGATGAATAATACAAGTGAGTTTCAGAACCGGCCTTACTTAACCGTACGCTAACCAGCCGAAGCGGAGAATACTTACCCGTCTCAGCAACATAGTCCACACATCTAATTTTCTTTAGGATACTTTAAAATATGGCTCCACCAGCTAAAAGTTAATTATTCGAGCATTTACTCCCCACTGTTGCAAGTGGCTCAAGTGTCACGCGCACACAGCAAAACTCCTCTGCGAAAACTGGCGCGAGTCGTATTTCATACTGGACCAATAGAAATCGGAATTGGTGCTCCAAGAGGAGGGGCTTGATGGTGGCGGGAAAACTTGGGTAATGGGAGTGGCACGTGGTTCTCGATAGCCAGTGGCTGGGGGCAGATCCGCTGCGTCGGAAAGAAATTAACAACCGTCATGTGCTGCTCTTCTCAAATCTGTGTCGTTCAGGTATTTAGTTAGCTAAACATGTGCTTAAGTGACACGCAAAGAGGGGCTCCATTGGTATTTTTCAAATGTGTCCTAATATCTTTCTAATAATTGTATAATAAACAAGGAATAATAATTCAGCCATAACGTAAGACCAAAAGGTTCAGTGTATTTCCTGGAAAGAAATTTAATGGTAACATAAATAGATATGACATGCATTAACCAGATATAAATAAACACATAGATTCTATGGCCACAGTGAATAAGCAAACCATTTTAACAAGTCAAAGTTCCCTGCAATATTAAGGTATATGAGCATCATACAAAGTATAAATTCAGTACAGCTTTGACGCTATACTGATGTATATTCCATCATGTAGCTTTCACAAAGGACCATCTTGCGTATCTTAGAATTCTTACAGCTTGTTTATGCATGTACACATCTACTCATGTGATGCAGATTAATTGGCCTTCCAAAAAGCATAACACCAAGAACTTAGGCATTAACCTCCTTTGGTCAAAATCTTATCTTTTTTACTTAAAAGTTCATTTGGTATGACTGACATACACCATCTTGTATAATGTGTAATGTAGCAGTATGTGACAATCTTCCCAAGACAGATTCTCCACCTCCCAGCAGTCCATCTATCTGTGGGGAGCGCTGTCAAATCAAGCCAATTTTCTCATTTCACCTGTCTCATCAGTCAAGCACCTAGGGGTATAACTATCAACTCAAGTAACTGCTTCTCACAGCATTTTCAACCCTGCAGATATACACACATGCAACATCTACAACTGCTTGTCCCGAGTGGGGTCATGGCAAGCCGGAGCCTAACCCAGCGACAGAGGGCACACCCCAGGCAGAATACCAGTCCATTGCAAGGCACTCCAAGCAGGAATCGAACCCCAGACCCACCACCGAGCAGGCCCTGGCCAAACCTGCTGCACCACCACACCCCCTCCCCCCAAGTCACCCTGTAGAAAACTTTTTTATAATATTTTCCGGATCTCCCATATCTCACAGAACACTCTTCAGGTGTTCAGATTGAGGTCATAGTGGTATGTAGCTTGCTCTACTGTAGCTCCCTCCTCTATGGTGTTTACCCTCTGCAATCAATAAAATAAAAAAACAGTTTGAACTCAGTAATAATTCAAATGCACAGAATTATTAGTGAGTTCAAACTATTTAATAACATTAGCCAGGATAATAATGATTTTCAACAAATCACGTCGAAACACAGTAGAGGAAAAAAAAAAAAAAAAGAAAAGAAAAATTGTGGGACATAGTTGCGCAGCAACTATGCAGCGGCTGAGGAATCGAACATTAACCTTCCTGAACACCCGCCTTAAAAGCCTTTGTAGCGTTTTCATTGGTTGGTTGTCGACGAACGTGATCGGTGTTATGTTGAGAATGTCTATATCTTAGACTGACTGCATTTAGGTTTATGTTACGTGTTTATGTTCAGTGTTTTTATTCTTGGTTAATATCGCTATGAATATTCACCGTGCTCCTAGTTTTGAGGCTTAATTTTTTAAAATCAAATTTGGAGCTGAACAGCATTATAAGGTGCCAGTCAGAAGTAATCGATTTTACCGGAAGTAATTATACGTTGACAGTCTGTGTTTACTTAGGGGCGATGTGTGACACGGATAACTGTTCCAGTACAGAAAGGGAATATCGGACCTGCTGACTGCTGCGACTGCACTGTTGTACAATGCGCAATGGAAACTTTTGTTGTGTTTGTGTTGTTTTCTGGCTTTTTAATACTCAACACAGCACAAGGCAAGGCAGTTTGTGAAAGGTTTGCTGTTCGAAAGAGGAACGAGCTAGCCTAGTACTAGTAGTTCGTTCGTCCGCAATAAATAATAATAATAATAACAACAAAATAGGCAGAATGATTTCCCAGGTGTTTATCTTGTCATCAAAAGGCGATCACCTAATCTATAAAGACTGTATCCTTTTCGTCCCTGCCTGGACGAAGCTAGTCATGCATGGCCAAACGTAGCTCAGGCTCAGCTGTGTGCCCTGGCCTGGCTGGCTATTTCTCTCCTTAACCCGAGCTGTTAGTTCGTGGAGAGGCTAAAAGTGATGTTGTCAACGTGTTCTATCAGATGGTAACCGATTTACCTGCAGATCAGCCTCCTGTTCTCATGGTGAGTGCAGCAGTGGCTTATTTCAGCATTTTAAAGCAACACTCCATTCGTGTACGATCAAGGCAAGGGGTAACGTTCAGTGCGCAGGATGTCATGTGTTGTTCTGTCAGTGTATCAGTACCTCCGTGCAGACACTGCTCTTAAAAAAGTGGGACCTCAGCTGACTTTGTGTGTGTGTTCGTTCGTTCGTGTTTGTTATCTCTGTCATTTTCATTTCCTGGACCGACTGGTTTGTGGGTTTTGAAGACGCATGAGGGTCTACACTTCATTCACGTGCGACAGGGAGGACTGTACTGCGTCGCTACAACCACCGCCAATGTCTCCCCCTTCACCATCATAGAGTTCCTCAACAGGCAAGTGTTCCTTCCAGAATGTGACATGTAACACCGAATTGGTGCCCGAGGCTTTAATCCAAAGAGATGTGAATATCCTGCATTTTTGCACTTTTTAACCAGTTACATATACAGTTGGAAACACACACACACACAGGCCAAAGCCACTTGTCCCAAGCGGGGTCGCGGCGAGCCGGAGCCTAACCCAGCAACGCAGGGTGCAAGGCTGGAGGGGGAGGGGACACACCCAGGATGGGATGCCAGTCCATCACAAGGCAACCCAAGCAGGACTTGAACCCCAGATCCCACAGAGAGCAGGACCCGGCCAAGCCCACTGTGCCACCGCATCCCCCCAGATGGATATATTCAGTTGAAATAAAGAGAGAGTTATCACAAAACTTAGGAACCTTGTGTAATGGTGCTAGCTCTTAAACATTACAGCTACTAGAGATGTATAAATTGAAAGAGCTGTGCATCTGAATATGTAGTTTGAAAAATTAATGTTAGAAGCAAGTCATTTATTAACTTGTCCAAATCTGTTTGTGTGCTCAAAGAGCTGCTGGTGATTTATTGGTTTTTCTCATTTTGAGCAAGAGATGCAGTCTGAATTGTAAAAGGTTACACTTCTACATACAAATAAATGCATTAAACCATGCTTGGTTATTTTGTGTGAAAATTTAAACTAAGCACATTGTTAACGAAAGAATTAGTTTGTACTGGCTTTGTGTCCGCAGGCTGACAGCTCTCATTAAGGACTACTGTGGCAGCCTCTCCGAGAAGTCAGTCAGGATGAACTTTGCCCTTATATATGAGATGCTGGATGAAATGCTAGTGAGTCTACTGCAGTAATGTCTAAAGTCACCACAGTCTCCCTGCATATTTATTTGTTCATGTTATTGGCCTGGCCTCATGCATCCTAATCTTTCATTTTACTTCCTGAACCCTCACTTGTCCTCTCCCCTCCCAGGACTATGGCTATATCCAGACCACTTCCACAGACATTCTAAAGAACTTCATCCAGACGGAGGCAGTCAGCTCTAAACCCTTCAGCCTGTTTGACCTCAGAAGTGTGGGGCTGGTGCGACAGGATGCTTTCACTGTTCTCCCTTCTTCCACTGTTTTCTTTCTTTCTTGCTCTCTAACCCTCTGATTCTGTCATTCCAACCTTCTTTATTCTAGAGAGTCTCATGGCATTTGTTGACAACTCTGTCACACTCTTTCTCTTAACATTTTTCTCACCCTGTATCTTTGTTTCTGTCAATCTAGTTTGGTGCAGAAACCCAGCAGAGTAAAGTAGCCCCAAGTGCAGCTGCCAGCCGCCCTATAATGTCCAGCCGTGGAGATCAGGTTAGTGATACTGGCTATTAGATTAGTGCGATTGATGACCAGCAGTAGTGAATAAATCTATCAAACTTGGATTGTCAGTAGAGTTTGTGTAAGGATCAATGGAGAAATGTACAACAATTTGAAATTAGTTGTGAATGTTGGTCTTCCTGTGCCTGGCCAAGGGTAGAACATGCTGGTTAACCTGATTGTTCCACTGAAGCAGGGTGCTATTCTGAATCATCCTGCACTAGGAAATAGCTTTGACTGTCTCTGTCTCTCTCTTTCTAAATCTAGGAAGGCAAGAACGAGATATTTGTAGATGTGGTCGAGTGCCTGACGGTGGTCATCGGCTCTAATGTGAGTCTGTGCGTTGTTCTTTGTGGTGATGCTTCACTTGCTTTAGTGAGGAGATTATGCTCAATCAGTAACCTCATGCTTCTCTGCTTTTCATGTATTTTTGCTTTCTGTACTCCCATCTTCAAATTGCTTTTATTCTGGTTCAGGGAGTGTTGATGAAGGCAGATATTCAGGGGGAGATCAGGGTCAAGTGCTACTTGCCTAGCTGTTCAGGTAAGGAGAGTCTGAGGTCCATGCCATACAGGCAGCAAATTGCTTGATCATGAAGGATACAGCTTGAATGATGCTAGTTGCCATAGTTCCCTGAGGAAGAGTTAAAGCGTATTACTCCATGAAAATACACCACTGTATACATTGGTGGAAGTTTATGTCACCTCATTTGATTAATGTGTACAATAATTGTGAATGTAGCATTGAGCTTAGGCCTCAAAATTTTGCTTATTTTTAAAATCTCTCCACCCCAAACCCTTTCTGCAGAGATGAGAATTGGGCTGAACGAGGAGCTCAGCATAGGGAAATCCCAGCTACGAGGTCAGTGTGCTGCTGCCATTTCTCCACAAGATACCTGCTGTTTTAGTCTAGATATGCATTACACTTTTTCAGCAAAACTGTATGGATGCATAAGAGTTAGTAACACAAACTTGGTTCCAAGATGTCATAATCATCTCCTGCATTTCTGTATACTAAGATTGTGTAGTGAGATGGAAAACAAAATGTGTTAAAACTGTGAGCTGAAAAAGAAGACAAATATTTTTGGGGTCTCTAAGATATGTGGTACTGAAGGCTTGAATTATGCAAGGAATTTCGTTGCTGAATTGAGGTGTCTTCAACACTGCCACAACAGGGTATGAAAATAAAACGTTGGTCAGACAGCACCACCACCCTTTACATTCACATTACACTATTCTTTTAATTTTCTGTGCCTCTCCAGCTCACACACTCCTTCATTTTTTCAATTCCTATACTGTCAGTATGCACTTTATGGAGTAGCTAGCAAGTTACATTTCTTTGGGATCGTTCATTGGTATCATGCAACTGCTCTTTAGATGGTGAGACAAATTTGTGGGAATTGATAACTCTAAATTTCTTGTAATGCATTTGTGTGGTTGCCCTCTGATACACTGATGTCCTCTCCAAGGTGTACCTGCCTCATCTGGTTCTTCTAGGATACATCGAACCACTGTGAACCTGTGCTGGACATGCAGTTTTGATAATAGATGGATAGACAGAAGTCTTGCAGAGTATTTTTATTTATCATAATTTTATTTGAGATTTTTACAGAGGCTAAATTGTTAGTAAGTGGTGAGACATGTTTCATTCAGCTTTTATTGATTGCAATTTAATTATAATAGTGACTTTGGAGCTATCGATGAATTGAGTTACGAATAGACTTCTGGTCCCAGTTGTGTTTGTAAATTGAGTACCCAGTATATTCTCCAGCAGTGATTCTGTTTTTGAGACCGTGGATTTTTCACAACTACCAGTTCATTGTCAATCAACAACGTACATCTCTGAGATGTATGTCACTTTGGAGAAAAGCGTCTGCTCGATGAATAAATGTAAATGTAAATCTGCCTTTCTAACTCCCTTCATCTCTTTTCATCCTCTCTCTCTTATCTCCATCATTTGTTTCATTCAGGCTATGGGGCTGCAGTGCGTATAGATGAGTGCAGTTTTCACCAGGCTGTCCGTCTTGACGAGTTTGAGAGTTACAGGATCCTGAAAATCTGTCCCAGTCAGGGGGAGGTAAATATGCCAACTATTTGGGAGCATCACATATAACTAGCTCCTCATCCTCTGTTATTGCTATGTATACACATTTTCAGTACAAACACACTGCATAGAATTCATTTCAATTTTGAAGCACTGGAAACTTAAAGTAACTTTGGTTATGTCACTTCCACATTGTATACAATTATTTTAAGTATTTTTAATTTTGTTTGATAAGTCCTGTTAAAAAAAATCAAAACATAATTTTAAGATGTCTTTTATTCAAAACCCTTTCATTGCTCACAGACAGATTAGCTCTGGTGTATTGTTATGGAAGCAACAACAGCAAAGCCCCTCTTCTGTACCTGTGGTTCCACTTCTGTCTTATTAGCAAACAGTGATGCAGTACCAGCTGTGTGATGACCTCCCCTCTGCCCCACCCTTCCGTCTCTTTCCCACTGTTGAGAGGGACAGTGGTGACAGGTATAGTTGCCACATGTTCCTTTTCATTAATAGGATGAATATAATATATTTTCCTAGACTTTGTACTCTTGAATCTAATGGCACTCCTTAGATCTAGCATCACAATGCTGATTTGTGTTCAGGAAGTTAGAACAGAGATATGTATGTGCTGTTATAAGCATTTTAGTGTGTGCTTAGTATTTGGGTATCAGTTATTCACTTTTGAACAGTAACACATAGGGTCTGTTTTTTGTCTTTTTTTTGACTCTTTTTACAAAGGCTGTTAATTTACCTGAAAATGAGGTGTGATCTCCCACCAAAAAGGTGAGATGTGTGTAGCTATTTGCTTGACTGTCATACATAATCAGTGTGCTAAAGTGTGTCATCTAGCTATTTGATTTTCTGGGAAGGAGAAACTGAAAACAATGAATAATAGGGCTGCATTGAGCATCCACACATCTCCTTCTGCAGGATCCTATTTTTCCAGTAGAACTAGAACTCTGTGTGATCTTCATAGATAATAATCCATAAGCTTTGGCTGTTTTGGTTCGTGAATACAGGTGAAAGCACTTTGCATGGGCTTATGTTGTCAGTTTTTTCTTAGGATTTTGTATCCATATCAATGTCCATATATCCAGAGCCTGTGTCTGAGTATGTTTTGCTTTAATTGGAGGCTGATGCTGACTGCCACTTCTTGCTGTGTTGCAGTTATGCTGTAAATGTCTCAGTGACCATACCGGTACCAAAGGGCTCAGTAAGGTAGAAGAAGTTTCCCTATCACCCTTTACCTCTTTCTTACTCTTCCAATAACATCTTACTTCCCTGACTCATTCTGTCCTTCTCAGTGTTGTTTCTTACTGTCCCTTGTTCATTATTACCCCTGCCCATCTTCAATTCAGTGTCGTACCTTCAGACTTCACAACTAATCTTGTTCTGGCATGCATTTTAAAACCCACCACCAGCCTGTCTCAAGAGCTGAGTAGTCCGGACCAGAGTGCAGAGCTACAGCCCAGTTGCAAGGTGATTCAATGGGAGATCCCTCGCTTCCCTGGTGGTGCCCAACTCTCTGCCCTGTTCAAGGTAAGAAATCATGCATACTCCCCCCTGTAATCTGGACTTTGCAGAAGGCCTTGACTACAAAATATTTAGATTCAAGGATAAAGTAATGGTCATAGTAGGAGTGGCAGGTATTGTAGTGATTAGAACTGTCATCTTGGAAGCAGTTGGACCTGTGTCAGAATCCCCACACCTGCTTTATTTCCCCGAAGCAAAGAACATACCCTGAATAGCTCCATTAAAAATTACACAACTGTTAAAATGTGTAAATAATTGTAAGAAGCTTAGTATCCAGACCTAAGAGGTTGTCAGGTAAATGAATAAATGTAAATGTAATAACATATGTCATCTAGTCATCTTTCCCTGTGATCCCCAGGTGGAGGTCCCTGGTTTGAGTGCTGCCTCACTGCTAGAAGTAGGCCCAGTCTGTATGTCCTTTGAGCTGCCAAAACACACCTGTACAGGCCTACAGATTCGTTTCCTTCGCCTTTCTCCAGCTCAGCCTGGTCCATCACAGCGTTGGGTTCGCTACTTGACCCACTCAGACTCATATACCATACGCATCTGATAACGCATAGACGCTACTGTATAGTCCTGTGTCTGACACTTTAAAAGATTCTGTAATGCAGATATATATAGGGACAGCAGGTAGTGTATACATAGACATAGACCTGTAACCTGAGGTTTGCTGTTACAAGTCCCACATCCCTATATTGATATAGCACCTTTGAGCAAAGTAAAGTGAAAATACCCAGCTGCATAGATGGCTGAAACACTGCTGACATGTTGGATTAAAGTGTACTCTAAGCAGTAATCGCTGATGGTGATGAGGAAGAATATCTGAACCTTTTTACTCCCTGTTGATTGAGAGGGAAATTATCGAACTCCTGATGGAGTCTTTAGAGTTCAGTTTCCTGTCCTTTGAGGGAAGTTTACCTGATTTGAACTATGGACTCATTACCTTCCACTTGTCGATTCAGTTTTGTTCCTCTACTCAAGGGCCAGTTTTAACACCCTCTCAGCCAAATGAGTTTGTGCACTGACTCCAAAGACAATGCCTGATCCCCATGGACCCACTGAAGCTTTTCTCCACAACTGTTAACTTGGTTCTAATATATTATGTACTTTAATCAATGAGATGAAAATTATACATTGTTACCTGCTGTCCTAAATAAAATATGAATTTGTTAAAATAAAAAAAAAAAAAAAAAAAAAAGAAAGTACCAAACTGAATGCTGCTGTGTACAAATGGTAGTTTCTGTTCTGATGCCATACTGCCCTCACATCATGTTCTAGTACTACTCAGGGTATCTTCTGAAGCACACAGTGAATGCATTGTGTAAAACTGAGCTTGTGGGTTTGAGGCACCTCGGGTATTATTCAGGAGAATGGTTGAAATGCACTGCTGGCCCGTGATACACACTTCCACTGTGAGTCATCTGCCTTCTCAGTTTGTTTTATAGTAGCTGGTGTTTACACCATACCACAGTTTTTCTGCTACTGATACTTTGGCCACTGACAGGCATCTATTAAGGATATAGAAAACTAAAGATTTAGCACTATTTTGGTCAGAAAGAAGTCAGTGTAGTGTTTAAGGCTGCATTTCAATTCTCAGGACGGGAGAACTGAACTTGCATTTTACTACAACCGTGTGAAATTAAGAAAAACTCCCACATGAAATTACTTTTTTAATGCAGCTGATTTGCTCTTCCTCTGAATTAAAAATTCTATCAAAGTGTCTACAACATGGCTGAATAATTTAGTGATTTTACATAGAAAACGAGGTTCTGATAATGCTGGCGTGATGAAATCCTAATTTACAACCTCTACGTTAAACCTTCAGGCAACTTCCTTCCACTCAGCTGCTCCAGAGCACAGCTTTACAGAACTCCACCTTTCAGAACCATAAGTTTTACTTGTCATCCTGAAGGGCAGGAAACTGCTGAGAGCATGAGAACCAACAGACATTTGTTGATTACATCTGCCACTCCATGCCCTTGGATTACAAGTTTTCCTTAGTCTCTCTCTCTCTCTCTCTCTCTCTCTCTCTCTCTCTCTCTCTCTCTCTCTCTCTCTCTCTCTCTCTCACACACACACACACACACACACACACACACACACACACACACTTGTTGAAACCTCTTGTCCCAAGTGGGGTCGTAGCAAGCCGGAGCCTAACCCGGCAATACAGGGCGCAAAGCTGAAGGGGGCGGGGACACACCCAGGATGGGACGCCAGTCCATCGCAAGGCACCCCAAGCAGGACTTGAACCCCAGACCCACCGGAGAGCATCATCATCATTTTCAAACCTAGACACCAGCCTCACAAAATCATTGACTTTTAGCGATACTGTATAAAATACCGTATCTACAGAATCCGACAAACACGGGAAAAAAAATCACATAATGTCTGAAAAACTACATACACAGCCATCAGAATCAAACTATCAGCTCAGAATTCCATACACGTCTTATGTCGAATTCTCACTAAGCACCCATTAAACACTGTCAGGAAATTAAAAACATCTTGTCAAAATTGTAAATGCATGAGGGAACACAATAAACAGAAAAAAACCATTTGGTAAGAAAACCTCATCGTGATAAATGTTCAGATAGTTTATTTTTCATCCAAATACAGTAAAAAACAGCATGCTTTCTATAAATGAACAAAAACACAGTAAACTGCTAAGCGTAACTAAAGCAAACAAATCAGGAACTGTTCTGTCTTGTGGATTTGGCCGCAGGTTTTCGTCTATCTCACAGTTGATATTTGGCAAAGCAGCAGGAGAAAAAAAATCTCCTAACATTGCACATCCATGCTTTATAAGCATCTGTGCTAATAAGCCTCTTCCATTGCCTGGAGTAGACTGAATCACAAAGTAAACTGAAGCAAGTAGGATGTGTGTTCAGTTCTGCAGAACGGCTTTATTCTTATGGGAGTTTATTACTGAGATTACATCTCTTTGTGTGAACATTTGGTCGCAGTGCGTAAGAAACTTGGGAAAACTAATATAGCTGGCAGGGCAGGGGTAGAATAATATTTGGACAACCTTTTGTCAACTGCATACATCATAACAGTTGAACCACCCAGTGTCATTTTTCTTTATATTTTCTATGCTAGACAGCAACAGTTCACAATGGTGGATTTTGTGTTTCTTAGAGGCTACGGAGTATAGCTGGAGATGCACATTATCTTAAACATTGTCATCTTTGATAAAAAGTACGGTACAGCCGATCTGGTAGGGATTATTATTTTTGAAATTTTGCATGGATAAATTCAGCCTTTAAACTATTTTTCCAGTGTTAATCACCTTCTGTCTACATTGATCAAATGGTGTACACTTACATTTACATTTATTCCTTTAGTAGACACTTTTCTCCAAAGTGAGGTACATCTCAGAGAACAATACAAAGAGTGCATTACATCAACAGAAGGAGAGATTTGGATTTCCTTATAGGAATAGTGGATGAGTGACCCATTGTAAGTAGTGTATCTAGCAGTGTAAGTCACCTTGGTGAGTAAGGTGTGTGGGCTGGTAACACTACATAGAGTTCATTGGAAGTCGCTTTGGAGAAAAAGCATCTGCCAAATAAATCAATGTAAATGTAAATGCATAAATAATGAAGTTCCTTCAAGTGAGTAAAATCAATAATGTAGGCGTCATTTTTTCTGTTATAGACAGAATGTGCTTGCATCTCTTACAAGTTGTGGAATCACAGATTTTATTTATGGAAGGGATGTTAACGAATTTTAGGAGACAACTGCAGAAAGGGAGCACAAGGACTCAATTTAAATGAGTCACTTGGAGGAGTATAATACTAATCTATTATATAAGTAATTACATTCTCCGCCTCCTAAAATAGGATTTTAATTGGTTTTCTCGGAAGTTGGGCGGGGAAACCTTTGAACGCCTGTTGACGCATTTGAGGCGTCAAATTTGCTCCCCACGAGAAATTGTATTGTGGGGAGCCGTGATTGGCCACAGTTGCACGTGCAGGTGGTATCGGTTGGATAGGAGACCTGTCAGTCACTTGCAAGGGGGCGGGTCCTGAAGCTGTCACATTCTGTCAGGCGGGTGGCTCAGAGGTCCGGCCGCAGAAAACAAGGGAGCGCGGGGGAAGTACTTGCAGCGAGGGTGACGGTACTGCGTGGAATAACGAAATTTACTTAGTCTATAGTGGCACTTTGATTAGCAGACGTACGAGCCTACGGTGATGGGGGATAAGGGTGGAACCAGGTAAATACTCCCGTTCATGATCATCATGTTCTTTCTAAATATCATAACAGAGGTAGACGCGTAGTTACAACGAGATTCTAGCTAATTAATCATGATTGTCTTGTTTGGTCGTAGCTGTGGCTTTGGGATCAGTCGATCTGACCCAACATTGACCTCAGATTCACCAGAAAATGGGGAACTGATCCAGAGACAGTGGTTGTCGCGCTGTTTCAATAAACGTGGGTGTTTCTGTGAGGATCTGGTGCTGTGTGAGTGACGGCAGCGATTGGGCTTTAAACGTGTCGTTTCTGGAGATCTGGCTGTGTGTGTGTGTCCCTTTACTAGCAGCACGTTGCAGGCTGTGTTTGATGCTGAAAGTTCTAGATGAACATACAGTTTTATGGCCACTTGCTGGCCGACGTGTGGGCCGCCCTTCCTTTGTCTCTCGTCTCGCTCGGTGCCTTTAGCTGTTGGAGAAGATGCCGACAGCCGAGTGCGATCGGACCCACTGTGTTCAACGCTGCTTTCACCTGGTGAAACGACACATTTTCGACGTATTTCTACTAGGCTGGTTTGAGGTGCGTTGTACCAAATTATCCACGTGAAATGACACTTGAAAAAAATCCTGCGAGTTTGCGCTTTCCCACATCTTCCAGGAAGCACGCACTCGAGTCGCTGGCTCACCATCCACTTGCATTTAAACAAGAGTGTAACACGTTTACGAGCTCCGATCCCTGGAATATGAATCATGCGTGCAGACACCGCTCTCATTTGATTTATGTACGTCTCGCCAAGTTAATCAGATAGAGCGGAAAAGTCTTAAAATAGGAAAATTTCAGTGAGAGAAATGTATGCAGTCTGAGTGGCAAATAAAGCTGGTTGTTGTGGCGTCCGCGCGCTGATCATGTGTCCCACGAGCTCCTCCACGCCGTAAACATGGACATGTGAAGTCGTACAGCTGAGCTCCGCTGTGATCTCGACCTAATGTTTTGTGCTTGTCCTTCCTGATAGGGCACAACAGGCTCCGCAAAATGTGTGGTTACCTTGGCGTGGCCACTGGAAGCCCTGTTCCTGGAAGGCCATGGATATTATGGGGTTTTTTTCCCTTCCCCTCCCCCTCCCCTTCCCCTTCCCGACTTAACATCATCAGTTTGTGCCCAGTAACAGAGGAAGCGGGGTAGTGCCCTGGGTCAACCCTGTTCTTGATCGATTGAGCCAATGCAAGGTCAGAGGTGGCTCCTTCCCCCACACCCTGTGGATGCCAGCTGAAAGACAGCTGAGTAGTTGTGCTGACCTCAAGGCCTTATAACTCTCCCGTCATTAAATCTGCGGCGTACTGTCAGCGGCATTGCTTTTCTCTCTGGGTTTGGGATCGAACACTAATAGGAGGAATTGCCTCTCGACATGTTGGAAAGAAAGAAGCGGCATCCCTGCGAGTGATCCTGCTCAGTGTTCTACCAGAGGTTGATCTTTGGTCTGCCGTCTGGATATACGGTATTTGCATTTGCATGGTGGTCATTAACTGCCCAGTCTGACCATGCGGGCAACATTGGGGCTGTGGTTTAATGGATGTGTGCTTCATTAAATCAAAAAAAAGGTTGCTTATTCTCAAGCGTGTACAGTCATCCTTGTCTGCTGATATTGCAGAAAACTCCTTTATCTTCCTACTTTTGGGTTAACACTAATGATCAGCTTTTGGATAATCAGCACTACGGTATTTTTCAGATGGTAGACTGGCTGTTATGTCCTGTATTTGTTTGACACATTCACTCCAGAGTAATGTACATTGTTTTTATATGTCCTTATCGTTCTGTTGCAGGGTTGCAACACATTTTTTATTTTTGCCAGTTCATGTGAGAACTTTTCCACTACAGGTTAAAAGGGAAGATCACCAGTCACCGAAATAAAGCCAAGTATGAGACTATGTACAAAATCTTTTTTGCAGCTTAAAACAAAAATTGCAAGGGAGCACAGATGGATATGCCTTAAAATCAATCAAATAAATAAAAAATCTGACTGAAATATCACAGTCAATTCAGTCAGTTACCCTATTTATGTAGAACTGAAATACATTTCCACTTTCTCAATCATTTAATGGCATTAACTACTTTTTTAGTCAGGGCCACACTGGTCTTGAACCTATTCTGGATACATGTGACACCAGGCTAGTCAGGGTACACCTTGGATGGGGCGAGAGTATATTGCAGGGTTGCCGCTCACGCCAATGTTCACTCACCGTCACACGCAAAGGGACATTTGGAGTCACCAGTTCACCTGACACACATGTCTTTGGGAGGAAACCCACGCGAACATGGGGAGAACATGAAAACTCTACACAGACTGAGGTGGAGTCAAAACTATATCCAGCCAGGGACAGGACAGCCCAGCTGTGCTACCTGCTGCACCACTGTGCCGTCCTTTTGCAATTGTTTGATCTTAAATGGCATCATCATGTCTATCGAGTGAACTGTGGCTTGAAAAAATCTGTCAGATGAATAATACAAATGACTTCAGTCTGTAACAGTGTGTTAAGTGGTCCTGGTTAAGATTTTGTGTAGTACCTTGCTCAAGGGTACCACAGCAGAAACTGAGATTTGAATCCGTGTCCTTTGATTGTAGGCCAGTGGCTTGAGCCACTACGCTACCCGCTGCCCCATATACGCAGATTAAGCCACTCTGATGTTGCTTGTAGTTAGGCAGTAATTCCTTCTGATGTGGAAATGTTCACTTTCCGTTTGAACCTTATAATTGGCTTTGCAGGGAGAAGGGCTTTTCAAAAGCGCATTAAAAGTAGGGATTTACAGCCTATGTCTTTGTGAGATCTCATGAAAGCTAATTGTTGACCTAAAATTAAAAAATCAGTTTCCTCACTCAATGTTGACATATTTGGATTTAATTTACGAACACCACTAAAACCAGAAGTCTGTTAGTAACTTGCTTAGTTAGCAAATATAAAGTGACTTCTGTGACTGACAATCAATAAACATTCAGTCATACTAACATACCTCCATTTATTCACAAGTTCTTTTAAATAGCTCTGATAAAGCTGTAACAAGTAAAACGTACTCTTTAAGACATTTTTAAAATTAAAATTAAAATGACTGAATTACAGTGTAATCTCCGCCACCTCCTATTCAATCGTGATTGTCAAGATTCTGACCGCTTTCAACTTTTATACGCTGTCTCAGATACCTGTAATAAAATAGAAAATCTTTGTAATACTTTTTAGCATTATTAATTTTAAGCTGCATTAAAACTAACTGACTGAAAATTAAAATATCCTTTCTAGCTGTGAACACAGTGTGGAACATGTTTGAATTCAGTCTCAGGCCTGTTCTCTTTGAGTATGTTTCACTGCCAATGAACAGCTGGAGTCAGAAACACAGGTTGCTTTTTCTCATCAAGAGACAAGAATTTGAAAAAAGAAAAAAAAAAAAAAAAACATATGACAAAAAATATCTAAGATTTTTAACTTGACCATCTGTAATATGAACAGCTGGTGTATAATGACATCAGTATATGATGTGATACTACTGCTTAGTATGGGAACTGTGCTGTCAATTGTCTGAGCTTCATTTGTGGGATTATTGATTATCGGTAGAAGTGACAAATGAGTAGAGTCATATGATTCAAATATAACGTCATCAAAGCTCTATGATCTTCTTGCTGAGGGATGACTGTGCAGGTGAGCAAAGTACTTTGGAGAAAAAAAATTGTCAGTGTTGTGCATTACAGTTTAGAAGTGACTACTTGTTACTGAAAATTAGTAGTTTTGCATTGTAAGGACTTTGCATGTATTGCATGTAGAATTCCTTTGTCTTTGTAGAAGACTCTCTTTCAGCCTTTTTGGATGGAGATTTTAAATTAAATGGCACAAGATGTTGAAATATTTCCAAAAGTATTAAGTTATTAGAGAAGCAAGATACTGATTACAAACACACCCAAGTTTGCATATGTATATACACTTAACATGTCTGTGTTTTATTCTGAAAAGTACAAGGCTTGAAATTCATCCATCTTTAGTTTTGTTCTACTCAAACTGCGAGATAGCAGCTTTTTCTCATACTTTCAGTAACAGAGCCACATCTTAGCAATTTCAAAAGCGAGCTTTTCAGAACATCACAAGCCCAGGAGTTTTACTGCTATACTGCTTAATACACTACTTTACCAGACTTAGTTGCCTCAGCTGGTTTTATGCATGTATTGATGGAATATTCCTTACACTATTCCATTGCCTGTAGCCAGCTGGAACAGGATAAATATCAGTTGTGATCATGTTTTATTTTCTTACTGCCTTTTCCAGTTGCCATAGAAACTGAATGCTCCAGCTGGAAGCTATAGCAACTAAATGGAACCTTGTTCATTTTGTCTAAATTATGTGTGAACCATAAGAGCTAGAAGCTGTGTCAAAATACAGTGAATGATAGTGTGTGTGTGCGTGGGGGGGGGGGGGGGGGGGGGGTGGATGTTGTAGCAAGATATATTGAGGAGGTCTCTTGGGTGACGAATTTTGTATTGGGACGCAGCATCACATCGTGCCCCTTCGGCACCATTACATGAGGTCCTCCCTTGTTGGTTAGATTATTTTGTTAAACCACTGAGTTGATACAGGGTAAAATTAGCAATGGAGCAGGGATTTAGGGATTTAAGTGGATCCTTTGAGTGCTGTTATGACTGGATAACAACAACTGGAGCCTAAAGAGTCTCTTTTGGTTTGCACAATTTCTCCAAAGTGATACAATCAGAAGTTGTAAACAGCATTCAAACTTTCTCTCCTGGGACACAACTGTGTCACTTGGGTGCAGTATGCAGCGATCTGGGGGTAATCCACAGTAAAATTACAAAAACGGAATAAGCTTTTGGTGCTCACATGTAGGCACTGAATTTTAGTGCACTTTTCTTCAGTTTTTCTCCTTCTCTTTTAGAGTTTTCAAGAAGTCAAGCCCCAACTGTAAGGTGAGTTAAGTGAGTTAAGGTGAGTTTTTTTTTTTTGTTTTCTAGTTGCATCATGTTGTGATGTTGTGGGGTTTTGTTACTTTGTCATCCTCCCTTTTCAGCTAACGGTGTATCTGGGAAAGAGAGATTTTGTGGACCACCTTGACCATGTGGACCCAGTGGGTGAGTGGCTGATCTCTTCAAATCGAAGTGCTCAGTTATGAACTGTGAAAATGCATAAACCAACCAGTGGATAAATAGTGCCTTTAAAAATTATTAACCCTCCCCCTTGGATTTTTGCATAGTTCATTGTGTGACAGCATCCAACCACAAGGTATTTAACTTAAAATTTTTGCTACTTATCACCACAAGGTGATGTATGATGCGTGATATTTCATAATGTATGAAAAAACCACACATTTTACTAAATTAATTAAAAATAAATTATACTCCATGCTTTCATATACAAAAGAAATGCAAATATAATCATTCAGGAGTATCATTTTACTTGCAAATACAGGGCCTGACCAACATACTGTTGGTTTCTCATGTTGCTGCAGTAAGCAGTAAAGGGGCTGAGGAACTTGTGGCATCTCATAAGTGATGTATGAAAAGCGTAAGAAAAAAAATCCAAAGATTTGTTTCCTTTTCTTTGAGTGATATGAAAATAGTAGAATGTGGTATGTCTGAAGAAGGTGTATGTCTGGACAGGGGCTCTTTTGTTTTTTGTTTTGTTACAATCTAGTCTTAATTTACCCCCCACCCCACACTAGATGGAGTGATCCTGGTTGATCCAGAATACCTGAAAGACAGAAAAGGTAATGCAGCACCTGGCTTTGTTTACATTTACATTACATTTCCATTTACACTTTGCTACAGCTACTTTCTTACCTCTCCTGGGTGCTTGTCTTAAATATATACAATGCAGGCCGTTTAGGGGAAAAAAGCGTTATTAGTTTTGTAAAGGTGGTACATTTTTGCAGGAAAAGAATTTTTATTTCTATGGGTTGGATGATTTGGTAGGAATTTGTTAAGAGTTAAGGTGTCAGAGCATTGTAAAATGTTTTTGAAATAATAATGAGTAATCCAGAGGTGTGTCTGTGTATGCTTGCGTAGCGTACCTTCCACCTATCTGGTCACTGACTCACTGGTTGTGCCGATTGCTCTTAGACATACTAACCCAGCTGTCATCCGCCCAGTGTTTGTGACACTGACGTGCGCATTCCGGTACGGGCGCGAAGACCTGGATGTCTTGGGGCTGTCCTTCAGGAAAGACCTATACATCTCAACCTTCCAGGCCTACCCGCCCCTACCCGAAGAGCGCAAGCCCTACAGCCGCCTTCAGGAGAGGCTACTGAAGAAACTGGGCCAGCACGCACACCCTTTCTACTTCACTGTGAGTCTCTACTGATATAGCGCTCGCAAATTACACCTATTTACTTACCGAATCTCATTATACATACCTCCCACCTCCCCCTGAGTCTCTGCTCAAAGGACATGCCATTCAAAGACCGTTCCTCTTTTATATGCGTATTGGTGGCGTTTCTCTTTTGTGCATAACGCACTATTTGTTTTTGTCCCAGATTCCTCAGAACCTGCCATGCTCAGTCACACTGCAGCCAGGTCCAGAAGACACAGGGAAGGTGCGGCCCGGCACGTTCACGCCACAATGATCGTCACACTGCCTGTCACAGCGATCAACTTGCAGCCACCCTTACTCTGCCTTTCACTCTCCTACACATGCCCACATATACACACAGCTTTTTATTGCATTTTTCTCTCCAGGCATGTGGGGTAGATTTTGAGATCAGGGCTTTCTGTGCCAAATCGGTGGAGGAGAAGATTCACAAACGGTAGTGCTTGTTTTTCCTGCTTTGTGTCTTTCACTTCTTGAAGTGAGCATGTACATTTTGGCTCACATCTGTATGTAATATGTGTAGCATATATGCATGGTCTCCATCTGTGACAATCTGTAAACATATCCCTGTTGGTGCACTGTATGTGTGTTTCGGGGGCGTGCAGGAATTCAGTGCGGCTGATCATCAGGAAGGTGCAATATGCCCCAGAGACACCCGGCCCCCAGCCCATGGTGGAGACCACCCGCAGCTTCCTCATGTCTGACCGCTCTTTACACCTGGAGGCCTCCCTAGATAGGGAGGTAAATTGCACACACATACACTCAAACATACAATCTCAAAAACATGGTAATGTGCCAGGATGCACACATATCTGTAAACGTGTCAAGACAGAGTTGTAACCTGTTTCTCTTCCTTCCTCTAGTTGTATTACCATGGAGAACCCATCAGTGTAAATGTCCACATCACCAATAACTCCACCAAAACTGTCAAGAAAATCAAAATATCTGGTAGGATACAGACTAAGACGGGGCTCCTTCCACATCTTCGCCCTCCCTCCTTCCTCTCCTTTGTCTCTTCTCAACCTCAGTCATCTAGAAGAATTTTTTTTTTTTTTTCCTAGATTATTTTACCCTCAGCTCTCTCTCCCTATGTGCATGGGCATCAAAGTTTGTCTCTGTGTGAATTCAAATAATCCTGTATCTCCCCACCTCTCCCCAGTGCGGCAGTATGCTGATATCTGCCTTTTCAGCACTGCACAATACAAATGTCCAGTGGCTCAAGTCGAGGCAGAGTGAGTACTACTCTCTACGCAAGTCCCCTGCTGTCTGTTCCTCCATACCTCTGTTCTTCCCCTTGCCCTCCTGCTTTCCTCTTCATCTCCTAAACCCCCGTCCTTCCTGCTCACCTTCCTTTCCACTGTTCCATCATTTTCCCATCTATCTACTTAATTCCCTTTGCTCTTAATTCTAGTAGTCCTCCTCTGCTGCCCTCCCGATGTCTCCTCACGCCCCCATCTTGGGTTCCTTTCATTATTCTTCTAAATAATTTACATAATAACAAAGTATGGCAGTACATTTTCTTCTTAAAACAGCTTTGCCCTAATCTGCCATCATAGAGCTGCAGCCGTTCAACCCGGTTGCAGGTTTGAATCCCACTCTGACTGTAGTACCCCTTGAGCAAGGTACATATTCTAAATTAGTCACCTTGGTGAACAAGGTGTGTGGGCTGATAACGCTACATAGAGTTCATTTGAAGTCCCTTTGGAGAAAAGCATCAGCTAAATGAATACATGTAAACCTCTATTCTGCCACTGGTTGATCTGGCAGGAGACCAGTTTTCTTCCTTGGAAAACGGCCAAAGAACCTACTATGCTTCTTGAAATTTATATCATTATGTTGTTGAAATATTATGAAAGAAGTGATCTGTTACTCAGCATAAGTCTGATGTTTACAAAAGAGCTTTGAGGTGTACATTTTCTCTGCACTCCCACCTGCCCTGTCCATAGTGACCAGGTGTCCCCCAGCTCTACCTTCTGCAAAGTGTACACTCTTATCCCTACGCTGAGCAACAACCAGGAAAAGAGGGGTCTTGCACTGGATGGCAAGCTAAAGCATGAGGACACCAACCTTGCTTCTAGCACAATGTGAGAAGTACATCTTATTAGGCTACACATTGTACCCTTTACATCACTGGTATTATACACAAGCATGTGTATACTGTGACTATAAATGTGTTTGTACATCCCATTTTGGGCAGGTCACTAACAAAACATGCAGGTATCATTCCTGCAAATGGCTCTCTATACTGCACAGTGCAGCTAAGGTACCTGAACACACTACATAACAGGACTTGCAGATGCTATATGTGTAGTCTTACACAACGTTTGTTTATATACTGAATGAGTCTGTAGAATATATATATGGACAGCATGGTGGCTCAGCGAGTAGTGCTGCTGTCTCACAGCCCCTGGGTGGGGCAAGAGGACATGGGTTTGATCCCCACCCAGTCTGTGTGGAGTTTGCATGTTCCCCCTGTGTCTGTGTGGGTTTCCTCTAGGTGTGCTGGTTTCCTCCCACAGTCCAAAGACATGCTGTTCAAGTCCCCCCCATAGTGTGTGAGTGACAGAGAGAGTGTGTTCCACTGATAACACTACATAGAGTTCATTGGAAGTCACTTTGGAGAAAAGTGTCTAATAAATAAATGTGATACAGTGTGATAAATATTTCTGATGTCTTTGTATTTTTAATCAAGTGAAATTATACATAATACCTTCTTTACAGACTTTTAGTTTTCTAGAAAATTTTGTATTCTTGCTAGAATGTCTTAGTGGTGATTTTTTTTTTTTTTAAATTATTTTTTTAAAAAACAGTTCTCTGTCTTCTGTGTTACAGAGTGAAGGATGTGGCCAACAAGGAGGTCCTGGGCATTATTGTGTCCTATCGGGTCAAGGTCAAAGTGGTGGTGTCACGTGGAGGGTAGGTTTCACGAGGGGTTAAAGTTCATACAACACAGTGCCACATTAACACAGTATCCACATACTTATGTTTCACTTGCACAATAATGCATATTTAATATATGCTAATGCCTCACCTTACCAACACAATGGGAATAGGAAGTCTGTTCATGAACTGATTATGAAAAAATCCAAAGTTATTTTTACTCCTTTCAATAAAAAAACCTACATATTGCAGGTTCCTTCAATTTATTTACTGGTTAGGTTCAGTAAATATCTTGGGTATAGATAAAATCAAAAGTCAAAGTTTTTATTTATTATATTTTTATAATATTTGAGCTACATTAAAATTAAAGAAGACAAATGAATTAAAAATACTTTATTTTCAAAAACTCCTGCTTAATGCTGACTGTAGACAGATTCATCCTATATTCATGGTCACAATTTCTTTTGTTACTGATCACTAAGCGCTTAACACCAGAACACCAGACTCAAGCTTTGAAATAAATGGAAATAAGATGAGTTAAAATGGTCCCACACTCTGTGTCTTGCTGCTAGCTAATGGCAAGACACAGAAATGCATGTTGGTTTCACTCTGTAACAGACAACATTTTTTGGACAATACATATGCTGAGAAAGGGCAAATAAATATACTAAATTAATACCTGACCTTGCCCTCATTCTTTAATATACACATTCAGTAGAAGCCAAAAACAAATTTTTTCATCCATCCAATTTATCCCCTTCCTGTTATAGCAGAGAAAGTGGTGTATTTGGAAAAAACTGATCACTAATTATGTTCCTGAGCTTTTATTTATCCAGAAGTTGTATTTATGTTCATTGCTAAGACATTGCAATCACTCAGTTCTGTCTTTCACATAGTGCCCTTCCCAGAAAGTTGCCTTCTCAGTGTTGTAAATAATACAAGCACAACGAGCAAAGAGAGACTTGAAGGAATTAACAAGAGTAATAATAATGGAGCAGCATGTTTGAAGACTAGTGAGGGAGAATAAGGTAAAGGTTAAATGGATGAGAGGAAACACCATACTGATAATACTGTTACAGGATTTAAAATAAAAAAAAAAAGAAAAAAAAAAAAACCTTTGGCTAGCTGAAGAAAACTGGCTGTCCACCTTCCAGAGCATTCTGATGGTGCGCTTAGCAAGCAGTTTCTAAAATGCTTGGGTGGTGGTCTGTCCTACATCCATTTCATCATCAGCACAGAAGGATTTTTTTTTTTTTTTAAATTCAGAAACTAGAAATTTCATTATCAATTTTGAATATCATGACAATTTTCTGCAGGAACTACAAAGCCATCTGTCTGAATTGATAAATGTGTCATAAGTACAGAAATGAAAATTAATTTAATTACTGTACAAGTCTTCCTAAAGGAGCATGTCACAAGAAAATATTATGGGACCTAACGACACAGTATGTAGTGTATCGAAAAAACTACCCACCGTAAACACAAAGCAAATCACTTAAGCATGTGTTCAGACAAGTCAACGTGGCATCAGTTTTTAGAGGAGATAGATATGATTTATTACATTAAAGGGATCACAAAGGTCTAGAAGTTTTAGCACTGTAGAACTAGCTGAATATTGAGTTGTGCTTTGTGCTTCTGTATCTATTTTAACAGGAGAAGTTTGAGACTTTGAAGTACAGCACATTACAGTCTGAATTCATATCTTCTTGAACAAGGGTCTGACTACAACCACTTTAAGAATGATAGGGTCAGTTTAATTGGGATACAAATTGGTACAGTAAGCACTCCCAGTGAGTCCTTAAGGAGTTTAGTCAGGATGAGCTCTATTCAGATGTTGAATCTTTCAAGATTATATCTCACACTTCCTTTTCATTAACTATCTTGAAATGTCTAAGACTTTGCCATCCCAACTAACAATCTATGTTCTAAGTAGCAGCTGCAGTGATTCCAAGCTTATAGGAAATGCTAAAAGCATTATGGGCTTTTATGACACCTTACTGGTGGTCATATGTGGACTCTTATTCTTCAGAGATGTTGCTGTAGAGCTGCCCTTTGTTCTCATGCACCCAAAGCCCTCTGAGTTGCCAAGCTCCCGTCCACAGTCAGGTACAGTAAGATCTCTTCTAAGACTCTTTTGCACATAAACACTTGCTCTGTGATCTCTGCTCCAGGCATAGTGTTGAATGATGTTCTTGTTTCCCTGTACCCCCAGCATTGCCAGACCATGATCCACCCATTGATACCAACCTCATAGAATTTGACACCAGGTGAGTTTCGGCTTGGATATGACCCCATGAGAGCACACCCTTCATTGGGTTAGGGTTAACAACAACAACAAGTGGGTACCTTAGTATCAAACTCTTGTTTCTAATAAAAGTGTGGTTCTGAGATATCGGCCTTAAAATTCCAAACATTGTTTTAACGTTTCATTATTTATAATTTTAAGCTTTTTGTATCCATTGTAACAGGCAGAGGATTCCTTTGTGAGAAGCTGTTTCAAGAAAACCCTTCAGTTTTTGCCAGAAACCTTTTTGTTAAAGGTTGCTAAAATTGCTACAAAGGAGGTCATGCAGGTCTTGCTGCCATTGGCAGTATCCCACACAGGACCTTAAGACACATGCACAGAAAGAACCAGTAGTGTGGCATTCGCCTGAAAACAACTTCCGTCCATAATGTCCTGACTTTGTCGCTATCATAACGTTCTCTGTGGGCGTTCCAAAATAATGCTGCAGTATATTAGTCTGAGTCTTTAAGGGGTAATGGCAAAACCACCCCCACTTGCTTTAACTTGGTTTTTCCTATCCTGTAGCAATTTCATTCAGGACGACGACTTTGTGTTTGAAGACTTTGCTCGTCTCCGGTTGAAGGGAATGAAGGATGACAAGGAGGACAACGATTACTTCTGCTGAGACCTATATCCCCGCTTCTTAAGCCCTGACTCTGTCTCACCCAGCTAACGAGGGGGTGGGAAGGAGACTTGTGACTGTGTGCCAAAGAGGCAGAGCAGGTATGGGCGCAGTCAGTGTTCCTGCTCTGCCCCACCACAACCTGCAATGGACTGCTGAAGAAAGTTCTTATGGAACCTTGTGTTTGGCAGGACTTACTGTAATATGGAGAGGACTGTAGAAAGTGACCCCCTCCAAATGAGGGACAAGGTGGATGAGAGAACACAGAGTCAGGAGAGGGTAGGGGGATTGATTTTTTTTTTGTGTGGGTTTTTTCCACTAAGATCATTAAATGGAATAACAATATCTTGGCCCATCCATGTCAAAGGTGTAACTTGATTGTATTTTGTCACAGTGGAAAGGGTACAATGGTGGGACTAGTAAAACAGCTCAGAAGATAATTCTGATACCTTCACCCATACTGCCTAAGCTCAGAGTTGTATGGCATCTACTGCCAATATGAAAGAACAACTCTGGGCTATTTTTTTCTTTTTATGTTAGGTTTTGATTACCAAACTATTTATCATTGTTGGTGTATAAGGAGGATGAGCAGGAGCAAGGTCTACTGTTGAGTATTTGCGGCATATCACCAAAAGAGGATGTGCCGAGAGGATGTACACCACATTTGCATAAATGTAGAGAAGCCTGTTATCCAGGCACTGCCAGACAAGCATCAGACTGACATCAAGGTAGATATTCAAAACTGCTTGCACCAAAAACTAAAAATTGATTTTGAAAGTCTTTTTCCTCTACAGTTGTAGTTTATAGCTGAACTAGGCTTGTAGCTCAGTTTGACAAGTGCACCAAACCAATTCTTGGGGGGAAAAAAATGGAGACGCTGTGGGAGGTTATGCTTTTATTAGTGTTGTGATGACTATGGCTGTCTGCTATTTATGTTGCAGTTATTTTTATGTAAAATATTTTTATATTCAAACAATGATAGAAATACACTTGTGGATGTACTTTCACATGTCTTTCTCTGTCATGCTAATCAGGCATATTGCCAGTTAATGCATGGCACAGGAATGTGTGCTGTTAAAGCAGTTCCCCACTCTGTAATGCAGTGATATGAAATATGGAAAAAATTAACCGATAAATAAATAGTATATTAGCCTACACCCATGCAACACTGGAAAATAATATATATGGGACAGCAGGCCCTCGGGCAACGCCTCACCAGTTCCTTTGTTATGGAAGGAAATCCAGGAGGCTGATAAAAGCTGCTACGGGGAGATGTTCACAGCAGCGGAGTGCACTGGGCTGTTCCACTTGTTTACGGTTGGTGGTGTCACAGATCCCATTATTCCCATCCAACAAGTAGAATTTGGAGGCAATGCCTTAAATATCTTAACAAAGAAGCTGATAATCAGCCTAATTCACTGCATTACACAAATGAAGATTTAATGATTAAGTTTAGGAAACCTTTTCATGCATTTTAAACAAAGCTGAATGAAATAATTCTTAATGGTAATCAAAAATCTGAATGAAAAGAATTCAAATGTGTGGATTAGCAGGGTCTGTTAACACAAACAGAAGCGAGATGCTGGCACTGTGAAATGATATTGCTACTGCAGCTATTTTCATAAACTCAGATTCATGTTGGCTGCTCTTATTTTGTCCAAAACACTATCATGCTCATTTGTGGTCCAGGTGAGGGCAAATCACCTTGCATGCCAGTGGATACTAGGGATTTACCTCGTCAGTGTGAGCTTTGTCCCAGAACCTATATACCCCTATATAAAAACAGCCAATGCTACATCTAGTCCTGTAAATTGTTAAATTGATAGAGTAATTAATTTCTGAATTGTCATTGAAGCTATTGGTATAGAGATACTCTGCAAGTAATTTAAGAACATTGGAAAAAAAAATAACCTTTTTTAGGAGAGAAAAAAAAAAAAAAAAAAAAAACTTGAACCAGTTGCATTGCTTTATTTTGTATTGCATTTTAACATATTTAAAAATAAACTTGCTTTTACATTAACATTGCAGTCCAATTACAAATGTGTGGTTATGAATGCAATTGGGACCTTGGTCGTTTTTTTTTGTTTACACCACATGATGCTTTAAGACAAGGGCTACTTGACTAGTACCATTTATTCCTAGTTATTGTTGCCAGTATTTCTGGATTAATCAATATTAATCCATCTTTAGAGGAATAAATTTGCAACAGAAGTGTTTCACATGCGCTAACTTCGGGCACATTTCAGAAATTCCCCTGACGCAGACAGTTATCCTAACTGAGAGGTCACGACCTTGGGTCAATCCAGCCAGCAAACCTTCAAGCATATAAGTGTCCAGCCTCTACTCCTGAAAGTGCAGGACAAAAATGAATCTCTCGCTCCCACCTCAGCCAAGCTGCTCTAAAAATTACTCCACTGTAACACTATGCAATAGTATTGCTGTTGAGCATAAAACATATCTTGATAAATATACAAGGAATCACCTCAGACTCAGTTTCCCTCACCCCCAGGAGGTGCAGTGGTGGTCCTGCAGAAGGTGCACTGGCCGCCCTTGGCCTCGCGCTGGGACTGCTCTCCCTTGCGGAGGTGCCTCGCAAGCCGTCTGGTGAAGCGCTGCCACCTAGTCGTATGGCAGGGAATACATTACCAGTGAGGGCACTCGCTTACACTTACATTTATTCATTTAGCAGGCGCTTTTCTCCAAAGCTCTGTACATCGCATAGAAAATAAGTTTTACATTTACTCATTTAGCTGATGCTTTTGTCCAAAGCAGCTGTCTAGTCGCCTGCCTCAGTTTCTAAGCTGTAAACCACACTCTTCTTCAATTACTTTGAAATGCAAACTGAAGATTTAATCCAATAGTATTTATACCCTGTATGTAAAAAATTAAACATAAAACAGACAAAAAGGACTACACCTACAGATCATATAGAGGAGGGAAGCACAGTCCTAGTCAAGCAAGCCCACATTTACCTTTTTAAAAACCTTGCACGCAAGATGCGGTGACTTACTGCCCCAAAGTAAAAGCTGAGCCAGAACCACAACACGGCAAGGACTACATTAACATTTATTCATTTAGCTAACGCGTTTCTCTAAAGTGACATAGGTGTGAATCAAACCTACAACCTTTGGGTCCAAAGGCAGTAGCACTAACAAACACTACCAACTGTCCCATCCTAGGGACTAGGATCTCTCTCTCACACACACACACACACACACACACACACACACACTTTCTGAACCGCTCATCCCATATTGGGTTGCGGGGAGCCAGACCCTAACCTGGCAACACTGGGCATAAGGCTGAAGGGGGAGGGGACACACCCAGGACAGGACGCCGGTCTGTCGCAAGGCACCCCAAGCGGGACTCGAACCCCAGACCCACCAGAGAGCAGGACCTGGTCCAACCCACTGCGCCACCGCACCCATGGACTAGGATTAATTACGCTCTTTTTCAAACTGAAGGCATTTTTATGTTCTCTCCTAGCCTTCTTGTCTGTTCAGTCCAGACAAGAGTAAGTCAAATCACTGAGAGCCCTCATCTGCATTGCACATCTGTACCCACTGTCTTGATCCACAACATTCAACAAGCAGCCAAAACATGAGCACTTACATGAGGATCTGAATGCTGATCAGGGTGAGCTGTCCTGTGTCTGTCCAATTATCTCAATCTCACCTCTCCTGAGCTTCATTGCTCTGGTTCACCCTTTCGGCCTCATGTCTTTTCTCCTGCAGCCATCGCTCTTGCAGCTCCTCTTTCTCATGGCGCACCTCCTCCAGCTCCTCCAGGAGGATCCTCTGCTGTGATCTCAGTGCTTCCAGTTCCTTCACCAGCTGCTCCACAGTGAACTGACACTCCGACAGGGTGTCCTCCAGAACGGCACTGTTGCGAGCGAGAGAGACCGCCTCCTGTCGGTAGCGGGAAACCCTGAGCGGGAAGGGAAAGGAAAGGAAAGGCTCATCAGGCAAGGTCATGAGGCCTGTGGTTATACTACTGACTTGGGGTACTTTGCCATGGAGACCTGAGGACAGATTCCCAAGCAGCTGCTATAGCTTCCGTTTACTCACTGCGAGTGACAATACTGCAGTTCTGCATCTTTAAGGCACAGGGAGCCCCGCAGGTCTGTGATAGTCTGGAGGAGCTGGACAGGAAAGGAGAAGGTAAACCACAAAGAAGGGGTTGGCCACACAGGTGGAGGGGACCTTCACAAATCAGAGATTATGTCTGGAGAAGGGATGGCTAACCTCTTCTTTGGCTTGCTCACTGTCTCTGAGCGACAGGTAGAGGTCAAAGGGCACACACAGGGACTGGCCTTGTCTGTCATCACCTGCAGGGCTGCATTAAATGGCACACATTTTTCATAAGCAGGTCCATTTGCTACAGGTCAAACAGTTAAGCTCCATAACAGTCTGTAACCACATTTGAAACAAGACTAACCCATCTTTGTTCTGTTAATTTCCGTTACATGCCAACCCACTGGAATAGAACATGATGCCAGCTCCGGATTTCATACCTCAGTTTCTGGCTTTCGTCCCACACCCTCTCGCGCAGATCACATTTCTCCACCAGCCGTGAATCTACGTTTGATACGGACAATACGCTTTATCCTGGTTACCAACGACGAAACCCGTGTTCAACTACCTGCTGTGTGTGCCTAGCCAAATTAAAGCTACCCACTGAGCACGCTTGTTATACAAAGAAAATTTTACTACTACGGGGGAAAAAAATGTGCCTGTAATATCTAAAACAGAAACACAAGTAATTACACACAAGCACTAAAAACGCCAGAAAATGGGTCCTTCTGTAGAAAATCTCGATGAAAAAACGCCGCACGCACGTGACTCTTCCACCTCTCCATAGCTCGAGACCCCCACCTGCGTAAGTAGCCCTCACGTGGTTTGCTGCGGTCAGGCCACCCGCAAATAAAAGACGTAATCAAGCGACACCGGAAATTTCTGAAGCTCATATATACGGCATAATACGGTATTCTGTCCAAAGGGGTGTTTGCTCGTAACAAAAGGGGAAGTCTAGTTGTTCCTTTTACTCATTTGTCAGGTTCAAGCGCAAAAGATATGACGTCATGTTACATTTAGTCATAATACTAAAACTGCAGTGCACCTTCTTCAATTTTTAAAATATACGTTTGTGAAATAATTATCATCCCCTGGTAATGAAATCCACACTAGTAATGGGAGTTTAACTCATCCAGTCCCACATTGCCTTGTACTGCCAACTACTTTTTACATAAGACAAGTGAAGCAAATACAATTTTTTTAAAAAAAGGAAATATGTTTGTATCTTCAAAAATGACTGTACTATATGGTTCATAAGGCTTGTATCCACACACACACATCATCTGAAACCATTTGTCCCATTCAGGGTCACAGAGCCTAACCCAGCAACACTGGGCATAAGGCTGGAAGGGGAGGGGACACACCCAGGACAGGACGCCAGTCCATCGCAAGGCACCCCAAGCAGGACTTGAACCCCAGACCCACCGGAGAGCAGGACCCAGTCCAACCCACTGCGCCACTGTGCTACTGCACCCCTCGCCTTGTATCCATCACTGGCTAAATGTGTCGGTGTCAAAGTATGTGATTATGTTGTACAGCTGCTTTCCCACTATTGTTTCTATATAATTTCTGAAAATTTTTGCCTTGTAAATAACCTCATCTGTGACATTTCCTTATAATTGCCCTTGTTTTTAAGTACTGAGTTTTTAAACCTAATCATACTAGTTTTAAATGAAGCGCACAACACCACTACCCTTATACTAGCCCAGAAGGCTGATGTCTTCCTCTAAAACACATGCAGCCAAGCCAATGGCTTCCTTTACACACCACAGGGGCCTCAGGCAATTAAAGGGTGACACTGACTGGACAAACACTTAAGCTCACATTACATTTAAATTTATGCTTTTCACTGACACTTTTTAATGTATAGCTCAGAGTAAACAAAAGTGGATCCCACAGAAGGCTTAAATGTATGCACATAATTATTGTACCACAGCTATTTTGTTTGGCTTTTCTTCCTGCTCACATTTCAGAAGTTACCTATAGAAGTAATACATGAATAGGAAAATGAGTTTATGAAAGTAACAGATGGTGAGAGATGACTTGCGAAATGGGTCTGAAAGAGATGAGTTTCAATACCTCTCTTTATTGTTGAAAGGGATTCAGCAGTTCTGAGGGGCAGGGGGAAGTTCATTCTACCACATCAGAGCCAAGACTGAGAACCAATGGGTTTTAGATTTTGGGCTGCTTATGTGGAGAATGAAGCCAGCAGCCAGAAGTGGAGTGGAGTGTTCCTTCACAGAGGTAACCATGCCACACTACCTAGTAAGACCTACATGACAAGTAGAATTCAGTCCATTTCAATACCAATCCTTTGATACCAAGCTGCAGTGCAAGGAGAGCAGGCTTAGTGGAATGCCCAATTCTGAGTTCAGTTTGGGCAACTAACTGCCTTCAGGTGTCTGTTGAATTACAATGGAAGATATGTTTTTTTTTTATCAATAAATTTAACCTGCACTTCAACCTTTATCCTAGTGATGAAAGGAATCTTCCGTTTTAAATCTGGCCCGTTTTACTTACACTGTAATCCTTTGTCTTGCTATAATAATTCTACTGTATTTAATTTTCAGTGTCAGTTTTATAGCTTTTAATACGAGGTTTACATTGATTTGTGGTGTTCAATACTTAATTCTGAATTCCAACTCAAGTAAATACGGATTTCAATTAAAGCGTAGTACGCACTGCTTGTTTCAAAGATACACAAATACCAGTTGCTTCACATTCATATTTTATTTCGGCAAATCATGCCGAGACAAAGTCTATCAACACATTGCAAACATTTCTCGTACAAACAAGGAAAGGTACTCTTCTCACAAAGGAAACAGAGCTACACAATAAATATACACCTCACTTCAGAACAATCCACAGGCTCCATTTTCAAATTTTACACAATTTTTCTTCTAGAATAAGTGGGGCACAAAATGATGACATTAAAACCACACAGCACAGCTTTTACCAGTGGTATTATAACATAAACCTCACAATCACAACAGGAACAGCCCAGAGGTCCTAGATCTATAAGCCTGTTTTACTTAGCTGGTTGGGTAGGGTAAACTATTTTTAACAGAATGCACATGGTCTTTTCCCAGCTATGAAGCCAGTAGTAATGTTGCTGGCCCTCAGAACGAAACAGAGTTGGAAAAGATCACAATATACTCTGATGTGGTAGTAAAGTTCATTTTCAGTGCAGTGGAATGTGGTGCAATGCTGCATTCTTCCAGAAAGGGGAGTTAGTGCACCATGTACTCATTGCGCTTGTTGAGTCTCACTTGGCAGAGAGAGATGCCTCCCACCACCACATAGATGGCCGCAGCGATAAAGCAGTTGACACCAACTTGGTTGTACAGTCCGTAGATTGCCTGTGGTGGGTTTTTACTGCAAGTAGAGGGGAGCAAAGAAATTAAATCTAGGAGACAAGGTTATGCATTAATCTTCATAAACTCCTGTTTCTCAGGTTAATAATAATTTTCCAACATACAGTACATCAATAGACTGTAAACTGACCTATACATTTGTCTGTGAAATCATTCCTTCTGTTTAAAGCAATGGTAAACAGCATTCAAAAACAACTCAGTGTAGTAACTAGGAGACTACCCAAGTCTTTTCCAAACATATCTGTTGTTCCACTTGACTGTCTTTAAGTGCATATTCACATCTTTTAAATAACTAGAGTTTTTAGTAACCAGAATTCATTGGCAAATTATAAAATCTCAGCCAGTTTGGTAGCTATATCTTTTATGCTGTATTATATGTAATTAGGGGGTTTTTGTTGATTTATGAAAGGTTTAATATAAGAACTACAAAAGGCAACCTTCAAAAACAAACACACAGACATGCACTGATAACAGAGAGGCATACAAAGAGCAAAAATGGTTGATAGCGAGCCAATTTTTGCCAGGGCAGTACAGATATGACAGGTTGCCTTCGTAACAGGGTATCAAAAATTAACAATGTACCATTAACAAGCTTTACATTGTTAGGTGATTCCGATACAATAAACGGTATTCTGGGTGGCCTGAAGCTTGGGACAGGTAACTACAAAAGTATGCAGAAGCGCATGGGACCTTTCTGTCTCATCTATGTAACACAAAAGGAGTAGGACTGGAAGACTTACTCATTGCGCATGTCTTCCTCAGTGAAAGGCACATCTTCTATGAGCACAGCTGAATGGGCGCTGAAGAAGATGCCCAACATCACCTATGTCAGAGACGGCAGAGCAGGAGAGAGAAGAATGAAGAACAAAAGGCACAGTGTAGGATGGAAGCAGCTACAGATTGCGGATGGTCTGCTACAGTGGCAATTACAAATACAATTACTACAGCCGTTTTTAATACTTATCAAAGAGCTACCTTATTTCAAAGTATCAGTGGAGAAGTGAAGGCCTGATTAATCATGTGGCACTAAATCCCATTTTTACTGTCATACTTGCATTTATTCATTTAAGATGACACTTTTCTCCAATTTCTTAATTATTTATATCTATCACCTACACAGCTGGGTAATTTTAGAAGAACAATTTTAGCAAAGTACCTTGCTCAAGGGTATTACAGCTGAAAGGGGGATTCAAACCTGTGGTCTTAGGTTCAAAGGCAGCAGCTCTAACGACTACGCTACGTAGCACTCCGTCATTAAGGAGTGTCGATGCGGTCAGTCAGAGGAACTGAACAGCACTTTGTTTCGGCACAGGGACCAGGCGAGAGCCGCTGTGACAGTGACAGGAGGAGGACGATCCGTCAAACCCGGCCCGGCGCGCCAAACACCTCTTCAGCAAAGGGCTCGCGAATCGATCGGGCTCAGTCAGTGGTAGAAACGGTGAAATCTTTTAGTGAGAATCTTCAGACACTTGGTGTTATTTTCTTTCCGGCAAAACCCTCAATTTATAAACATGCGAAATATTATTAATATTCGCGACCCCCCATCGCATCGTAACAACTGTTCATTTTTGAGGGTTTTGATGATTTTCTCACCTCGATGAGCTTATCAGCAGAAATGAAGGCTTTAACTTAAAGTTTAAGTAATTATACTAATAACTGAATGGGACACAGTATATATGCAATTTATTAAATACAGAAGAATTTCTGAGATTATTTTTAATTCGGTCCGTAAAAAAAGCTCGTATTCACCATGCCATGGCATCGCCTTCTTTTTAACCACCTCCGCTCCGGCATCAGACAAGTAAAAAATAATACAAAAAAAAAAAAAAAACAGACCTAGACTAATCTGCTGCCTGTTTGTTATTTTTGAGTATGCTGTAGACAAGCGAATTCTGTATTACATTATGGAAAGATGCGAAACTAGTAGTAGAGTGAAAACCAACCTACCAGCATTATGACTCCCCATATGCTTATCACTATTCCGCAAGCGGCCAATTTAGGACCGCAAAATAAAAGCGAGGCCATAATTCCGCTTCTGTTTGGATATATACCTAATATTAGTCTGAAAAACTAAACGCTGTCCTTCACCACCGATCTCTCAAATTCTAGCGACGCTAACAGCTTCACCCCTCGGCCTCCATTCGCTTCTCCCGGAAGGTCGGCGGAATTCGCAACCGTATGTAGAAACAGGGGGGTCCACACAGGTCCCTCTTCCGTAAATCTCAATAAAACCAACTGAAACTTTCGACATATCTTCTAAATAAACAAACCGCTTAGTGTAAACCCGCGATGCTTTTATACGACATACTGACCCTAGATCTGGATTCTAATGTTACTTTTACATTAGTGATGTTCTGACAGACCTTTGTTTTTACATGCACTGCGTGGAATAAGCAATAAAATAGAAATAAGAAATAAAACACCGTTATAACTAATTTAAAACAGAAAATGCTACATTTTTTTCTGATTTACCATAACTGATTTTAAGGGTAACTGGACATTAAAATAATACCGTTTGTTCACACTACATCGCTACACGAGTGGTACGGTCCGTGACGAGGAAACCCCGTGAAGGTTCTGACTACGCCGACTATCTTTCTTTCGCTATTTGACTATACACCTGAATTGGCAGACGAAAGAAGAAGACTTTTTATTTTCAAGTTGAATGTTTGGGTCAAAATGAGGAGTTGTGTCATTCGCCATTAATATATACTAAGAAATGAAGGAGGAAGCACCATGCAGTCCGGGCAATATTATAGATCCCTTGTTGAAATGTGTGACATATTCAATTAGAATAATATGTAAAGTACGTAAGTGACGTGTTACGAAGTAGGAGGTATTGACTGTGTGTTAATGAAGATGGCGGAATAAAGAAACCAGGTTAACTCAGCCACGTGTCAAATGCTCATTAAACCACAAACAAACAAAACAACAAACATTACAAAATGAATCCGCACAGCGCCAATGACCCAACTGTCACACACATCACTGATCACATTGACTGTAGACCAAACTCGGAAAGGACAAAGAAGCCTTACGTCTTGAGATGAATATATTAACTGTTTCTATAGGTTAAATTTATCTCAGTGGGGGGTCAAGCTGCTCTTGCTTGGTATGAATCTATTGCAACATCCACAAGACTTTAATGAAAATATGATTCCAGACACATTTCAGCCTATTTGGCTTTCCATAATGCAGCGGCATTAGATAAATACAGTACTAGTACAAAATGCCTACTTCAGTTCCTTAATCAAAACCTTAAAAGTATTACCTTTTTAGCAGTAATACTTAAAAAAATACACACACACACACACACACACACACACACACACACACACACATTTTCAGAACCGCTTGGCCCTTACGGGGTCACGGGGAACCGGAGCCTACCCGGCAACACAGGGCGTAAGGCCGGAGGGGGAAGGGGACACACCCAGGACAGGACGCCAGTCCGCCGCAAGGCACCCCAAGCGGGACTTGAACCCCAGACCCACCGGAGAGCAGGACTGCGGTCCAACCCACTGCGCCACCGCACCCCCCTTAAAAAAATATAATATTTTTATTTTATCAATAATGGAATAACCATTCTAATTACTTAATGTTCCATTTTTACAAGGGATCAGTCACTTTGTATCTTTCCATTAGGATGTGCCTACAGTAGCAAAACAGACCAATATATAATTTACATAAGTAACTGTTTGGGGCTACATTGAACCACAGTAGGACTGGCTTGAAAAATATACTATTATACTCTCAGAAAGATACCTGCAATAATCAGTCCTGTCAATCTGCCAACAGTTTCCTTGTTAGATTGACTCTTTCACAGGCCACCATTATGGCATTCCTTCATAACACAACACATTTACATTAATTTATTTAGTGGATGCTTTTCTCTAAGGCAACTTCCACTGGATACTGTGTAGTGTTACCAACCCACACACCTTATTCACTGTGGCAACTTACACTGTTAGATACACTACTTACAATGGGTCACTCATCCACACATCAGTGGAACACACTCTGTCACTCAGAGACTATGAGGGAACCTGAACAGCATGTCTTTGGATTGTGGGAGGAAACTGGAGCATCCAACAGAAACCCAAGCAGACAAGGGGAAACATGCAAACTCCACTCAGACTGAGCAAGAATCAAACCCACGTTCTCTTGCACTGTCCAGGCACTGTGAGACAGCAGTGCTACTCGCTGCACCACCGTGCCACTCGTAGATGGTCCACATAGAATCAACATCTTTCTCACTACGTACAACACTATTAGATCTTCTCAACACCCATCAATTCTAATGGTGTGGGGGATGCGATGACGCAGTGGGTTTGACTGGGTCCTGCTCTCTGGAGGGTCTAGGGTTCTAGTCCTGCTTGGGGCATCTTGTGACAGACTGGTATCCCATCCTGGGTGTGTCCCCTCCCCCTCCAGCCTTACGCCCTGTGCTGCTGGGTTAGACTCCGGTTTGCCGCGACCCCCACTTGGGACAAGTGGTTTGTGTGTGTGTGTGTGAGAATTCTAATGGTACATGTCTGTGATGGATCTCCTTAGCTAACTAATCTATCTACCTCCTCCAAGCCCTTCAGCTCATCTTGTCCACTCACTTCATCCCTGCAGTGTTCTGTGGAAGGGAGCTCAGTTTGTATTCCTATTTGGACAACCAAACTTACTCAAACACACTGTGTCTACATACAGACATGTAATTTTTTTTGCACCATTTTTCACATTTCTTTACATTCAGACAATTTGCACACTTTGAGTATCACAAAGATAGCTTGGTCACAAACAAGTAAATGGTTTTTGTTAAACCTTGTTGAGTGCTTTTTACTTCAGATCGTGAATATGCATTTAATGATTTCTAGTTTAGATTTTTGTTCTAAAAGATATGCTTTATAATTGTTTTTATTTGCACTGTCCATGGTACTGACTTTGTCTCACCATGTCACTGATATTGTGATGAAACATAGACTTTTTACAAATGAACTATTAAATTTAAAATACAAATGTAACATTAATTCACTTTGAATTGAGTATTAATAAAAATAACCGTTATGAACTACGAGCTAATTCCTTACCCATTTTGACCAAAGCAGCGCGCCATAATACAGGCCGTCGGTCAGGGCAACGAGGCGGGAGTTCAAATTAAGATTGACAGAGCAGTTGACCAATCAGAGAGAAGAAAAAAACAGCGCCTAAAACAAGTGGCTGGTCGAATGGGTGGAGACTGAGGGGACTTCCTACGTTGCGCTCGTTCTTCTATTTTTTTTTGCTCATATTTATTTATTTATTTATTTAGTAATCGGAAACTGGTAAAATGGCGTACCTTGGTGGATTACAAAGTAGGCCCTGTCCGTAGAAAATGTGCATAACTAGAGCGCGTAGACTCAAATACTGGAAAAAGTTGTGAAATTACTGTATGTGTCAGGATTGTTGATGCAGGCCCGACTATTGTATTGTTCGTGAAGGGACACCGATCCGTAGGCAGTTACTAACTTATTTGTATGAAACGGCGAGGTATATACACAACATTCGTTAGATTAAAGCACAAATACTGATTGTTTAAAACTGACGTTTAGTTGCGCGAGTCTGCGCGTTAACGAGCGGATAGCTAACGAAGAAGCGGGCTGTCTGTGCTAAAGATGGCAGCAGTCTGACAACAGCAGCACGCCGGGCTTTCCGCGCTCAGCAGTCCTCACCAGCTGTGTACTCCGCTGGGCAGCGACATACTACTAGTACTAGCCCAGTTAAACGAAAAAAAAAAAAAAAAAAAAACTGGGTAACGTTTTACCGTCTGCGTGGTGAAAAAAATTCAAAGCAGAAGCTAAGAAAGTGGAGAAGTGTGCGAGTAGCTGCAGCGGGAACATGACTTCAGCTTCGACCAAGGCAAGTCCTCCTGGTTCGAGGAGCCACCTGCACAGAACGGCGCGCGCTGGACGCACGAGTCGCGCTCACGCATTTCAAAGCTGTCTGGTCCCGCTCGCTACTGCACGCGCTCGTACCGGCAAGGACTGTGTGACAGAGAGAGAGAGACTTCATCGTTTTGTGTGTTGGCGGTGAACCGTGACCGCTAGACAAATGGTGCTTAAGTCTTAGGTGAGATGTAAAGAGAAAGATCAGAGTGATTGGTGGTAGCTTTAGTAACTCGTCGTTCAGTTTTACCTTTACATTGATTGAGTAAAACATGCTGCTCTTAGGCTTAGTCAGTGCTGTGAGAAAACCCAGTGAAACGGACAGTTATCATCCTATATTTCAGAATATAGGATGAATACGTATTAACAGAATGTACGGCCATCAAAAAAGCTGTTGTTGCACTACGACGTCCTAGAGAAAGTTTAGATAATATTTAGAATACGTTCCGCTCCGCGGCGCTCTATCGTCTCTCATTGTACTCATCGTAATACTGTGTTGAAGGTTCATTAGCAGAACCCCACGTGACTCCGCGCGTCACCAGTTTCAGCTCGTAACTGCTGTAAAGTTTCTTTCACTCTATGCTATTTGATATAACATGCATGCGATGGACTGGTGTCAAAGCGTATTATTATTATTATTGAACTGGAACTTTTTAGGGAGATGAACTATGTACTTGAGAATTTAATATTGTAATTTAATATTCTACATCTTTTTGTCTCTGTAAAAGGCACTTCACCAGAAAACATATTCTCCATCTGAGCACTGGTCTTTTTTTTTTTTTAAGTCATTTCACTTTATGAAATTATAAAGTGTGGATATAAAAGATTTTGTTTTTGCTGTCCACCATCTGAACCGCACTACAATTTTTGAGACAGTTTACATTATTAATATTTCATTAATATCTTATTAATATGATTAAGATGTCTTTTATTTGACCGTAGTGAAGTGTTTAAGATGTAAAAGATAACTAATCCCAAACCTTCCTTTAACTCGCTCTGTGTGCATATACGTGTATTTCAGGTGGGGGAAATATTTTCTGCGGCAGGTGCTGCTTTCACCAAGCTGGGTGAGCTCACCATGCAGCTTCATCCTGTGGCTGACTCCTGCCCTGCTGGGTAAGTTGGTAGACTGTAGCGAATGTCTTGAAACCCAGAAAGTCCTCAAGGTTTGTTTGGAGAACTCTTTTCTGGAGTTGTATGTCTCTTTTTTTTTTTTTTTTCTATTTAACAATTTAAAAAGGGAAATGCTGTGAGTCATTAGTGTTGTCTTTGAGTATATTACCCTCCTCCCTTTCTTGCACAGATCAGAATGTGTAGTAATATACTTGGGTGGTTCGTCTTGCTGTACTACAGCTCTCAGCAGAGACATTGCGGTATGATATTGCTTTCAGTATGATAACTGGGTTCTTCCCTTCTGACCGTCTTATGCATATAGTGTTACATCTTTCACTCAATGTAGCCAGTGCTTGGAGACACTGGAGTATCAGTGCATTTTAAACCTGAAGTCTGTATTTAGCCATGTTGTATTTAGAAGCAGGGAACAGTTTAGAGTATTGTCATACACCAGTGTTCTGCAGATTTTCAAATGCAGTGTGTAATGTTCTTTCAGCTTAGTTTAATACTTCCAATGTGTAAGCATGTGCATCTGCAAAATTTGACCTGTTCTGTTGATTGTCCATGTTTCAGCTTCTCTCATGGGTTTTAGTCTGTTTTTTGTATTAGCTAGTTACTGTGTTATTTTTACAAAGTGTCTTTTTATGATGATATAGTGAAAATAGTTATGGCCTTAGTTTTTCAAAGACGGAACAAATTAGCAGTGCAATTAAGAGTCTGAATTCCCTAAATTCTGGCTAAGAAAATTGGGGAGTATGGGGAGAATGACATCCACAACCCCCTCCTCGCTGTGTGTCTCGCAGAGCCAAGTGGACAGACACTGAAATCGAGATGTTGCGGTCTGCCGTGAGGCGCTTTGGTGACGACCTGAACAGTATCAGCTCAGTCATCAAGGAGCGCACTGTGTAAGGAGCCCATTTCTTAGGCTTTCATTGTTTTCCCTCTGATCACCTGCAACCCCCCCCCCCTTGATCTTCCATTGTTCATTATCCATGAGATAATGCAAGTCCAGTTCAGTTTCTCCATGGTGCATTGCGTGCTTGTGCTTTTGGGTTTGCCACATCTTCTTTTCCCTTTTGCACACTCTGTTTTCTAGTTTTGTTCTTTCTCCGCCTTTCCATCCTTGTGGGCATGGGTGTGTTATTCTGGTTTTAGAGGGCACTGGGGTCCGTCTACTTGGCCCTGCGCTACCTTGGCTCTTGGCAGGGGTGTTAAAAACTCCCAGACTGGCCAAGATGTAACATTAATCCTTGATCAGGATTAGTCAGTAAGTGTGGTTTGTGGTTAATTGGAGGAGTTGCTCTGAAAGTACATTGGCTGTCCCTCTAGAAAAGTGGTCTCAGATTCAGTCTATGAAGGGTCAGTATATATTCAGTCTTTTTTTGTCTCTGTCAGTTCATCTGCTTTATTTAGTTAAATATTTTGGCTTCTATACAGACACATTACCAAAAGGGAATATACAGTTTCGAAACTATTCTAACATTGTATTGTTTTATTTTAATGCATGAAGATAGATGGTAATTCATAGAGTGATAAAGTGGTTCCATGGATAATTCTACATGTGACAGTTTGTCTTCATACTAGCCTTCATAGATTAACACACCTGCACTGGCATTGGAAATACATGGTTTCTTGCAAAATCCCATGGAAAGAGAAATGGATCAATTAAGTGTTCAGTGTTCTTTGTGCTTATTTGCACTAAATTTTCTGTCTCTATGCTGTTCTTCACCTGGTTTGTTGACTGAATACAAAACTGAGGACTTAGGAAGGGCACAGAGAGAGGCAAGATTACCTTGTCATACCTTCATTGGTGTGACATACCTTTGCACAAAACTTACCTGGATATTCAGTGGAACAACTGTGCCACTCAAGGCACATGCTTAGTTTTAAAGCTGCCTGTAAATAGTTTTTTGGGAGGGGGGTACATAAAAGGACATGTTATTCATGCCAATCCTGTTGTTCTTATGGTTCTTCCGACCCTCCCCAAATCAGTGCTCAGATCAAGACCACCGTAAAACGGAAGTTGTATGAGGACAGCCGGGTGCCTCTCTCTTCGGACTCCCCCAAAAAAACCACCAAAAAAACACCGATTGCTGTGACCTCTGGCCCTGCACCCCAAGTCATCACAGTTCCCACATCACAGGTTGTTGTGACAACTGGGATCCAGAGTCCCTCCTCTGCTCAACCCACCATTAAGAAACCGAAGACAGCAGGTGAGTTTCCATCAGAAAAATATTTAATATGGCTGTTTCTGTGGTAAGTGAATGACCTCCAAAGGCATGACATTAAATGATGTTGACATTTGTCACATGGCATAGGTTCATAGTTTTATGTTTGTGCAACGAATGTTTTTTGTTTTCATCTTGGATTACTTGTCTTTAGCATCTTTAATCCATATTTTTGCATCTCATTTTTGCATTTGACTTTCTGTGTCTGGAATGTCCTAGATGTCACCTTGAGTGCCCTGAATGACTCGGATGTGAACAGCGATCTTGTGGATATCGAGGGACTTGGAGAAGGCTCCGCTGCCAAGAAACTCAACTTTGATCAGGGTGGGTACTTTCTGGGCCTCTGTCCTTTGTTAATCAGGGCATTTGATCATTCATTGTGCTACTGTAACTATGCATTGTGTGTTTTTTTAAATGAATTTAATTTCTGTGTACCATATGTCTTTTCTAGAGAGTCTTAATCTGGACTCCAGTCTCATCATGAACTCAAGCGATCTGCCCCTCCTCTCACGCTGACCTTTGCTATTTGATGTGGGTCAGGCACCAAATATTTTCAACCTTGTGTAGTAATCTTTATGTATTTTTTTTGTAGTTTAGTATTCTCAAAAAAAAAAACTGCGTTGTGACGCGGGTATAATTCTTTCTCATTACTGTTATGTTTTGAAGAATTTTGTAAATGCTTTTATTAATTGTCACAAGCCCGGTTACTTTGTGTATATTTCATTATGCAGTTGTATATATCTCAATTCATATAACATATATGGTTTTGATTATATGCGTGTAACTGGGTCCCTACCTTTGAGGTACCAAAAGCAGTCCTCTGCAAGGGGTCAGAACATTTGTACTACAGAGTTTATAATGCAATGCTTCAGTTTAGGCATCTGATTTTAATGGCTGTTTTTCTTTGAAAGAAAACTGAGAGTTAAGGATGCAGTGTATTGTGATGACTGAGAATTGGTATTCAGATATTGCTTTACATTTACCTCCACATTTTTTTTTTTTTTTTTTTTTTTAAAAAGTATTGTTACATTTCAGAACTGTATTGCCTTGATATCTAATAACCCCTATCTGTAATGGTATATTTGCTATTCTGGGCATATGTACAACTTATATCTTGGATTCAGTACTTGGGGTGAGGGGGAGGGCTTGTAATTTTTTTTTTTAAATAGTGTTATTGCACCCAAGTATAATATACAAAATTCTATATACTGGTGTTCATCCTACATGTTTTGCTACTGAATACATTGGTCTTTGTAAGTCATGAACTGGCACTGCTAATGTAGTTACTGGTGGTACAGATGTTTACCCCACTTTCAATGATAACAAGCAATTTTGAATGAAGATATTATTGGGGAATAAAACTAATAATCTTGAATAGGTGTCATCAAGCCTTTATGATCTACTCATTAACATGAATTCTAAAATCTGATACAGTGGTCCCCCCTTGTCCGCAGTTTCGTTTTCTGTGTTTTCAATTACCTAGGGTCAACTGCAGTCCAAAATATTAAATGAAAAATTCCAGAAATAAGCAATTCATAAGTTTTAAATTGCACGCCGTTCAGAGTAGCGTGATGAAATCTCGCACCATCCCACCTGGGACATGAATCGTCCCTTTGTCCAGCATATCGACTGTCATGATATCGCAGCGCTTGTGTTCAAGTAACCCCTTATTTAAAAAATCAATACTTATGAGGACCTGGGTATTGGCCCTTAGTTTCTTCTTCTGTATAGGAAAAACTATATATAGGGTTCGGACTATTAGGCATCCGCTGGGGGTGTTGGAACATATTACTGCGGATAAGGGAGAACTACTGTATTACCAAACCCATTTAGCACAATTTCGCAAAATGGAAAATGAAAGTGATCCTCATACAGTTCAATGTTGAACACAGTGTGTAATCATGAGTGTTTTGCTATATGTCTTGTCACCGAAAGCTTTTTAACATTATAACGAAATCTTTACTTTGTAGCTTTTGCTTTCCATATCTGAAAGGTGCAACAGTTGTGTAAAGTAATACTGAAAAAGTTCCCATAGTGTTTAGCTATATGAAGAGCTTTTCATAGTTGATTGGTTGTGATTAAGTTTTTTTTTGTTTAGTATGATTTTGGTAATTTTTTCCAATAAGAAAAACAAACATTGAGATTTTCAGTAATTCTGCACCAAGATTGCTATGTTGGTACTACGTTCTCACAGCACAGTTGAGATGTGTTACCCGAGACTATATGCAGATTAGATGTGGTCTAACCATAAAGTCTTTATTTTGTTTTGTACAACAGTTGTGTAATTGCCACCTGTATTTTTAAAGTGAAGCAGTAATTACGTAGTAAAAAATATTCAATCTATTTGTGTGGGAATTCATTAATTGCACCATACTGCACAACATTACAATAGTGTAGATGATTTACTTCTCTGGTGTTTAAAATAATTATGGAAATTTACAGTGTTATACAAAAACTTTTTGCATGCACAAAAAGCTTGCCCAAAAGGAAATGCAAAGATCTAAAATAAAATGTACATATACTTGCTCTGTAGATGCCCTTGTCAAGGACACTCCCTTCCCCACTTTTAAATGTTACACTTTAGCACTGGATGTTTACAACAAGAAATCGAGGTTGTGAACTTTGTTCATCTTGAACTTGAAATGTTCATTCCATTTTGAGCTCAGCCAACAGAATTTGTACCTAAAAAACAATATTTAAATATTCCTATGAAATGATATACAAAGTGCTTTACTTTAGCAAGTTCCCATCATTGTAAAATGGCAATACATTTTTTCCCTGAGTGAGAGCGGCTCACACCGGTGGAAGAATAAAACCAAATAATCCAACACTGTATGAGTTTGACAGGGTAACATTCGATTCTGTAGTGTATTGGGATTTTATGACCCCCACAGTATCTGTATGCTTCTGCATGTTTGTGTTGTGAGGCTGCAGGGCTCTTGTATCCTCTAACAAATGGATGACGTTCATAAGTATGGTCATCATGGTAGAATGGGGGGGGGGCTCTTAAAACTGTATTGAGTTTTACTCTCTACTAAGATGACCAAGCACACGTGTCCCGCACTGGACTGGTTTCCTCCTCGGGGGGCAGGGTGGTGACTGAGGCCTGCCTGGCTGCAGCAGCAGAGCCCTACTGGCAGCCCAAGGAGAGGCTGGCTCCCAGTATTGACATGCTGCTACAGCCCTGCACACGGTAGGCCCGGCCGATCCATGGACACAGTCACACCGATGTTTGTATTCTCAGCAGATGTGCATAAGCTTACACACCTTAATTTTACTGTGGGTGAAAAATTACTTATGCAGACTGATATGTTAATACTAGAAACATTAAGCTTTAGCACCTTCCTCAGTGGTACTGCAGCAGGGACATTCCAGGTGTTTGAACCTGCAGTTTTTTCATTCACAATCAGGTTCTGTTAGCACTATGCTACCTGATACATAGAGTGTAGAGCCAGCATTGCAGCAGGTACACAGTGTTTGATGAGTAAGACACGCTGTAGAAAATCAGATACATTATACTTATCCCCCTAAAGAAAGGTTAATCATCCTGGATCAAAGGTAATGGCTTCCATATGTTTAGTAACTTAAAAAGAATATAATGAAATACTTTAGGTTTATACAGTTCTCGGTGTTCCCTGGTTGTATTTTTGGTTGGCATAATTAGTTACACTGGTTAAAGTACATCCGTTTATAGTCTACAGTTTTTATCCATCACCAAAGAGTCAAGTTTGGATTGTGTCTGCATAACTCTGCATCAAACAAGTGCATGGATGTGGCTCTACCTGTCGCCTCAAGGATGGTGGTACCTGTGCTTACACAGTGGTTCAAAGATCCGAGGATGAGGTGCTGCTCCTTTCAGACCAAGAATTTTGCCAAGAGTTCCCATTAACAGCACAGAATGGTTTGGAAACTGTCATGGGGTGCCTGCAAACCATGATGTGCTGCTGGAGGGCACTTTGGAAGGATAGGTTGATGAGTGGGGAGAGGAGACCGGGCCTACATGACCATGTTGTTCAGTTTTAACTGTCACGTCACGAGCTGTCTGTGCGAGTAACCTCAATTTACTCTTGAGACATACTGCGTGCCTCTCATTCAGCACCTGAACATCCGACTTAAACTTGTATTATAGCCACATGCTAACATCTGCCTCTGACATTCTCATTGTGTGTTCCACTTTGACAGACATTCCATCACTTTATTTATTTTGCTTGATACATCATTCAGAATTATACAACTTATCGGGAGGCTGTGAATCTCTGTAAACTATTTCAGTATTCAAGTACCCTGGCACTGGATGGAGGCTGTCCACACTACTGAAAAACAAGATTAGTGTTATGAAATGCTACACACATCTATCAGATTAGTATTCTTTTTACACCATACAGCACAGTCTGCCAGGTGTGGGGTTTGTGCAGTAGACAAGATTGATTCTGTTTTCTTCCATTTTCCATCTCTCAAGTCCTTACGGTTATTGTAGTCTTCTGTTTTTTAGATGTACGGGTTGATTTGTTCATTTTTCCACACACAATTCTTAAATTGGACACCATGCACCAGTAGACCATTTAACATGACTGACAGCAGTTGGGAGACAATTACTTCTCAATTAGACTGAAAAGTTACTCACCTCAGCATCTATTGGACAGCTGGTCGAGTCCACTAAATAATAATAAAAAAGAATTAAAAAAATGACACTTCTATTACAATGAAAAGAAAACAAAAGTAGTAATAATGTCAACATGAAATGTAATATTTGAAAGTTTATGCCATTTATTAATTAAAACTGAAAAATTAAAGTGCATTGTCCTTGTACTTTGATTAAAATGGAGATGCTAAATTGCACAAACTATAAAAGTACAAAATTTTCAATATGATAAAAAAATCTTTTGAAATGAGGAATTCTGATTAATTATTCTGCTATCTGCAAGTGACCATGACAAAATGGAGGACAAAACAAAATGGAGGAGGGTACAGACAAAAAGGACAAAAATACATATGAATACAAGGTTATACAAGATATGAAGAAGTAATTATTAGAAACACACAACAGACAAATAAAATGAAGAATACACACACCAAGTCAATAAACACATACCTTAGTCTTACACTAATATCCCAAAAAAGAGATTCAGCACAAAAAAACAAATGATGTGGCAATATTTATTTAATTAATTAAATATATATAACCAAGTAACTTAATGATAAACCATTTATCAAATATTAATTTATAAATATCCTCTAATTAAATAAAAACTAACAATTAATTTTTTCCTTCAAGTTTTTTATTTAGAAGTTGAGAATAGTTTCCTTAAGCACACCACACCCAAAGTAGTGTACTGAAAATTTGAGCCATTCTGCTCAGGACAACCAAACGCACATGACACCCATATGCAACAGTTAAAAACTGTAGTAATGTACTTGAACATTTACATAATTTCATATCATACTTAACAGTTATTTTTTAACAAAACTTTCCAGCTGTACTTCCAAAAACAATGACCACAAGTACCAAAACAGAAAACAATGTGAAAGGTCTATTAGGCCATTTAGGCATTATGAGCCATAAACACGGCAACTGTGTAATTACATGTGAACAATCAACCAAACTGTGATAAGAGCTGCGCACTGCAAATGTGGGTTTGAGGCTGACCTATAAACACACAGACGCTTGCTTACTGTAAGCACACATGGGCAGCAGTGACAAGGGAGTTAATATGTGTATATTCCTGGGTTGTTTTTTTTTTGATGACAAAAAAACCTTGATACTGTCAGTATACTGTTGTATGCACTGTTACAGAAGTACAGAGAATGAGGCTGCTGTCTTTGTCAGCCTCAGTCCAACCAAAAAAAAGTGAGAGAAAAAGAGAGAGCAGGAGAGGGAGGACAAGGAGAAGAGGAGAAAAGCAAGACGTAGATGAAAAGCTGACAGCCTGGTTTTACATCGCACACACCATCTACCACCCCTTAGGGGTTGCAAAACTTCCAATGTTGGAAATGAAAACTAGAGAGAGACATTATGAAAAAAAAAAACAACTACTTACCTCCAGAGCTTCACCACAAAACTCCACCATCAGGATACAAAATGATGAATGCAAAAAGCAAGGATTCTAGGTAGCTTGTAAACAGCTCTGAATTTAAAAATTCACTACAAATCAAAGTAATTCACTCCACCCGGAAGTTAAAAAAATATTAAATCACGCTCACTATGTTTTTGTTGTTCTTGTTTCAAATTATAAAAAAACACTTTCTGTTCACCTTTCTCCACCTCTCTATCGTTTGTGTATGCGCTAAGGTTCTGAGAGGTGATGAAAAGCTGTCACCTCATACTTGCTTTATCAAACATAAAACTAAAACATAGCTTTTAATTCTGGAAAAAAAAGCAGTTTATAAAAGAACACTCAAGCCTATAGCTTAAAACCTGTAGCAGTGTGGCACAAAAAAAAAAAAAACTCGGTTAATACTAAAAATAAAATAAAAAAAAAAATCTCAAATATTCAAACATATACAAACAAAAACATAATTTTTAAAGAGTACAGAGGACTTTCTCCAGGTTTAAACTCACCACACAATGGGACACTCCATTCCTACAGTATGAGGAGAGAATCCCAACTGTCTAAACTAGGGGTCTCTATCCTTGATTGGGAGGGATGGGGTGTTGAACCCTAAATTTTTCCTTAAAAATGTGACACCCCCACCCCTCCCCCACCCTCCCCCCAGACCGTTCCTCCCTATTCACCTCCACAACCTGCTCTCCAGTGGTGTGCTGCCTCTGCTTTGCCGCGGCCAGTGATGCCGTCTGAGGAACTTGGTCGGCATAAAAAGCAGGGTGCGTGTAGGCTTTTTCCCGGGGCGTCACTTTCTACAATTAAAATGAACCTTTTCGGGGGGCTGGAAAAATCTGAAAAAAAATTGGGGGGTCCCCCAGGGACTGCTTTACTAGAATGTCAAGTTTCGAGTCTGTGGCTGTTGCACTCTGGGGACAAAAAATTATTTTGTAGGGCTCCATGACTGGGCTGAGCCAGAGCTCAACGGCACTCGCTCACTCTCCCTCTTGTCCCCCTGCCAAGCCATTCGCGCAGGCAACGGACAGACAAGAGCGAGAGGGGGGCAAACTACATGATGGTGAAGCAACAAGAAAGGGAAATGGGAGAGGCAATGTGTTGTTTTTCTCTGAATTAGTCTATTTTAGCGTTGTGTGGGAGGCTAGATTGCACTCACCCCATATACATACGTAAATATCTACAGACATGCACCATGTGATTCGGATTTTCAGACTTTAATCTTGGCATTGGTTCCGTTAGCATTCAACAGAAAGAAGGAGAAAGGATGAAAAGAAAGCAATGAAGATGTACAACGGCTCTGTGAGGGCAAATGTATCTATTTTATTTTCTTAACCTTGTTTTTTAGGCATCTAAGAGGGCCTGGCTCAGCACTCTCGTCCTCTTATGCTCGCTCATCCCCATGCCTCTTTACAGGCTGACGCAAAGCCAAGGTTGGAAAATGTTGATCTGGTTGTACAGATAGTTTTGCTGAGGACCGAGGCCTAGATGACTCTCACACACGCACATGCGTGTACACTCAGGCACACACGCACACACCTAACGTTTTGCTCTACAAAACTATAAATACTTTATTTAAGAAGCTCCATTGAAAACTGCAAAAGAACATGTAAGAAATTTTCCCATTCACCAAAAAAAAAAAAAAAAAAAAAACCTGCTCCATGTTCAGCTTGTTAATTGTGCAGTAAAGCTATTTTTGTACATCAGTGTTAACTGTGTTATTTTCACTGGCAACAGCAGCTACTATTAGAAAACCACAAAACAATCTGGGGAAAAAAGAACATCCTCAAACTGACCCTTTAGCAACTCACACAATAACAAACAAACTGCAATCCACACACCTTTCTTAGCTATACCAGTTACCCTTCACAAACTGAAATGAAAGCAAAAAGTCAGACATTTTATATTTGCATCAAATATTGTTATTGGTTATTCATATATTATAAAATATAAAAAACAATTTAATTCATAAGTACTGTAAAAAATATCATCAAGAAATATTTTGTGGTAGTAAATGTTTCTGCAGTTATCATATTGGTACCAGCAGTTAAAAGTCATGTGGGAAAAAATAATCAAAATTTAAATTTTAGAGCTAAAATGAAAAAACCTAAGAATAAACAGCTTTATTTACAGTATTTACGGCACTATATCATACAAACATCCTATGACAAGCTGACATTTTAAATAAATGATTCATATAGTTATACACTGACATGTATACATTAACATTGCAAACACCAATAAGAATAAGCATCAGTTTTACCTACTGAACTAAAAAACACTAAAGGTTCCAGTTAATAACAGTCCTACTTCTCTCAAAAACATCTGACATGTCAGCCAAAAAGCTAATAAAAATGGGTAGTAATTATAAGGTTATTACCATTATCCTAAGGGACATTTACTTCCTTTATAGTGTATTGTACAGGAGCACTGGGCTTCACACTCCACATGAAACTGGAAAAATAAAAAAAGTCACATTACACAACATAACATTGTACCAGATGGCCACTGTTCCATACTGCTACTCTCACAGAGCTGTAAGGAAAGTTAACAAATATGTTTATTTTGTAGGTGTGCCTTTTCTGAAAGCATTATCATAACTATATGACCATTTGTAAATCAAAGACTTTTATAATATTTAGCTCACAGGCAAAAAACCTCATCTTCTTCGTTGTTTACACCGCTTCATACAGCTACATATCTTAAGCAGTTCAATTCAGTTCAAAATCCTCTCACCTGAGATTAAGAACTACAGCCATCTTTTCAAGAGCCATCTGTAATTACTAATTTGAGGAAATACCTTAATATGGAATAAAAGGACAATAGTGTCAGAGTATTTCATAAACTTGGTTCTCAGATGCCTGGTTAGGTGATTAACCATTTAGCCAATTTCTGTAAAATACATATTTTTAAAACTTACTTTCTATAATCTATTTCACAGAAAATTCAGTGTTAACATTAGAAATCATTCCTCCTGCCTCAAAGACCAATGAAGTTTATCTGAGACAGCTTCATATAGGCCCCATAATCTTCTATGCTATGAAACCATTTCTAACAGGATGTCACATTGTGTAAGTCTAAGTAATTGTTGATTTGTGATTAAGACAACTATGTACTTAAGCAATATAGGTATTAGTTCAAATTAATGAGTTCAAATTAGTGAAAAGATCTCTGGATAAAGGAAGTATCAAGACATTATTAAAAAAATCAGATGACTTTTAAAAATAATCCAAGAGGTAAAAATATAAAAATAGTTCACAAAACTGAATATGGAATACTCTACACTTTTTACAAATTAAAACCTTATTCTTACATTTTTATTAATGTATTACTTTATTTATTGGGAATATATGGGGTGAGATATCTGGATGGCTAAACTGTACAATATTATTGCTACACTCACTTATAAAATAAATTGTTACATAATATTTTTCAATAATTTCATCTCACTCAAAATAAATATCTTTACATAGAAACAAAATATTTTCACTGTCTAAAATAACAGTTATATTTTTATTAAAGCTATTTTTACAGATGTTTTCAAATATGACAAAATATTTTCTATTAAAAACTCAAAAAGAACACAGGTGGCCAACCAGTTCAAATGTTGGTATGTGAATTAATTCCTGCTGACATGGTATATTCTGGATATTCAGGTTATTTCTTCTTTCTGCTACAGTCAGGTGCGCGCGCGCGCGCGCGCACACACACACGCACACATACATTACGGAAGATGGATGTAGTACACTGACAGTTCCAAAAGAGGAACAAAAATTTTTTCTTAGTTACATTTTAATTAATGTTTAGTAATTAATGTTTAGTAATTAATTTATCGTTTCTTGAATAATACCAAACCGTCCTTTGTTGTTCTATTATGTGTCTCATAATTGCTAAGGCAACGGAAGAAAAACGTGGAAATCACACACTGGATGACTGCACTCATTGCAGTTTTTACACTATTTACAACAGTAGCTTCTTTAAATTTTGGAGGAAAAAATCAAGCACTTTAAATGCGAGCTATTAAGTACAGTCTATATTAAATAACATTAAGGTCCCTGTCTCTAAGACATTAATAATTAAATAAATGACAGGAATACCTAGAAAAAAAAACGTAATAAACCTACAAAACAACTACCTTAGGCTTAGCATTCCTTTTTCATCCAAAACGACGTACAATTATTATTTTCCAGTCAGTATTTAACTGACGCTGCTGTCTACAACGATGCATACAGTATTACTACACACTCCTCACGACCATTTACTGTTTCTGCAGCGTTTCCTGAGGACTAAGAGCAGTGTAAAAATATTCCCACACTACAAGAAATTTAGAAATTGCAGTTCTCCCGAAAAACACGTCTTTGTACTGTGACAGAAACCCGCCGGATACAGGGGGAGGACATGCAAACTCTTCGAACCCATGTCCCAATGTACAGCTCAGGTACTCACAGCACAGGCACCAGCGCTACCCGCTGCGCCATTATAATTGATTATTTAGCGACCCAAAAACGTAGAAAAAATGTCGACTGCCCTATTTCATATCACACCTCGTGATGATGGGTTGAGGCTTTATTTTCGCTTGTATAAGAGTCCCAGACGCAGAAAAAAAAACAGCTAATCTACTGACAGTAAACCGTACAAAAGCAGACAAGTTACAAAATTAACTGTACACGGACAAATAAATGTACGTCAGCGTTATATTTTTTGCCGAGCTGACAGGTTAAGTAAGTTGTTCAAAATGAACTCTGTCTTTGCGGATAAAACCCAAGTCAAGATATATAATTTTAAATATAACGACCTTTTTGTTTCAGTATGACCAGTATGTGTCAAATAAACTGCTTAATAGTAAAATAATATTTCAATTACAATAATTTCAGTCAGTTGTACACCTTTACTTTTATTTCGTCCAAAATATATACATTATAAGAATGCATAATCTAATGAAAACACACACTTATTCAAATTAGAACCTGAGTCAAACACGTCAGCTGCTAACGTTTTTTTTTGTGTGGAGCGCTGTATCACTGTATGCATTACTAATGGCGCGGCCTGCGAATACTTTCTATTAAAATTATGTCCTACTTATTGTACACATTTTATAGGCCATCGCAGGTCTGAATGGCGTAAAGGAGCAGTAGGAAATTCCGAGCAGCTGAGGGGTGGAGGGTTCCGTCTGGAGGGGAGCACGGCCGCTTTGGGGAGGGGTTCGCTGCGATAAGACGCCAGTGACAGACAGACCGGCATGAGACAGACTGCCGCTCAGCGCCACGTAAATAAACCCAAACCCTCGAGCACTCTAAAACACACCTTGAACGGCATTTACTTTAATACCGGAATATTAATTATAATTGTGCGTTTTGTTAAGAAAAGTACTAAATTAAAAAATACACTTACCTTAAATGTTAAAGACGCCCCTCTCCGAACTAGTGTAAAAGCAGCAGTAAATCATTAAATCTGATGACTTCCTGTAAATACATTAAAAATGTGACAATAAAAAATAATTGTGCTTTTCACTCCTATCAGTCTCGCAGACGCCGCTGTTTGAAAATGGCGCCAACGGCTCCTCGCAGTTGCCTTACTACACTTGTGACACGGCGCTCGAGGAAAAAAAATTAAATAAAAATATAAACGATCAAATAACAAATGTTCAATACTCTTAAAAGCGTGGGCGTCGTGCCGCCCCAGGACCGCAGATGTTCTAATTTTTATAAATCTGCTTCAGGAATTTTACATTATTTTTTATTTTATTGAAATTAAAATGACATTTTCTCCCTGGCGCGGTGCATGTCGGGAAACGGAGCTCGTGAAGTTGTCTTTTGAATTCACAAAGCGGGAAAACTTTGGACGCGTGATTCTATCCCATCTTCTGGGTCAAAAGTGCTATCGCATTGTTTGAAACCACAGTTTACACATTCTTGTTTCAGTTTGGAGAAAAAAAATATACACCTCGCATATAAAATAGCGTTTTATGTAACATTAAGAAATTAAGTTTAATATTTTTACACAAAACCCTTATTTTGTGGTCTGCAATCAATCAAAACTAACGATGATGTAAGTTTTAAAAAAAGAAACATGCATATTTGCAGTCTATAAACAAAGTGTTTAAAGTATAAAAGAGAGCATTCAAAAACAATTATTCCAGATGTTCTTCAAACCTATGGTCTGCTTCATTGTGTACGAATAACAAACAAAAAAAAATACACACACACACACATTTTCAGAACCGCTTGTCCCATACATTTATATGTATCTCATTTGAAACAATGAACTCATGACAAACAAGCAAAGGCAATTACTGAAAGTGATTTTATAATGTCTTTATTCACATGGACTGATACATTTTTAAGCAACGCAAAATAAAAAGTACCCAAGAAGAATGCACATGGGTTTTTCAACAGAAATACATGTGTATCAGAAATAATTCTATTTACATTAAATCTATGTACAAGTGTGAAACACTGAACAAGTATCTTTATATGGATCCTCGTTCTGGCAGACTCCTATAAGGGATACTTCAATACATGCATTTCACGTATCAGTTATTTGCACTGCAAGATATTTTACTGAAGCAAATCAGGTAGAATATCCTTTTCAAGAGTTCAACAGGAATGCCTCATCCCAACCTTCCAATCTACAAACCTTGGGTCAAATGTAAAGATCTACCCATATATACCTACAGGGTGTGTAAATTTGCTTTTGTTCATTTAAAATTTTTACAAGCTTTACTGATCACACCATAAAGTCTCAGACAAAATTTTTAGCCCACGAATGAAATCCCATCAACCAGTATATTTCAAACAGGTCCCATAGACTACTTTATACATCCATGTTCAGCAAATTATAGTAAACAACTGAACATAACAACTGAGTAAGACCACAAACTGTTTCCAGTAGTAAACTACAGGGAGATGAGAAAATGAACTGAAAATCTTGGCTCTATATTAGAGCAGCTTGCATAATGTGATTATGAGCTACATCTGGTCACACAGGAAGTGATACAAGTCAGTCAAGAAAAGACTGTCCTTCTCAGTTCAGATACAACAGCTGGTACAGGCAATGATTTCTGCATACATAAGTGTTACATTTTATTATCTATGTTTGAATTTTATATTGTGCAGTCACTTACCAGTACTGTACCTGGATCATTGTGGAAGTACATTCCACACAAAGCACAATACCATCAAAAATATGAAATACTGGTTTCTGCAATTATAAACACATCATTCTTCTATCACTTGCTGATGCTTTCTTGTCTAAATAACACATCAGTCTTGAGCCACTGTTATTAGCAGTGGAGCTCAATTTACATTTCAGTTGATACTATGGTTTTCTGATCCAATTTCAGACAGGTATATGTAAATGTGTATGTACATATGTGCCCATTTGTGTTCTCCACCTTATTTTAGGTTGCAAGTGGCTGACAGGTGTGATTTTAAATGCTGGAATGGTGGGAAGTGGATGACGCTGGGGGAGAAAGTGCCAGGAGGCCAGAAGACATGGATGCTTCCCTTGGACAAGGGCACGCAGACTGGAACACAGAGCTGAAAGAGGAAGGGAATGGAGCATGAGAGACAAGATACCAAGGAAGAAAGTAATACAAAGACAAGAAGGGCACTAATGTGTCTCACATGTCATTATTTAAAGCATTTAACTGTACCTTTACATTCTTGTCTGCCCAAATAAACCATGGCCTGGTGTAATGAAATGTCAAAACCTTTGTTAGATGATTCTTGCAATGTTGCTGAAAATACTGGACCTGTAAATTAAGCAGTACTGACTTTCCAGATGCCAGGAAAAGTATGGCAGAAGGTTCTTTTTAACTAAGGTGCTTTGACCTATGTTGAAATAGTCTTAGGTGAGTGACCAGACATGGGTCAGTGTATGTATTTACACATCACTGTGTATATGTCCCTAAGTTTGAAAGAACGCCTCACCTAACACCATACCCTATGATGTGGGGGGGGGGGGGGGGGGTTGGTTACTCCAGCGACAAACAGCTTTTTGGGGGGTCCATCACACTCTTTTCCTCCTGAAGAATCCAAATCAAGAATCAGTGAGGAATGTAAAGTAATAAACTGGTAATGAAGAAGCACATGTTAGGTTCACATAATTGCTGGAATGATTTTAGTGAAAAATTCTGCATTGTTCCATGTTTACATTATTTGCATGTTATGCTTGGTTTTTTGGCATTTACACCTTTCCACTCCCAATTTAACAGTGGTAAATTAATTCTTATATCATGATACCTGGCATAGGAGGGGTGAACACAGAAACACATCTCATCTGCAATGAATGCTATTGACTTCTGTAAACTGTTTGGGCTGCAAGCTTCAATAGGCAACATTATTTATCTTTCTCTCTATTTTGGTATTTAGTGCTTTTCCCCAAAGCCACTTACAAGATTTCAGTCATCTTTAGAAGTAGGTAATTTTACTGGAGCAATTCGAGATAAGTACCTTGCTCAAGGCAACTACAGCAAAATGTAAGGTTCACAACATGGTTCTTCAAGTGCTATGCGGAGACTTCAACCACTAAACTACATGCTATGTTATATGTAACATAACTCACTTTTAAGAGAGCCTTTTTTGCCTGATTCCACCTGCAACCACGTAGGCACCTGGGTAACCACAGATCTGTCTTTGAACTACTGTACAACAAAAGAGAAAGAACCCAATTAACTGACCCACCCAAAAGAATATGGTCTTAATTATGCTCCTTAAGCATTACTGCCACAGCCTACTGTCAATAGAAGAAAGACACAAATTTGCAGTGACACTAAATCTGAGTGGTGTGAGAGGTGTTCTTGAGACCAAAAGATAACAGCAGCAGTATCTAGTGAACTTATGCACAAATACATGGGGGCAAATTAAGGTTTTCTTATACACTGTTGGGGACTCACTCCCTCTGCCTTTCCCTCCCACTTGTTAAGTTTAGGCTATTTTTTGCACTCACCTTTTCTTTTCATTGTAGTTAAAGGCAGCCATCTTATAGCTGGAGAGAAAGAGCACTGCATCAAGTTTCTTGCTTCAGTCTAACATCACATGGTGAAGAGCTGATGCACTTCCTAGTAAAAAATCTTTCAAAATACCTTTGTATTCTCAAAAAAATTAATGATAGCAAGCAAACAATCACTCCATTAATGTTTGAAAAGGTGGAAAAGTGAAAGGCAGCACAATTAAAACTAGTAAGGCACTGATTTTTAGTAGTGCAGTGCTAGTTTTACTGGTGAGCTATCCCACATCTGTTTTGTTTTGATACATTGGTAATAAAATAAAAATAAAAATAAAAAACAAACTAGGTGGGTGCTTGCACTACGGCAGCAATCTGTATTGGCACCATCTTGAAACTTCCCTATACTAATACAAATCTTTGCTTCCCAACCAGATGGTTCTGCGTACAGGTCATATACTGTATGTGAAAATATTTATTTTATAAAGGTTGAGATTATGATGGTGAAAGACCCAAAACAGACAATCATCCCAGGTTACATTTCTGACAATGAGGCCTGTAACTTGTAAGACTTTATATTGTTTTAATTTTTAAATCTGTACTTCAGTGCAATTTGTGAGAATCCATAATTAAGGGCACAATAAATATAAACTGAACAATTTAACTGGGAAGTTCTTATTTCTGTTTTTTGTCAAATATGAAACTCACCCTCTGAATCTTCTAGTTGGACTTGGGGATGAATTAGGTGTCATGCCACCATCCAGAGAACGGACTCCCTGTGGAAGAGGTGCAGGATGTAAAGAGATTTCTGCATTCTTGTTTTCACTGAACTAGAATCTTGCATAATATCTAATTACATACCAGGCTTTATATATGTTAGATCCAAATATGTAAACTACTAAAAAAAAAAGACATACTCACAAGCAATTCTTGGTCATACAAGTGACTGACAGGTGGGATAGGATCCAGAGAGGAAACAATGAAAGAAAAAACAATGATTCAGTCAAACGCTCAGTCTCTTGAAAGTCAAACGTTATAACTGTGTCATGAGTGTAACGACATTCACCTGGGGCTCTGAGTATATTGTGTACATTCACATTTATTCATTTGACACTTTTCTCTAAAGCGACTTGTTTCCTTACCTCAGTTCATGAACATTTCCTCTCAGACTGAGCGCCATACTCTCCTCCTAACACACAGAGATGATTATCAGTGTTCCTAACACACATACTGTAATATGACCAAAAGTACTGCACAAACAGTCTAACACATAAAACCTTTTAACCTTACCTGTCATTTCTGATCTGGCTTCTCACTATCAGTGGAAAGTGGGGCAGTGGAATCCCCTAGAATAAAAAAAATGCTATATCATAAGTGTCTGACGATGTGAGTATGTAACTGTATGCTGCTTGCATCTATCTATCATGTTCGTGTGTAGGGAGTAAGTGCGAGATATTGATGAAACAGCGATGTGCACAGATGAGACACTGGAATTGGAAATGAATGCAGATAGAGCGATGCAGAAACAGGTGGACTAACCCGCACAGGGAAGCTTCGGTTTACAGACCGTCACACGCTGCTGCTCCGGCGACAGCGAGCTGAACTGGATGGGCTGATCACCATTATTCCGTCGCTGCAGAGAGTGGGTTAGAAAACAACGGATGCGAAGGAAGGTCACAGAACGTGAGAAAGAAAAACAAAGGGACAGGCTTTAGCAAATTCTAGACACTAGATGAAACAACTTTTTGAAGACGAAACAAATTACGCTGCGATGACTTGTATTAAGAGCGATATGGAATTAAAAATAGTTCCCTCACCAGACACCGCTGATCATGGGGGCGCTATTTAATCTACGTAGAAGATTTGTTCCGCTTCCAGCAGTTGCGCCTGCGCACTGGTCTACTTCCATCGCTTTTCCTTGCAGCTTCTGGTTCCCCTCGCTCCAGCGGGTGACTGTGGTTCTCACACAGACAGTGAAGCGCAGCTACTTTATTCCGGCGAAAGCCCGACCTACAGGCCTCATCCTGGACCAAAATTTAAAGAGCAAGACAATTCCCCCGTATCTTTAATTCCATTATGGTTGAACACAGGCCTCAGAGTTAATTAAATCGTTTTCGGATGTAAAAAAAGGCTGAAGAGCCAGAGTGCGTGTTTGTCACATTTACTGAGAAGTCAGTTAGTATAACGCTAAGAGATCCAGTTTGCCCAGTGAGCTAACATTCAGCTAATTCATTTCCATGCTAGTTAGTAGGCAGCCCGTTACCTGCCGCAATAACGCAAAGTAATCAAACGCGGAACGTTATGTGAACAGATCATCATGCGGTAACTAAACTAAAGCCAACAGTAGAGTAAGCCACCCTACGCATTCACAAAGTTTCACACTAAACAGGTAGTTGGCAAGGAAAGCCATATTATAAAACTAAGCAACCTCAGCCATAATATAACTTTTCCGACCGAATTAGTTCGCCGCAATGCCGGTTTCCTCAGTTTTCCCCATAAAACCAACTTGAAAGGAAATGTGGAATGCAGAAAGCAATTAAAACACGTAATCGCAGCCGTGTATTTATTCTTTTGTAGCGGTCACTGCTGGACGATGTGAGTATCGCAGCCGGACAGCAGCGATTCAAAATGACAAGATGTAAGAATACCGACGGAGGAGAGTTTTCAACGTTTCAGTGCAGGGCAGCACGGTGACGGTGGCGTAACGGGTAGCGTTTCTCATCTGGACTGTGCGTTCAGATCTGGTTCAGTCTCTGCATAGTTCTCATGTTCCTTTTATGTTTTATGTCATCCAATAGGTCTGATAATTTTAAAACTCAAATGCTCATACAGCCATAAATCACACATTAAAAAACATTAAATATCAAAAACCATTGAAATAAACACTTTTTTTCTGTCCTCTCCAACTACGAGGTGAGGTCTGATGACTTAATCTAGGAAGAAAGCCCACCTGGGACAAATCGATCACTAGTAACTCTGAATGATCAGGTACTACTAGGGAGGGTGGTAATCTTCTTAGGACTTTTTAGGGGTGCCAGTCAAGACTGGCTCTCTCTGTACAGCACCAGTGACTGACCCATCCTCTTTCCCATGTCCCTTCTTCCTTCTAGTCGCTCTTGAAAAATCTTGCCCATCGCCTCTGTGATCAGCATACCTGATCTTCCTCAGCCAGGGATCCCACAACGGTGCAAAGCAAAGATGACCCGCCAGCACTGGCCCCCGACAACCTGTCCTTTAGCTCAGCCCCCTGCTGCTGTTTCTCTCTGATCCATAGTGCTGCTTGTCAGTGACAGGTTTATTCTCCCATGCCATGTTGATGCCGCATTTGCAAACACCATACTGGCATAGGATGTGCTGGGGTTGCTGCAAGAGAGGAGAGCCCCCCAGACATTGGGTGCAGCAGCGAGGGACTACGCAGTCCTTGGCCATGTGGCTAGTCTCCAAACAATGTGGGCAGTTCATGCTTTTACAGTCTCATGTGTTCCTGGCTCAAACAAATGGCAGGAGGGAGACTGACTCTGATAAAATCGGTAGCCTTTTGCCTTGCCCAAAGGTGAAATATCCTGGAGTATGACAAAACTCGTTAGGCCTGCAGGATCAGGTTGCAGGCGAACCAAAAAAACATCAGTGACTGCTATCAACGAACAGAATGTCCCTCTTATCTTGTTAATATCCTCTTGTTAAAAATTAACAAATCTCACCAAGAAGGTTCCCATGATGACTGCTGAGAAAAAGGGGTTGAAGATGTGAAAAATTACAAGTCTCTCATAAGTTGCCTATAACCCAAAGCTACTCCCTTACTCCAAGCTGCCATCGTCCCGATGGTGGCTGGACTATTGTCATCTTGGAGCTGTCAATGTCTTCACAAAGGACCCTGTACTCAGCTAAGTGGAATTAAAATTGAATAGAAACTCTGCTTTAACATGTGACAACAGTGGACAAGCCACTATAAACCCTTCACCTTAGGGTCAGTTGGCTACCCAAAATAAAACAAAAACCTACTCAGAGGGACAGCTTCAAGTAGCAGCGGTTACACCATCCAGCATCCCATGTTAGGTTCCAGTCTGTCTGTCTACAGTTAAAATCACTACATGCAGCTATTTAAGATTGAGTTGAGCAATGCATCAGTCAAATACATATTTTTATTCTCAAACTTCCAGTGTGAATTTGATTTTATCTGGTCCACATCCAAATCCCACAAGGACAAGATTATCTTAATTGCAGTGGTTAACAATTTTGTAATTATATATTATTCTTGTAGTTAGTATTTATTATAATGTATAATGTAAAATAATGTAATTCCTCCCTTTCTTTTTTGTTGAGCATTGTTTTCCCATGATGAGACCTGAGGAGGCCAGCAGTGATACCAGCACTCTATGTTGACGGAAGCTGATGACTGTTTCCTATGGTGAACAAGACCTGCCTATGTGAACCGGGTCATCAACTTGTTGCTGTCTAGGGACAATAAATACCTCTTTGAGTTGAGTTAAATGTCTTTTTTGCTATTGCAAATGCTCATAAAGGGTGGCCAGCCACTGGCACTTGCTCCCCAGAAGTTTGTTTTTCTCCCTTCCCATTCACTTGGGAGTTTTTTGTTGGTTTCCTTCAATGCCAGTTGGCTTACTTACAGCTTTAATAATTAATACAGTTATTGTAGTGATTTAATGTATAATCGACCTTTTATTTTTATAATGTCTCTGATCCTTTTTCAGTGTTCTATGTCACTGTGTGAGAAAAGCGCTCTATAAAAATAAATGACAAATAAACTGAATTTTTATAAATTACCCCAGAGCTGTGTGGACGTAATAAGTATTTTTTGAAATCGTTACTAATAACGTATGACACAACTGGGCATTGCAAAATCGATTTTTTTTAAAAAGTAGGTTTGCAGGGGACAACATTCATTCTTTTCGTAGAACACATGGAATGTTTTATACTTTTACACTTGAAAACAAAAACCAGTGTGAAGTGCTGGCCTTTATGCCTCAAAAGATATGTCCTTTGAAATATTGCACAACAAGAACCAGAGTACTGATCAGATTGTGATGTGAATACTCTTGCAAAAAGGATGTCAAGCTTAATCATTGATACAAAGCTAAGCCAAAGGCAACAGTATGTGTAGTTGAGGCTTCCACGGACTGTTGAGTTATTAGGTATTAAAGAGCAATCGGAAGGGCAGTCATAGTGCTACATAGTTGACCAGCTTACATTGCAACAACACATTTTGAAATCCTGCATTGTTCTAGGGGGGTGCGGCAGAAGGCAATGTTATGAATGACTGCATTTTAAATGAGTATAGTGTTGATTGGGGGAGCAATTATTATATGAATGAATGTGAAGGGATTTTTATTAATGAGTGCAGTTTGCCTATAATTGTGCATCAGTATCTTTTTGTCTAGTATAGGTTTGTGTGAGAGCAATGCTGTTTAGAGCAAAACAAGTTATTAAATATTTTAAACTGGAAGCTAAAAGTATACAGTATGTCTTCTATGGTGAAATTCTGCCAGAAACCGCCAACATACACATGCTGTTTTCTTCTTTCTCATCTCTTTTCCCCTCGTTGTTTTTCTTATTCTGCAGGTGTTCACATTAGTTGTTCATTGAAAATTATTATATACTTTTAATGTTAGCCAACCATCTTCACCTAGTTTAATATTAACCTTTTCTCCACTGACATACTATGATGTCTCTAACTTTCTTCTGTTTCACCAAAAAAGACCAAATGCTTGGTTTTATCATGCATTTTCTTACTTATCTGTTAGTCTGCCCTTCCTAACCTGTTCTCACAGATTTTCTTATTTCCTGGAAATAATCAGATTTTAGAATAATTTTTACCTGCATGACCAAATTTCTCTGATTGGTTTTTCCCAAGCAACACCCGATTGGTTTTTCCCAAGCAACACCCACACTGCTAGTCACATTGTACTCCCATGGATTGCTGCTATGTTCTTGCTGCTAGATGCATGAGTAATACATTCCTGCTGTCTTCATTTCTTCCCATGCTTACTATTTTGTAGTGTATCAAATCACCCTAGCAGTCATGTGGGAAAGTGAAGAAGTTGTAAGACTGGCCTCTATGTGATGCTGTTGTAGTTGCAAGCCATATGCGGCATGAGCAGCGTCACATGATGGTCGGTCTTACAAACTTATTGATTATACCACATATACAATGATGATGAAAAGCGAATATTTATAAGCTTATATGAGCCAGCAAGAATGGTGGTGCAACAGATCATGCAGTGCCTGGACTGTGTGATCAAGAGTGGGTTCAATACCTTTTCAGTCGGTTTGGAGTACTGTATACATGTTCCCCCTTTGTATGTGTAGGTTTCCTCCAGGTGTTCAGATTTCCTCCCACAGTCCAATGATGTGTTTCAAGTGGATTGGTGTCTCTAAATTGCCCATATCACATATTGTGTGAACGTGTGTGTGTGTGTGTGTGTGTGTGTGTGTGTGTGTTTCTTGGATAGGCTCTGGACATACTGCAAGCCTGCCTTAGGACAAGTCCTCATCAGTAGTCTGTGAGTGAATGACTTACTTAAACAGTGAAAACAACTGTTCAGCTTCCTGTGCCATAGGTTTGTGACAAGGGAAATTGTGTTACAAGCTGTTGACTAGTAATTAGATAATTAACGGCTTTAGCAATGTCTTTGTGTTTTGACCACATACCAGGCATACAAGCCACTCTTTTTCACATGCCAGTCTGCATCAAACAGATGTGCACCAAGCAAACAGGAAGGTCTTCCGTACAGAAGGTAATCTTTTATTTAGCAGAAATCTTGTCTGCAGCTAAGAAGGCTCTACAATACATTAGGGGGACATCAGAAGTGCTTTATGAGATAAAACAACTGAAATTGGGTGAATGCACTGTGTAGCATTATTTAAATGATAAGTATCAATGGACTGTGTTGCAGATTACCTACTTATTAGCGATGGCAACACAGAACATTGGTTCTCGAATAGTGGCTCATACTACTTAAATTCATGAGTATTACCTTTGACCATAGTCTTTAAGGGCCCAGTTCATAGGTACAGTATCAGCGGGCTGTGTGACCATGTAGCCACATCATGTTTCCAGAGATGTGGAGGCACTAAATGTGCAGGTAAGTCCCTTAGGTAAAGAATGTTTAAAAATCTTAACAAAGTAGAACTGATAAATGCTTTTTTGTTCTTATTTGAAAATGAATTGGACACATTGTCTTTGCTCTTTTTCTTGTCCTAAACACTTTCGTATTGGGTTTAATCCCAACTTCTGTTTATTCCTCTTATTGCTTTCCCTCAGCTCCATCCATGTAAATTCGGGTTGATTTGGACTCGTTCTCCTTGTCAGCCCTTAGGTCGGGTCCCCCCAGCTCTTCTCCATCCCCAGCTTTTGCCAGGGTCCTCAATGGCCAGAGTAAATCGCGGTGGGTGGGATCAGGCCGCCTGCAGCAGGATGCCCCCTTGTCCTTAGTAAGGAAGTACAGTAGGGCATTAAACCAGGCATTGAAAGAGGCCAGTGGTCGGGTGACCTTGTAGCATATGGAGACCATGCGCATGTAGCGACAATGTACATTCTTCAGCTCCTTGAGTATGAGGAAAAGAGTTCGAGTGACATGGAAGGGCAGGAAACACAATGCAAACAAGATTGTGATGGTTATGATGGTTTTTATGGATTTGCGCCGTCTATGCATGTAAGGAGCCTGGGGCCCAGATGCAACTGACATTCTCTCCTGTCTTCCACTTCCTTCAACTCCAGACCCACCTTCTTGCAGTTGGGTTGATAAGTGCAAAGTCCGAAATATGGTCAAGACCACTTGGGAGTAGCACCAGGCAATGATGACAAATGGGATGAAAAAGCCTAGCAGGTGTAGGGTAATCCCATAGGGGACGTACTCTGAGAACTCTCTGTCTATGGCATCATCCCAGCAGTTGAGAAAGGCCTCCACTTGCCCAGTGTCAATGCCTGCCTGGCTTCCAGGCCCCTCCCTGATGACATATCCAGTCTGTGCAAAACGGAAGATTGGACTGGTCAGAACAAACACCACAGCCCAGACCATGGCACATGTCCCCTTGACTGCCCGCTTGGTCTCCATAGTCACAGTCTTCATGGGGTGACAGATACCCAGATAGCGGTGCACAGAGATGCAGGTTAGGAAGAAGATGCTGCAGTAAAGGTTGAAGTAGAATAGGAAACGTACCAGGCGGCACATAAAGTCTCCAAATATCCAGCGGTCCCGCATTACATAGCTGGCAATAAGGAATGGCAGTGATAGCCCATACATTAGATCAGTGGAGGCTAGGTTGACCATGTAGATGAGGGAGGCATTCCAATGACGGGTGCGTTGGAAGGAGCGGTAGAGGACAACCGAGTTGAGGGAAAGGCTGAAGACAAACGTAAAGGAGTAGCACAGGGGGAGGAAGATGTACTTGTAGGATTCATCAATGCTGCAGGAAGCCTTGAGTGGGGAGATGGAGAAGTTCAGCCCTCCAACCTGCACTGGTTGCAACATTGTAGTATCCATCTTTACAGTTGGATGTTTCCCTCTTCTCTGTGGAGTCTCATCCTCCTGGACCTCCTGTCCAGAAGCCTGCAGCCAGAACGCCACCTGACTTCTGATCTCTGTGTGGTTATTTTTACAGCTCGAAACACTCCTGGCCTTCAAGATCTCTGATCGTTTTTACTGGTTATATGCCCATTCCAACCACCACACCGTTCTTCCACTGCAAAGAAAGCATCACGTGGAAATTGTTCTGCGCTGCAAATATCACAAGACAGAATGTTAAATGCACCTTTAACGCTTGTACATTCAACCATATCAGTCTTTTAACAGGATCCTGATCAATTCAATCTCTCAGGTATTCTATTGTGAAGTATTGGGTTCTCTAAGGCAACTTTTATCTGTTCAGTTTAATACCAGCCATACACCAACACTGACATATAGCTGTATTCCTGTTTTTCTGATTGTTTTTCCAATAAAATGTTTTTAACACTTTGAAATTAAATGCTATTGACATTTGCAAATTAACTATTTTCAAATGACTCAAATATGTACTTGTATTGGTACTTTAAAAATAATATTTCCAAAACGGGATTTGAAATACCAACAGACATCCCCATGTGATTCATTTGCAAATACACATCTACATTTATTTTTGAAACCACATTTAACAAAATATTTTAAATGAAATCAACGTATATTCACAGTGCTGCTATTTAACTCAAAATTCAGAACCTGATGTTCTGGTAATAACTTTGTAAACTGCTGCTAAACCTAACCCTAAGTTGTATGAGAAAATGGTTTTCACATCTTGTGTATTTTAACCTGTAAACCTAATTTAAAATCTATGATTTCATAGTCAGTTTTACTCACTTTCTGAAGGATGCAACAACAACTTACTGAGGTTTTGACCCCATAACTCGCAGGATCAGAGTCTAGTGTAATATCCGTTGTTCCAGTTCTCTTTGGATGCATCCCAGTACACAGGATGCACAGAAGCACAAAACATCACCTGCTGCCTGCCTCTGTTCATTCATTAGGCAGATCATTCTTTCATTTCCCACCCAAGTCTCACCTTACCGACATCATATTCCATTCATCTAGTTTTCAGTCCTCCTGTTTCTTCCTTAAGCTCCACTGCCTCACTGTGACAAGCCTTGAACTTCAAATAAAACATGCAAAGTGTGCTTTTGTCCAGCATGAATGAAAGTTTCTTGTTTGGCCTTTAGTCTATTACCTTTTCAATCAGTAACAATTGCTTAGCACTTTTCCTGTCATCCATTGGTCTATTCACCCATTTCTGAACCCTGTCCTATGCCCCCATTTAGACATGCATGCACAACTGGCATTAATGTAAATTATTAGACATTAGAAACGGAACTACGTTTTTTTATAGTTGCGTGAATGTAGTGTCAATCTATATATATACCATTTTATAAAAATCTGTAATATGAAATGTCACTGGTAATACTACAAACGCAACCAATAAGGTGTTTCTCCATAGAAGAAAGAAAGGCAGGATAGTGGGAGAAAGGTTTAGTGTGGCAATTTTCTAAGTCAGACACCAAAACAGTACCAACCTTTCAGTCTGCTGCCCTCTTCAGATCCACCATTCTGTTAAACATAAGCATAAATAGAAAACTTACGCCTACAAAAATTGCTCTTCAGAGTGTACTGACCTACTGCCTCTTGAAGATATTTTCCTGAATTTGCAGTAGGTTGTGAAAGACATGTATCAGGTGCAATGAACTACCTTCTTTCAAGCAATGGATTCCAATGAATTTACTATAAATTATTAATAACCATTAACACAAGATGATGAATGGAAACCAGATAGCAAAGGTAACACAATATTCTCAGGATATTCCTGTGGCATAAAACCGTGCAAATTTAGCACACACATCCTAAAATCTACATTTTATTTAGGAAAAAAAAATGGAAAAATCGGTACTGTCAATACTTAATTTTTCCTGTGTCATTTTGTTTGCAAAAAGGTACGTCTTACTGCCTGTACGTAACCTTGCTTACCTGGTAAGAGGATTTTCCAGCAACCACCATGAAACGGGTGCAGAGTGCAAGTTAAACCCAAGCTGGAGTCTGAAGGTTCTGACCTTCTGTACTAACACTTGAACTTCCCATCACTTAGTAAGTCTGACAGTATGTATGTTGGCAAAACAACACAGTGATAAAATTATGTCCATCTTTCTGCTTCTGCTAACTACACCTGCTTGGACACAGTTACCAATCTGCCTGTGCATCCTCCTCCCCTCCCGTCCTTGCTGTGCTGGGGCCTCCCACTGTATCTGCTGAGCAAGTGCTTCAGACAGCCACTCTTTGAGACCCTAGTTCACCAGCTCAGGTTTACAAGATTATTGTAAGGCTGCAGAACCACTTATGGAAGTCAGCAGATCTACCAACATGACAGTCATTGTTTCAGCTCAAAATGTACCTAATAGCACTAAGAGTTCGAACAGTAAGAAACGTAAGGGCAAATGGTAACAAAGGAACAAATGTGAGAATACACATTTGCACGCACGCACCTTGTGCTACACTGAACAATCACTCATAAGCATTTTTATCTTAAAAATGCTTATTTGATGCACATCTGACAGTAAACCAATGAAGAAAAATTAAATATGTCATTCATCACATACGATTCTTCTTCGTCAATGACAGTTATGGAACATACTTGTGGATTTTATGCCTCCTGTAACACAAGATGCAAACCAATATACTAGTCTCCATCATACATAGAATTCTTCCACTTACACTGTGATGCACAAACACACTTAAAATACTGTATATTGTCAATTAAGAATGTAAAAGTTGTTAAATAAAATGACTGTGCTTTTTAAAACCCAAAACTATAGATTGATTAATATTTTATTTCTAAGTTATAAAGAACACAACATGCATTTCCTTTAAACAAGATAATTAACAACACACAGTGTAGAAATTCTCCATCAGTACTACAAACTTGTACAAACAAACACTAAACCGTATGAGTAATAAACAGAACTAAAGTTTCAAGATTTCAGTTTTGTGTTTCATTGATATATGTATTTAAATAACACAATAAAATTCTTCTGCCATAGTCCTCTCTTTCCATAATAATATACACGGTGGAGTGTAGAAAAGAGGGCGTAACAAAATATAAAAACAAACAGGAGTACTAGACAAAATAGTACAGGATAACACAACACAATAACACACAGCAAGACAATAAATATAAAACAAGAAAATAAATGGCAAAATGTACAATCTAACTGTAATGTGTGAAATAAATACTTAGAACTTGCAGTAGCATAAATGGTGAAAAATGGCAAAATGCAAACTGACAACAAGTAATTACTTTTAAAGTGGAAATGAAAGTGCAATTTGGTAATAATAACTATTTTTGGGAAAATAGTGTCACACGAGCAGGAGGAAAGAGCGACACTATCGGCGGTTCAGGGCTCTGGTGGCCTGTGGGGGAAAAGCAGTCGCTCAAGCAGGAGGTGTGTCCGCTTTTTCCATGCGAACACTGACACCTTGTGGCCAATTTGTATAACGCAGTCGATAAAAACTGACCGCTTCAAGGAAATAGGTAGAGATAATAGGGTTTAATGTCTCCAGCGCTTTGGGGACTTTAAGTCCTTGCTTCATGGAATGCCATATCTGACCATGCTGTACAGATAAGCTACAAGGTTGTGTGGATGGCCCTGGTTCCAGATGGTGTTCAGATGTACTTGAGCTTTACACTTAACTTGTGTGGGGAATCCCTGAAGCAGTTTATCACAGTAGCCAGAGTTACTTTTAGCTAAGCCTAAGGGGATGTATGTTTTATATGAAAACCCACAGTAAGACCAATAACTCAGCATCCAATGATACTGTTCTACCATAGTCATTTGTGTTAGTTTCTCGTCAACATGGAAAGTTGGAAAACTGCAGTGACGGAATGACACATAAGTAAACAACACCAACAACAATCAATAACACCGGTGAATGTGAAAAAGGATGAACTCATTAGAAATGCAAATCTGTTTCTCTGTCCTCACTCACAGAATCTATGGTTTTTCATTGAAACACAGTCAGGTCAAAGACCCCTGGGTCGGTGCATCAAGGGACTTTACAGCATTGTCTTTACTGTACATGAACTACCAGTCATTTTGGTGTCCTTCCCTGATGAATTGGAATTCAAAGCTTTCTTTTTGATATGGGATTTCAAACTGAGCAACTTGGCTGCTGTGTTTGAGCACCAGCAACACAAGTGAGTCTCATGCTGCTGAGCAGTTTTGCCTCTGTGTCGCCTGGCTCATTGTTCTCCTGCAGTGCTGATGACTGAGACCCATACAGTAGAACCCTGGCCTAGCTGCTCCAGGACTGAAGTCAACTTCACTTTGAAGACCACTGCCACAGAAAATGTTTGCACAGATCTCCACTTTTGTATTTGACATTTATTTTGCTATTTTGGGTCTCCTCTTTGTTTATATTGCACGCCTATGTATTGAAATTTTCTCTAGCCTTCTTACTATAAGTACTACTATTATAGTATAAAGGCTTATAATAGCAGGAGGGTGAAGGGGCACAGTGGGTTGGACCGGGTCCTGCTCTCTGGTGGGTCTGGGGTTCAAGTCCCGCTTGGGGTGCCTTGAGATGGACTGGTGTCCCGTCCAGGGTGTGTCCCCTCCACCTCCAGCCTTACGCCCTGTGTTGCCAGGTTAGGCTCTGGCTCCCTGTGGCCCCGTATGGGATAAGTGGTTCCGTGTGTGTGTTGGATTATAATAGTACTACAATTATAAACCTTTAGGTGTTATTGTAATACTGTATCTTACTTTGTATTAGTTTAAACATAAACAAAAAACACAAGTGTAGTTTATTCCAATATGACTGCAGGAGATCAGTGTCGAAACTCATAGTCCATTAATTTCAAAGGTACCATCTCACCATTAAAACTGGTATTTGTAATATTCTAGCCCACTAACATATACAAGCATACACTCTTCAGAAACAAAAACTGCAGTCAAAGGTGTTCATGTTATAGTTAGTATAGTTTCAGTAATTGACAAAAGATGGATAGTTTATTTTAGGACAATGTGTGTGTGTGTGTACACAAGTGAACTGTGAAGACACTTCCCCGGTCAATGCACCAAACCACCCATAAATAAAATGTATTTAATTTAAGGCTTAATGCCTGCAGGTCAATGCACAAATATTGATATTATATCATTATTGATATATTACTTTGAACGTCAGCATTTCTGTTTTGTACTGTAATTAACTATAATGTTCCGTTAAGTATAAAAGTTTTCAAGTGTTTTGTCGGTGATCATCTAGTAATGTCTCACATTGCCGTAAATCAGTTCACAAGAGTCGTAAATTAGTGTACGAACTGCTGATAAATGTTGAGATTAAGAGGCGGGAAAAGACAGAGCGGTTTGCGGAGACGGTTGCGCGAAGTGTGGAATGGCTCGCATATAGTTACTTAAAGTTTACAATTCCTTCGTAAAAGACACGTCTCATGTAGTTGCAACTCTCGAGTTTGCCTCTTCATTTATCTCATATTAATTTCCGTGTACACAGAGTTTGTGAAGTTTTTATTGCTTCAATGAATTATGTACCACAGAAGATAAGTCACACACAAGTGATGCATCCAATTCCAGTTCCGCGACTTATTTTGTGTGATGTATAATTCAGTTATAATAAGTTACTGTCAGTCGTTCTGTTTATAAAATATGGTCTGTTTTCATAAACGTTTGTGACGTGTAAAATACTGCCTTACATGTTTTATCTGGTTATGTAAAATATAAATGTATTTTTCTGGAGGCAGTCCAAGTTGATACTAATTTCTCTCGGTATCAGTCTATTTTAACTGTTCCATCATTTTAGGAACGAAGTGTAACTAGTCGTTTTTGTTACGTGTTTGAAACATGGAACCAAGAATTTTCTCACTTTACATTGAGAATGGTTGTTCCTAATTTAGTTTAGTCAAAAGAAGTTGGCAGCGGTGGGATTCGAACCCACGCCCCCGAAGAGACTGGAGCCTTAATCCAGCGCCTTAGACCGCTCGGCCACGCTACCACAGGTGAGAACGTATTACTGCCAGTTGTTCCATGATCATTTTATATACATATATAAAATATATAGATAGATAGATATAGTGATCATGTGTTTGAAGACATGTTCATGTTGTAGCTGCAGATTATTCTGGATGTATGATTAATTTACAAAAACGCACCGTCGGCTCTTCTTTGCCACATACGAGTTTTTATTGTTAGTTCATTCGGAAGTAGTAGCCTGTTTACAAAAATCGTCCCTTATAGGCACCGCGGGGATTCGAACCTAGGATCTTCTGTTTACTAAACAGGCGCTTTGACCAACTAAGCCACAGCGCCGTCCGAAAAAAAAAAAAACATCCTCCACACTGAATATATAATTTTTATGTGAGTAAGGCATTAATAATTCAGTATTGGTAAAATAACCATTTTATTTATATTTTTATCCATCAAATATTCATAAATGCAAATTCTCTAAAAAGAAATCTGACTTTATAGCACTTTCAAGTGAAACAAAACAGTGCATCGCTACTATCCAAGACTTTACTAATAAAAAAAGCAGTCAGAACAGTTACACTACTAGTCTGTAAATTATTTAATATTTTAATCTCAGTTGTAATCTGTATTTGTATTCCTCTGGCTTTTTGTCTTTGTCCTTGGTGATATTTTGTATCTTCATAGTGACCTATTAACTAAGTGGCAATATCCAGAAAGCTGAATTGTAAATGTGTCTTATTAATAATTACCACAAACTGAAAACTACTGCATTTCTCTGATAAAGGCAAACACAGCCCTATCTTTGTTATTGTTACTGACTTATGCAAGTAGACACAATGAATCACTAAGCTTGAGAACAATAAAGTGATTAGTAATGATGATCAACATTGCCACTTTTCATGGCTTAAATCGTGACAATGAAATATTTCACGTTTTGTATTACTTTTCCAGTCATGAATTATGTCTGCATCGGAAGAGCTGTGTATATTACAGACAGGCAGGATAGATAGATAGATAGATAGATAGATGTAAGACAATTGGCAACATTTTAAAAGCACATCCTGGTCCCACCTCTATTCTCAGTCTCTACTGCGGTCACTATCCTGCACTTCCAACAGCTCCCATTGGGTGTCGTTCACAATCCGATAGTTGAACTCTCTGTACTGTCGGGGGTGTTTCTGCCTCTGTGACATCACTTCTTCCAAAAGGCTCCTGGTAACAGGCGGTGGGGGTTTGAACCCAGCCATGTTTGCCAACATCTGGTAGTATTTCCACTGCCTGGACTTCATTGTTAACTGATTGAGCTCCAAACCCTCCTTAATCCTCTCCTCCGTCTCCCTCTCAATCTGCTCCTCCATGTCAGCCTGCGAGGGGAGGGTGATGGTACCATCGAGCACTGCCAGGGCAAACCGAACCTGCAGATCGAGAAACAAAAGAGAAAAAAAAAGGAGGGGGTGACAGGGTGGGAAGTCCCAGTGCAGAGAGTGAGTCTGAAAACAGGATATCAGAGATGCAGACAGCACATTATTTAATGAGCTGCAGTAAAAACTAGCATTGTCAACTCTAAATATTGAAACTGCTGCTGCTCACTTTAGAGGGATTTCGTTTATGTTTCTCTACAAAAATTGATCTTATAAACATATAATTTTGTCTGTCACAAGAGACACTGGACAGAAGCGCCAGAGTCAAAGCCAATTCTAGACAACCACCTGCATGGTTTACTAGGAATGCGAGGGAACTGAAGTAGTTTGCCACCGCTTTCTCCCCTGCATATTAGTGGGTGCAAACACCAAGAGAATATGCAAACTATACACTCAGTGAATAGCTGAGGAACTGCAAGATACCAGCATAACCTAACCTGCTGTACCACTGTGTCCTACACGAGACACTCTGACTTCTAATACTACTACTAGTGGTACAACTAAGTAGCAATAATTAAATCAATAATTGTGGGCAGCATGTAGCACAGTCCTTAAAGCTGCTGTTTTATTTTCAGAGGACACAAGTCTGAATACCACCTCCTGTCGGGAGACCTCTGAACAAGGTATTTACCCTAAATTGCTCTGGTAAAAATTATTCAGCTTTATAAATGAGTAAATCATTTTAAGCAATTTAAGACAGCATGGTGGTAAAGCGAATAGTGCTACTGTCTCATAGCAGCTCGGTGGTCTGAGAGAACATAAGCTCAATCACCACTCAGTCTGTGTGGGTCTCCTCTGGGTGCTCTGGTTTCCTCCTACACTCCAAAGACATGCTGTTCAAGTACATTGGTGACTCTAAAATCACCCTTAGTGTGAGTGACAAAGTGTGTTTCACTGCTAGATGGATGACAGACTCATTGTAAGTAGTGTATCTAGCATTGTAAGTCACCTTGGGTAAATAAGGGGTGAGCTGATACACACAGTGTTCACTGGAAGAAGCTTAGGGGGGGAAAGCATCTGCTAAATGAATAAACATAAGACTGTGAGCCAACTGACTGGAGGTTTTGTTCTTCTGGATTAAACCACCCCTCCGTGAACCGCCACCTTACCGTGGTGGAGGGGTTTGAGTGCCTGAATGAGTCCAGGAGCTATGTTGCCTGGGGCTATATGCCCCTGGTAGGGTCTCCCATGGCAAACAGGTCCTGGATGACAGACGAGACAAAGCGCAGTTCAAAAACCCCTTATGAATAAAAAAATCAAGGCTTTCGTTTACCCCGCCCGGTATGGGGTCACCGGGGCCCCACCCTCGAGCCAGGCCTGGGGGGGGGGGGGGGGGGGACTCGCATGCGAGCGCCTGGTGGCCAGGTTTATGCCCACGGGGCCTGGCCGGGCTCAGCCCAAAGCCATGACGTGGAGCCGCTCTTCGGTGGGCTCACCACCTGCCGGAGAGACCGTAAGGGGCCGGTGCATTGTGATTTGGGCGGTGGTTGGGGCCCAGTGCCCGGCCGACCCAAACCACAACTCTGGTTTTTGGGACTTGGAATGTCACCTCACTGGCAGGGAAGGAGCCTGAGCTGGTGCGGGAAGTTGAGAGATACCGTCTAGATATAGTCGGGCTCACTTCCACTCACAGCTTGGGTTCTGGAACCACTCTTCTCGACCAAGGGTGGACTCTCCACTATTCTGGCATTGCCCAGGGTGAGAGGCAGCGGGCGGGTGTGGGCTTATTAATAGCCCCCCAGTTTAGCCGCCATGTGTTGGGAGTCTACCCCGGTGAACGAGAGGGTCGTCTCCCTGCGCCTTCGGGTCAGGGAACGGTCTCTCACTGTCGTTTGTGCTTATGCGCCTAGTGGCAGTGTAGACTACCCGGCCTTCTTGGAGTCCCTGGAGGGCGTGCTGGAAACCACTCCCACTGGGGACTCTGTCGTTCTACTGGGGGACTTTAACGCCCACGTGGGCAGTGACAGTGACACCTGGAGGGGCGTGATTGGGAGGAACAGGGCCTCCCTGATCTGAACCCGAGCGGTGAGTTGTTATTGGATTTCTGTGTTAGTCACGGTTTATCCATAACGAACACCATGTTCATGCATAAGGGTGTCCATCAGTGCACTTGGCACCAGGACACCCTAGGTCGGAGGTCGATGACCGACTTTGTAGTTGTTTCTTCTGACCTTCGGCCATATGTCTTGGACACTCGGGTGAAGAGAGGGGCTGTGCTGTCAATTGATCACCACCTGGTGGCGAGTTGGATTCGATGGCGGGGGAAAAAGCTGGACAGACCTGGCAGGCCCAAACGCATAGTGAGGGTCTGTTGGGAACGTTTGGCGGAGGCCCCTGTCAGAGAGGTCTTCAACTCCCACCTCCGACAGAGCTTCAACCAGGTCCCGAGGGAGGTGGGGGACATTGAGTCTGAATGGACTATGTTCCGCGCCTCCATTGTCGGGGCGGCGGTTCGGAGCTGCGGCCATAAGGTCTCCGGCGCCTGTCGCGGCGGCAATCCCCGAACACGGTGGTGGACACCGGAAGTAAGGGATGCCGTCAAGCTGAAGAAGGAGTTCTATCGGGCCTTGGTGGCTCATGGGACTCCTGAAGCAGCTGACAGGTACCGACGGGCCAAACGGAGCGCGGCTCTGGCAGTCGTCGTGGCAAAAACTCGGGCTTGGGAGGAGTTCGGCGAGGCCATGGAGGAAGACTTTCGGTCGGCCTCAAAGAGATTCTGGCAAACCGTCCGGTGACTCAGAGGGGGGAAGCGATGTTCCACGAACACTGGTTACAGTGGAAGTGGTGCGCTGCTGACCTCAGCTGAGGATGTCCTCGGGCGGTGGAAGGAGTACTTTGAGGATCTCCTCAATCCCTCCGACACGCCTTCCGTAGAGGAAGCTGAGGCTGGGGACTCGGAGGGGGATTCGTCCATTACCCTGGCTGAAGTTGCTGAGGTAGTCAGAAAACTCCTCGGTGGCAAGGCTCCGGGGGTGGATGAGATCCGCCCCGAGTTTCTCAAGTCTCTGGATGTTGTGGGGCTGTCTTGGCTGACACGCCTCTGCAGCATCGCGTGGAGTTCGGGAACGGTGCCTCTGGACTGGCAGACCGGGGTGGTGGTCCCTCTTTTTAAGAAGGGGGACCGGAGATTGTGTTCCAACTACAGGGGGATCACACTCCTTAGCCTCCCTGGGAAAGTCTATGCCAGGGTACTGGAAAGGAGAATCCGACCGATAGTCGAACCTCGGATTCAGGAGGAGCAATGCGGTTTTCGCCCTGGCCGTGGAACACTGGACCAGCTCTATACCCTCACTAGGGTGCTGGAGGGTTCGTGGGAGTTTGCCCAACCAGTCCATATGTGTTTTGTGGACCTGGAGAAGGCATTCGACCGTGTCCTTTGTGGCATCCTATGGGAGGTACTTCGGGATTATGGGGTTCGGGGCTCACTGCTACGGGCTGTTCGTTCCCTGTATGACCGGAGCAGGAGCTTGGTTCGCATTGCCGGCAGTAAGTCAGACCTGTTCCCGGTGCATGTTGGACTCCGCCAGGGCTGCCCTTTGTCACCGATTCTGTTCATTATCTTCACGGACAGAATTTCCAGGTGCAGCCAGGGAACGGAGGGTGTCTGTTTTGGTGGCCGCGAGATCTCGTCTCTGCTTTTTGCGGACGATGTGGTCCTGTTGGCTTCATCAAGTCAAGACTTGCAGCGTGCACTGGGGAGGTTTGCAGCCGAGTGCGAAGCGGCAGGGATGAGAATCAGCACCTCCAAATCCGAGGCCATGGTTCTCAGTCGGAAAAAGGTGGATTGCCCCCTCCGGGTTAGGGGGGAGTTGCTCCCTCAAGTGGAGGAGTTTAAGTATCTCGGGGTCTTGTTCACGAGTGAGGGAAAAATGGAGCGGCAGGTTGACGGACGGATCGGTGCGGCGTCCGCAGTAATGCGGTCATTGTACCGGTCTGTTGTGGTGAAGAGGGAGCTGAGTCGTAAGGCGAAGCTCTCAATTTACCGGTCGATCTACGTTCCTACCCTCACGTATGGTCATGAACTCTGGATCATGACCGAAAGAATGAGATCGCGGATACAAGCGGCAGAAATGGGTTTCCTCCGCAGAGTGGCTGGGCGCACCCTTAGGGATAGGGTGAGGAGCTCAGTCACCCGGGAGGAGCTCGGAGTAGAGCCGCTGCTCCTCCGCATTGAGAGGAGCCAGTTGAGGTGGCTCGGGCATCTGTTCTGGATGCCTCCTGGACGCCTCCCTGGGGAGGTGTTCCGGGCTTGTCCCACTGGGAGGAGGCCTCGGGGCAGACCCAGGACACATTGGAGAGACTGTGTCTCCCGGCTGGCCTGGGAATGCCTTGGGGTTTCCCCAGAGGAACTGGAGGAGGTGTGCGGGGAGAGGGAAGTCTGGAGGACTCTGCTCGGACTGCTGTCCCCGCGACCCGGCCCCGGATAGCGGAGGAAGATGGATGGATGGATTAAACCATGTATGGGACATTGGTTCCAACGTTTCGCTTCTCTTGTTGGAAGCATCGTCAGGGTGAGCCACTTTGGAGAAAAGAGTAATCTAAACAAGTAAATGGAAAACTAATAACATAGTGGTTAGAACTGCTACCTTTAAACCAAAATGTTCCAAGTTCTAACCCCACCTTCAGCTGGTGCACCCTTGAGCCATGGATTCACCCAGAAATTACTCCAGAAAAATTATCCAGCTGTAAAAACTGGTAAATAATTGTAAGCTGCATTGGAGAAATGTGTCATGTAAATATATTTACAAAAATACATATTAAAATTTTATTTGGACCTGAAAATAATTTACAGATATCTGATCAGTCTGATCAAACACACAGATGTTCCAGTGGCATGCTCCCCAACAAAGAGCTGCTAACACTACTGCTCCAAACGGGCTAAGAACTGCACACAGGACTCAAACTTACTTGGCAGTCAAAGTGAGGAAAGGGGCAGATGATTTTGCAGATGCCCACAATGAAGAGGGAAGGGAAAGCTGGAGGCACCAGAAATTTGTAGAGTGGGGAGATCCAGTGGTCTTGGATCTGCAGGCCCAAAATGTTGGTGTCTAAGAACGGATAGTTGAACTTGTATCCTGTGCAGAAGAGGAGAACCTGGGGGTGGGCCAAACTCCCATCCAGAAACTGCAGTTCCCCATTCTCCAGCACCTTACTGATAGGGGGGGCCTGGTGGACCCCAGTGGGGAAGAGGCATTTAATTGGGGTATTTCCATGGCTCAGAATTACCTAGAGAAGTGTTTAGATGTTTGGAGTGGGGTACAGGTGGAGGTAGGAGAAAACAAAGGAAGGGAAGCTGGATTAGAAGGAGTGTACACTATATGCGGTGTATTGTTGTGATGAAAGGGAAAACATGACAGAGTGGAAGTAAGAGAAGGAATGGGAAGAAACACTGCTTTGGAACAAAATATTTAACTGAGGCTGACTGACAAACAAATGGATACAGAAGAAACGCTAACCTCACCATGGGGCTTGTAAAGGGTAAAAAATAATACAGATTACGGACTGACAGAAAAGATGGGTTCAGGGTCACCTGGGCACCGACATCAGCCAGTTCAACAGAGATGTCTGCTCCAGAGGGTCCTGCACCGAGCACCACCACTGAATGACCAGCAAATGGTTCAGGATATCGGTATGAGTGACTGTGCATTACCCTTCCTGGATTCAAGGAGAAAGAGGGGAAATAAACAGAAAGAGCAAAAAAGAGAGAAACAAAAAATGTGTTTGCAAAAAATTCACTGGGAAGTTTCTGCAGAAGTTTTGCCCATAACTATAATAAAAATATGCTTTAATATTTTAAACATATAGTCAATATAAAATTCGATCATCTCCACAGTCTCTTGCCTATATACACATGCACTGTTTATTATTATTCATCAAACTCTCAGACACAGATATGAACTGGAAAAACTGTAGAATCGTTTACTGTCGGTAATCAGGTCACTGCAGTCCACTGTAAAAGCCTGTTCAGTTAGTCCTGTCTCACATCCCTACTCTGGTTGTATTTTGCCGAAGACTCTTTTGGGAAAAAATAAATAAATAAAAATAGGTAAGTGATGAAAATAAAGTGAAAAAGTATTTTTAAAAATATGTAATGCTAATGTTCTGTTACATGAGAACTCAATGTATATAATTTTAAGACATGGTCACAGTGACAACAGTAATTCATTCTCTGTGTGCATAGAATTCATTAAATCAGAGGCTTTACCACATAATCCACTTCCTAGTTTTCTAAGGATTAGCCTTGAATGCCAAATTTAGTGAAATGTTTTGAAATGTGCAACAATGTATAAAAAGCAAAACCTCTTTCAATTCTGTGGTTTTACATATTACAACATAACTCACTCTTAAGTAGTCCTCACTATGTTCCAACAGTAGATAAATCTAACCTTGTAAGAAATAACAAATAAAACAAGTCAACCTACAGGTGCCATTCAAAAAAGGTGAATAGTATGATTCAGTAGCTTCATAGAATCTCCATCAGCAACATTAACTTTAATTCTTTTCTGTATGTCTTACATCATCATGTTGGAGATATTCTATTCTTCTATGTAAATGTAACACTGCCATTTGTGTTTGAAGGCATTAGTTTATGCAAACCTCTGTTAAGGCTCCACCACAACATCTCAGTGGGGTTAAGGTTTGGACTTTGCCTTTCTAAAACCCTGATTGTTTTGTTTTTCAGCTATTTGGTCACAGATTTACTAGTATGTAATATATTATTGTCCTGTTGCATCACTCACTTTTGGCTAAGCTTTAACTGTTGGACAGTTGGTCTCACATTTCCCCCTAGGATAAGTTGGTATAGAGAGGAGAACATAGTTGCTTCAATGATTGTGAGGTGCCTGGGTCCTGTGACTACAAAGCAGACATATCATCACCCTTCCACCACCACATTTGACAGACAGTATGATGCTCCTATGGTGATATTTTTGTTTTGAGATCTACATGTGTTCAGTAACCCATCAAAAGCATGCAACATGGGGACATGCATGTTAAAGCCCTTTTCAACCCTTCCTTGTTATTCTGAAAGCTCAAAAGGCCTTATCTGTGATGTGTGACTTAATGAGTACCACTTCAAGAGAGTTGATAAGGGGAAGAATAAGGACGCAGGCTGAAAGTGGAATGAGTTATACAGACTCGGATGTAAAAGCAACAAGGGGGGAAATGAAAGAAAGTCAGATATTATAAAAATAAGTAGCAGTCAGATAGTGATGGAAATTCACCTTTGAAATGCTCCAACCCTGGAATGGATGGCAGGTATGGGACAGAGTAATGCCTGAACAGATACAAGAGAAACAAGAAACCAGATTCCACTGATTCCCAACTGTCCAGACAGTCTTTTCAAGTCCTCTGCACTCCCCAGTGAAGGTAAGATTTTCATCACATTATGTAGTACACCTTTCAGAATCCCCAGAACAACTGGATACTTCCAGGCCCCCTCCATGACTACAAATATTGTTTGCAGTCCTAACCCGTTGCAGATGAACACTGAGTCAAATGTATCTGTTCGCCGTCCTCCCGAGGCAGCACATGAGGTCACCTCCCATGTTGTTTTTCCCTCCCCTGTCATCACAGTGATAGGCTTGACTTCCTCCACCATGGTGCCAAACTGACAAAGAAAAGGATCTGAGAATTTCTTAATTATGCAAAAAGCAAAAGTCAGTGACAGATTAAAAATGAATTATTTCTTGATGTTTGCACCAAGATAACAACAACACCTACTACAATATATTCATATCATATTCTTAAAATATTTTGTCATAATACATTAACATTACATTTGCATAATGCACCATATAAAATTGATCATGTCTAAATTAGCTGTGTGACCAAATGCATTTTTTTCAGCATATATTATGACACATTCTTACAGTTTGTGTATGCAGGTCTAAACTGGAGACTAGTGTCATCTTGCATACTATTAACAAGTGGCAAGCACTCTAAGCTACACTCTCATCGCCTTTCTACATAGCCACACCTGAATTAAAGCCACATTTGCCTTTTGAGCAGAAGCACATTCTTTACAGTAATATTTAATTTTTTGAGTAATTATTTTGTGACTACAGATAATATGAAAATTAAATCCCAATGTCCCCTCAGTGGTTCCTGGTTAAACTTTGTTGGATCCCAGTATTACGTTTTCTCTTCAGTCCTCTGCAGTCTGTCCCTCCCTTGTACAGCTATTCTCTGCCTGCATTAAATTTACATTCAAAGCCTTAGTCGTGCATACATAAAATTGTCTGTGATGACACATACTGTATATAATGGCTAGTCCTGATAACCAAAATGTTCACCTACAGAATCTCAAGAGACCTGACCTGTTGCCTTTGTCTCCCTTCCTCTCTTAGTCAAGGGCATGTATAATACATTCTCTATATTAGGTTAAATATATCAGAACATTTTCTCTCAGACTAGAAGACCATCTGTATGTTTAACAGTAAAAAAAGTTATTTGTATAATTTTCAAACAAATATCCGAAAGCAGGTTGAAGCAGACACGCAGGGCATGGCAGCTAGAAGCCACACCAGGTTATACAATACCTTTATGTGAGGCATGATGCCTTGGCTCTCACAGTATCTCTCCAAGTACTGCAGCACATCCCGGTGGGACAGGAAGGAGGGAAGCTTGGGGTCAAAGGGGAAATCTGGGAACATCATAACTTCTTTTGGCAGATTGGTCCTGCACACAAGAATAGCATTTCAGAGAATTTGCACCATGTCAAAAACAATCCAACAAATGCCCAAACAAAAAAATGGACATACTTCTAACTAAGGAAAAGACAAATTCCTATATTTTGAAAAATTAACCATACTAAAGCAGTGAATAAACAGGCTGACATACTTCCTGACTGCTTATCACATCAAAAAAGACAATATAAAAACAAATAAAAAGGAAAAAACACAAAATATACAAGCACTGTACCCAATGGTAGCTTTAATTCACTGCTAGGTACAGGAACAGCCTTTACCCCACTGCTGTAAGAGCATACAACACTCTCCAATGTGCCACCTTTTTGCAACTAGAATTGCACTGATTCCTCTAAGCACATCGGCACATGACTTACATTGTCACTTCTAAGTATTCTGGCTTTTTCATTGTTATTGGCATTATTTATTGTTCTGTTTTTGTGCAGTAGTATCTATTGTTTTTGTTCATAGTCTGTGGAGAAACACTCAAACAAGAATTTCATAGTACTTTGTACATGGTACTTGTACTCGTGACAATAAACCTTGAACTTGAATTCTGAGTCAAGAAGAGGGGAAAGGCAGGGGAGGTCTCAGGGCTCAAGGCTACTGAGATGTGGCAAGTAGAATGGCATAGTGAGAGAGGCAGGCTGGGCTCATTGGCACAACAGGGGCTTCTTGTATGATGGGGCATCTGTGGCACAGTGGGGGGTCTGCAGTGCAGGGGAGGTGCTGACTTGGTGCATTGTGGGGGCCTGTATTATGCCATGTTGATACCTGAGATCCCTATACATGCTGCTGTGGATGGGCCAGCCATTGTCATAGACACCTGTGCGTTCCTCATACACCCAGGTGCCCCCCACACGCTCCGTCATCTCAAACACCACAGGGGGGGCAAATGTTTCTGGCCGGGACAGCAGATGCTGGGCAGCACAGAGCCCCGCTGCTCCAGTGCCCAACACTGCCACACGTACTTTTTCTGCATTCGGTGGTCTGCAAGGAGAAGTGGAGACACAGAAGTAAATCGCCAAACCCCTGGATGACAGTGTTAAAATACTACATATTAAAAAAAAAAAAAAAAAAAAAAAAAAAAATCAAGCAACCATGACACTCCAAATGCAACTACAGGTTATGAAAAGATCATGTTGCTTTAAGCCTAAAAATTCACAGTTCTAGAGTCTTGGAAATATGTTTTCACAATGTCAAAAGTGTCATTTCAGAAGCCAATAAAAGTCATTCTGATTCTGTGATGCACTCTAAAATCTTTACCATTGAATAAACAGCACAGTGGCACAATGAGTAGCACTGCTGTCTCACAGCACCTGGGACTGGGTGGTGTGAGAGCATGTGGGTTTGAACCCTGCTCAGTCTGTGTAGAGTTTGCATGTTCTCCCTGTGTCTGCATGGGATTCCTTTGGGTGTTCCAGTTCCCACCCACATAAAGACATGTTGCTGAGGTGAACTGGGGACTTTATGTCACCCATAGTGTGTGAGTGACACAAAGAGAGTATGTTCCACTGATGTATGGATGAGTGACCCAATCTAAGTAGTGTACCTAGCAGTGTAAGTCTTTGGGTGCTCTGGTTTCCTCCCACACTCCAAAGACATGCTGTTCAGGTTCACCCACAGTGTGTGAGTGACAGGGAGAGTGTGTTCCACTGATGTATGGATGAGTGACCCGTTGTAAGTAATGTATCTAGCAGTGTAAGTCACCTTGGTGAATAAGGTGTGTGGGCTGATAACATTACATGGAGTTCATTGGAAGTTGCTTTGGACAAGTACTAAGACCTCAAAAATCTTAATGTTTCAACAGTTCTTGTCTGTTTCAAAAGTTGGCAAGTGATTTATACTCAGGTAGAGACAGAATTCAGTGGAAAACTGGAAAGCATAAAGTCAAACTAAGGAGCAGAGAGACCACTCAGAGCAAATAATTAATACTTACATGAATTTACTTGTATCTAGTCAACTTCCTTCACCTCTGATCTTAGATCTGCACGTGGACTTTGTCCTGTAAAATCAGGTAGTGACAGGTACTGATCTGTGGAAATTGATACCCCAGAGTGTGTTTATTTCATAAAAGCTCTTGAAATTTAAAACAAGGAGACGTTACACGATCCACGAATACTCTCCGCTCAGTCAATTTAGCGATATGTTCCAGAACTTTCCAGAACTTTAAGTTCTGGAACAGTCACAGTGTACAGCTGGCAGAATGCATCGTTACAAAGAAAGAGCTAGTTTTTAAATCAGTTTGCAAAACTGCACCGAGCGATGTTTTAATTTCTGCAAGAAAGAAAATGACAACTGTACGTAGCGTGTTAACACTAGGACGAAACACTTTGGCCACTTTGGGACAGGGGTAAAGACGGATACCTGACACACCACTTAAGTATTTCCACGGGTAATGGTGCCTGGTTACACAAGCTCCACCCACCCAAGTGTGTCGGGAATACCGTAAATGGGAGACATCTGTCGTAGCAGCAAGTTTTTCAGCGCTTTGTCTCAACAGAGCAATGACGCCCAAGAAGTTCATTCCTCTTTTGCATTTTCCGTTTTGTCCCGTCTGGCAGCAACGGTCCGGCGCCATTTTGGTACAGCATGTTTTCGTTTGCGTATTACAGAACGAGCTGTGGAGACCAGTTCGCATTAGTCATCCCATTCATGATTCACTTCGAACTTGTTACACGTTCGTATTTTATAATTGTCTCGAGCCACAGGGACAATACCCCTCAGGGCCAGAGGAGGCGCCATAAGATTAACGCAGACCCCCATGCACCTATTCACAATCTGGTGATTAGTGAAGCATAAAAGGAAGACACAACTTAATCAGCGTTCCATGTACGATTTCCTGGCGAACTTTAGTTACCTGTTTCTCAAGTATTGTTCCACATGTGTCTATGTTCCAGTCCCGAGTACCTGTCCTATGTACTCCTTTGTTTTGTGTTCTAGTCCAGGTCCAGAGTCCCAGTCCGGTATTTCGTCATGCCCCCTCCGTATTCAAGTCCCTCTCACAGAGTCATATTTTACTTTTCACCTTTATGAAAACACACTATGTGTCACTTTGTCCCGCGTTCGTCGTTTCACCTCTACGCTCTACTTTACAGTTTGCACTGTCCACGTATAAAATACACTCTGCTCGTGGGGCCATTATACTTTTCGTCCGTGTTCGGGTGCTATAGTAACACACGTGTGTGTCGGACTCTCATACGGACGCGACAGTAATATTTCATTCATTTGTATTTCTCTTGTCTTTGTCATTAATTAAGCTTGAAAAGAAAGCTATAATAAATAATAATAATCTACCAAACAGCGGTAACAGTTACCCATAGGCTATAGCAATGAATGAATTCAGTCATGTAAAAATTATGTCAAGCTGAAGAAAAATCAGCTACCGTGTGTTGTTTTAATTTTCAAAACGATTTAATTTTTTCACCCAGCTTGTATGTTTCATTTGGACACAATTTATGATACAGTTGTGCAAGGAAATGAGAACCTTTATTTTAAGGGCCTTGAGCACAAGATCCAAAAAACAGCCACGCTACATGGCCAAGCTCACCCTGCACACAGCTGGTAACATAGTGGTTAGAGCTGCTGCCTATTTGGACCCGAAGGTCACTGGTTCAGTTCCCACCTCTAGCTCTAGTACCCTTCAGTAAGGTCCTCACACTCAATTGCTCCTGTAAAAAAAAAACTACCTTGCTATATCAGTGGGTAAATAATTGTAAGTAGCTTATATCCCACGTTGGTTTGGTGAAAAGTGTCAGCTAAATTAATAAATGTGAATATGGCTTCTTAAGCCAATTTAAGAAAACTGGTTATTATTATTATTATTAGGCAGGTCAGTACACTAAGGTCTTATAGTTATTTATCCCTCTACAGCAGGGTGATTTTTTTTTTGCACTGTGGCAGCTCAGGGTAAATGCCTTAATTATGGCTGTAAGTGGGATGTAGCATTCAGACTTGAATCCTTTAAGTAGTAACTGGATGGTAAAATTCATACTTGTGAGTGGAATCGGATTATTTCTTTATTTGACCCTATTAGTTAAATATACTTTTTCATTGTTCAAAAATTCATGCTTTCCCAGGGCAAACCCGGGACATGGAGGATCATATCTCCAGTCTGGCCTTGTTAAGCTTGGGGATAAACCAGGAGGAGTTGGAGACTATTGCTGAAGTATGGTCTTTCTTTCTCGCCCTGTTGGCACTGTGACCCTCCTTTAGATTTAAACTGTTCACTGTAAGAAGATGCCATGCTGGCATCTGAATAATGAAGCAAGGTCCAAATAGAGACTTGAGGTGACATCGCTGTTTAACATAACACTGCACACTACTCAAGTTCAGTGGCCTCATTCTTCTCAGTCGTGATAACATGTGACAGGAAGAACGCCACCCTTCCACTATTTCTTTAAGACTTTGTGTTTCATAAGCTGATAAGTTTTCATGTGTTTTTGCAAAACAGTTTTGCTTGACCCCATGTGACAAGGGCTTATTGCCTCCATTTCCAGATAGATCCGGCAAAATTATTCCTCGCAAGTTTAATTAAAATTTCATCTTACTGTCTGTTTTGGAAAATGCAGCTACTGAGATAGAATAGGAAGAGTTCTAAACAGCGTTAAGAGAGAAAGACGATTTTCTCTTATCCGTTTCATTACGAAGTACGTTGTTGATCTTGGATTGGGTGCGATGGAACATAAACCAGTGACTAAACGAGGTCATATGAGGGGCACACAAAGAGACAGATACTGAAGCAACTTGTTTGAAACCGCAAAGAACTCCACTCCTTCAGTCCTTTTTTCCGTTACTTTACATTTTACTTATTTAGCAGATGCTTTTCTCCAAAGCTACTTACAATGGATACTATGTAGTGTTACCAGCCCACACACCTTATTCACCACGGTGACTTACACTGCTAGATACATTACTTACAATGGGTCACTCATCCATACATCAGTGGAACACACTCTCTCTGTGTCACTCATACACTATGGGTGAACCTGAACAGCATGTCTTTAGACTGTGGGAGGAAACCAGAGCACCTGGAGGAAACCCACAGAGACACAGGGGAGAACATGCAAACTCCACACAGACCGAGCGGAGATCAAATCCATGTCCTCACACACCACCCAGGTGCTGTGAGACAGCAGCGCTACTCGCTGTGCTACCTTTTATATTACTTTATTACTTATATAACTTTATATTAAATGTCATGAAGTATGGAAATGGACCTAGTTGGTGAAAATAGAACACAAATGTATGTAAAAATTAACCACGTATTAATGTACAACATACTGACAACGTAAATGTCATTTTTTACAAAGCCCTGGCAATATCAGGAATGAGCACATAACAGTAAATGTGCTGCAGAGTGAGGGCAGATGAAGCGTAGCTTTTCAGTTCACTAGAGCGCCCTCTGGTGGCTGTATGTGGTTTCTGCAGGCGTAAGTAACAAGAATGAATAGCTGTCCACACAGTCATATTGTGCGATCCATCCACCATGTATTGTACGTGTATCATCATTATGATATATGAGGGAGGAACATTTCCCTCTGAATTCATTTTTTTTTTACAGCTGTTCAAGCTGCAGCACATGAGGAAACATTTCTAACAGGAACTGCATTGGCGTGCACGTAGCCTCCTTCGAACACAGACACCAATGCATCATATTGCTACAAGAAATTATTTCTACCACTAATAAACATACATAGTATAATGTAAAACTTAAAAATGTTTAATCACCGTGTCGTGATTTATACTAGGGAACAATTTAATTAGAACTGGTTTTACATTATTACTTACTGTGAAAATATACTTGGTGACCGGTTTTACGCCAGATTCCTAATGAGATGTAATACGTTTAGGTACTGTACAAAATATTATAAATTTACTCCGATAAAATGGAGTGGAAACATAAATTTCTTTGCAAAACGTTACATCGTAAACCGGTTCGTCAGGCGAAGGACTCTGGTTTACTCGCGCAGCGGTAACACACAATAGGTTGAACAGGAGAAGAACATCATCTATTTATTATTATTATTATTATTATTATTATTATTATTATTATTATTATTATTATTATTATAACTCAATATAGGCTATTATTATAACTCAAAATATAAATGGGTAGATCATGAGCGTTATTTTGCTGTAAATAACTGCGTTTATATTTCCTTCCACCTCACGATTCAAATCACATCACCCTCTTTGTTGCATTGATGACGTTTAAAACATAATTCACAGTCGACGTGGGCTAGTAATAAACGTACTGCTGCTGGGCATGCGGATGAAAGGAAGCGCTACGTATGGTAAAACACGCGGCAGACAAAACACGTTCTCGTGATAATTTAGCCTTAAAAGTCCTTCTAGTGCAAATATTCCCTTCCATTATGGCTAATTGCGAATGCAAGTATGTGCAGCGAGAATCATGTACGAGCTCAGCATCAGTCCAATTAATGTTCTCCCTCATCGGTTTGTTCTGTTCTGCTGTACATCATCATGATGATTTCCGAAACGGTCCAATGATGCATAATGCGCGATAACTGACTGAAAAATATTCTACACAACTGAACTGTGGAACTTTGTTTTATTTGTCTTCTTTTACTGTCTTTTATTTTTCACAATGACTGTACCCCGCTCACTTTCCATTAAGATTTCCAGCCATGTACCGTACAATATTATATATACACAGTGTCTCACCATTTTTACCGTATTCGGCGTCATGGTGGCGCTATACCGCTGGCACGAAGAATGAAACCATGTGTCCACCTCAATTTAACCGTTTTGAGTCGCGGAACTCATGCGATTTTACCGAGTACCTGCCTGTGTAGAACAAGGCATAAAGAGAGACATGCAGTTTTAAATAAATCAATAAAAAACAAGCACTGATAGGCAGAGAGGCCTTGAGCAAAGGGGAGGAATTATACTGTGCAGCGAAGACCAGTGAAGTCGGACACAGCGAGTGAACACCTTCGCCTTCAAAGGCCCTCCGCACTGGTTTATTCTCTAAAGAAGCCTTATGAATCCGACACAATGAATGGTGAAAGTCACCTGCGACATGTCAACATGGGGAAGGAAGGGATACAGAGTTGGAAATGACTTTGTTGACTAGTGAACGTCTCCCTTTGTACAAGTTTTGAGTAACTAACAGGAGTCCACCTTGTGAAATGCTCTCGGACCGATTTCGTAGTTTATCAACTGGATTCTGCAGCGCTTTCAGTCTTGATGGCTCAGTGTTACTGAGGTTAACATTGGGTGGCACAGCGAGTAGTGCTGCTGTCTCACAGCAGCTAGGTGGTGGGAGAGGATGTGGGTTTAATCCCCGCTCAGTCTGTGTGGAGTTTGCATGTTCTCCCTGTGTCTGTGTGGGTTTCCTCTGGGGACTCTGGTTTCCTCCCACACTCCAAAGACATGCTGTTCAAGTTCACCCACAGTGTGTGAGTGACAGAGAGAGTGTGTTCCACTGATGTATGGATGAGCAACCCAGTGTAAGTAGTGTATCTAACAGTGTAAGTCACTGGTGAATAAAGTGTGTGGGCTGATAACACAACATAGAGTTCATTGGAAGTCACTTTGGAGAAAAGCATCTGCTAAATAAATAAATGTTAAGGTGTGTCCTGATGTTTGCTGCTTCAGTTCCTCAAAAGTTGTATTAACAAGGTGGATTCTGTTTAAATATTGGTCTTGGGGAAAAAGAGGTTGAAGCCATCTTTAAGGTCGTAGTATTTGTGTTTTGGTTGGTTAATATGGGAAGAAAAAGGACACCTCTGGTCACTGTCCAAATGAGGCATGTCTTCCAATTATGTACAGTATTGCACACAACTGGTGCTTTTGGAACTGAATACTTTTGATTTTGTTAATTCTACATTTAATATCAGTGTCTTTTTAGTGGGCCTGAGGACAGAAATCTTGAAAGAGAAAGACTACCTGAAGAGAGACCTTGAAAAGAAGACTTATAGGTAGGACCTGTAACTGGGGAAGTTCTACAGAACTCAAGGAATGAACTTGAAATGGTTATTCCTAGTGACAAGGGAAGGTACACATGAGTTCCTTTTAAGGAAAAAATTATGAACAGCTAAGTCTCCTCAAGTAGACATTACTCATTTGACAGAATAAAAAGCAGTACCACTGAAAAAAAATGTAGATTTTGATGGTTCAATTTTCTCTTTAATAATCTATTCCTTAGAGCACTTTTGTCCAAAAATAATATACTGCAGACAGATATTTTCAAACTGCACATAAAACAATGATGTTCTGTATGTATGTTCAAACTACAATTTTGCAGGAACAACCCTTTCACATACTGTTTTTCCACCGTTTTAAAAAAGATTATTTCTCTTGAACTTTTATTTCACATAACGCAAAATTTGATTTGTGCTCAATAAATGTGGTCAGATTTCAGTCAGACATATTTCAGCATGCACAAAATGTATGGAAATGGACCTTTTGCCCTTTTTCTTTTCCTCAGGCTATGCTGGATAGAGATTTCTTTTAATTTTGATTTACTCAGTTGTCTACTATAGTGGAGATTTATCTGTGACTTCTTCACACATTGTAATAATTAAAGTGCAGTGCATACAAAACTACTAAAGGTAATAGCATTAAAACAGAATGCATACAATAAACAAAACATCCATTTATGCAAAGGGAAAATGTTGAATTACAAAAGTATTGCACATTCATGAAAAAGAAAAAAATGTTGTCAAGGTATTCTAAATTCAGAACTTGTAAGGCATGTGGAATAAAAGCTTTCTATACGCATTCTTTCTTATTCTTGGAAACACAAAGTGCCAGCCAGATGGAAGGAGCTCAAACTGTGAATTTAGATGGTAAGAGGCATCTTCACAACATTTTTTGCCCTTCCCTGCACTTAACTATTGTAAATGTTGCAGAGCTTTTCTGTGACTTGCCAATTATCTGAAATATGTTGTTGCAACTTTACTTTTGCTTTTCACTGCCAAGTTGCTGTATAATACTGTTAATATAAAGATAAAATACTGTCCACTGACTTTTGAAAGGCACCTCCAGAATGGGCTCCAGAACACCAAAGCTCATTAACCTCCTGATTAAATGTAAATTCTGAATGAATCACTTAAAATACACATTAAATCCTCATCCCGGCAAATGTTTTACTCTTTCCACCATTTCACTGTCAGCTGAAGTTGGAATGAAGTGATGTATTTCTTTTGGTTTCACAGATAACATTTATTTTGCTTGGCCACATTAATTTCTACTTTATTTTCCTCATACCACTTCTGTAAAACAGTGACCTGATCAAAATAAACATTCTCATAGGCTATGTTGCCTTCCCTAAAAAGACCAGCACTGGCCATATCAACATTTCACTGAACAGAAAATAACAAAGGTAACAGCATCTATCCCAGAGGAGCAAACATATTTGAAAACCAGCTTATCTGAGTAGACTCCCTTCATTAAGACTTTCTAAGAACAACCACAAAGAAAATTTCTAATCTGTTGAATCAACAAAAAAAACTCATGTTCATCTTAAAAAAGTGTTTCTACAAGAATATCAGTTGGGATTTTTTACATTTATTATGATGCTTTTCTCCAAAGTGATTTACAATGTTAAGGTCACAACCATTTACACACCTCAGTAATTTTTACTGGAGCAATTTAGGGTAAGTACCTTGCTCAGTGGTACTACAGCTGGAGGTGGGGATTAAACCTGCAACCTTTGGGTCTAAGGGCAGTAGCTCTAACTACTATGCTACCAGCTGGCCCCCTGTATGTTTTTCACGTACAAAAGTGTCTGACCCTTGGAGATGTTTGGCTGTACTAGAGTGACAGCTGTCTTGTGGTGGCTGAGTGGTCTAATGGCAATTTTATGGGAATGAATCCTTTACTAAGAATGTGAAATGGTTACTCTGTATTTTCTCTATGTACAAGGATAAGTCAAAATTTATCTACAATATTAGTATTCTGGTAAATGCAAGTTATTATGGACACATTTTAACTGGCTCTTGTATTTAACACACACACTGTCTGGAACCGCATGTCCCAAGCGGGGTCGCGGTGTGCCGGAGCCTAACCTGGCAGCATAGGGCATGAGGCTGGAGGGGGAGGGGGCACACCCAGGATGGGACACCAGTCTGTTGCAAGGCACCCCAAGCAGGACTCAAGCCCCAGACCCACCAGAAAGCAGGACCCCTCTCTTGTATTTAACCAAAAGTAAAATTAGTATGAAACATAATGGAAAAAGTATAAAGGAAGACTGTACAGATATTGTGTTTGTCATGGCTGCACAATATCTGTACAGACTCACGTTATTCTGTTTTGACGATTGGGTTTTCTCGAAAAGACTGTAATGCTTGAGCAAGCTGTATGAAAAAGAAGACGACAGAAGGACTTGCTCAATGTCACAATGAACATACAGTATCTCTTTCCATGCTAAGGACAAAAGTGGAGGGCAGAAGTTTCCGGAGGCACTCTATTTATGTGGTTACCAAGAATCAGCTCGGTAGCACTTAACAACAACATATACTGTATATTCACATGTTGGAAAGACAAATACTTCCTAAAATGTGTTAGCCACTAATATGACTGAAAACTTTTGAACAAAAGTTCAGAAAACAGCTTTTTGTTCTTTTGGTTAAATGTAACTTACAGTGGAACAAAATGGACAGAACACAAATTACAACACGACATAACAGATTGAGTTTTAGCAATGATCTTGCATAACTAGATGATACATTCTTAACCCCTGCACTGGATCATAAAAATTATAAACCAATTGTTAATGATTCTGCATAACAGGCACAGAACACTGAACTACCACAAAGCGCTAAAACCATTTATACAAATAGACAGAAGAAATCGAGAATTTGTCCTGTCTCTGACAGACACGATTCTGATGTACTTTTAATCTGCCATTTTCACAGTGTATTTTTGTAGGGAAACTTGGGTCTTATATAAAAAATCTGGATCCAGCATGAAGAAGCATAGAAGGGCAAAATCACATAATAATAATGGACTAAATCCAAGCAGCTAGAGTCAAACAACCCAGCATGTATTCCGACTCCTGTTAAATGCAGCACTGGATTAACTTGAACATTTTAATGTTTTACCATGTTCAGAGGTGTACAGCCATTTACAGGTTTAATATATCAACCACTGTTAAAGGTTCAAACAAAGTTTGAAACTTGCATTTATTTATTTAGCAGATGCTTTTTGCCAAAGCAACTTCCAATGAACTCTATGTAGTGTTATCAGCCCACACACCTTATTCACTGAGGTGACATACACTGCTAGATACACTACTTACAACGGGTCACTCATCCATACATCAGTGGAACACACTCTCTCTGTGTCACTCACACACTATGGGGGGACCTGAACAGCATGTCTTTGGACTGTGGGAGGAAACCAGAGCACCTGAAGGAAACCCACACAGACACAGGGAGGAACATGCAAACTCCACACAGACTGAATGGGGATCAAACCCACATTCTCTTCCACCACGCAGGCGCTATGAGACAGCAGCGCTATTCGCTGTGCCACCCCAAAGCTTAATCACTTTTGTTTTAGAAAACTTGCAGACTTTCCCCCTTTGCACAGCACAGCATGCTGTAACAAAAAAGCCCGTTAAACACTCACGCTACCTTTTGTATCTCGTATAATCACACATCTGTCTTTTACCCAAGATAAAATTGTTGACAGAGGGAAACAGAAACAGCTGAAAGAAAAAAGGCAGAATTGACAAATGCTTTCATTTACTAAAGGGGTCGTTAAAAATTGAAATTTTTAATATACATAGTAATTAATTCTTAGTGCTAGACTGCAAAGAATGACAAATGATAGACAGTGATGACAAAAAAAACTGCACTGTGCTACTAGTTTAAGCCCTGCCAGTACAGTTCTTCCCATAAATGTAAAGCTTTGCACAGAATAGGGTATAATGTATTTTTGTATCAGTTGCTGTCCGTGTACATTTTTCTGGATAACAGCACTGGCTAAACAACCAGTGCAATAATAATGAAATTGTAATACTACTATGTGTCACGTGTCCCAGGCACTTATTATGTTTTAAGAATTACACTGTGCTGGGACACTTACAATGAATTGTATTGTTTTAAATCGAATTTGCCTTCTTGAATTTAATTAATGGGGGAAAAAATCAGAAAAAGAAAAACGTCACGATCATTTCCTTACACTAAATGAATAATATACATTGTTTCAGTAAAAAAGGCTGTTTCATTTTATTAATTCAATCAAATGAGGTTCAGTACGAATGTATTGTTTTGCTTAAATCTCAGGAAAGATGAAATGAATGAAAAACGAGCCAGTGGCCCAAGCCATGAGGGCCAGTGAAACCTTGGCTATTATTGTCCCTTGGATACTGAGGGCTGCGTGCGGAGCAGACGCGACAGCAGCCGCTGCTCTGCGAGCTCATCGATCCGCGCTGCTTTGTGCCAAACGGGCCTGAGAAGTTGCCGAGCTCAAGGGTTCGACATCTCTCAGGTTTAAATATGACTCACGAGGGTAGAAAATAGGTCGTTTGGGACAGGATTATGTTCATCTGTTCCGGGACTGATAGCCTATATGAGATTACTTTCTTATCATTGCAAGTCAGATTACATTTTACACAATTAATTTGTTTGGCAGAAAGTCAAAGCCGACCACGCCTTCGGACCATCTATTTTACCGTGTATTCTGCCGTTCCAGCCGTTTGTATTTATACGAATTAATTTACATATTTATACATATGCATTTTGTACACAGGAATAAAGCGTTTCCAATGCTGCATTATACCGTATACGCTGCTGGGCAGTGGGTAGTGTGGCATTAAGAGATTTCAGTTTTAAATAGGCTCCACAGAGATGACACTCTTACGTACACAGTGTGTGCTATTATATATATTGCACAGAGCATAGCTTACTCAAATATCCAGACTAGTAACAGTTGTAATGTATTCAAGTATATATACCATGTTAAACTATAATATCATACTACACTATCGATACCATGAGTTAATATGCACTTACATTTTTTCCTTGCCATTAATTTAAAGGAGTATATAAAAAGAGAGAGAAAGATGTATATTATTTGTCAGTGTCACGCATCTTATTTGTACGCGTGCCTGCGGACGACAGAGAAACACGGAGAGGAAAAAAAAAAAAGAAAAAAAAAAGAGAAAAAAAAAAACAGCCATGCGGCCACGCGCCTCTTGTGTCGTGCCACTGTTTTTGTGACGTCTTCGCCCCAGGTATCGGCACGCGCGCATTTTTGCCACAGAATCTTTTCTTCGGAAATCTAGAAACTAAAGAAGAAGGTCGCTGGGAAAAACGAAAAAAAACCCATTATTTACTAATTTTCAAAATTGTTTGCCTCAAATACATGACAGCTCTCTATCTTTTCTCCTGCTAGTTATGAGAGGATAGTGATTTACATATTTAGCAAATGTGAAGATGTTGTTGGACCATCAGCTGGAGCGGCAACCGCGTTATTTAACACCCGGCCACGGTTAGAACAGAAAAGGCAACGAGCTAATGCGTTGTGCACTTTGACTTTGAGCTTATTGTAATAAACTGCACTTCCTAATGTCTCCAGCAGGTGGAAGCCCAGAGTCGCGTCTAAAATGCAGTATCGCAGCGCAGTGTTGTGAGTCATGACAATAATAGCTTTTGAGGGGGAGACAGAGAAGGTGGGGCGGGGGGTGCAAAAAAAGACAAATAAGAAAAAAAGTGCTTTAGTCACTGAAGATTTGCTGAACCGAGATAAGGAGAGATGAAGGTTTTTTTGTATAACAGCAATGAACGATGCATGTGGAGGTAGCGTTTTTTGAAGGGAGGGTGATGGGGAGCCAGAGAGAGAGAGAAAGAGAGAGAGAGGAGAGAGAGAGAGGGAGGGAGGGAGGAACTGAAAGAGTGCCAGAGTGATTCAACCTTTTTTATTTTACATTCAGAGCTGGTCCCTCCCTGTCACTGCTTGAATTGGACCCAACCATATGACACATCTCTCTGGCAGAGTGAAGACTTGCTGCTGTCGCTGCTGTTGCTGCTGATGATGATGATAGTGATGATGGTAACAATAATAACCAGCCCTACATGTCACTCCCATTTGTATGGAGGCTGCGCGGAGGAATCCCGTCAGCACCAACATCTTGCCACACAAGAGGCACAGCGCCATGATCATACTTGCCGTGTATGATGTGCCTCCACATTGCAGACTTCTTCTTCTTCTTCTTCTTCTTCTTCTTCTTCTTCTTCTTCTTCTTCTTCTTCTTCCCTTATCACATATGTCACACATTTATGTCACCTCCTTTTGACTTGTTCCTGCTTCTTGTCCATCTCCCTGTGGTCATCGCTATCGAACCTTAGCCAAATGTTGTTTCTGAGTCACAGGAAAACCTTTGGAGGGTGTCCAGAAGGGGCCACCACAATGGCAAACACAAGAAAAATTGTAAAGGACAGCCAGAAAGGGCAATCACAAGGGGAGATCTCAGAGAAAGACAGAAGGTGGCAATCAGAAGGGTAATTACTGGGGAAATCACAGTGGAAAACCACTGAGAGCAGCAGCAATGGCAATCATGGGGCAATCACAAGGGAAAGCAGCAGGGGGAAGCCAGAAAGGGCAATCACATTTAAATGAACACTAACAATACTACAGATTCTCTAAAACTCCCGGTGGCTCTCTTTCCATCAGAACACAGACAAGCAAAGATCTAAGCACACACCCACCCACATACCCACTTAAAACACATGTAAATTAATGTCCACACTCTCCGTCACAAACACACAGATATACACCGCTATTCACTCTCTCTGACACACAAAAACTCGAACATACACTCTAACGCACACATACGGCCCTGTACCAACATCGCGTCACTAACACCCACCCCAGCAGACTCCATTCCCTGTGTACAGTAATTAACACAAACTAGAAGAACAGCCTAATTGTTAAAACGTGGGTTCCGAGTGTGCACACTCACTGCAGGACTTAATTACAGGAAATGTGTGATGGAACAGAAAGAGTGCCATTAGGCACAGGGGCGGCAGGCATTGGGGCTATTAGAGAAACATTAAATGATGCTAATTCTCTTCCATAGACCCAGGGTGAGCAGGAGCCGGTGGCTGGGGAGCGGGTGGAGGTGGGGGGGGGTATGAGTCAAATGTAGAGCGAAATGAGATGAATAAGAGGCCTGACTCCCACTCTGATTCCGCTCCGGTCGTGTGTGTTGAGCAAGCCTCTCCACGAACTCTTCCCGTGGTGTGTGGGGGGAGCAAGCCTGGGGGAGAAGGGTACATAAAAGCAGGCCATGCCCCCCAATAAGGCTGATTTCAGCCAGTTTCAGTGGGGAATTCTCATCCAAAATATCATCTAAATTTCAAAAGACTGACATAACACGTTTCAAAAGAAGCAAAAACACATCACTTGTGAACAGGGTGCCATTTTTCATATCCTCCAGCAGTACAGCAATAGCTCCTGGTTTCAGCTCATTTGCATTACGTTGCCTTGTTCCCACCTTCCTTTCATTACGGCCGAGGTGAGACAGACAGTGATAAAAAGCTGACCCAGGATGCAGCCTGGATAAACCCCTCTTTAGTACAGCTCCCCCAGTGGTGAAATGCCAGGCCCTGACCATCGGGGCCTTCCGGAGCAGCTTGACTCAGCCACAGTTAATGACTAAACCAACAGAAGCTTTGAAATGTCAAACTGAACCGTCTGTGCGCTGTAGCAGCTCACTATCTAGCCCCCGGGCAACATAATCTGACATTTCAAAGCCAATGATAGTTTCTTTACCCCCAGCTGTTAAATCAATGCTTATGAAACTGCAGTCAAAGGCATCAAATCCAATGGCTTCACTACCAAACGCATAACGCCCTTTGCAGAAACATTAGTGTTTCACATTCCCCCTGACTGCTCCCTACACCACCCAAATTACTAATTCAAGCCACGCTTTTGCAGAATACGAATTTCTCCACTTGAAACTGCGGCTACCACCAAGGAAACTTGTTTTCTGCATTGACCCATATGGGCACAGCTGAGTTCAGCTGCCCTCCACATCAGCCCCACCAGGTGAACTTTGCATGCGAAATGAAGACAGTCTCGATCCTTTAGATCATTTGTCACACCTGACCGAGGGTCGCTGTTAGCCTAGAAATAGCGTGAAGGAGGCGGTGACAGTGTGATGACATCACTGTGTGTGCCACAATTGTGGGTGGCAGATGACTTTCTGCGTTTCCAAAGAGCGTTAGTGTATTGCGTGTCAGTAATAAATAATTATGTTTATACATTTGCGTATGTCAATCTTTTTATAAGCCAATTTTATATTTAAAAGCTTAGATTCATGAAAACCTATTTAGCCTACTGCGTCTTACATAGCCCGTGAAAAGCCTTTGTTCCTCATATATGCGTGTTCTCAGTTTCTTTGTAACTCACCTAATAATTCCTCTAAGATGCTGCAATTATAGAATAAATTCATCTCACAGTTGTTTCGGTGGTTGAGAAAAGAGATGGATGCATCTGCTTCACGTTTTCACAGTAAGACGGTGTTGCACAAAGGAGAGCTACAGCTGCCTGAAGCCTATCGAGGACATGACTCACATCTATGGAAATAAGAGAGGTTATCAGTTTTAAATATCCACCCTAGCACACAGGCAGCTGCGATCAGATAAGGCGTACACGCTTCTCAGTGTTCTGTGTTCTCGGTCACCTCGTAAAGCGTGCAGGGCTTTGCTGCTCAGCTCTGCGCGTTTTTGGGATATTTTGAAAACAGGACGTACTGGGTTTCCTGTGTTGCAGTGATGTTTACGACTCATATTAGCATTTAATATGCTGCAGGCATGTGCTGACACGTGTATTTAACCTGGGAGCCACTTGCTGTGAAAATGATGTTAATGTGGTGGACAGCCAGTCTTGCTCCCTTTTTGATTATGACCTTTTCTGTCCCAATGCTCCCTTCCTCCTTTCCCTCCCTGGCATTTACCTTCTTTCTGTCTTTGTGCAGATAATGTGGGCTGCTCCCTCCAGCTGACTGCCCTCCCTGCCCCCCTTCATTCCTCAGATACACTTAAACTCAACGCCATGTTTTTGATCCTGGTAATCAAAGTCCACCTTTCAAATGGATGAAAGGGGATGAAAAGGCACATGCCTATGTGTGTGCGTGCGTGCGTGCGCGTGTGTGTGTGAGATAGGGTCTTTTTCCTAGGGCATTTTCATGCATGCAGTGTGCGTCTTTTTTGTATGACAGAAAGAATGTCTTTGCCATTGTTTCCGTGTCTATCTCTGTTTGCATTTCCTTGCGTGGTGCAGGAACATCTAAGCGTGCCTGCTAACAAATGTGGATGAAAAAGAAAAACGGAATTACATTTGACAGAACCATGTGGCATTGGCTGGTTGTAAGGAAGAGCGATCTCTGTTTCCCCCAGGGAAAGGTGGGTCCAGGGAGCCTATCAGGGCTCCCACTTCCTTCACTCCCTTGCTTGAGAAATTTCTGGCCAATGGCTGCTTAATGTACCATTTAATTAGGTCACTTTCAGCAATAAAGCAGCAACCGTCCTGATGAGCCCTCGAATAATCCCGAAAGCGCCGACGCCCCGACTCATAGGCAATATTCTCACGCTGTCGCTCTGGTGTTTCACTGGTGTTACTGAGGAGATGACTGCCACGTCACAGCAGCGCTACCGAAAGACAAGACGGTTGCGTAGAAGAAAGGCGTGGCGTGCAAGACTGTAGACATGCTGCATTGTGGTAACATCATGGGGACGCTGTATCGCGCTGAGGGAACACAGCAGCGGTTGCAGGAAGAGGCTTGCTGACACCGTTCGGCGCCCTGCTGCACATCTGATCCGAATCCTCCCTCTCTGCCACGCGCTCAGTTTGGCATCTCGGCAAGTGTAAACAGGTGACTCACCATCACAGATGTTGATTCCAAGTCCATAAAAGAGCTTCCCCTCCCTTTTCTCTTTCTCCATCTCTCTTTCATTCCCTCTCTGCCCAGAAATTTAGCTTAGAAATGACCTTGCCAAATCTGTCTGTGATGTGTGATGCGGCTGCCTGTAATCAGAAATGACAGTCCTCAGGTGGGGTGACGGAAGGAAAGAGATGGGTTGCTGTGACCCAACCCTTGCAGGAAGCTACAGCGCACAGTAAAGTGGAAAGTGCCCCCAAATTCTCCAAAATCCCACCTACACCCTCCCCCCAATCCCCCCAGCTTTTCTGTCTCATTCAGTTTTACATGGCAGCCATTTTGGACACCCAACACGTCTATACAGCATTTGCTGATGTTCTTTTCCCCAGAACAACCTACGTGAAAAACCTACACCAAAGGTGCATTTACATTTACCTTTAACATTTACAGCCTACTGACTACAGGAGAGTGGTAAACAATGTGAACGTCTTACCAGCTGAACCCCTAAAGAGACTGCCACATATTTTGACAGCAGAGAAAGGCAAACTCAGCCATTTTGTTTCATTTTTCTCCTCACTCCCTTTCATTCATCAAAAGCCCCTTTCTGCTCCTCCCCCTTCATGATTTTTCAGCTCTCCTATTTCTCTTTCTGTTCTTCTTTTCGTGTTCGTTTGCTCACGCTCGCCTAGCCGAACTTATGTCTGTATTCACATTTTTTTTGTGCATAGCAAAAAATAAATAAAAATGTTGAAACGATTCTTTGCGCAATATAATAAAGCACCAAAAACAGCGTTGCTATATAAATTTAACTCGATATGCAACAGACAGCGCGTGCTGATTTTGTGACTCTACACACTCATTAATTCCTGGTATATATGCTGTACACTGTGGGTACAGCGCTGTAGCTGCTTTTGTCTGTTTACCTTTGTGCCTGTCAAGGAGGCGACAAAGAAACACAGACATAGCTGGCATTTCAGAAGGGATCACAGGCTAAGAAAAACATAACTGAATGCTGAAAGTGTGAACGCTGACTACACACTGAGCTTCCGTTTTTTTTTGCCGTTTTGTATATTCTCCCGGAGTCAAAGCAATCCATTCATGTCCTACAGGGCAGGCAACAGCAGATAAATACTCTGGAATCAGCTCTCTTGATTCCTTGCACATTTCACGGTTCAGGGCAAAATACACCTCTCTTTGGATCTTTTGTGCATTACGTCGTGCACGCGGGGGGTCCTCACAGGGGGTGAGGGCCAAGGTTTGCCTCCAACAGCTCCATACAACATCTCTGCTCACACTTGAACTTTTGTAATGTCAAGGATATGTTAAAACTTACATTGACCATGACTGTCAGAGAGTCTTCCACTTTGTAAAAAACACCCAAAGCCTGAAGATGGATTAGACCTCTGAACTTACATTATATGTTGATACTATATGCTGAATAAAATCATTGTTAGACCTCCAAAAACCTTAACCAGAGGTGATGAACACAATCTCGTGATACTCTAAAGGTGGAATAAAGTGTTACAACAACAGCATATATTAGACTGGGACACATTGTTACGTTGACCTCGGTATAATTATAATTAGGGCACTGTGTCGACAGTTTAATTACAAATTGTACCTTAAAACTTCTAAGCACTTAACATGCATGACAATCACAACATTGATTCCACCTAATTATATCTAAGAAAAATTCATGTCAGTTCAGCATGGTATTATAAAAATAATATTATTATGTTGTAACGGATTTTGCTGACCTTTTCATAACTCAGTATGACAACTGTGATACCACCTGCTAAAACTGTAGCGCTTGTGTAACGTGTACTTTTTCTAACGTCATGCAGTATGCCTACACTGTTCTTTTGGGCTGTCAGTCAGCATTGTAGGGGTAATTTTTTCAGTATTTATAATATTTAAATATAAAACCTGCATGTGTTCTCTTTTTGGCCTTTGGCTGCTACTTTGACAACGTCTGAAACGTAGACATAAATAAATATAAATGGTGTGTTCCCTGTCGTCATGCCTATTGGTGATGTAAATGCATTTGATTTGTCCTTTTTGTGATAGCTGCTGGTGCCTAGGTTTAACAGCAGTTTTCCAGCAGTGCCACGGTCACTTCGCTTCCTGTTGTGCGGGGCCTGCAGGGCAGCTAACAGATACAATATCGGTGCTGGGTACATGCTGTAAAATAATGCTTCAGATAGTCTGAACTTTCAAAAATGTTAGAGCAAAGGTGGAACAAAATAGTTCAGGCAAAGGTTACAATCTCTGCAATGCAGCATCACCGAGCAGTTATCAGGAACTGCTTTAGAAATCTTCAGTTGTTTGTGTATTTATGAGGGGTGTCAAGTGTTCTGAATCTTAATAAATGGCAATCGACGTTATGTTGATACAAAGCACCAAAAGAAAGCGTCACCATCATGTTCACATTTTATCAAATGTTGTTTTACATGACTTGAAATGCCAGAGTACCATCAGCCGATTCCATTGTAACACTTGGCATAGAATCTACCTCCCTGTCAGGCTCCTGACTTCTCTCAAACCCTCTCTTCCTTGGTGCTCCCGACATCCTTTATCTCTGTCTCTCCTCTCTCTTTCCTTCCGTCTCTCTCTCTTTCTCTCTCTCTCGCTCCCCCCCCCCCCCAGTTCTTTCATGGTCTAGTGAACAAATAACCAGACTCCAGGCATGAAACTTCATTATGGGGGGTGGGGGGTGGGGGGGTGGTGGTGGTTGTGAGACAGACAGAGAAAGAAAGAGAGACAGAGAGAGATTTGTCTTGTCAGTACGGCTATGGAAGGAACCATGGTACAGTTCAGAAAAGGTTGTGATGACAGCCTAACTCAAATCTCTGTTGTTTCCAGTTTCTTCATGGAATTTCCTTGTCTGACCATCTTTCCAACAATATGGCAATGAACTTATAATAATTTGTGTGCTATAAAACTGAGGACATACACTGCATTCATGCCATGGTGATTCTTGCTTATTCAAAGCAGTTCCCCAGTATTAACGGAGTCATTAGCTAAGTGATTACAACCCAAAAAAAAAAATCAACTTAATACCATTTGCATAATTGCTTATTTAGATTTTGTTGAAAGAACGTAATTTCCCGTCAAAGCTAAGAAACGTGCATTGCATTCAGATCATTAATATACATATAGTATGAGCGCCTACTGAAACCCAATGGACAATCAATCAGATTGTATTGAGTGTACCTGAAAATGTAATCTGCAAAAACTATTCGAGCATGTCAAGCCTCAGAGCTCTCTTGTCCCTCATCCAGAACACTGGAAAAATCTGCAACCTTACATTTGAGCTCAAAATACAAACTGTAAATAACATGAGAAATTTATTTGGTACTCTATTAACAAAAGCAATAGAGTTAATTCCTTTAAAACGGGTCAAAAACAACCTCTTCATTCATTACTTATGTCAGCCTGCCACAGTCACTTGTAAGGGCTGATCGAATAATAATAATAATAATAATAAAATTTTATCATGATTTATATTTCCCTTTAAATCTCCGTCCTCCGCCCGTCTGTAATTCATGAAAGAATACAGTCATTCTCCCGCATTAACGGTGCACCGGTGTGCCGTTGTTTGCGCAAATTACTCTCGGAACGTAGACAGACAATGGAACAAAACAGATTTTAGAAGATCACCCTTGATTGGCCCCATTGTCTGAGCCGCACTTCTCTCCCGCACGCGGCACATAATTGCTGAGCGCAGCGCCGCGAAGGTGTTTATAATAAAGGGACAGAGAGGTGCGCGCGCGGGTTCTCGGTCCGGGAGGAAAAATCAGAATGAATAATTTTGAAAGACTGTCCCTTTCCCCCATCTCAAAACAAAATAAGGTGTCCTCGACAATAAATTGTTACGTATGCGTATTACAGACAGAAATGTTTCGCCAAAAAAACTATATATAAATACAGCGCGGTGATACCATAACTTATTAATATTTTCATGCCGTCGTTTCTTCTGATCTAATTGACTCGATTTGATATTATCGCAAGGAGAGCCGCTTTCACCTTGAGCTGAAATGCCGCGCTCCAGAACCGAGCTTAGACACACTTATCACCTAATACAGCATCTTTCCTTCCTGACTGACCTGAGAATCCGCAGCTTATCGCACCTAAATGCTTTGTGTGTGTGTGTGTGTGTGTGTGTGTGTGTGTCTGTGTGTTTTTTTCCTCTCAGTTTTTGAACATTACCCTAAGGCTTTGCATGTGCTTTAAAAAAAAATTCCGAAAAGAAAAATATATCACGGTGCCTATAAATTCTACACTGTTACAAGAAAGTGTCATGAAACCCTATTTGTGGTGACATCCAAGCTGCAGAAGCACCATCTGGAGCTTGGAAAACGTCTGAAATTACACCGAATATATTTAAAAAAGGGTTTCCTATTATCTTTAAAGACTGTGGACATAATTATCTCTCTATGAAAACTCTGTATTATCTCAGTTTAAACCCCAAGCTAATGAGTTCATTTTCATATCTCTGTTTTTGATCTAACACCAGGTGTTCGGAAACCACTTTATATTGAGCTCTTGCCTTTCTTAACATGTTTTAGGCATACAAAAATTAAGAGAAAAAAAAACATTTAGCTCAAACACGTGCTCACATACAGACAATTGTACAAAACAGGAGAACACAGCAACTAATAGCTTAAGCCACAGCCATTTCACAGTCAGAAGTGGCTGATTTAAAAAGCTTTTGGAAGCAAAGAACCTGGTGAAAAAGCAAAGTTCTTTGGGAGATGGTATCTGCAGCTTGTCCAAATAAATCAATCTAGATTTCTGTGCTACATTTAGTAGATCAGATTTTTTGCAACATTAACCCTAACTACTGAAAAAAAAAATTCTGTTACAAATTTGAACACATATAACTGTCCACATATGTTTCCAGTGTTTTTTTTTTTTCAGTTTCACCTTGTCTGTGACAACCTGTCTTGTTCTGTAACCACAACCAAGGATGGACAGCAACACTGCAACTGACCTGATGGGGAGGATTGAAATGTCACATTCAGGAGGGGTGGGATTGCCTTATTCACAAATTTACAAGTTTTGCTTAATAACTGCACTTATTAACATTCTACCAATGTGTGCAATTATTTAATCTGTTAGTGACAAATTATACCACTAACAGCTAAATCACCTAAAATTGGCTATGCTGTACACACACATTAATGAGAGCACAAGGCAAGCCTTGTTTGCAGAAACTATACCCCATTTGTTGCATTTCCTAAAATTATACTGTATGATATTTATTTTACATATGATTTGTGTGTGGCTACAGGAGCTAGGTAAATTTATGTAAGTTGTGTAATTACATATATTTATTTTTGAGTTTAAGAGACTAAATATGTGTATATATGTATGTGAGTCTGTGTGGTTACATATAGGTGCCTACTTGATGCTGTCCGGCAACATATATATATATGTGTGTCAATCTGTGGTTATGAATGTGTATTCATATGAATTTAAGTGGCTATGTATGTGATATATGGGAGATTGTGTGGCTACATATGTACACACGTGTGAGCTGCTGCGGCTACAGTGTGTGTGTGTGTGTGTGTGTGTGTGTGAGAGAGAGACTGAGAGTGTTTTGTGTGGCTACAGTGTGTGAACTGTCAGGAGGTAATTAAATGCAGAGACCTCTCCACTATCTCCTCCTCCAGCCGCACACCAGTGACGCACCAGGCGGCTGCAGAGGAGTGAGTCATCCAGCCGGAGGGATCGTCCCCCCTCCCATTCCCTCTCTCTCCCCCTCTCTCCCTCCCTCTCTAAAACTGGCACTTAACCCGGATCGGTCCAAACACTCTCCAAAGCCAACGGCCCCCTAACCCCCCCGGCCCTTCATGATTCTCGCAACCGCTAACAAAGATGTCTGTTGCACAAGCACTTAATTCATTATGTATCTCTTACTGTTGTGAGTGTTTAAAACGCTGGAAAACAGCCTGTTATTGATGGCAAAATTGTGTTGAAACACAAACATACTTCAAGAAAGTTGCTTGACAGCAAGTTTGCACTAATGCACTGCAATGTCATATAGATGTTTACCAGTATACACCTGTGTGCGGAACATAAGTACCAGTAAGGACATCTTTTAATTTTTCGAGTCCTTTAAATGTTAACTGAAAAAATTGCTTTTACTGTAAGATTTCTATTGATTTTCCATAATAATAATAATAATGATAATAATAATAAGTAGAAGAAGAAGATGATGATGATGATGACTTGATTTTCCTTGACATCTATGGGTTAATACTTCCACACTTTCCTATTATATCAGCCTTTTGCTATGTTTATACAACAATGTAAAGGCACATGTAGAATAGATAGTGGATCTGATTATTAGTTAAATCTTTGGATGGTTCTGTTGTGTGCGTACATGTGGAAAGGTATAATCAGTTCTGCTTTTCAGATACTTTTGGTGATTCTGCAAGAAATGTAAAAAGAAAAAAAGGCTGAATCTGTCTAAAAATACTTAGTGTCTTATATTCCTACTATTAGTTGTACTGTCACAGTGGTCTTCTCTGTAATGTGAGTAGTGTGTGCATATCCAGCATACCTACTTTTCCCGAGAGGCAAAGACTATGGCTCCAGGCTCCGAGCTGTTTTTGAGATAATTCTTTGAGACATCACGACTGAAGCTGAGTTTTGGCAAAAAACTTTTGGGAGTTATAGCACTGGACCTGCTGGGCTGCATCTCATCTTTCCCGAGGCACCTGGTCACATTCAGCACAATGAGTCACAGGTTGCTGCAGTCCTTTTAATGCAGCATGGTCACAACCCAGCTCCTCAGCATAATAACTTACATTCTGCAATTACTGTTTTCATTGTCGTAATGGATGCACTGTTATGTGTTTTTAGAAAGCTATGCTCATGTATTCATTTATGAAAAAAAAAAGAGAGTTACAATCTCAGTAAATGTGCCTGAGACCATGACACTTTTTCCAATTACATTTTTTTTCATCACAGAATAATTTCAGACTCCTGGTAATGTCCTTTTTAACAGTTTGTATTTTTGATCAATGTTCTTTAGGATTTTGTAATACACAGTTCATTTTAGATGACATTTTAGGTGTAAAAGCTATAACAAAGAAAAAATTGTGACAATGAATGAATATATTTCCATTCAGTAAATGTGTTGAAATGTATTGCACCAGTTTTTCCCTTATCTAATAATTTTGCCAACAGTACAAACCTTCTGTAACTGTAGGTACCACTGAAAATGTTATTTATGAATAAGTACTTTTGCAGACTATTCCAGTAAGAACTTCATAACCACGATACAGCTGCATTGTCTTCTTTCCACACTTTGTTCACTCTTCTTCACCAACGACGGTGTTTCACTGAAGCATCACGAGAAATGTAACATTCTTACTGCCCTCTGCTGGACCGGACTGCCAACTACTTTCTTAGGATGAACGTCCTATGACGTCTTTGCCAGTTTGTAGCCATTATTTCGAAAGTATAGTCATATGAGGTTTTATACAACGTGCATCGCTGGCTTAATTAGTTGGTAATTATGTATTTTTGAATCATTTGCAATGAAAATCTGGGCATCACTCTAAAAAGATATCGCGGATGAACACCTTCTGTTGGTGATTTAAAAAATATGTGCTCACAATTTCTACCCAGCTGTGCAACTGTCCTTCAGATATTACTATTATTACTATTATCTTCCTATGCCTCCATCAGACTTCATTTTTATTCACCGATGAACTACTGATGAACAACTGATGTGTAATTTGTAAGGCTGAATTTGGATCTCTTAATGTAATCACCAGGTTGACAGTAAACACTGGTATAATTAAAAGAGAACGAAACCATTGACTGACCACAACCAGAGGCTACGTCACCCCCTGCATAGTTTACACTCTCCGGTCTTCCACACATTCGCTCTATATAAAAGTCTCCTAAGAAGATCTGTGACTGCTTATGTCTACATATGAGAAATGATGCACATGTTTTTTTTTTTCTGTTGAGTACTTTCCATCAATCAAACGCACCCACACTAAGAAAGGAGGTGAGCTGGAACTCTTTGGAGGTTCCAGAGGCCATTAGACAAATGTTAGACACAGAAGAGTGAAGTTCCCAGCTGTGGAAATGAAATGAAGGATAATTTACAAAAGTAGACCATGAACTGATTCTATTAATCATTTCAGTCAATCATCAATTAAGCAATTAATTCACCAATTTGCCTACAAGATAAATGACTCATGACGCTCTATAGGATAGATGACTCATGAAGCATCTGCGTTCTGCTTTAGTGCTGCTTTTGGCCATGTCTCGTTTACTATGTTCATGGCATTATTTACCTAGCAACTAACCTTGCGTTATAAGCTTAAAGGATGAGGACATAAAAACCTAAAACACTGTATTCTTAGCTAACACCAAAAGAAGGCATTGCTGTTTCTGACAGAACTATTACCCAATTAAAATGCTCTTTCATTGTGTGTTATATTGTCCTCTTCGTATCCTCGTCCAATTCCTGCTCTTCCTACACAGTCGATATGGAATGCTGTGGTTATTTTATCATCAGCTGGCCTACTGCCACCAGATAAGCAGACTCACTGGCATATGAAATTAACCACGTTGCCATTCAATTGGGGCGAGTAAGAGTGAGGACTGAGAGAGACAGACTCACTCATGACTACATTAGTTACTTTGATGCTTTCAAATGAGCTCCCCACTCCCACGTTCTCCCAAAATATGTAGAGCATAAGAGCATGAGGCATATTGTAAAGGTTGCACACGTGTTCCCTTGGCGACAGCCATCAATCAGACACTCACTAGTGGCTGTGCAGCACAGCTGAGTGGTGAGCTGTAGAACACAATGATGAATGACATGGGTGGACCCAGCCCATGCCTGAGTCCTTAATCGTTCCTTTGATTTTTGATTTTTTTTGTGAGTAACCATGTAGGCCAATCAGACTAAATGTAGGGAGGAGATGAGCGAGAGGAAGAGGAAATGAGTGTGAAAGATGGGGGGGGGTATTTACAACAAAACCATTACAAATTGTCAGTGGTGGATCATTATTTCTGTACATTTACTGCTAACATACAGGTCTGAAGACTGACTGCTTAGGAAATTCCCCAACCATCATGAAAACAGGATGTGAGAAAAAAAATCTCCCAAAGTAAAGAGCTGGAAAGACAGATGTGCTTGTCTCAAGCAGGCTTGTCTGAGGTAAGGAGGTTTTGCTACCATGCCTACCCAACCGGCCACCCGGGAAAGTGGTCTGCCTGTGCGTCACAAGGTCCATTCTTCCCGATTATCCATGGCTGCGTCTCAGCAGTGGCTGAACTACAGCCCATGGAACAGAGACGGGGAAAACATAAAACGGCTGGACTCCTTCCAAAATTTTCACGTGAAACTGAATTCAAATGTCAACAATGTTTTGGCAAGGACTATAATGAATGACTGGACATTTGAATATGGGTCCAACTGCAGTCATTTTTGATATCTCTTTATGAAAGACCCCTTGCCGATCACACAACAATTTTATATCAAACTCTCACTTTCTCCCTCTGCTGTTACAAAAACACACTGAGATTTTCCCTCCTCCTTCACGTGAATCAGAAGCTCATCGCTGTGGGTGTCTTGGATGAGTCACACCATCAAATTACCCAGTTTAAAGCGTCTTTCAAATTACTTCCCTTCCAGTTGGGTGCAGCGCTGATAACCGATAACAATTTTCATTTTTAAAGGAGCTTTGGAGGACACCAGTGCATTTCTCTAGGCTGTCGTGTGTTTATAACTGCTCCCACCTAGTTTAATTTTCTTTCTGTAAAAATAATCCATAGATATATGCCATTCAACTGATTCAACTCACCTCGCACAGGTGTTCAGTACTGGATGGACACATCCTGCTGGAGGGATCCTGGGGTATATACCTCTGGGAAGAACATTTCTGGAAATGGGCTTTTAATTTGTCATTTCTGGTTACATGACAATGACTGTTGATGTTGCTGATGGGCTCTCCAGCTCTAGTTCCCCACCTGGGCATCCTCTGGGTTAGAAAAAAGGTAGAAGAGCGATATACTTGTTGGATCAGGACAAAGATTTAACAAGTTACTTGGTACTATTGCATTTCTTGGTGCTGTCACAACAAGGTAAGGATTTACATTTCCATGTCATAAAAGCTGGAAATTTTGTCAAAACCAGCATTATTTAAATATAATGCAGTGTGCTTTATTAATTTTCATTAGTTTTATTATAATCTAGGAAGGGGGCGCGGTGGTGCAGCAGGTTTGACCGGGTCCTGCTCTCTGGCGGGTCTGGGGTTCGAGTCCCGTTGGAGTGCCTTGTGCCAGACTGGCGTCCTGTCCTGGGTGTGTCCCCTCCCCCTCCAGCCCTACGCCCTGTGCTGCCGGGTTAGGGTCCGGTTCGCCGTGACCCTGCTTGGGACATGTAGTTCCAGACAGTGTGTGTGTGTATGCATGTCTCTTGACTGTGGGAAGCAACCAGAGCACCTGGAGCAAATCCACACAGACAAAAAGAGAAAAGCCAAGCCCTACAAAGACTGCGCTGGATTCAAACATACACCACAAAGCCCAGGCACCGGTGGCAATAAATGTTTTTAGATGACTTCTTGTGACATCCAACTACGGAAATGTATTTCAAGGCAATCATTAGAAATGTTACATAGCTACTTTCCTACAAACTGCAAATGTTGGAATGAAAGCTTTATTTTTATTTCACCGTGAGAGAAGCTGTGGAACTGCTAGGTTTGTGTAACTTAAACACACGTCCTGCACTCACTTCACAATCCTCCCATCTGCTTTCAGGAATTTGCCTGTTACAACTTCCGCAACATCCCGTAGAAACAATTTACACCCCCCCCCCCCCCCCCCCCCCCCCCCAAATTCACTGGTGAGCAGATGTATTTGCCAGAAAGCATTAGGGAAAATCTTGTAAAATTTTTTCGTTCTTCACCAAACCCAGAGGTTTAGCCATTTTCTCACACGCTAAAATAACACAAATAGCATGTTAAGAGCTGTGAGGAAAGGCTGTTTTGTTAAAGAAATGGTTATTTAAAATCAGTTAGGCAGAGTTTGATCTTTCCAGGTGGTTCAGATGGCACCCAAAAGCCATTTATTGTGTTTCTTTGTTTTGGATATTGCATACTTCTTTTTTGTAACACTAGGTTCTGTTGTATTCAAGTGCCTCATTTGACAGGGATGTCACACATCATTGGTACAACGCTGCATAAAAACATTGTATCAGCTGAGGGAAGATGTCAGACTCCCAGTCTTGTACATGAAGGGTTATGTTCCTGCATTGTTATACATACAGAGCTCCAGTGAAGGTAAGTGCTTGTGCATATTCATTAGTATGGAAGACCTTACTCGTCTGATTCTGATTCCAATCATTATATCAGTCTGCCTAAAACTGTTACAGCTGTACAGAATCAAAATATGTTCAGGCCTGTCTGCTAAAACACTGCATAAGTTGATATGTGATACATAAATTTGCATTAGTGTAGCCAGTTCATGTACCTACAACAGGGATGGAAACATTATAATACACATCATAATTTTCTGTATGACACACAACAAGGTGTGCACAAGCAAAGGCTCCCTGGCTAAACCACACTCACAATGATTCACTTTCATTAACCTCTTATCCCACTCAGGGTCACAGCCATCCAAAGCCTATCCTGGAATTACTAGGTACAAAGCTCGATAAACCCTGGGCAGTATGCCAGTACGTTGCACGGCAGCCTCACACACACACATATACACTCTATGGAAATTTAGACTGTCCAATCCAGTTGAATTGCATGTCTTTGGAATGGGGGAGGAAACCAGAGCACCAGGGAGAAATCCACATTGACACAGAGAGAACATTTACATTTATTGATTTAGCAGATGCTTTTCTCCAAAGCAACTTCCGATGAACTCTGTATTGTGTTATCAGCCCACACACCTTATTCACTGTGGTGACTTACACTGCTACATACACTACTTACAATGGGTCACTCATCCATACATCAGTGGAACACACTCTCTCTGTGTCACTCACACACTATGGGTGAACCTGAACAGCATGTCTTTGGATTGTGGGAGGAAATCCATACAGACACAGGGAGAACATGCAAACTCCACACAGACTGAGCAGAGACCGAACCCACATCCTCTCGCACCACCCAGGCGCTGTGAGACAGCAGCGCTACTCGCTGTACCACCGTGCCATGAACATACAGACTCCACATAACTGAGCTGGATTCTAATCTGCACCCAGGTGCTGTGAAGTGGCTGCACTACCAGCTGCACCACCGTGCCACCCTTTGGATAAAACAACAAATATGATCTGCTGTTGGGGATGAGTTGGTCCCTAGTACATTATCTTCCCAACCTGAAGTGAGTCACTAAAGGTTCCTGTAGGACTTGCTGAGGAATACTTAGACTTGGATTGTGAGTGCACTGTTTTTGCTTTCATTTTGAATAATCCTGGTAATGTTAGATTTTATGCCATAGCACTGATGGCATTCAATGTATCTTTCATTCACCTCTTTCTTTTTGAAGATCTGGATCAGAGTACAAAGTTAAAACAACATTTGATCAGACTGTAAAGGTTTCCAGTGAGTATGTGGTTCCTGAGATCGTGATTCAGGTACATGCTGTATATTGCCAGGGGAGGGAAATCAGATCGCTTAGGAAAATAATGTTACCATGGCGATCATTCTAAACTCTTTGATTGACATTTTCACATAGCCTGTTCAACCATTACGATATTTTTTATAGGACTGGCAAAATGTATAACCCTGCAATTCACCTTAAGAAGGTCAATCTATGACGTATGATGATTTTTTTGATAACTTCAGAAGAGATTTATGCTGAGGTTGTATAACTTTGGCCCTTTAAGGAAATATCCAAAAGTCTTAATAACATGAATCAGTTGTGTTTTCAAACTGGGATGTGTCTTCTTGACTGGGAACTCAGAAGACCTTAGCTGTTTGGAACATGAAGGAAAATCTCACACAGGTTGTGTGTGATGTGTATGAATAACCACTTTGCACAGTGCATATTGTATACATTTTCTGTTAGTTTTCTTTATAATACTGCTTAGAGCATGTAGTATGTGTGTTTTGTGTGGTTACCACTCAAGTCCTCGTAAATTGATTATATTTGACTATTATTGCAGAATAGATTAAAGTTATCGCAACATAAAATTCAAAGCTGATACTATCAGGAGGAATGACTAATTCAAGTCTGTATCCTGAAGGCAACAGAACATTACAATAGTTGCACTGCAACAGAAAGTCAATGAACTTCATATCATCCTAACACTATTACGATTTCTTGAAAAAGACCTCTGGTTAGCTTAGTAATACAATTGCACACCAGTTCATTCAGAGATCAGCTGAAACAAGAAAGAGCTTGCACAACTGGCCTTGAGTACGTTTAAGGTAATGTCCTTATAACACTCTTCTCCTTCAATAACTGTTAGGTTACCAAGATGTGATGCGCATAATTTCAAAAAGTGGTAGCCCGAATACAGTTTATGAATTTTATCTGAGTATATACGCAAACATGACACAGACAACATTTTTATTAATATTTTGGCCGACACCTTTATCCAAGGTGACATACAATGTTAGATATCTTACAGTGTTTTACCCATTTATGCAGCAGGGCATTCTTGCCAAAGTGTCAGGGTAAGTACTTTGCTGAAGGGTACTGCAGTAGAATTGCAGATGTGCTCTGGAGACATACAGAATGCAAGAAGATTGCTCTAACTACATCTTTTTTCTTTTTCAAGGGTAGATCTTCAGCCAATACAACATGCCATTGTAAAAAGTTCAATGACCATAAAAATGTGGCAAGGAGAGCATACAAATACATCAGGATCTGGGAGCAGAGAATGTAGCTTTAGAGGTCATATATCCTGCAGTCACTCTGAGGTCTCTCTCTATCTCTCTTGACTGCAACTGAATTATGTTTCTCTCTGCTCTTATGTGAGGCCTTGTCTCTCTTGAAAAGCATGATTTGACTGCCTGGATGAGTGCTTCCATCTCAGATTGCAGTAAAAATTCATCTTCATGTAGAAGATCCAAGACTGTAGGAGAATTTTGAAATGGGGAAGCTGGGGGTGGTAAACATTTAATCAGTAACAAAGATTTAGAAACCATCTAAATCTTGACATTTGTGAAGTTTTCAGAAAGTGTTTCGTCCAGCTGTCTTTAACAAATTGAAGGCTTTCACTATGATGGACTGGTGTTCCATCCAGGATGTATCCTGCCTTGTCTGCTGCCATATGCTTCCAGAATAGGCTCCGGACCATGACGATCCCCTAATAGGACAAGAGATTATTGATACTGAGTAAGTGAGTAGACTTTTATAAACCATGAATTTTCTATAAATCAAAAAGTCATTTACTACCCATGTTTGATAGTGTTATTTTTGGTAGTGTTATGTCTTAAATATATGTTATATTTTCCTTGTACTTCCTGTTATTGATTGCTTCAACTAGGCTAGTATAGAACAGAAAACAAGAACTACAGAACAAATGAAAACGAGGAAAAATTTTCTTTCGAGGGGATAGACTCTGGACTTCTGTGAACCTGCCTTAGGATAAAATATTATCATTACTGAGTGAATGAGTGCAATGATTCAACCTTCTTAGTAAAATTATTGCATTGACATTTAGGTGGGTAATGCTAAAGTAATCTTAAAAAAATTCTTAGGCTAAATAAAAACAGTACAGTACAGTCTACTTCAACAAAACCCCACGAGAGGTTCTGTTGTTAACCAATGTGTTTAATCTGAAAATCTATAAGAGAACTGCATTGATTTGTATTAGTTAGTTTTGAATGCTTCTGTAAAAACAACACATTAAAATGACCTGTCACATAATGTTAAAACAAGTAATGCCAATGGATTGAGTAAACCTAGCATCTGTCTTATCTAAAACTGACCTGCTATGGGTTTCTCTTCACCCAGCATTTTTTATCTCTAGTTATTGTGAATAGTTATTGCTCATAGAGGGGGGCACGGTGGTTCAGTGGGTTGAACCGGGTCCTGCTCTCCGATGGGTCTGGGTTTTGAGTCCCACTTGGAGTGCCTTGCGACAGATTGGCGTCCTGTCCTGGGTCTGTCCCCTCCCCCTCCAGCCTTGCGCCCTGTGTTGCCGGGTTAGGCTCCGGCTCCCCGCGACCCTGTATGGGACAAGCGGTTTAGACCCTATGTGTGTGTGTGTGTGTGTGTGTGTGTATGTATGTGTATGTATTGCTCATAGATGTATAGAGTATTTCATGGAAAATCGGAGCTACTTTGTTTAGCTGATTCCTCTGTCTAAAGCAGCTAACAGTTTTATGTTTTGTACAAGCTACAATAAAAGTTGGACTTGAAAAGTGGAAAGAAAAAGGGTCTTCTATTCAGTTCTCTTTGGAGTATTTTCTGGAGCATTCCATTTCCTCATAAGAATGAACAGTCATTTGTGTCAATATATTTTAACAAGATTAATTTGTTATACATACAGCATTGTAATTTTTCTAAATACAAGGTAAAACATTTTTTTAAATGTTGGGCAGACATGTAATCCAAGTAATTATATTTCCAACACCCAAAAGAAGATATCTTATCAAGGTGGTACATAAAAAAAATCTTTAAAATGATGAACATTGTCTAGAAATTAAAAATTTGGAATAGAATATAATAGAATAATTTTGTGGCAAACTGTGGATTTCAATATCAGTATAAAGTCCCTACACTTCTGGAAGAGGCCTTACCTCGATTATACATATCGTTCAGCATTTTACTTTCAGTTCATCAGACTGTTTCCAGTACAGGAAGTTGTTGACAGCTCTCAGTTAAGACAGATATTTTGAAAACAACTCTACTGCGGGTATGTTACTCTTATCTGTTGATGAGAAATGTATCCGAAGTCTGTTCATGAAAGGCTCATGTTAATTTTATGTATTATATAATTTTGATCCTACAACCAGGACACACAGTGACCTTTCAATTTGGCTATATGAAAAAACATGAGTGGGCATGGAAACGGCTATCTGTGTTTTGTAGTGTCCTGGTTACTGGACTGAACATATACCCAATGAAAGCAGGCTGGAGTCAAGCTTGTTTGACATTCTCAAAATAGAAGTGTAATCCCAGGTAGACATTTAATGCATACCCTTTGTAGCAGTTATTTCAGTAAAATATACAGCCACAGACATTCAGGCAGAGTGAAAAGTTAAAGGTAAAGTTAAAGGTACAGTTTATCATTTTGGATAAAAAGCAAGTAAAAAGTTGCAAGCAAGTAATCTGGAACGAAATCTAACCATAGACAATAAACACAGGTAATGTATTTTTTTCTAAAGCAATTCATTACTGCAGCTGAATCATGTCCTATCTTTTGTAAGCTTACTTCAGGCACCAGGACAAGGTGTAAGGACTAGTTTGACTGTAAAATAGTTTTTTATTTATCAATGTGTGACTGTTGTCATAGGGGGTTGGTGGCCCCTAAGAATTTAGGGAGGTTTTTATATTATGACTGAATTAAACTTTGAGTTAGAATCAATTAACATTACAAGAACTATTATTACATTTTGGTTTCAATTCAATCATTTAAAAATTCAAAAAGTTTTTAAATAATTATTTTCATTTATTCAGATCTTTTTAAATAATCAGTCTGGGAAACGGATTAATTCGAAGCATACTGGAATACTTTTCACCACGGAAAGACTGGTAAAATAAGACAAATAAGTGCTTCTCATTTTGTGAAGAACTATTCTTTCTAGAACTATTCTTTCAAAAGTGAACCTATGATAAATGAAAGTAAAATAAAATTCAAATGAATGAAAATAAAAGGGGTTTAAACACTTCAAACTAGTACTTCCGATTCATTTGTTCACTGTAGTTTAACTTATACAAAATGTAGTCTGAAGGCATGAAATTTAAACTGACACACACAAATCCAATGATTATGACACAACAGAGGGAGGTCGAGCCAAACATGAAATTGTTAGCAGTATCGTTCAGACCAAAGGGGCATAAACATTTATGGCATTTATAGATAAAACCCTCTTTTGAGCTCCGTTGTTGTAACGTGCTCTGAATCAATTACTGTTTCACCTATTTAGTGGAGAAACATTCAATGCTCATTATCAAACATGTCAAATAGCTGAAAAAAAAAACTAACGTTGAATAACACATTATAACGTTGAATTGCATGTGTTCCCATATTACCTCCCCATTAAATATTAAATTTAACAAAAAGAACATAAGCCTGGAATTGTGTGTGTGTGTGTGTGTGCATATCACTAAGAACAACAACAGGAAAATTCAAAGGAGGCCTTTCTTCATAAGTCAGTAAGATGTCTCGATATTGGCAATGTATTGCGAAGTTTACAGAGAGTAAAAAATAGTGAAACTGGAGCACTACCATTTAAAACTGTTTGAACTGATGGTTAGTATCCCAAACATTATGACAAAAGACTAATAGTGTGAACTAGTCAAATGTCTTATTGCAATAACCCTGTTATAATTTTACTTAACTCTACAGTGTACTCCATTCAACTCCATTGTAAGTAGTGTATCTAGCAGCGTAAGTCACCTTGGTGAATAATGTGTGTGGGCTGGTAACACTACATCGAATTTGTTGGAAGTCGCTTTGGAGAAAAGCATCTGCTAAATAAATAAATTTAAATGTACTTTTGAGGTAAGCATTTTTCTAATCCTAGGCTATTTTTCATCTTCGGGCTGAGAAGGTGGCAAGGTAGTGCCCTGAGTAAGGCTGGTGCGTCACAGTTCCTGAGACAGGTTCGAACCCTATGCCCAAACGTCCATCCATTTCACTGGCATTTGATATCGCTGATTTTAGAACTCAGAAAGTACTCATCACCTGTAGGCCTAACAAGTCTATACTCAGGATTCCTACTTCTTCACAATAATGAAATATGTTGCTTTTAAGTCTTATCTTTTTGTCTTTATTAGATACTTTTTGACCTTGTTGTAGACTGTATTCAGACTCATCTGAAAGAAGTCCTGTTTTTCTACTCTAAGCAGCCTGGTAAAGGACAAAGATAAAGAACACCTGTGCAGCAACAATGAAGTACTTACTATGAAATAAATTTGTTTAACATAAAGGATACTTGTATAGAAATAACCATCTCACTTTTCTAATTGGAGTGCTACCTTTCAGAACCAAAGAGGTTGGACAGCGACGCCAATGATCGTTGTAACGACGAACGTTTTCCAAATGAAGGCACTCACAGTCAATGAGTGATTAGCGACATTCCTGGGAAATGTTCGTGAAATGTTCTTCCGTCGTGATGATTTCATCTCAAATTATGTGTGCAGAATCGCGAGCTCCGTCTTTATTTTGAGAAACGCCCGACGGGTCTTCTGTTGCGGATCAAGGCGTGTTGCAGCACTGTGATGGAACCAGTCCAGTGTCATAAAAAGCACACGTGAATGTCATCACATACAAAGGAACGCTGCATCGTTTATTCATTGCACAACATAACAACATTTAAGCCTGGTCCTGTGACAAAAGAGAGTCGGCGTGCGCACTGCCGGTGGTAAGGAGAGGTCAAGCTGCGCTTGCCGAAGCAGAACTTCACTTCATTCACAGCTGTGCACATTTGCAGTATAGCAGGACACAGGTGCGTCCTACTGTTACACAGATGTGTCCAGGATCGCCTTCCCGGACCATTAAGACCACACAGAAGCGGGCAGGTAATACGCAGCCATCAGCCCCGTATGAAACACAAAGACAGTAACACAAAGCCCGACACTGGAAGCGCCGTGAAAACGCTGCAATGATTCGTTTACGAGCGAAGCATGTTAATGGTTTCAGTTATTTCACCGAAACCCTGTGAATAGTGTGGCAAACCGGGATCTTGCAGCGATCTGATAGCAGCAGGGCCACTTTTTCGTTCTGTGTGAACCGCATATAATAATTACCCAGAAGGAACTTGTTCATAACTGGAAGAATGTCTCTGATAAAACAATTGCCAGCAATTGGAGTCATGATCTCGCTTCGTGTTCACTGGGCTTTTAAGCCACGCTTTACATAGATTCCTTACAGAAACAAATAACTAGTTCCAACAGAGCATCTACTGAACGAATAGCGTTTTAGGGCGTTTGAAAGCAGGTTTTATTATTCGGATGAGAATTTTTTTGTCGTGCGATTTAACTTGACAACGGGAGGCGTACAACAGAGGAAGGAACGAGAGAGGAAGCGAGAAAGCGAGATTAATAGCGGGGAACACCGGTGGCGAGCTGATATCGCCCACTGATCTGCATCGCTTCATTATCTTCTCTCCGAATCCGAACTCGGAGGTTATCCATCAGCGCCGTCGCCAGCTCCACTGGGCTTCCAACGCGTTACTTTGAGTCAGGGGCTCAACAGAACAGTCTCTTACGAATGAATCCCCTCCACAGCACACGCGAAATAGCCCGAGACACACCGCTCCTTTCTTCACCGTATTGCTGTGGGGTGGTGGTTAGCGAAAGATCAGACCGCACGTTCACGCACAGTCTCACTGGAGTCAAAGTCTCACTATAATGGATTTAGCGGCTATCGGAGCAGAGATTGTAATACATTTCAAAATCTGTTTAGCCTCTCCGCGCCACTGTATGTGACACAAAAGGATCTCACGGTGCGGTAAATACGTAAATATACGAAACGTACCAGGCAGACAGAGAAAACGGTCGACAAGCAGTGACAAAACGGGACACATTCCGAATTGGAATTCAATGCGTAAAGTGTGACGTAGCGAACGTGGGAAACCAAGGAAGCCACTCCGGTACCAGTGGTTTTTATGAATGAAGCGCAGGATTCGAGAAAAGCCAAAGGATGGAGGGCATTTTCCGCATCGTGAATATCATGAAACAGTGCCCTTAGAAAATGTTAACATTTCCAAATGCCGGACTCCGACATGGCCGAAACTGTATAATGAATGATGCACATCTGAACGGAGAAAGAAGGTTGTGTAAACAGATGCCATTGATTGTCAATGTCGGTGTATGATGGCAGAGGCTGAATCAGAGCAATCGCCACTTTTCGTCGTGTATGATGAAATCGATATACGATTTTGCCAGTAGGTTTTAACAATCCTTCCTTTCAGTTATCTTAGGATTCTGGTCTGCTCGTTTTTAGAGAGGTGACGACGTCGCCAGTGAAAAGCCAAAGTAATTTTCATAAACATTTGATCTGCGTGACACACATGAAAGAAAGGGTGGTTCTCAGTAATATTCCGTTTCCTGCGAGGCATATTCGGGAAAGACAAAGCCTTTGCAGTTGGCTGCGAAATTGAAAGCGTTTTCGGGAGGTCCTCGGGGCACGAGATGCCCTCGGCGAACGCAGACCCGCACCTTTCGCCGTGTGTGGGCGCGAGACTCAGACCATTAACCGCGAGCCGAGGCGGCAAAATATGGGAGATGGAACTAGTAGTGTCCAACGCTTCTCCGTATGTTAAAGCAATATTGTTCAAAAAGTATGCCTGTACCTGCCTATCATTAGCCTGCCCTTTCAGTAAATGCTTATTTTTATTTCGTGTCACACTCTTCAAATAACTTTTTACTTTATTCATGTGCTAAACGTATAGGATATGAAGAAATCTAAACACGCTACTCATTTTTCATATCCGTTTTCTAACCTGCTTTGGCATCATTGTTGCCGTCAGTAGTACTGCTGGTATTAAGTGTAGTAGTAAAAGCTGAAACTCAAAATAATGCATTACAAATTACTAATGTACTTTCCACATTTTTGCAAATTATATAACAGTAATCTCGAGCTAAAACGCCCTTTGGTATTTTAGCTTATTTTAACTCTGTAGTGCATTTTCAAGCATTATCAGTTTAAAAGTGTTCGGGCCGGAATGGAGGAGGTGAGTCACACAGTGGTAATGAAAGCGGAGGAAGGGTCAGATCCGTTGGAATTCTGAGTGGTAGTCAAGAATGCTACGCCGTTATATCAGAATCTGGCCTCTGTAGCAGCCCGTTAACCGTCGCAACCCATGCAACAATCCAGCCACACATTCACACACACTCAAGCAAACATAACGCACATACACGCAGAAATTTTCAAACTAGTGCTGCGTTTTAAGCGCACCTCAGTATCAAATCCTACGCCTAAAGTCAAAAGGGACCTAAAGCAATGACCGACTGCATATAAATGTTATTAGCCGTTGCAACTTATGTGCATTGTGCATCGTGAAAAATCAATTATTTTTGTAAAGAATTGTTCAAAAGGTCAGCTTGAATAATTACGCAATATCAGTAGTGTTGAAATTTAGTTGACTCACGGAGCACATATCTAATAATTCTTTCTTTCTTTAAATAGGCATATTTCGTACATTCAGCTGCCAGTGTCCTTTTAATTATAGTACAAGCGCAACCTCACAAAAGTGGCTGGCATTTCTAGTTAAACTGACAATTAATGTACTACTGGATTTATTGACTTGATCAAGTTAATCATGGATTAATTTAAAGCTTATAGTAGTAGTTTAATTTTTGTTTTCACTTTAGAGGATAACTGCATCCCGGCTTCAGAGAATACAATAAGTGAAAGTCCGTTTTCATCTTCCTAACGACGTATGCATGCAGACGTCAGTGTAACGGTGACATGACAAATAAGCTCTATTAAAAAAGAATTTCAATTCTGACAAAAATACTGACAGTGTTTACTGCACTGTATACTAGCTGAGACTTCTTTTGGATTGTTCTAATAAAAGAAACCCTAATAAAATCTGATAATCCGTTTGTATGGGAAATGAAAGATGGTTTACTGGTTCAATGAAGTGATTTAATAGTGGCATACTGGGTACCTACAACAAGAGAATAAATAAACTGCCAAGGCTGTGCATTCCATTTTACACTCCACGTGCCATGTTTTCTCACATTACCATTTCAGATGGTATGATTTGTATCCCTTGCACACATTTACCTGTGTGTGTGTCTCTGATCAGCGAAAGACCTCGAGGCTCGAGACGACATGAAGCAAATATGCGCATTAGACACAATGTCAGCAACAGAAAACGAATCTGACAGGAGGGGTTGGTGTTGCTTGTGTGTTGGGTGCGCGGCTACAGAGTTAGAGACAGCGCAAACAAAGAGCAGAAAATTGAAGTAGCCCAGGAAATTGAGCGGAAATTGAGCAGCGAGGCTGAACTGCATGCGTCATGGCCGTTCCAGTGGACCGGCGCCCCTCAAAGTGTCGATTAGAGGCACCCTTGTAGCTTAATGATCGATAGGGCGAAGAGGAGAGCGGAGGCTGTGCGGACATTTTCGTTTATTGGCATTCAGGGGTGCGGTTATAAATTCTACTAATGCCCCCAGTTATCTCTGCCACGTATGCAGTATATTTCGATAATGAATGTCATGGTTCGATTATAATTTGGTTATGGACCCGAGAGAGAAACAGAGGGTACCAGCAAGATTAAACGGCTACTTTAAAAACATCTGCTATCTCGCTATATTCCCCCTCCCTTTCATTCCTTCAATGAAAAAAGTATTTCATTCATCCTGTTTCCGTTCATTCATCAGGGCACTGCAGCGTAGCGAAGACTAGGAGTTCGTTTCTGACACGAAAATTCTTATCAATGGAGCGGCTGACGTCAATGAGGAACGCTAATGTCGGGTCACGTGGGCGAGCGGCGCGTATATAACCGTCGGAGTGGAGCTGGCCGTGGTTCTGAAAATATCTGCGAGGCGCAGCGCGAACGAAGCCGCTTTTTTGACGTTGTGAGTGATACCCAAACATGCGATCACATGTTATATTTGGCACTAAAGGCAATACTGTCGGTTGTTAATAAACAATAGAGAATCGCGGGGGAAACCAAATGCAACTTGTAGTAAACTTTCTCGCAAGGAAAGAAGAAGGGAAACAGAAACTTTAAAAGAATATACACCTTTCCGTCGGAATTCCAGGTAAGTGAAGACTTCCAGGTATTCTCACTAATTTGTCTCAATCGCACTGACAGAAGTAAAGTTTTGTAAGAACAAATTACTTATATGGAGTTCAAGCCTGTACAGTTTGAAATGTTTATGGTATTACTCGGACTCATCCTTTCCTCAAGCACGTTGCTAATGAACCTTGGCGAATATGGACGATGGAAATATGGAAGAGGGTGATGAGTACATTTATGCTCAGTTAGATGGTGAATGAAGGAGTAAAACAGAAAATGAAGCCAATAAACAGGACGGTTTGGGACCGTTCTTCAACTATTAGTTTAATGAGGTGCAGAAAGAAATATCTCAATGATATCCGTGGTGACGTTCATACAGGTGCTGCTGTTTAAAAAACAGATACAAAGAACTGTTGCTCCAAAAAAAATCAGCGAGATGATGCAGATAGAACGTATATCTTGATATATTTAGCAACTTCTACGCTTTACAATAGACATGAAACGGCGTTATTTCCTGAGTTGCTCCATTACTACCAACGTTGATAGAAAAACATCAACACCGAAACAGTCGTTGTTAAATGATAACAGATGAAAGATGAAACAAACACTGGAGCTGAATTTACGGCAAGAACGCTGTGTTAAGTCGAAGGACATGATGGCACCACGGAAGCATGGTGGTAAAGAATCTCACTGGTTTCTCAGTATGTACGGTGATCTTCTGGCAAAAAAAACTGGGAAGGCAGTTAAACGTTGGATTTATAGCTATATTAAAGGTCAAAGGGGGAGTGTTATCATTGAAACAATGAAACAAAGTAAAGCTCTTTAGTCTCGTTCAGTTCGGTTCCTAATCGATTTATAACCGGGGGACTGACGTAGGGAACAGCTGTCATGTCAACGGTATATCTAGAATTTTAGATTTAGAATTTTCAAAAATTCCTCGAGAGATTAGATATATTCCCAGGTCAAAATATTCAGTAGGTACATTGAATATATTTGCGAGAAGCTCCACGAACGCTTGTCTAATGCGAGTTCTCTTTTCCGAAGTCCACGCTCAAGTCGGACCAGACCTCTCTTCGTTGGTTGTATATTATCAAAGCCTTTCTTTTGGGGGAAAATAATATGATAAAATTTTAACTCTGCTTACGTTTTTCTGTGGCTCATGTTGTATCTATACAGTGTTTCTGATTAAATCGTATCAATTTTATGGTCTTTATAATTTCTGCAACTAGTAAGTTTGAAAACAAAAAATAATAAACCTAACTGCTAGATTCGTAGCCGTTTAAATTATATTTGACTACAATCAGCTTGATATTTAATAGAAGAAAAACATATTATTCTGTAATTTTCTGGCAGAATGGTTCCATTAAGGATTGCTTCACCATGATTATTAGAACGCCAGCAACACCCGACTTCTTGAACAGAACATATCGTCTTCCATGGCTGGCATAAACAAATGTAGCAACGATTTTTTTTTCTGAAAATTTAACAAAGGAATTCCATCAAGAGGCTATAAATCATGCTTGCCTCTTGCCAAACTTGTGTCTACAGATTGTCTCACTCAGTGAGAATTCTGCTCCACACAATACAGAAGTATGATGAATTTGAGAATTACTCAGACAAGATGCAAGAATGCTCCAATAAACATATAACCAGTTACATGTTAACTGCTGGTCTCTTTGGAAATGCAACTGCTATATCATTCTATGTGTGTTTGTGTGTTTCTGTCAGGTGCGTCAGCTCCACCCCCTCTCCCCACTCTTCACTTTGATTGGTCATGACCCTGTCCCAGCATACCTCTAGTGCTCCGATCCTACTGCTCATCTTGTACAGTGTCATTCAACGCCTCACTGTCGGCATCCCCGTGGTTGGGGACAAGAACAGCAATGCAGCAGGTCCCTCAGATGCAACCCTGTCATGGCCAGCACAAGCAGAGGCAGGGGATTGGTGGAAAAAGGGGGTAAACCTTGGCCAGGTACCCCAGGAGAAGGTTTTCGAAAATGTGGACCCAAGGACCATTGCTGTCGCTCTTCTTGAGTCCCTCATCAAGCCAGGAGAGCAGATGGGGAATGGGAAAATTGGAGGAGAGAAGACCACACTAGGAGGATTATGGAACACTGGTGACCATGCTTTATCAGGCCCAGCTACTGATGCCTCTTATCAAGGGTATAAGCAACCTGAGGGGGAGGGACAGGTGGTAGAGAACAGGGCAGTGGCAGAAGGAACAGAACTGCAGAAGGAGCAAGAGCTAGGACCAACCAGTGGTCAAATTGAGGACGGTCAGGAAGAGGCAGTGGGTGAGCAGAAGCTGGACAATGGATTGCAGCAAGATATGGAGGAAAAGGGGATGGTGAGAAGCCTGCAAACCTTTCTAGAAAAGCTACAGAGACATGCCAGAGATGACAAGGAGGCAGGAGATGTTTCACTCAATCGAGAAGTTCGGGGTTACTTTCCAAATATAGATCTGGGCCTACAGGACAATGAGATACTTCCCCCATTAAAGGGCTACAAGCTGTACAACCAGCAGCTGGCCCAGGCAGGGAAAAAGCTGAAGTGGCAGGAGGAGAAAACCAGGAAGACCCAACCAGTGTTTAGTGACACAAATTTCATGCGTGACTTTGAGGAGGGAGAGGATGATGCAGATGATGATGAAGAAGAGTTCCTGACACGTGAAGAAGAGGAAGCTAGGGCTCGTGCAGAGCAAGAAGAGGTTAGGAGACAGGCAGCTGAGGCCCAGAGGGCTCGTGCTGAAGAGGAGAGGCTGGCAGACATTGCATCAGACCATGTGCTGCAGTACATGGTGAAGAAACAGGCAGCAGGGTATGCCAACAAGAGGAGGAAGGCTGCCCTGGCAAGCAATGCTGTGGAAGACAAACGGTCAGAAGAGGAAGAAGATGATGATGATGATATTGACCCTCAAACTATTGATAAGCTGATTGAGATTTCCAGCAAGCTACATCTGCCAGCTGATGATGTGGTTGACATCATCAGTGACGTGGAGGAGAAGAAGAAGAGAAAAGATGCACCACAGAATTTCCCTCGCTACCGTCCACTGGTTCCTCCACCAGTACCAGCATCTCACTACTCTTCCCCTATCAGGTCACACCCCCTCATCAGACCATATGGAAAGTGGTTCAAGAGCAAAGCTAAGACTAAGTCATGGAAGCCAGATTTCTGGTCCAAGCCTCAGAAGCAATTGTTGGCTTACCCTTCTTACCAATTCTACCAGAAGCCTTACCGCGCCTATTACCCCATCTACTTCCAACCACCCAAGCCAAAACCTCGTTATTATGCCAAGTCAAGACTATCCTTTGGTGAATTGCTGGAGAACTCCATGGATCAGGACTTTGACATCCCAAAACGCAGGTACCAACCCTGGAACCAGCTACGGTTCAGAAAACGCCCTGCCCACCCACAGAGCCCTTACATCTCCAACTACATTCTCCCCCATCCTCGGACATACCAAGCTCGTCCTATTGCTAAGCCACGGTCAACATCATATATGCACCCTTCTCCTTACTATTCTATGGTTGGCCAGGATGACAGCTACTATGACCTGACAGGGGCACAGCAGGACAGTGATGAGGAGCTGGAAAACTTTATTGAGAAGGTATACCTGAAACGCAGATTGTTTCAGTAAAAATGGATCTAGGCAAAACTGAAGGGCAGAAGATAAGATGAAGGACAGAGAGAAGCAAAGACAACTGTGGAAAGATTACATTTGTTTTTTCCACTTTGTTGTGTTGTATTCAGAAATGGGAAGCCTTATTTATTTATTTACATTCTCTTTTCTTGTTCACTGGTCTCCATCTTGATTTAGGTGCCTCTAATGTGGGTTTGGTCTTGAATGAGTGGAGTTACATTTTAAAAGAAAAACATGCCGATGCAAGAAACACAGCTTGTTAATTTTATTTTCATTGTTTGCCATATATGCTGTACCTAACATCAAACCTTTATCCTGCCTTCACCCTGACACACACACACACACACACACACACACACACACACACACACACGCAAGCAGAGCAAGCTAGCCTGTGGCAAAACCTGTAATATTAATACCAATTTGCACTGAGGAAAAAAAAACAATAGAAATCCAGTTAAAGGAGATTAAAGTCCTATATGCAGTCCCTTACTGAAGTATTTTTCTGTGCCAGGTAATTAACTATTGCTTTATAATCTAAGAAACACCTCTTGTTTGTTTCTGTGTCAGGTATGTACAGGTATTTTTTAATGATCAATTTCTTTTTTAATCAGCTTCCTTTTTTTCCATGAAGTGGTGCACATTCATACATTCCAATGGCTAAAAGGAATCTAAACTTTATAAATGCAAGCTGTGTCAACAGAGTTCTATTGCCTTATCCTCCCCTATCAAAAGTCGTATTGCAGAAGACAGTGAAACATCAGACCTCAGGTACAAGGATGTGTTCTCACCACGTCCTTTGTATTTTGGAGATGTGTACTGCAATTTGTGCGCCTTCTTCATAAAACTGTTTTCTGGCTGCCTTGTAGAGGTTCCTCCTCATAGCAAGGCTTTGAAAAGCTCAGTGAACTTAGTTTGGACCAGTCAAGAAAGTTTTGATCTACAGTGAGCCAGAGGTGTGATAGGGTATTGACTTTGCTGGCCTTCTCTTTGTCCCTGTCTTCCCCGTAATGATCCTGCTCTCCCACTTGTCCCACTGCCTCCTTCACCATTTGAGCTCCTCTCATTTCTCTCTCTGAAGAAGTGCTTTTCTCTCTATATCCACAATCCCAAAACTACCACAATTTTTGGATTAAAAATGAAAAAGAAATAATGCTCATTTCAATCAGCAGTTGCAAAGACAGAATTATTTACTAAAAACACTTTCTTGGATAAACTATTCTGTGGCTTCAAAGGACATACTGAGGTATAGAGTATGCATGTTCCTCATGTGTTTATTAATTTGTTTCCCGGCCATCAAAACATCTTGGATTAAGACACACAAATAGTGTGACAAATGTCTCCACCCCCTCTGCTCTGTTTAACTACAAGGAGCCCAGACAGGTTCTGAAATTTCCACTTAAACAAGTGAAAGGTAACATGAAAGGTGAACTGGAGAAGGAACTTTTCAACTAAAAATGGAGAAAGGGGGGAAGAAATGGGAGGGAGAGGACTGAGGAGACAAAGGAATTGAGAGAGGGGTTGGAGAAGAGGGACGAGAGGGATGAGAGATGAAAGAATGGAAGGAGAAGCAGAAAAAAAGATTGCACGTTTGTGTGTACTTGCATCTCTAAAAAACAAAAAAAAGGGAAAACATTTTACTTCTTTGAATAAATTGTTATCATTAAAAAAAGTAAAAAAAAAAAATGAAGATGACTAGTGTACACAAGTAAACTGTTCAGTCTTGTAAAAGGAAACTTCGTCCTTGATGTCACTTCCAGATTGTGCATTGTACAGTACTAAATAAACATGCGTCTGCAGTGTGTAAATAAAAGCATGTTGATTACTAGTTTTGCTAAAAGAGAAAACAAATAAAAGCAACTATTTTATTAAAATTCAGTTTTTAATGCCTTTTTGGAAAGAAGTACATTACAGTTATCTACGAAATGCAGCCCTTGTTTTGGCTCGTCGGCAAAAGGCAAGAAACTGTCGAAACCAGAAAAGTCTGATCACTGCAGAGAGCACTCCCACTCAGTGATGTCTTGTGTGTGTTGGCCATTACAATATTCCAGCTCCAGGAAAAGCTAATAGGCTACTGCTGACTCCTTCAGGACTTAATTAAATATTTAGACCTGAGAATCTTTGTAGAGAGACTTCTACCACACCATAAGTCACATCCACATACATATAAATTGCTCTTTGACATTTTCTTTTATATTGTGGCTAATAGGTCTGGTATTATCAACTCACAAACTCATGAAACAATGCAAGGTTAAACAGCACATAATCAGTTTCCCTGAGGAAAGAGGGACACCAGACTAGTCTGCCTTGCAGCTATTGTCTTTCATTTGGAGGCATCCCCAGTGGGCTGTCTCAATTCTGATTGGGCTGTGGTTTGAAAGCCATAAAAACTGGGGATAAATTCAATCTGTGAAGGGCGTAGCATCAGCACATCCTTTTGTGATGCTTTTATAGCATGTATTCCGAGACACATTCATTCATATCAGCGGCCTGAGACATATACACTCATTCATTTGTACAATAGGTTCATTCATATTTGCGCATGATCACATAGATTAATAAATATCCACATACAAAATCTCACACAGGCACACACAATCACAAAATACAAAGAGATTTACAGAAACTACGTCAATGTCTCATGAGCACAAATTTCAATTCAACAGAATTTTTTGTACCCACACATCCAAGCAACACATTCAAGACAGCACAAGTCACAATTGAAGAGGATGGTGGGGGGGGGGGGGGGCAATTCTGGATAACAAAAAACCTGCAATGTGTGAACAAAAGATACACTGAAACATGTGCTGTGGGGGGGGTCACCAGTAAACCATATTGTCAGGCCTGACAACCACCAGGAGGAGAAGACAGGTAGATTTTGATAAGTCGCCATCAATGAGTCACATAGTAGAAGGGTGAGTCATCCACGTTCAGGCACTGCTGTGGAAACTCGCCATGAACAGGCAAAGCAAGAAAGGGCCATCTCAAACTTATAACTGAAATGTCTCCATCTACAACATGCCAGTACTTGGCCGATTCCTCCGCACAGCTCCTCGCCCAAGCAGTGGGACCCTCAAGATTGCATTATTGTGATGCCCTCATCGCTAAACGCCGAGAATGCAGCTGCTCAGCTATTCTACAATTATCCAGTGCCCTGTCACTCCTGATCATCCTTCAATGGGTTCTCATTGCAGCTCACAAGGCCCTAGTGGTGGCCTAAGAGCGATTAGGGAATAGTGCTCAATGTACCTGCAGAATAAAGTTCAATGATAGGCCACTTAAGTACCTGGTCTCTCATTCCTCTGCCCTCATTCCACAGTGGTTGACTGACCTCTGTTCCAAACTAAAACCCAGCAAATCACTCCGTCTCCCAAAATGAGACAGAAAACCCACCTCTTTAGATTCTCTGCAAACAGTATCTGAGACAGGAAGCCTGACACCAGTCTATGTCAAGTCACTGAGAAGCGTTTTTGAGCTCTCCTTTCTGATTATGGCTCATGTCTGTTGTAAAATTAGTTCACAGCTGAATATGTTCCATTATTCTCCGGTTAGTTACAGCAATACATCATCCTGTATGTACAGGCTTCTCTTACATAATGAGCATAATGTGTTCCTGAAAGCTTAATTATTGTAAAACAAAACTGAATTTTCATTACATCAGAAAAATGTCTTCCCGAGCCACAGATTAACCCATTTTTTAGAAATTAAACATAAATTCCTGCTTTACCTATTAAACATGCAGAAAATCTAATTCGAAAGTCCACAATATTAAAACACAGGTAATTCTTGTAATTATTAACAATGCTCATAGCCCCTCTCTTCTGAGCTATTTGCCAAGTATTATTTGTGTTAAATTAATAGTACAAGAAATCACAAAAAAATCATGTGTAATAATATTACCTTTCACTTTAACTTTGTATCCTGGTCAGGGTCATGGTGGTTCAGAGCCTATCCTAGAATCACTGGGCACTAGGCTAGGATGGGGATGCCCTGGATGTGACAGTTCACCACAAGGTAGCCACACACAAACACATTACACGAAATTTAGCATTTCAGTTCACCTGAACTGCACATCTTTGGACTGTGGAAGGAAACTCATGGAGACGGGGAGACCATGCAAGCTCCACACAGACTGAGCTAGTTTCAAACCTCTGCCTGGAGACCCCAGGCACTTTTGAGGTAGCTGCATCATTCACTGTGCCGCCGTGCTGCATGTGTTACATCACTTCAAGTTTTGACCTGATAGAATAGGCTATCCCTTGCCTTTTTGACTTTTCAAACTTTTTACAATGTTCTTTAAAATGTTTAAGATTCATTTTGATTGACAGGTTTACTTTATGACAAGTTTCCAAGAGATTCTTGCCAAAAAAAAAACAAAATCATTGCTGAGATGCACAGAACCCTCACTTAAGAAAGATGGAGGGTTTTTTTTTTTTTTTTTCACCTTTTGTGGTACTTGGCATTATTGAACCCTGAACTGAAATTTTCATTCTCTATCTCATGCAAGTTGACACAATCAAATTTTATAGTACAACTTACATGTACTTGTATGGTCAAGTCCTCAATATAATTTCTTCCCAAAATTTTAAGGCCAGTTCAGACAAGCTTTTTTTTTTTTATGTAAATGCTTTTCAGGATTCTTCTTACATTTTACAACTTGCTCACTAAAAATGTTAGAAAAACCTCCTGAGCCACTGAGGAATGGAGTCCATGGATGCTGCAGTTCCCTTCATTGCATTTCCATAATAAGACATGAACGATCACACATGCATGCACAAACACAACTGCTGAATGATTAGTTCTCATACCAAAACAGGATTAGACATGTGCAAATAACAGAAAAAGAAAAGCATTTACAATCTGTGCTAACTAAACACAACATTACAACACATACACAGAAGTCTTCACAGAGTTTCATATAAATGACCACAACCAAACAACAGGATTATATGCAGAGACATATCCCCGTACCCAGACCAGTATACTGACGCACAAACTGAGATAAACTCACTGCAACAATTTTACTGATAATGGAACAGGCAGATAATCACACTGACTCAACTGCAGCATCAATGATGAAACCCGCAGTGCTCACCCACATGCACAAACTGGCTCACCACAATTCACAACCACCCCTAAAGTCACAGTTATAAAATACCACAAAAACTGTAAGATGGTTAGGGTTTTCATTTGGTCTATTTATTAAAAAAATTACACTTTCACATAATTCCCTTTAGTATCCGTACAATTCTACAGCAAATTGACATGCCCCATCATTACCCAAACCCTTTTAATACATAAGTGTGACAGAAAATGTACTGGCTGTGAGACCAACAAAGTGTTATTGAGTATTTCTCTTCAATAGCCAAACAATACTTTCAAAACTAATATTTTTAAAAATTAAAATTTAAAAATGATTCAGGTTGTTTTAGTTTTTTGGTCTTTCCCTAATGATGGTATGGTGTCACACACCAACAAAGCAAACTTTTTGGACAGCATAGGATTAGAAATATAACGTAGCAAAGGAATACCCCAGCCTTTGCCCCCTGTAAGGTAAAAGGTTAAATTCTTGAATGAGGTTCTGGATTCATCTTTCAGCACAAAGGCAACATTTGATTTATGATGCATTATGAATTGTATTTCAAAAATTATTTAAACATTAGCTGTATAGTTAACTTAGTGCTTCATTGTATGATCATGTCTGGAGCCCAATTACACAATCTTTCGGAGAGATAGACTGATACTGTCTGGATGAAACCAACACAAATACTGGGCTTGATTTGAACAATGAAGCAAGTGATGGTCTTTTAAGATATATTAATGAATGTGTACCAGAATGCCCTGATTTGTTTGAACTTTCAGAATACATAATGACAAGTGATTTATCCAGAGGGGAGAAAGACATGGGCATTATGGGTTTGAGAAAAAATATATACAGTCTACATTCTGCTCCTCATATACAGTCGTAATCTGATTTTTTTTTAAATGCAACAATCCACAAATGAATCCCTGGATATTGAAATAAAATACACTCAAACATCATTCATTTAATTTCGACAAAAATAAAACACCCCAAAACATAGTGGAAATACCCCACACCTCTTTTTTGCACATTGTTTTTTTTAACTGAATAACAGCTTCTTCATTACTGCCAATTTCACCCGCCTCCTTTGGATGGCATCCTCCCACAGTTGAAGCTCATCCCTCATGTCTTCAAATGACCTCTTCCTCTTACCCAAAATCCCAGAGCAAACGTTTAAGCCAGACCCATCTCCTCCAGAACACTCCTTGGAGATTCATCCTCCTATGATTGGGATGGTCAGTGAGAAAAAACTTTACCAAATCAGATCATTACAAGCAACAAAGTTAATCTTACATTTCCATGCTCATAAAGAAAACAAACTAATAATTCCAAAAAAAAAAAAAAAAGAATCCACACATCTCCTGGATTCTGGCCTTCTAACACTGAGTTTTTTCAAGCATCAGGTCCAAGATAATTAACAACTCAGTTGGTCCGTACTGTCATCTATGCTGTCCACTGTTCCCCAGCCCCAGACATCTGGCCTGGCACAATAAACTGAGACCACATTGAAAGTTCCACCAAGCAGCTGTCTGACAAAGACTATGAAATGCACTGCAATATGTGAAGCCATGGACCTAGGTTCTCAGCTTACTCCTGGCACTCTACAGCCTGGCTTGTATACTTCTGTTTTCAATTTCTGTTCTGCAACACTGTGTGTTAATTTTCTTATTAATTTATTTAAATGCGACATATAGCCCTCATATTCCTCAAATTAGACCATGCACACTGCCATGATGTTTACTTTATGAAATCATAATTTTGCCATTACCCTATTGGCCCAGTGAAAGCACAACGCTTTGACTAATTTCTGCATTTATTTATAAGCAGAATAGAAAAAGTTGAAAGTAAAATATGACATGAAAATTCATTGTTCTTAACTCCTTTCCAGATGTAGAATTTAAAAAAACCTTGGATGTAAAATGGAAAAGAAGCTTTATATGCAGATTATACTGTATAAGGTTATATGCAGGCCTATATTTGCAACTGGAAAAACAAACATTATTCAAAAAAAGCTTTGCGGACACATGCTATTAAAAAAAGACACAGAAAAAAGGAAAATGTGCAATTAAAAAAAAAAGTGGATATATGCAATTCAAAAATGCTTTCCGGATAACGCTCAATTAAAAAAATAATATTGCTATTCATTCTAGGGGGGGTGTGGTGTCGCAGCGGGTTTGGCCAGGTCCTGCTCTCCGGTGGGTCTGGGGTTCAAGTCCTGCTTGAGGTGCCTTGTGACAAACTGGCGTCCCGTCCTGGGTGTGTCCCATCGTCCTCCAGCCTTATGTCCTCTGTTGCTGGGTTAGGCTCCAGCTCGCCACGACCCCATTTGGGACAAGTGGCTTCAGGCAATGTGTGTGTGTGTGTGTTCGTTCATTCTATTTTAATACATTACACTAATTTTTTTTTATGACATTAGGCATCAATTTGGTTGATTTTGGGTTGAACTTTGTATGCATGTTAAGACAAACGAATTTTTCTCCAAACGAATGAGGGGAATAAGCAAATTCTTTATCCAGTTCAGTTCATTCATCACTTCAGTCTTTAGAAACGAATCAGGACCACTTAATGTGGGAAATGTCTACACAAATTTAAAAACAGCAAAGAAGTGAAAATTAGCTACATCATAGCTACCTCCTGCAACAGGTCTGCTTGCTCAATGGCCTTAAGAACACTCTTCTTGGAGGTGTCCTGGATCTCACCACCCATGAGGAACTCATCTAAAATAAAGTACGCTTTCTCAAAATTGAAGATAATGTCCAACTCACACACCTGGAGGACAAGGAAGCCAAACAGAAAGGTAAGAGGAATATATGAAGAGAAAAGGAGGAAGGTAAGAAGAAAAATGCATTAATGCTACACAAATCATCTTTGTGCCCAATAATCTACTAGAAAACCATTTACCATAGTGCAAGAGACATTTGAATGTCACTGATCCCCATTTAAAGGTTGCAACATGTTTTCAACATTGAAGGCAAGCTATTTGCTCTTCTATAGACACTTAAATCTAACTTAAAACAGTCTTATGTTGGACACTTCTGTAGAAAAGATGAAGTCAGATGATTGATGAGAGCATAAATTCATGTCAGACATATTTTTAAAGGCAGTATTTCTGCAAGCAGTCCTTGCTATAATTTCCTTCCAAGTATTCTTCCACCTGTTGCCCTGCTCAAGTCAGTTCCACATAAAAATGTTATAGGTCAGAATAAAATTAGCTGGATGGAGAGAGCAATGTGAAACTCATTTGCTGGGGTTAAAAGAACAGAGATAGGGTAGTTAGGGAGGGTAATGGTGGGGAGTTATGGGACTGACCAACTCCTGGCTCTGCATGGAGAGCTGACAGGACAGGAGAGTGGCAGAGAGAACGAGGAGCAGGGAGGACTGCAAGCCGGTGACTCACGCTGCCAAAGTACTTATCCAGCAGCTCCACAAAGCGGTGGATGACCTCAAGGGTAACGAGCTCATTGTCTTGCTCCTCCACCGCACAGCAGAAATACAGGCTTGCATACCTGGAGAAAGGAGGGGGGTTAGTGCTCTGAACAGAGACACATTCACACACAATCTCGCTTAAAGTGATCAAGGAAGAGTTTACTTGGGGGACAACTGAGATAGTCAGTACAGTAGTGTTTAGAACCTGTAATCAAAGGACCCATATTTGAATCTCTGCTTCTGCTGTAATACCCTAGAGAAAGGCACTAACCCTGAATTATACCTGCAAAAATTATCCCGCTGTAGAAATAAGTAAATACAGTACACTCCACAATTACTGGAATCTTCTGTAAAGATGAGGAACAAGGTCTTTAAAAATATCCTATCAACTTCAATTTTCAAGTTTATTGTCATAGGTACCAGTACTATGCACAAGTATCATGAAATTCTTCTTGAATCTCCATGGACTATGAACAAAAACAACAGAAATACTGCACAAAACAGTAACAATGACAATGAGTAATGCTAATAAACAATAACAATAAATAACGGTAACAATAATAACAATAAATACCACTAGACAGGCAGAGAACTCTGAACATGAGAATGCTTAAAGTGACAGTGTAATTTACCAATGTTCTTGGGTGGAGCAGTCCAACTCTAGTTACTAAAGGTAGCACATTGGTGAGTGTTGTATACTCTTACAGCAGTGGGGTAAAAGCTGTTCCTGTACCTAGCAGTGCGGGTTCGAATAGACCTGAGCCGCTTTGCAGATGTAGGGAAGAGAAGAGTGCCCATGCGGGGTGACTATGGTCTCTCATGATGCGTATCATCTTTCTGAAGCAGCGTGTGGTGTAGGTGTCCTGGACTGCTGGTAGCTGTGTGCCGATGATTCCCTGAGCTGTTTTGACCACCCTCTGTATGGCTTTCTTGTCCTGTGGAGCAGCTGCCACACCAGGACGTAACACCCTGTGAGGACGGACTCCACAGCACACCTATAGAAAGTGGTGAGGACTGTAGTGGACATCCTGGCTTTCTTCAGACACCTGAGGAAGTGGAGATGTTGATGGGCCTTTTTGATGGCTGATGCTGTGTGCTCAGTCCATGTGAGTTTGGCAGTGAGGGTGACCCCTAGGAATCTGAAGCTGTTGACCCTTTCTACAGTGTCCCCTCCTATACAGATGGGTGTATGAGCCATATTCTGTTTCCTGAAGTCAATCACCAAAGCTCCTTAGTTTTACTGACATTGAGAGACAGGTTGCTGTCCTGGCACCACTCTGCCAGGAGCCTCACCTCCTCTCTGTAGGCCATCTCATCATTGTTGGTAATCAGACCCACAATGGTGGTATCATCAGCAAACTTTACGATGGTGTTGGAGCTATGCCTGGCTACACAGTCATGTGTGAATAAGGAATACAGCACCTGTCTTCCATTTACATATGAGGAATTAAATTTTTACTTTAAGAAAATCTTAATTAAAAAAATCAGTTGCACAACAATATTCTTTTTTATATTTTACTTTTTTAAACACATGAATCTTTATTAACTCAAGAGGACACCCATGACTTCCTGTTTCACTGGGGTGAAACACCCATGGATCACAGCTCAACATGGGATGGATCAGGGTATATGAGGAGGCACGGTGACACAGCAAGTAGTGCTGCTGTCTCACAGCACCTGGGTAGTGCGAGAGAACGTGGGCTCGATCCCCACTTAGTCTGTGTGGAGTTTGCATGTTCTCCCTGTGTCTGCATGGGTTTCCTCCCACAGTCCAAAGACATGCTGTTCAGGTTCCCCCATAGTGTGCGAGTGTCACAGAGTGTGTGTGTTTCATTGATGTATGGATGAGTGACCCATTGTAAGTAGTGTATCTAGCAGTGTAAGTCACCACAGTAAGGTGTGTGGGTTAGTAACACTACATAGTATCCATTGTAAGTCATTTTGGAGAAAAGCATCTGCTAAGTGAATAAATGTATATATTCCAGTCAGTTTCTTTCCACTTATACTGATAAGGTCTGCAGTGATAGGACACAGCAAATAAAACAAAATCTTCCTGACCCCAGCCACAGTCTCCAGCTTCTCTTGGAGATCCCCCGTGTCCCCCAGGCTAGCTGAAGAATGTAATCGGTCCAATCTGTCTTAGGTCTGCCACGGGGCCTCTTCCCATTGGGACATATCCAGTCTAACTCCAGTGAGAGCCACCCGGTGGGCAATATAATGACCGTGCCAAACCACCTCAACTAAGTCCTCAAGACCCACAGGAGCAGTGACTCTACTCAGGGGCTCTTCTGGATCACTGAATTTCTAACCCTGCCATTGAGACTGAACCCAACGACCTTGTGGAGAAATCATATTTCAGCTGCTTGTATCTTTGATCTAGGGGGGTGCGGTGGCACAGTGGGTTGAACCAGGTCCTGCTTTCCAGTGGGTCTGGGGTTCGAGTCCCGCTTGGGGTGCCTTGCGACGGACTGGCGTCCCATCCTGGGTGTGTCCCCTCCCCCTCCGGCCCTATGCCCTGTGTTACCGGGTAGGGTCCAGTTCCCCACGACCCCATGTGGGACAAGCGGTTCTGAAAATGTGTGTGTGTATCTTTGATCTCGTCCTTTTGGTCATTACTCAAAACTGCTGACCATAGGTGTGGATGGGGATATATAATTCTGCAATCCTCAAACCACAAATGTTAGTGCTTGGAGTTTGCTAAACGTCAGTGGAATTTTGATTTGAACTGGATTCTGTGGGGTGGCGCGGTGGGCTTGGCCAGGTCCTGCTCTCTGGCAGGTCTGGGGTTCGAATCCTGCTTGGGATGTCTTGCAATGGACTGGCGTCCCATCCTGGGTGTGTCCCCTCCTCCAGCCTTCTGCCCTGTGTTACCGGGTTAGGGTCCGGTTCGCTGTGACCCTGCTTGGGAAAAGCAGTTTCAGCGTGCGTGTGTGTGTGCGTGTGTGTGTGTGTGTGTGTGTGTGTGTGTGTGTGTGTATGGATTCTATGGTGAGATAACACAAATAGAGCTTTTCAGCATTAAATACCAGATGTGGGTTTTGCATAAAAAGAGGCATGGTTATGCAGAACAGAATGTAACCCCCCTCCCCGAAGTATGGCCATGAATTTGTCATGCTGTTGGGCTTTTTTTTTTTAAACCTCCAAAGAACCTGGGAACCTTGTTAGGATACATAGTACCATCAGGAGATTTTACAACAAGCCAGAGGATAACACTGGGCTGTCGTTGGACAATGGTGCAAGACATACCTCCAAATCTACAGAATCTTGTTAAATGAGAACACAACCAAGTTTTTGCAGTAGCCATCCCAGGTCCCTGATCTGATCCCACTGAAAATCTGTGGAGTGAGCTGAAGAAAATAGTTCACAAACAAAGACCAAGAACTCCAAAGGATCTGGAGAGATTTTGATCAGAGGCATGGTTTCAAATCCATTGCTTGCTATGTATTCTCCCACCTCGCCAACATTATAGGAGAAAACTCAGTTCTGTTATCTTCGCAAATGGAGGGTGCAGAAAGTACAAAATGCAGGTGTCTGTTAATTTTTTTCTCCTCTGAGCAATGGTACCACAAGAAAACAATATGTGCTACAGTTAATAAGTTGTAAGACCGGCTGCTGTGAGACAATGCTGTGTTTACTGTAGAGCTATTGCTCATCTTTACCAAGGCTGCCAATCATTCTGCAGTACACTGTAGCTGAAAATAACTTAGCATACAAATGCAAGTCGCCTTGAAAAGAGACGTGAGCTAAATAATACATTTATAGCTATGAGTCTGTTAAAGCTTACTAATTCCTGTGTACATAGAAATGTACTAAGTGTGTAACTACAAATGTATAGTGTGAGCAAATAATACTTAATGGAATATGTACTTTTTTATAATGAGTATTTGTCACTATTAACTTGTTGTTAAGATTATGTTTTTAATCAAAGTAATGTAGAGTATTTCAACCCCTTACACCAGTGGGCATTTTAGAAATTCATGGTGAGGATATTGTTCAAAGGTACTGTAAAAGTAGAGGGGACTGAGGCATGAATTTAAAGCTTTCAGCATACAAGCCCTTGGCCTTATACCACCACTATGCTAAAAACTCCTCTTTTAGAGAATGTGTACAGTAATCCAACACTGCAATTCTAAGAAGTATGATGAACTGATTTAAACAAAAAACTTAATATTCAATACTTGAATAATATGTGCGCTGATAATTACAAGAGAACATGACAAGGCATTTCAATGTTTATAGGTTGTAGGGCTTGGAACCTATTGTTGTTGAGCTTTTTTGCAAGTATAAGGACCACCATAAACTACAGATATGCCACTGAATGTTTAATAATAAAAAATCCAAGTAATTGAAAATGCACTAGATAAACCACTTACTTAAGGAAGGCTTTTTACATGGTCAAATTGAATACCTGAAAACTAAGGTATAACAAAGTTGTTCATGCAAACTCCTACCTGATGTCCATAAGACATTTCTTGCAAGTGCAGGGTAAGAACTCCTATACTGGGTGAACAGTGTCTGCCATGACAGGGTAAAGTACACACCACAGGTTTGTGCTGTTTGTACTCATAAGGTGTGAACCTTATAACCAACGAAGGTTTACCAAGTTTACGGAATCTGTACTACCTCTTGTAGACAATCTTGAGGTCCCTCCACTCTAGGAAGCTGCACATCTTGGGCTTGCGTGCCAGCACCACCTGCATCAACTCACGCACCATCTTCTTTCTGTCCCGCTCTGCGGCTGCTGTGTACCATTTCTGTAGCCGTAGTTTGCCCTGCCGGCTGAACAGCAGCATGAAGCGCATCTGGAACATCCAGGCACAAGCATCAAAAATTACCACCGTAACAGTGGCACAACATCAAAGAGATCATTTGGAGGTCACGCCCACACCCCCATTCATCTTAAAAATATAGCTTTGACAGTGATGATTCGCGGCAGACAAAGAAACCGAAAAAGACTCACATAGCAATTATTATTTATAAATAAGAGAAAGGATGGATTCCACAATAAAATAGCAAAAAGAATTGTCTGTTTTTCCTTTTTGGGAAAAAAAAAGTGTTAAAGTAGCTTAAAGCAATTGAAAAGTTTATTTTAAAAAAAAAAAAGTGGTGGAACTGAGCAAATAAAGTCATATATGTCAAGTAGGTAACTAAGCCATGCATTAAAAATATACTTTTCCCCATTGGTCTGCCCCATTTTTAACCAGGTTGCATACTCTGCTAGCTCACCATCTCATTCTACCACACTACTAGCAGCCTGCCTCCCTGGACCCTTCAATCCTAACTCTCCAAATTGTGCTTATGAAGCTCATTTGTGGAGTTTTCCAAGACCCTCATGTTTTTTTCTGCCTACACAATGTGGAAACTGCATACCCATGCTCCCAGTTGCTGTCTGGCACACTACAGTCTCACTTCTATGTTCATGTGCTGTTTATATCTTGTTATCCCTATTATGCTTTAACTTTCTCATTATTTACTTATTTAAATATGACCATATAGTCTCCATCTTCCTCAAGTCAGTCCAAGCACACAATCGCATGAGTTTATGGAAAAACATTTTTTCAAACTTTATATATAATGTTGATAGTTATCCATCCTATTTTAATATGTCATGCAATTTTTCCTTATGACATCATCTACAGTGATTTTGAGGTGACCTTGACATGCACTCGGAATTAAATTTTCCCGTATAATGAAATAACAGAATAATAGATGCTTACATTGAGTCTGTTAGGAAGCTTACAGTTGCAGAGTAAATCAACGCAACAGTATTTATTTTAATCATACTTCCGGTTGCAGTCTTATCTTGATTCCCTCCCAAAGGGGGAGGAGGAGGAAGAAGGGGGGGAGTGTGACCAGAAATATGCCAGTGAACTGAATTCAGATTACTTTAACATAAGCTTATCAATGTTTCATGCCTGACAAATCATAAACCAGAAACTTCTTCAATGTTGGAAAAAGATTTCGCTCAGTTTTCTGATGTTTTATTGTCAAGAACAAAAATTCATACATGTAAAGTTTAAAAATTACATCCACTCTAACAAAAAATGAAGCACCACCTAAAGATCAACATTGTGAAAATAAGATATGCATTCAGACATTTTGATTTGAGTACTTAATGGAGTCTACATGGTACACACCTCTTTACATTGTGGTTTTCTTAATAAATGAGTATAATGTTTTTCGCTTTCTCCAAACTGCTACACGCACAAGAACAAACCGCAAATTGACTAAATTTGAAGCACATGAGAAAGGGGGGGTAGAACTGGGATCCAATCTTTGATTGTTATATTGGCTTTACAGAGTAGCTGGTTTCCTAAGTAAAAATTTTAACTGTGGTGAAAGGCTGAAGGAAAAACAGCAGCCAGACCAACACCACTGAGGCACAAAAACCTTATGGGTTCTGGCACCAAACATGCATCTCTTTTCTAAAACCCATGATAAAAGCCACTGTACATAATTAAACATCCTTTGGGGAAGTAAAATTGACAGTGTAACGAGCAAAAACGCTGAACAAGCTTGTTGTATGAAAAAAGGATGTACTTTAAGTCGCTGTAGTAACTTTTCTCTGTGTGGGACCCTGTTATATGAAGGTAAAAGGCATATATATAGCCATAATGAAAATATTTAAACAAGTACACATTCAAGTTGTATTTATTGTGAGAATGAAAAGTTCTTAAACCCCCAAACAGTAATGTACCAGACATACATTAAATTACAAAAGACCATTTGTTCAGAGGTCACCATTTGAGGAAGAACCTCCGATCAATTTTCTCCTATTAGAACCAAGTGACATAATTTCAGCTCCAGTTGTAACATCCCCAGAATGGCAGCAATTCTGGCTTCTGGGGGAGGAACCCTAGTAAGAACAGCATTTCAGTTTTAAGAAAAATACTGAAAATTTCTTTAAAAGTTAATCAAGTAGCAGCAATTACCTTCAGACCCCTAAAAACAGTGATAAAAAGGAGAGAGAGGGAGTTTTGGGAATATCTGTACACTAGCTGCCCGTGTTACAAACATTCAAGTGAAACATTTTCAAAGATAGGAACATTTTTTCCCAGATAATTTATTTTTAATTGCATTTTCTTCACATACATTTTCTAAAAATTGTTTTTTGCAGAACAAAAATTACCTGTGTTGTGAGTACAAATTCTTGGGCAGTAAAAATGCAACAGAGTATTGTGGAGGAGTTCTCAACTTTCTTTGACAGTATTTATAGCTAATGTCTGGAATTTGAGAGTGCTGGTGGATTTCTAATTTATTTGTGTACAGAACCTAACCAGCAAAATAAACTGAAGGACATCTATGAATTAGTGGTAAAGAAGCCTTCGGATTTATGAACAAATCAACATATGAACAGAGTTTCAGTCCCAATTGTGTTTGTAAGTTAAGGAACCAGTGTACATCGGCACTGATGTGAAGAAATACTGTATCAGTCTTCACACTGGAGGTTTCACAGTGTTAAAGTTAAGATAAACATCCACAAATACAAGTCACATATAACTAAGCTTTATTTTAAGATATGTTAAATGGGTAAAGTGCAGGTTTCACAGCTTCTAAAGTCTTTATGGTTGCACCTCTACTACATGGTTTTCTATGTATTACAAAACATTGTGTAATTTTTAACAGTATGGACAAAACCACATTCAGGATATCACTTTCAAAGGGAACATGCTTTCCCAGCAACACCTAAAGTAATACACAGGAACACAATGGCACACTTCCACATCTGCAAGGACTCTTGGCGAGCGCACATTCACAGTCTACCATCTCTCGTCAAACGAGAAAAGCACTTGTGCTACAGCTAGGCCATCAACATTACTTACGGCCACAAGCTTGATTCTTCATGTGTTTCCAGGCTGTCTATGTTCTCTCTGACACCGTGAGGGAGACAGCAGAACACAAAACACTGGACCGCAACTCACTCTCTACATGTGGGCGAGAGGTTCACTAACACCGATAAATTTTAAATAACTGCTGACAATTTAAAAAGATTTGGACTACATTTCAGGGGTACTAACAATGGTCTTAATCGTTTGTCTGGAATATTTCACAACTACTGCATGTTTAATATGCAAGATCAACTCACTGAGGCTGCAAAAGCAAGAATCCTACATGTACCACTACTACTTTTCCACTACTGTTCAGTTTTACACTGTGCGTTTCCAGCTCCAGGAGAACCCAGGTTTGGCTGTTTTACCTCCAAGTGCTCCGGCGTTTGGTGGTATGACTGGAGCAGAGATGTCACAACAGAATGCCTTCCCCGACATCAACCCTCACCATTTTACCTGGTCTTGGGTGCATCACTGACCGACCAGCAGCTGTGGTTAGGGTTAAGGTTATGCTCAGATGAAACTGGGGGAGACTAAACACAAAATATAACTTCCACAGGGTTTAAACCTGTGTGGAAAACATTATCATAATGTCATTACCCAGAAATAAAGGCTGATTTAGTCTCACATTCATTTTTTGAACTAAAAATAAGTCTCCTAAGTTTGTCGGTTGACTACACTCCCAATAGTTATGATTCTCACTGTATGCTAACAAGCTTATGAAAGCTTTTAAACCTCTTTTAGTGCATGTTTTAACTCGCTTCACTGCTTCAACTCCGTGCAGTGTGTCGTTGCTATGGTTCACTTTCGGCCCTGTTACGTAGATCCTACGTCATGCATTGGAACAGTCGGAAACGCGCAACTTACCGTAGGTACTGTAGTATGTGCAACCCGGACATTCAACGTACTTTCAAACAACCTTATGCAATTAAGCTTTTCATGGGTCCATGTGTTCAATTCACTTTGAACCCTTTGTTTTTCTAGGATTAATATTTTAAAACCACAAGCAGCAAAAATATCGTTAACAGTAGACCGAAATTTACAACGTAAGACTAGCTGACTCAGCTGTTGTATGTATCTAAATAAATCTTTGCTTGACCGAATAATAGCGCAGCATAGCTGGCTGGGATTTGCTACGTTTGCAACCTTAACATCTAATTAATAAGTGTTTTCAGGTGGGTTAGTAAAATTTAAGTTTTTCCAATGGGACGGTTCCATACATGACGTCAGCTTAACACAGTCACTGATGGGCATGGTGCTCGCAATTTCTTCCACTGAATGAATATACAGTACCTGACTCTGGGCGTGACAAAAAAGAGCCTTAGCTAGGCTAGGTGACCGTAGCTAGCCAAGGTAGCTGCTTACTAGTAGTATGATACTGTTCGTTGCCACCACCCAGCTCGTTTCTTCTAGAAGCGAAGAACTACTTATTTTGCATGCCATCATGTTACTTAAATTATACTACACCAGTCTGCCGGTAGTTGTTGGTCAAATGGTATTTACACGAGAGTAGCGTGTTTCTCGACCACGACAGAGTGTGACTGAGTCGCACAGTAACTTACCATCTTGTAGCGTAGTAGTCCCTTTTTTCTACGTCTCTAGTCGCCTCTCTTTCCAATAACTGTTCTCTAAAGCTCAGTGACTTTCTAAGTATATATCCCTGTTTTGAAAACCGAAAGTTCTATCATTTCAAGTCAGCTAAGTGGTTCGGAACATCAAATTGCAAGCGAAAAGAGCGAAGGAAGACGTCACGGACCACCTGAACTTGCGCAGTAGCTCACGTCGCCGGAAATAGCCGAGCGTCGATCGGTGTTACTATGACAACCCGGCGCGCTTCCTTTTGTAAGGCAGCGGAGGCGTTCTTAGTATATCAAGTGAAAAACGTCCTTGCCGTTTATTTACATTTGATTCATTTAATAGATGCTTCTCTCTAACGCGAAATACAACTCTGAGAAAACAAAAGGACATTTCCCTAACAGACGAGATGATAATGCAGGCCGGCGATTTTCAAAGTAGTCACACAATCGCTTAGCAAAACACGAAAGCTGCAAATAGAAATACAATACAGATAGAGTACATTTTTAAACACATAACGACTAATGTAGTACAAGTTTATAGAGCAGATAGGAGATCGGGAAGGAAGTGGAATTGAAAGATGTGTTTTGAGACCCTTTTTGAATGTGTAGAGTGATTCAGCAATTCTGATGAACAGAGGAGGAGATAAATGCACAAGAGAATGGAACCAGATCCAAGAACCTTTGGGCTTATGTTTTGGAACCTCTTGTGTATTGGACCACCGAGTGGCTAGAGATGAAGGAGCGGAGCAGTCTGTGGGGGCTCAGCAATCAGGTCCTGTGCATCAGTGAGCAGGTCTTGGAACTTGTTACAGGCAACTACAGACAGGCAGTGGAGAGATGAGAGCAGGTACATGGGAACATGTAGCAGGTTAAACACAACTCATGCAGCATCAGCATTCCAGAGCAGCTGGAGAGGTTTGATGGAGGAGGCTGGGAGACCAGACTATGGCCTGGACAAGTCAAGTGTAGCGTGTGTTGTGAGATCTTAAAGATATTAACCAATGAAATGGATAGACTGAGCAAGTTGTGCTATTTAATAGAGAGTTCCCTACAGATGGACAGACCTGTTGGGAAGTGAAGGATTGCAGTCTTGTAGGGGTTCAGTTTTAGGAGGTGATCAGTCATCGAAGCAAAGATATCTGAAAGACAAGCAGTGATGTGTGAGGATATGTCTGAAGCATCGGGTTGAACAGAGAACAAAATCTAGGTATCATTGCCATAACGCTGATAGTATAAGTTTGATAATTTCCTATCTCATACTTTGTTATACACTCTTTCTTATATGATGTACTTTCTTGTTAAATCTGTTGTGTTTTGTTGAGAACTGATTCTGAGGTACATATTTGCAGTCTTATATTAATTCCTTAAAGTTTCTGCTGAAAGATAAGAAGCTTTTAAACATAATGTGTGAGCTATACCAGTACAGGGCAGCTACAAATGTCTTAACTATTAGTAGTATAGCAATTTTCAGTTACTGGGAGGACAAATGATTTTCTAGACACACAGTAACAATGCATCTGTTTATGGCCATACTCATTATATTTCTGTACTTACTATCACAGTTTCTGCAGACTCCTTCTTTGTACTTCACTGTAAAGGAAAGTATGTTTTATCTTACTCATAGCTTGGAAAAATCACATATCCTGCAACTAATGCAAATATGTGTAAGAAATTGCTGAAAGGTTTTATTGTACATACTCCTGTCATCTCCTGATAGGTTTGGAAAGGACTAGACATTGTCCTTCTGTATGAGTCTTAATTGGGTTTATAATCTTCTACATGACTTGGCATCCTTGTTTTCTAGTTCTAGCTCAGGTAGGATGCTCAAATCCTTATTAATACCTTGTATTACTATGACTGTTTGCTACTTTGTCTCAGACTTTTGCAACCTTCAGTTTATTTGTTGGTTTATTCTATAACCATCTATAGCTATAAATAGGTATATCAATCTATCAGTTTATCTATAAAAAACAGATTAAAAACCACACACACACTAACTGAAACCGCTTGTCCCAAGCCGGATTGCAATGAGCCAGAGCCTAACCCGGCAACAAAGGGCGCAAAGACTGGAGGGGGAGGGGACACACCCAGGACGGGACACCAGTCCGTCGCAAGGCACCCCAAGCGGGACTTGAACCCCAGTCCTACCAGAGAGCAGGCAGAGGCCAAACCCACTCCACCAATGCCCCCCCACTGATTAAAAAACCATAATTCTAAATAAAAACTCATTAATTTTATTTTTTGTTACATTCAATAATACACACACACACACACCACACACACACAACACACACAGTCTGAAACCGCTTGTCCCGTACAGGGTCACGGGGAACCTGAGCCTACCAGCAAACACAGGGCGTAAGGCCAGAGGGGGAGGGACACACCCAGGACAGGACCACCAGTCCGTCACAAGGCACCCCAAGCAGGACTCGAACCCCAGACCACTGGAGAGCAGGACCTGGTCCAACCCACTGCGCCACCGCACCCCCCTACATTCAATAATATACAATTAAATTAAATTTGTAACTGTTAACTGCTTCATTGCTTTACCTTCTACCATCTTCCTCTGCTTTAGCCACTTTAAACTTTCTTCATTTAAATAGGACAAGGGGAATTATCTTCAGTAGTTAACAAAAACATTGTGTCTTTGCTGATTTAGGTTAGGTTCTCTAAAAGTCCCAGACAAAGGTAAATACAGTAATTCAGAAACTATTCAGACCCTTACTTTCACATTTTTTTTTTACGTTGCAGCGTTATTCTAAAATCAATAAAATTCATTTTCCGCCCCCCAATGTGTATCAATACCCCATAAATAAACTAACAAACAAAATTACTAAATCCTATTTTCGCTTAGTCATTATTTGGTATTGAGTGTAGATTTATAGAGGAAAAAAATTAAAAAATTTTAGCAAAAGGCTGCAACATAAAAAATGTGAAAAAAGTAAGGGGGTCTGAATACATTGAATGAACTGTATATCAATCCTTTGACTTAACATTTTTATTAACTTCCAACTAAAACTAATTTGAAATGACTGAAAATGAAAAATGCATTGTCTCTATAAACTCATATTCATAATGATGATTGATTTACCCCGCAAACATTTACGTTTCTCCATCTTGTTTCTGAGTGTTGATACTCAGAAACACCAAGCATGAGTTGAAAACACAGTGTAAGGCAGCCAAATAAAGGCAGTCCCACACTCCGATACTGTTTGGTGTGTTTTACTCCCAATTAGCTAGGCACCAAAACACAGGTCCCTTAATCTCTGCAACACATATAAATTGTAGAAAATTGTTTAGTATTGACAAGAGAAAGAACAATTGTTCACACGTTTTTAGTTTAAGCAGATTGCGCTTGTCTATTAACGTGACTTAGTTGAGATCAGACCACATTTTAGGAGTAATAATTAATGCAGAAATCCAGGTAACTCCAAAGGGTTTCTTGTAACTGTATACCTGAACCCTTTGGAGTAAGACACCAGTGCTACCCTTTGTGCCACTGTGTGCCCAACTGTGACACAGTTGACTGCAATTTTAATCACTTAGAACAAGTGGGCAGAAAGAATATTAATAGGAGTCTGAAACTATATTGACTAAGGCTACACTGCACTACAGAGCCAGGATTGTACAAATTACTTTGCACAGATGTATTACTCTGTGACCTTGTATTTTTAGGGAGAATTTATGCTGGACCTCAATCTAATCCTACAGGATGCCCCTTATTGGAGAACCCCATCTGTGTTATGGCCAAAAATGAGGGGGCAATACAAGAGGAAAACATCAAGTTTGGTTGGAGACATCCAGTTGTTCATGCAGATACTGCTGCTGGTATTTGCCCCATACAGCTGGGGCGGAAATAAGTAGGGAGAAATACAGCAGAAAACTCTAAATCTGGCTTTTTAAACACTTTTACAAAACTATTCTCACACTGCTTTACAGAGGTTTCTCACTTGAAAAAATATATTAGCTAATACATGAAAACCTAAGTTTTTTTTTTTTTTTTAATTGACACTAATTGGAAGCATTTTAAAAAAAATTCCTCCAAGGTGGCATACAAACAGAAATACACCATATGGCTACACTAGCTTTCCATAATCTTAAACCTAGTCCGACACAGTGGATTGAATTTGACCACTAAAAACAAAATGGGTGCAAAACTGGAAAAGAAGAAACAGATAATAGATACAGTATGAAACTCTGAAACAAAAGAAATGTATTTTAGAAGCAGTTGGCTCATGCATGCACTTATGACAATGTGTTTACCCAAGTTCCCACATCCCAGATTATTGTGGTTTTCCTGCTTCAGAGGGGAAGATATAAATGAATAGTGGAAGTGCCATTGAATTCAGATTGACTCACTACAACAACCTGTACTGTTTTTGCAGTAAGGGAAGGTATACACACACACACACACACACACACACACTTTCTGAACCGCTTGTGCCATACAGGGTCACGGGGAACCGGAGCCTACCCAGCAACACAGGGCGTAAGGCCAGAGGGGGAGGGGACACACCCAGGACGGGATGCCAGTCCGCCGCAAGGCACCCCAAGTGGGACTCAAACCCCAAACCCACCAGAGAGCAGGACCCGGTCCAACCCACTGCGCCACCACGCCCCCTATAAGGGAAGGTACATTTACATTTTATTCATTTAGCAGACGCTTTCTCCAAAGGACATACATCTCACAGAAAATAAAATTTGTTCAATTACATTATGAGAGAGACATAGTTGCAAACGAGTGATTCTTAAGTAAACCTAGTTTGTTTCTTTCCACTGTATGCACCGATGTTCATCGCAAGAGTAGGTACAGAAGTGTTTCCATTGCTTTCTTCCACACATCTTTGGACCATGTGAGGAAACCAACAAGAACACAGAGGAATCTGCAAATTCCATATAGACCAAGATAGATTCACACTACATCTGAATTCATAGCCCAGTCACTCTGAAGCACCAGCATTATCTGGTGTACAACATACACACTTTGAAATGCTTGTCCCAGTAGGGCTGTGGTGAGCAGAGCCTAAACCAGCAACACAGGGCGCACGGCTGGAGGCGGGAGAGGGACACACCCAGGATGAGACACCAGTCCGTCACAAGGCACCCCAAGCAGGCTTGATCCGCAGACCTGCCAGAGAGCAAGACCCGGCCAAACCCGCTGCACCCCCTCGTGCCACATATAGATGAGTAAAATGTGAAAACAAATTATGGCATGTTTTTTAAAAGGAGAATAATTTTACATTTACCGTTATCATTTAGCCAATGTTTTTCTCCAAAGCAATGTGCAACTCACTAAATCAAAGTATATTTCACAACAGACAAAAAGTTATAGATGCAGACAGTTGATTTTGTAGCACAGTTTGTCCACTGCTATCATTTCTGTTGGTTCACATTCCGCAAGTAGTTGCCTATAGAATACAAATGTAAATTAATAAATGTAGAACTGACAGATGATGTGATACAAGTTTATGAAGCAGATAGGAGATCAGGAGAGCAGTGAATCTGAGAGATCTGTTTTGTGACCATCCTTGAATGTTGAAAGGGATTGAATACTTCTGAGGGAGAGAGGGAGCTGGAAGACCACACAGGATGGTACTGAGTAGTGTTGCTTTTGGCCTTGAAGGATCCAGATTTGAATGCCACCTACTGCTATAACACGCTTGACCCGCGTATTTACCCTGTAATGCTCCAGTAAACATTGCTGAGCTGTATACAATAAATAGGTAAACCTTTGTAAGTAGCTTAACACTGCAAGTCACTCTGAAGAAAACATCAGACAAACAATCAAAAGTAAGTAAACGGGAGCTCTGCTAGTGTAGACGGGATATCACTTTGGCCTGGATCAGGACCTGTGTAGAGTACTTACTTACTTACTTATGCCTATTACCCCTCTTGGGGAATAGGCCGTCAACAAGGGCTCTCCAGGCACCTTTGTGATGTCTGAGATGTCTTGAGTCCTTGTTCGCGTTTCTGTAGCGGTGGTGGGATGGGGTCGCTAGCCCCATGCCCAACCCTCCTCCTTTATTCGGGCTTGGAACCGGCAGGGGACCCCTAAGGAATCCCTAGGCGAGGTTTGTGTAGAGTATTGTGAGACAAAAGTGGATCCTGCAGATTTCATACAGAAGGTATATGCAGGATTGAGTTACATGATAGGTGAAGCAGAGACATGAGTCGATTGTTACTCTCAGGTTCTTGACCAATGAGGTGTGTGAAATGAGCAACTTATCCAGGTTGGTACAGGTTTTCCCATACAGCTGGATGGACCTGCTGTGAGATTAAGTCATAGATGGTGATCAGTCATCACCAGTCTAAGCAGAGATGTCAGAGACAAGCTGCAATACAAAGATACATCTGAACCTGCTGAATAAAAAGTGAATAATCAATGGGGAAGGCAGCTTTAGCTAAGTGGAGAGCTACCAATACTGCATAGAGGGTAATATTGGTTGAATAATCTTGGATCCAGAGTGAAAAGTGTTAAGGAAATCATTATGTATAAGGAGTACAGGTTGTACTTTGAATGTTCAAAAGGTGTGAGAGAAAAGGGAGAAGAAAAGCTGGCCTGCAGTTTTGGACTGAATTGGGTCCACAGGTGATAAATTGGAGAATTTTGCAGTGGACAGGAAGGAGGTTGGAATGGTAGAGGAGAAGGAGGGCAATTTTAAGTTACAGCAGAACATGACAGAGGGTGCAGAGAAGGAAGGTTGGGAAAGAGAGGTGATGGAAGACTGAAAGAAGATAAGGAAAAAAATGATGTGAAAGGGCTATAGCAGACAAACCACTAAGCAGTGCAGTTGGAGCAGTAGTAGAGACAGCATAGAATTCAAATGAGGAAAAACAAGGATAGGTGAGGACAAGGAGAACAAAATATTCCAACTGGACAGAGATAAGCAGCATTGTTCTCCTTGCCCAAAGGCTGAGGGTTGTGGGAGAAGGAATGTTTGGTGGCGAGACCTACAGCTGTGGCTGTATTTTCAGACATGATGCATATTTTGGTGAGGACCAGAAGGATTAGAAAGAGATAGGATACACAGGCCAGGATGAATTCAGTCTTCCTTACAGCAGACTAGCACTTAAAGAGGCTCTTAGAGAAACTGAAGCAGGATGGAGGAGCTGAAAGAAAAGAATATCCCATGTGACTGTTATCACAGTAATGTCTGAGTCTGCCATGATGGTGATGTTACTTATTCCAGTTACCATAAACTACTTCAGTGTCAAACACTTTTGGTACATGTTACGACATAAAGTGAAATTTATTCAGATAGCAGTGTTTTAAAATATATTTTGCCTTGGGTCATTTGCACAAAATCTCTTTTTCTAGGGTTTTCATGGAATCATATAAATACAAATACGCAGACATGATTGAAACTCTTCTGGGTTTTTTGCAGGTAAGAGGAAGGAATCTTATGCTCTCTGTAAGGCCCTCAGTAATGCTACACTTTAGCATCTGGAACTGTAAAAAAGTGTTTGCCCAATTTACAATTTTCTCTTTTGGTGACTGACATTAAACTTCAGATCTGATGTGATAGTACATGAATGGAGCCTGAGAGAGACAAAAATTACACAGTAATGTTTTTATTTCATTTTCTAGGTGTGGAAGATACTAAAACGTGCAATCATGAGTGTGAAAAAGTAATTACCCCCTAACTATAATAAACCTAATTAAGAATTACTGTCAGCTGTTTGAATACAATCAGGCCTGATTTGGACCAGCCCTGTCCAATATAATTCTCAAATAGCTACACTCTTACCAGCAAAAGTGATATTGGCAAAACAGAAATTCATAAAGGCATGTTGTGACACACTCAAAGCAAAGCTCTAAAAATACAGAACATTTTTACAAAGGGGGCAAATACTTTTCACAGCATTGTACATGACTATAAACACAGTCTCACTGGTCATTCTTTTATCAATTTTGCACCTTCTGCACTTCCCATCTGTTGCCTTACACGTCTACTTTATTTTTCTTTCTCTCCCAGATACGCAAAACCATACAATTCTGTACATACTCACCCTGTCATACTACTGTTCAAGACTGAAGAATAGCACATTGCACACAACTTTACATTCGTTCATTGGCAGTACAACTCAAAGTAAACAAAAGTGCATTGCATCAACAGATACGGAGCCTGAGATGCAGACACAGGATTCAAAAAGTACAGACAATTAGTCCAACACTACAGTTTCTGCTGGTATACATTACATGAATAGTTGTATAAATAATTGATATGGAGCAAGTTTTTAAGAGGTAAGTTACTGAAGGCTACACAATGCATACCAACTAGTCATGGACAACTGACACTGCCCCAGGTGACCGCTTTATCACTCACTCTACCTATGTGAAGATGCTTAGAAATATTAATGAGCTCTACTGCTTAGTAGTGATTTTCATGCTTGCTGATACTTATCTTATCTGTATGTATATTTGACTGACAGACCTGGAGATCAGAGACCTACTTAGCAATTAACAGACCTCAAGTTAAGGATCTTGGCAAGAATTCTTTAAGCGAGAACAAGGTGAGGCAGTGTTCTTGGCCCTGTGCAAGAAAAGTGTCTGTTCTTTACATCAGGGGCTAAATCAGGGTGAAGGCTTATAAAAATTTACTCTGTTTAAATCACATAAATTTAAGAATTCTGTGGAGTTTATCAATTTTCTGTCTTCAGTCATACCCTGAGATACACCCATTTGAGTTATAAGAATTGTACTTTACAAAGAGTTTCATTTAAAACCCTGTAGCAGGCAGCAGCCTGTCAAAGCCCACTCCCATTCCTTGCTGGGACAGCATCTGGGAAACAAACCAGGGAACTGTCACTGCTAAGCAGCATAGCTAAGAGTTGAGTTGGCTTTTAATTAGTATCATAGATTTCAGACCCTTGGGTTATGGTTTTTAATTGTTTTAAATTATAGTATCCATCATGGTGTGTGTCTGTGTGATATACACACAGTTTTTTTTAATCAAAAATGACCTGCTATTGTACAAATAATTAAAATAATGAAGTCTTTATTTTAATTATTTACTTACTATTCAGGATAGAATGAAACATCTGTGGAAACCCTTGGCCTGTTTTAGACTATAAGGATGGGGATAATTTGCAACCCATGTGACTTGTTTCAAACATCTAGATGTATAAATAGGATGCAAGTGTACAGTTAAGGTATAAATGTCTGAATAATAAGTGTAAGGGAACAAAAGCAGACATATTTAAGAATGACACAGTAGTCTTGCACAAAAGAAGTGATTATGCATTACTAAATTGCACCATTAAAAACCAGCTGCATGACTGTTAACATTGTGTGTGGATTGGCAAGCTATGAAGTATCCTATTTAGGAAGATAAATAGTGAATATGGAAAAATCATAAAAAATTCTTGTTAACAACAGGCAAGGCACTTCTGCAGTACTCATGAATATGTCTGATTGTCAGCAAAACAAAAGGTAAAATGTTCTAATAAACATGTAAAGCAGACTTGAAAAGATGTCATAACTAGTTTCCCTCTATAAGCTTTAGAAACAATTTTAAAGTAAAAACATCTTTGAGTGGTCACGTGATGCTTTTTCATTTGAAATTACTGAGCTGAATTCAAGACTGCTCCCCTCAAGATGGCAGAGCGGTGTTCACATATACATCACAGATACACCCATTGGTCTAGTGACAAATGGTATTGGCTACATCAATCCGACATTAGGCACCTAGAAATATTTGGGTGGACTCCTGACTCACCCTGTAGTATAATTTGAATTATTTCAAAACAGACAAGTGTCTGAAAGACTGTATTGACATTATTAAGAAAATGCAGAACAAACAGGTGACACATTGTCCACATTGAATGGATATAGCTTTTGGAACATCGACTACAGACAGTCACTGGCTTACGAACGTCCGACTTACGTACAAGCCGTAGTTACGTGGGGGAGAGACAGCACCAGTCTGCTGCTGAGTTTTTGTCCAAACCCCCTTATTCCTTCCTCTTGCACCCTGCAGAACTGTCATATAGTTAACATTTACGTTTATTTATTTAGCAGACTCTTTTGTGTCACATTTAATTAACAAAGTTTTTAAAGACATAAACCAAATCCATTTCCCAGTTGAGTTCAGTTGAGTGGGGGACCCACAGTAGTTGCAACCTTCTATAACACAGTTCTTGGTGAGTACAAACTTTTTGTGCTCAGCACCGGTGCTTATTCATTGTTCTTTAGGTGACATGATACATGATTAGACTTACATTTCTTAATTCTATCACACAGCACAAATCAGTACTTATGGCTTACAGAACATGTGGATTGTCTTTGGATCTAAGCCAAAGGCTATTTAATTTGGCCTAACTTGTCACTGTTTAAGCAGAAGTGAACATTTTCTTTGTGGATGTCACTTCTGTAGGAAACAGTCATCAACGCAAGCTAGTTCAGAACCACTTGATTACCCCGTTCTGGGCCAAAAAAATGTTCATTTGAGTAGGCACTTTTACTGCAGGATGTGATTTGTCACACAAATTATTTGTAGATGATGTATGGATGAGTGACCCATTTTAAGCAGTGTATCTAGCAGTGTAAGTCACCTTGGTGAATAAGGTGTGTGGGCTCATAACACTACATAGA